>NC_083596.1:11738797-12343797 GCF_027579695.1 Neoarius graeffei | reverse complement strand
CTACAGCAGAAAAAATTAAAATAACAAAAAGCGTCTGGAAAAATCCCAAGGGAGTCTGGAGCCAGATTCGTGACGTTACCTGCGGAAGCGCCAGCAGGCTGCGCGAGCTTGCACGGTTTCAGTACACAGCCTGTGCAGACCAAGTGCTCCCATTTCTCTCTCATTGTCTGGTCTTTTGGGAAACGATGAGTACTAATCCCATTGGTGTTGCTACACCCTCCTACGATACATCTGTTAACCATTTTAATTATTACATGATAAAGTTAAAGAAATTTGCAGAAAACCACCAGGTCGTTTTCTCATAAACAAACCAATGCTGACGTAGGATTCAGAGGGAGGCGTCCTGCACGTGATGGCACGAAAATCAATGTTTGCCGAGAAATCCAAATGCCAAGTTTTTTCAGAGGCAGACGAATTCGCCTCAAATGGCTTGATTTCAACTGAATTTTTCTGGTATTGCGCAAGGTAAAAAAACTGCACAAAATTACACAAAATGTGACAGATATTTGACCAAAGTTTAATATAAAATAGGAGAATTACATTGATCTTGCTCCTGAATTTACCCGTGATATGCACTTTAAACACATCAAGGTGGTTGAAATATTGCAGGTTCGTAGTTAAAAGTCAGTCAGTGGCACAGTTCTCACTGGAAAACAACTCAGTAGAAAACTGTGTGGTGAGACAAAGACCTATGGGTTCATCAGAGCATTAGCCGTGATAATCCCTTCGGAAAAAAAAACCCAGGGTTTTAATTATTGCTGGCCTTCCCAAGTCATCAAGGGTGTTCACTTCCCTGGGTGCTTTAGCGTGGTCCATTCTTGCTTTTTTTCCTCTGCCAGCTGTGTCCAAGCAGAATGGACACAGGTCACATCACAAGCTCTCATTGTTTCGTCTAATTGCTGCATGTTTTGTCTCATTATGTTTTTTGTTGCGGCTGATGGCACTCCCTCTCCCTCCCCAACATACCCACAGTTTACAAACGAATTTGAATGTAAGCTTCATATAAGACACCTAAATACCCAAAGCCTTAAAAGCATTCGGTTTTGTTCGTAGATTAGAGATTCAAAGCCTTTTTTCATCCCTTAGTTATGTGCTTGACATTTAAAAAAAGAAAAAGTTTATAGTCTGCCCTTGACCATGTATTTGTAAGGCATAAAGCAGAATTGTGGGGTGTTTACAGAGAATGGATGCATGCTCAAAGCTGCTAATCAAAACATGCTGTATGAATAAATAATAAAATAAATAGATAAAAAAAAAAACAATGGCGTGTCTGATAGCAAAGGCCACAGAGTACAGTCTCTCTCTCTCGCTTTTTTTTTTAAAGAAACAGAAGGCATTCAAAACAATTGCTAGTGAATATAGGAAAACTATTAAAATGAAAAGACAGGAAGCTCAAGGTCACATCCATTTGGAACACGACATGAATTGGCATATGGTGTGCGTCTTCATTGCTAAGCCTCGTCTTGTTCGCCTTTTAATTTCTGTTGTTTTCACCACATTGCTTCTCTTATTTATTTATTTATTTATTTAGATGTGTCCCCTGTCAGATGCCTATTTTTCCTTTTATTATATCGTCCTTACAGAAATGCTGATCTTAAACAATTGTCACAAAACTAATAAGTGTGCTTTTATGCGGAAAAATATGGAGCAGTAAAAAACTTTTCCTCTCTTTCAACTCATTAGGATACAAAGCTGAATTTATCATTTTGACAAGCGTTCGTCTGCCATCTAAAAGAGAAAACAGCTCTCATTAAGGCTACTAGAAGAAGCTTTTAATAAAAATATGTATTATCTCAAAGCCGATCGGTACATCATCGTTAGTGTTGAATGCGGCGTCTCATTGCCTTTTCTACAGATGTTATTTTCGTCGTCACGTTGCGTGAGTCACATGAGGACACTGCGTGGCTCTCCTTGCAGACTAAAGGAGGAAAACTAAGGCCTTGGGCAAATCTGGGCAAATTGGCAGAACGCACTACTGTGGCATTAACGCTGATGAGTCCTGAGCACAGACTCTGGTCATTAAACTAATAGGACCATATTTAAATAAACCGAGACTGGAACCCCAACCCCAAATTCATGTTTTGCACAGCTTTATCAGAAGCCATTTGCTTTATTCTGTTAATGGTGGAACTAATTAAAAGAGGCACCCTTTTTTAATGAATAATTATTTTTATTCTGTCAAGCAGAAAGCTCATTGCACCTCTTCCATGATAACCATTTATGCTTATAAAAAAAAAAAAAATCTAAACTATGCATATTATGTATTATACATGGTCCATTTCCATATATCGTGACTGGAAGCAGAAAAGAGAAGACTAATGGCATTAATGTTATATGAATAGTGAACAGTATTGCATCTTTCTTTTGTCTCTTGTTTAACATTTAAATGTACCCTATTTAATTTATAATTATTTCCCACTTAAAATCCGCTTAAAGCATACACACTCCATTCATATTACAAGTATATTACAAGTTTTCGGCCTAATCTGCAGAATGTTGATGATTTTCTTTTATTAATAGATGTAATGTGGCTCTTAAATTATTATTTTAGATATTAAATTGAAATTAATGGTAAACTTATATACCAAAAATGCCCCTCTCACCCTCCTGGTGGGCAGGGTGGTGTGTGTGTCTTCCTCAAGCTTGGGTCCTCTACCAGAGGCCTGGGAGTTTGAGGGTTCTGTGCAGCTGTTCCTCAGACTGCACTCTTCTGGACAGAGACCTCAGATGTTGTACCTGGAATCTACTGAAGCCACTCTTTCTCCCAGTTTGGGGTTCACAGCCCCTAATGTTCCTGGCAGGATGGTGCGCTGCTGCTTCACAGCAAGAAGGTTCTGGGTTCGAGTCCAGTGGCCAATGGGGGCCTTTCTGTGTGGAGTTTGCATGTTCTCCCCGTGTCTGTGTGGGTTTCCTCCGGGTGCTCCGGTTTCCCCCACAGTCCAAAGACATGCAAGTTAGGCTAAGTGGTGGCTCTAAATTGACTGTAGGTGTGAATGTGAGCGTGAATGGTTGTTTGTCTCTGTGTCAGCCCTGCGATAACCTGGCGACTTGTCCAGGGTGTACCCTGCCTCTCACCCATAGTCAGCTGGGATAGGCTCCAGCTTGCCTGCGACCCTGCACAGGATAAGCGGCTACAGATAATGGATGGATTATGAATTCAAAGACACTTCATGTCTTAAAGTAATGATGGACATCATTTCTCTTTACTTAGTTGAGCGGTTCTTGACATAATATGGATTACTAAAGTTATGGTGTGGAATAGAGCTGTTTACTGTATGTTTATTATTTCCTATTTACTCTTTGATTTCAAACGCATTAAGAAGGCAAGAAACTTGTCCATTAATTAACTTTTGACGAGACACAACTGTGAATAGAAAAGCTTTCCAGGTGACTACCTCATGAAGCTGGTTAAGATAATGCCAGTAGTGTGTAACGTGTCAAGGTAAATGCTGGCTACTTTGAAGAATCTAAAATATGAAACTTTTTTTTTGTTTTTTTAAACACTTTTTTGTTTACCACTATAATTCCATATATGTTCCAGATGTTATTTCATAGTTTGGAAGTCTCCAGTATTGTTCTACATACTCAGAATACAGAAAAACATATGAATAAGTAGGTGTGCTCAAACTTTTGACTGGTACTGTACAGTGGTGCTTGAAAGTTTGTGAACCCTTTAGAATTTTTTATATTTCTGCATAAATATGACCTAAAACAACATCAGATTTTCACACAAGTCCTAAAAGTAGATAAAGAGAACCAAGTTAAACAAATTGGATAAAAATATTATACTTGGTAATTTATTTATTGAGGAAAATGATCCAATATTAGATACGGTATATGCGAGTGGCAAAAGTATGAACCTTTGCTTTCAGTATCTGGTGTGACCCCCCCTTGTGCAGCAATAACTGCAACTAAACGTTTCCAGCAAGTGCTGATCAGTCCTGCACACCAGCTTGGAGGAATTTTAGCCCATTCCTTCGTACAGAACAGCTTCAACTCTGGGATGTTGGTGGGTTTCCTCACATGAACTGCTCGCTTCAGGTCCTTCCACAACATTTCGATTGGATTAAGGCCAGGACTTTAACTTGGCCATTCCAAAAGATTAACTTTATTCTTCTTTAACCATTCTTTGGTAGAACGACTTGTGTGCTTAGGGTCATTATCTTGCTGCATGACCCACCTTCTCTTGAGATTCAGTTCATGGACAGATGTCCTGACATTTTCCTTTAGAATTCGCTGGTATAATTCAGAATTCATTGTTCCATCAATGATGGCAAGCCGTCCTGGCCCAGATGCAGCAAAACAGGCCCAAACCATGATACTACCACCACCATGTTTCACAGATGGGATAAGGTTCTTATGCTGGAATGCACTGTTTTCCTTTCTCAAAAACATAAAACTTCTCATTTAAACGAAAAAGTTCTATTTTGGTCTCATCCATCTACAAAACATTTTTCCAATAGCCTTCTGGCTTGTCCACGTGATCTTTAGCAAACTGCAGACGAGCAGCAATGTTCTTTTTGGAGAGCAGTGGCTTTCTCCTTGCAACCCTGCCATGCACACCATTGTTGTTCAGTGTTCTCCTGATGGTGGACTCATGGACATTAACATTAGCCAATGTGAGAGAGGCCTTCAGTTTCTTAGAAGTTACCCTGGGGTCCTTTGTGACCTCACCGACTATTACACGCCTTGCTCTTGGAGTGATCTTTGTTGGTCAACCACTCCTGGGGAGGGTAACAGTGGTTTTGAATTTCCTCCATTTGTACACAATCTGTCTGACTGTGGATTGGTGGAGTCCAAACTCTTTAGAGATGGTTTTGTAACCTTTTCCAGCCTGATGAGCATCAACAACGCTTTTTCTGAGGTCCTCAGAAATCTCCTTTGTTCGTGCCATGATACACTTCCAAAACATGTGCTGTGAAGATCAGACTTTGATAGATCCCTGTTCTTTAAATAAAACAGGGTGCCCACTCACACCTGATTGTCATCCCATTGATTGAAAACACCTGACTCTAATTCCACCTTCAAATTACCTGCTAATCCTAGAGGTTTACATACTTTTGCCACTCACAGATATGTAATAATGGGTCATTTTCCTCAAGAAATAAATGACCAAGTATAATATTTTTGTCTCATTTGCTGAACTGGGTTCTCTTTATCTACTTTTATGACTTGTGTGAAAATCTGATGATGTTTTAGGTCATATTTATGCAGAAATATAGAAAATTCTAAAGGGTTCACAAACTTTCAAGCACCACTGTACATATTAAAAACAAAATTAATCTGATTGCAATGTAAAATAGCATGTTGAACTGCCATTTAACTGTCAGACAAGAAAAAGAAAAATCAATCTTCGGCACAATAGATGGTAATAAAAATATATTTTACAAACCTGACAGGAAAAACATTATTTTTTTTCTTTTTACTATTTATTTTTTATTTACTTTTTCATCTACTTTTTTATTTATTTACTTTTTTAATTATTTTTATTTCATTTTATTATTTATTTACTTTTTTTTTCTTCTTACAACAGTTTTGGTAACAGGGCTGAACTGCTGACCTTGATGCAGGTAGTCAATGCTAACATTTCTGTAAAAATCCAACAAAAGGAACCTCTCTTAGACATGAATCAGAAAAGATCCTGCTCATGCAACTTTATATTCTTATATATCAAATGCTTTCTTGAAAAACAAATAGATGGAACATGGAACAATACTGAGAAATTATTAGGCTTGTAGTAATTCACAAAAAAAATAGCATTAAAGGGCGGCACGGTGGTGTAGTGGTTAGCGCTGTCGCCTCACAGTAAAAAGGTTCTGGGTTCGAGCCCCATGGCCGGCAAGGGCCTTTCTGTGCGGAGTTTGCATGTTGTCCGCGTGGGTTTCCTCCGGGTGCTCCGGTTTCCCCCACAGTCCAAAGACATGCAGGTTAGGTTAACTGGTGACTCTAAATTGACCGTAGGTGTGAATGTGAGTGTGAATGGTTGTCTGTGTCTATGTGTCAGCCCTGTGATGACCTGGCGACTTGTCCAGGGTGTACCCTGCCTTTCGCCTGTAGTCAGCTGAGATAGGCTCCAGCTTGCCTGCGACCCTGTAGAAGGATAAAGCGGCTAGAGATAATGAGATGAGAAAGTAAGTATGAATGCCTTTAAATTGAAAGTAGGCCTGGATAATGCAAGTTGCGACTTGAAATGGTGTTTTTTTCTGTTTATTGTGATGTCTGAGTATAATTAGGAGGTTCTGTTTGTACTAAAGTAACATGGTGTGACTTATTTTCCTCATGTGGTTTTCATTTGGAGTGGTAATTACAGTTGCAGGTGTAGTGTGTTTGTGCCATATTAGACCATGGCCTAATGGTTAGAGAAACAGCTTTGGGGCCACAAGGTTGCTGGTTCAATTCTCTGGACCTGTGTGACTGGCTTAAGTGCCCTTGAGCAAAGTGCCTAACCCCCAACTGCTCTGGCAAGAATGGTGGTGTATCTTGTGTCTGATTAGCCAATAAAAAACTGATGATGTGATTATCAGTTTGGGCATTGAACCTGACCAATTGAAGGTACTGGTTGTTTTGGCAAATTGAAACAATTATACATCTAAATTCACAGCAACAACCAAATAAATAATCCCATTTACTTTTCTACCCATATTAGTCATATTTTTTTCTTTGTTTGAAACCAAATTCAACAGGCAACAGAAATACTCAATTATCAGCATTCTCAGATTTTCAGGGGTTTTTTTTCAGCATCCAATAAACTGGATAGAATACAATGTTTATTTTTTTAAACAATTGCTAGCAAGCATAAGTAGTACCAAATGCACTTTTCCCCAAAAAAAACTTTCCCTGTACAAACACACAGCATAGACCTTCACATGGCACAAAATGTTCGTGGACATCTGATTGCCACACCCAAATGTGCTCATTGAACATCCTGTTCCAGATTTCATCCCCTCTTTGCTGTTATAATAACCTCCACTTTTCTTGGAAGGATTTCCACAAGACTTGTTAATGTGGCTGTGGGAATTCAGCCACAAGAACATTAGGATTCAAGTTGAAGTTAGGGCTCTGTGCAGGCTGTTTGAGTTCTTCTACACAGACCTTTGCAAATCATGTCTTCATGGAGCTTGCTTTGTGCACAGGAGCATTATCATTAACAGGTTTGGGGTCCTTTAGTTCCATTCCATCCATTATCCATAACCACTTTTCCTGTGCAGGGTTTCAGGCAAGCTGGAGCCTATCCCAGCTGACTATGGGCGAAAGGCGGGGTACACCCTGGACAAGTCGCCAGATCATCACAGGGCTGACACATAGACACAAACAACCATTCACACTCACATTCACACCTACGGTATGGACAACTTAGAGCCACCAATTAACCTAACCTGCATATCTTTGGACTGTGGGGGAAACCGGAACACCCAGAGGAAACCCACACAAACACGTGGAGAACATGCAAACTCCACACAGAAAGGCCCCCCGTCAGCCACTGGGCTCGAGCCCAGAACTTCTTGCTGTGAGGTGACAGTGCGAACCACTACACCACCGTGCCACCGCTTTAGTTCCAGTGAAGGGAAACTGTAGTGCTACAGCATACAAAGACACCCTATATAAGTGTGTGGGCAGCACAGTGGTGCAATGGTTAGCACTGTTGCCTCACAGCAAGAAGGTTCTGGGTTCAAGCCTAGTCGCTGACTGGGGCCTTTCTGTGTAGAGTTTGCATGTTTTTCTTGTGCCTGCATGAGTTTCCTCTTACAGTCGAAAGACATGCAGATTAGTTCAATTGGCTTCTCTAAATTGCCCATACCCACCAACAGATAGGGGTTTGGGTCCCTCTGGTGTGCTATACATAGTTTGCACATGACGTCACAGAGTCGGGGATTCCCTAGTGGCAGCCATCTTGTGGGTCAAGCTTACCGTATGGGTCACTGAGCACACATTGTAATGCGCGAGTACAAAGTCTTCAAAAGAACCTAAGCAGGCTATTTAAAGCTAGCAATGGTGCACACCTGTTGTATTCACGTCTGTCGTAATAGGTCAGATGATGACGTCAAGCGGAGCTTTTATGGAATTCCCACTGTACGGGAGCACGAAGGCGAACAAACAAAGAAACTCAGCATACAAAGGAGAAATCTATGGCTTGCAAGAATCAACCGCAAGGATTATCAGCCTTCCAAACACAGCAAAGTCTGCTCCGATCATTTTATAAGTGGTAAGTTGTTTAAATAAACAATCAATTGTGTTTAAGTTTGTTTTTGGAAACCAAAACATCATGTAAACAATCTCTGGAGAATGCCTAACTGGAACCGCTGAGTGTACGTTTACATTGTAATGCACACTTAATATCGCTTGTTTGTCACGTTTCTATTTGACACTTGTCACTTCACTCACGCAAGGGTCATTTTTGAAAAACATTTTAGGTCTATTCTGTATGATTTGATTTGTGTTTAATCAGGGATGCAAACAGCGCACCTTTTGGCGGATGCCGCCTTTTTCACGGCTGAATCGCGCAGATCTGATTTTTTTTTTGCAAATGTGTGCAGCTTTCCGATTTAAACTGTTTTTTTCTCATCCTTATACTTCCTGTTTCATGGACTGTAACAGATTTGCTTATTTAGTAATTTTAATACAGAATTTACTTTGAAATTATAATCAGACACTCCAACGCCCCCCCTAAAAAAAAAAAATCGGATCTGCGCGATTCAGCCATGAAAAAGGCGGCATCCACCAAAAGGCGCGCTGTAGAATATATAAAGTTGTATATATCAGACAGCCTTTAAAGTTTGATGAAGTCAGTTTCAGGCTTTGGAGCAGGCTTTGGCAGTTTCAGGCTTTGGCAGCCCTGCATAGTCATTTGAAAATGCATCTTTGTCCACTTCATAGGGGTCAATTCCCCCAATTAAGGCCAGTTTGGCTGCATACCGTTGTCGTGAGATGTCATCTAATGTATCTATATACTTCTGTTTGCTTGATTTTGCCGACATTGATCTTTATTTTAGAAAACTGACTATATAACTTCATAAATTCGTCCGAGATAACGTAGCCGGTAATGGTGATGGTCCGTTTTGTTTGACCCACAAGATGGTGGCTGGAGGGCTTTCCCCGGAATGCCGTGACGTCAGTGAAAACTATGTATAATCACCCAAGAGAGTTCATAGAAGTTGATGGCTTCCTGGATTGCCAACCCTCAACTATGAAGATGGCAGCAAACAGACAAGTGTGTGCTTCTAACGTTGTGGCAACAGTTTAGAACCACACATGGCTTTGATGGTAAAATGTCCACAAACATTTGACCATATTGTGTATAACAGGAAAAATAAACAACAAATCACATCAGATAGACAGATTTTCCCTTCAGCTTTTTAACCCAAGTTTAAAGTGTACAATTTTCAGCCTTATTTTGCTGTTTCAGGCAAAATATGTGAAACAATTCTTCAGTCATGAGATCAGACTGATCAGCTTGATGACTGTTGTGACCAAAAAGAGGTGGCAATGTCAGATTTTTTAAATTTAATATTGTTTTGTGATGATGCTCATCTAAAAGCCATCAATAGGATGTTGTACTTATGTTGTACTTACAGGACAGCTCCAAATACAGTAGTGACAATGGTAAAATGTATAAAAAGGGAAACATGCTAACGTACAGAAAACATATCGTTATTACCACAAGTTCACGCTGAGGAATGTTTCAGTTTATATGACCCCATTCACTGTGCAAATGCAGATCACACTGATTGATGACGTAAGCAGAATGTAGTCATTTTCTTTAATCACAGCTCTATCATTAGATGATCTTCCTTGGATAACGTGAAATGGAGAATACATGTTATTGCATTACATTACATGTATTTAGCAGATGCTCTTTTCCAGAGCGACATACAACATACCCAGAGTAGCCTGGGGAGCAGTTGGGGGTTAGGTCCCTTGCTCAAGGGCACTCCAGCCATTCCTGCTGGTCCAGGGAATCAAACCAGTGACCTTTTGGTTCCAAAGCTGCTTCTCTAACCATTAGGCCATGGCTTCCCCCGCTACACAGTCTGTTATAGCTATATTGGGATCATCTTGAACAGTGTGACAAGTAATGTTCTGTAAATCCACAATCAAAAACCTGTTTTTTTTTTCACTAATATAGTGTTTGCTTTTTGCTAGTCTGTGGTTTGTGTACAGATTTGATCTGTAAGTAAAAAGAAAGAACAACCTTGCAGTCTTCCTTGTTTTAAGACAAGCTCAAACTGTGTTGCCAGTGATTACGACAGACATTACCCCCAGGAACATGGAGTCAAGTGGCCATGGCTGGCACAATGGATCGTGTAAATGGCACAGTACACGATCCACCATGCTGCTCCATGGAGCTCAGCGGTGAAAGCCTAACCTTAGGCCTTAATGTGATTTTGCAGCCTGACAGTGACCCACGACCTTGTGTCCCATACTCGCTCAGAGGGAAAACATGGGGAAAATGGTAGGGAGAGCGACTCATAACCCCTGCAAAGAACACTCATCAGAGATGCTAACTTGGCCTGACGAGGTATTATTGGAAACATATTCTCCAGGCCTGCTCTGCTTACTCGCTGCATTGGGGGCGACCCCATGCAAAAGCACAGGAAGGAGGTGACCTTTTCCAACCAGGGAGCATTTTCAGGGACTGACATGGAATTAGTGTTTACTAGCCTGAGGCTGTACTTGAGGGAGGCTAGACTGCTCGACATTCAGCACTGATACAGACACCTGGACTCGGGCTTTATCCAGCTTCCCTGTTCTCCTGTCCTCATGCATTTATTTTCATAGCACACTTGTGCTTCTCATTCTGTCACCATACACTAGGGATGTAACTGAATATGAATACATTATTCAGAATAACCAGATAATACAAATAAGGTGAGTGATTTTTTTCCCCCACCAGGAGCTAGGATTGTGTGTGATGCCAAAAAAAAAAAAGTAGGTGGGATGTCTTTACTTTTATGCAGTTGTGAGGTGTGGTCAGATGTGAAGCTTGTGGAACAAACAAAGACTTAATTCATTAATATGGACATGCAGAGATCATTTATTCATCCTTAGTAACCACCTGCACAAAAATAATATAAAATATTATTTGCATTTTATTTTATAATATAAAAACATTATATAAACATAAAAATAATAACTGATCAAGTGGGATTTAAAAAATATGAAGTGATGTAGCTGAAGTTGAAGAACTGTTAGAACCATAATTTATACACCATGCTAATAGTGTTGGCATTTCTCATCTCATTATCTCTAGCCGCTTTATCCTTCTACAGGGTCGCAGGCAAGCTGGAGCCTATCCCAGTTGACTACGGGCGAAAGGCGGGGTACACCCTGGACAAATCGCCAGGTCATCACAGGGCTGACACATAGACACAGACAACCATTCACACTCACATTCACACCTACGGTCAATTTAGAGTCACCAGTTAACCTAACCTGCATGTCTTTGGACTGTGGGGGAAACCGGAGCACCCGGAGGAAACCCACGCGGACACGGGGAGAACATGCAAACTCCGCACAGAAAGGCCCTCGCCGGCCACGGGGCTCGAACCCGGACCTTCTTGCTGTGAGGCGACAGCGCTAACCACTACACCACCGTGCCGCCCTGTTGGCATTTCTACATTTGTTTTTTTTCCTAGTGTTTCCAGGGCCACAGTGCTAGAGTTCATTTAAAAAAAAAAGAAAAAGAATGGAAAAAATGAAAGAAAAATGCTTTTGCTTTAGGTTTAAATGCAAAAATAGATACAGATACAGATCGTAGCATTGTGTTACACCTACACCGTGCACAAAGTTAATCCTGTATGAATTGTATTCCACTGTATTCCAATAATACCTGATTACTAAGTACCAGAGGTGGAAAAAGTACCCAACTTCATTACTTAAGTCAAAGTACGGGTCCCACTGGTCAAATGTTACTCCGATGCAAGTGAAAATTGTACAGTCAAATTTTTACTTAAGTTAAAGTACTGAAGTACTTGCTTTTAAAAATACTTAAGTATTGAAACTACATTTTCTGTCAACGCATTGTTGTATTATTGCCACAACGCTTACAAAACCTAACGCCGTTACCAAAAACAGAAATGTGAATTCACAAAATGAATGCACGCGTGCCATCACGGTGGTTTAATGTTAAGCTAGCTAGTCAGTGAAACTCCACCTGACATGCTAGCAAACTCTTTTCAAACTCAAAATTATATTGGGTAGCTAATGCTACAAGAAAAGAAAGATTTCTACATTCTGTTTATTTGGCAAGATTATGCTAAAACATATTTCTGAAAGGACTTCAGATAAGTTAATGTTATTCATGTTAGTGTAACTCCGGTTTTACATGCTAACTACTAACAGTGTCCAAGTTAACTACTGTAGCTATGTGTTAATGTTAGCCATGGACAAGGCGATGGCAACTTGGTGGGCAAATCCATAGAAAGTCATTTGACTAACCAGACTGCATAGCTATTGCAACGTTATCGCTAGCTCTAAAAGCACAGACAACTCCGTTGCAAGCTTTCTTTAGGAATAAAATGTTTATATACCTCAATATGCTTCCGCAGGTTGGATGGCGAGTTTTTGTAGGCCGTGATGTGGTTTGTTTTCAGCAAACAAAGCAAACATTTAAAATGAAATGAATCTTTAATACTTTCAGAAAACTTAAACATAGGTTCCACGTATAGCCATGGGTGCATGCATTCCCCAGAAGAACCACCTCCTTCCATTCTGCCATCAACTGATTGTGTTTAAATAATGCTTCTGAGAAATAATTGAACTTGATTTTATACAGTCTATGGATGTGACGTGACCCTAGTGATTACTGATAGACTGTCTCAGTGTCAACTGCGAAAAAACCAAACACGTTTTAGAAAAGAAAAAACATCCGCTTTCAAAGCTGCTTCATAGTAACGAGTAACGAGGACCTTGACAGAAATGTAGTGGAGTAAAAAGTACAATATTTGTCTTTCAAATGTAGTGACATTAAAGTCATAAGTTTTAAAAAAAAATACTCAAGTAAAGTACAGATGCTCAAAAAGTGGACTTAAGTACAGTACCCAAGTAAATGTACTTCATTACTGTCCACCTCTGCTAAGTACATAGTGAAGAATCCCAAAATTAGTACATCTTGCAGCCAAATGGGGGTAAAAATTACTTCCAAAATCTGTTTAATCACATGTTTCTCTGCAAACGATTATCATGTGTATCCAGTAATCTATTGAGAAGAATGGAAGATGAATCAGATAAATGCATTGGCTGTTGGGTTCAGTACTGTGAATCCAGGAAACACATGCATGAGATTAATGTGATAAGTCTGGTTTATTATTAATTAATTAATTTATTTATTTATTTTACATTTTTCCTTGTGCTCAGGGAATGTTTCTTATATGGAAATTCTTCCAATATGTGAAATTATCCTATTGTTTTTCTCCATGACAAATTTTGCTTCCAGATTTTCTGTTATTATTGTCTGAATATTTTCTGTTTTTATTGTCTGTTGCTGTAGACATCTTGCAGCTGGATACTGTAAATCAGATAACTGCACGCCTTCACCTTTGCTTCAAGGCAGATTTATAACTATTTTGCATTGGTTTGGAGTAATATAGACATGTTTTTATATGCGCTCCATAGTAACAGTATCTGAATCTTTAAAAAGGCAGGCCTGATTGTGTAAAAATGCCATAGATCTCTGTCACTGTATATTGTTTTCTAATTTATTTACTGTATACTGTGATAAATATTTCGATTTTGTTATCAGAATCATTATTGAATTATGTCAAATTATTGTTCAAAATGCATTTATTCACCATATATAGTTAAAAACTAGATGTGTGCCTACGTTACATATTTATAGCGCTCCAGAGAAAGATCTATTTCTGCAATCAATTTGTGTCTCTTCTTGTCAAGTGTGCTCCATGAAGCAATCACTTCAAACACATGGGTGGAGTCGAACTGGGATTAAACTATTCTATACTGTATATTATCAAAACTCCCTGCTCCGTATGCTCAATAGTTGCAAATTTCAAAATTCCACCTTTGACTCGAAAAAAAGGAATACCATCAGCTCCGCTCGCCAAATTAAGCTAAGGGTCACAGCTCAATTGTGCTTCTGAGTTAGGAATCAAATTTGCCACTTAAGGAGACCCCAGGTGGCGTAGGCCCACCGACATCCAACATGCAGGTTAAGTGACATATAGTTCAGGAGGAGGTCAACGCCATCTCATCACCCACCTCCTAGACCTCTCTAGCATATCCTGCTGCACAACTGCTTACAGATGTGTCCTGGCCAATCTTTGACTAACAAACAGCAGGCACGTGCTGCTTTTGATAAAGCTAGTGGTCACTTCCAATCTGTGTCTCTGGAGACAGACTCCATCCGTAGCACTCTTCAGAACAAAGTAGCCTCAAAGTTCTGCTGAAAGGGTGGCAAAGTGTCGAATTGTTTTCACTAATATTGTAAACAATTTGTCTTGTTTACTGCCTCAGTGTCCTTCTGATATTTAAATACCTATCTAAGGTTCTTATAGCAAGACATTTTGCATCTGTTGTTGCTTAGATCAAGAGATTTTAGTGTCAAGACACCAAGGTGACACAAGTCCCAGCATCCACCAAGGCTAACTGATGATCTTCGACTGATTCATGAAAAGTTCAGTGAAAAGTCGCACTTACAATATATAGCTGTCAGCCAAACATGTGCGTGTGTTCTTGGTGAAAAGAAATAGCTGTCAGCACCAGGAGGGAGTGGTACTCTGTGTTCCAACTTAAAAAAAAAAAGACAACCCAAAATTCCAGTATTGCGAACTATATATGTGTCCTAAATTAAATGCTATTAAATAACCAATGGTAGTGTGGTACGATACTGGCAATGTAGTAAGACAAGTTTTGGAGCAGGTCTGGCTTCTTAAGAGTGTTGTTTCCTGGCTTTGCTCTTCCAGTCTCTTCTCCTGCACCAATTTACTCGGTTGAGAAAACAGAGAACTCTCTCTCTCTCTCTCTCTATCTATCTATCTCTTTCTGAAAGACTCCAGTGGCAACACCATGCATCATCAACATGCTCAATTACCACTGAGAAGGTTCAACTAGTGCCAGTGCTGTGGGACACACTGCTCAATATTTGACTATGTTTAGCAAGAGCAGTCTTTGAAAAAAATAATACAACTCCCCAACAAATATGAAAA
Organism: Neoarius graeffei; assembly: GCF_027579695.1. Classification (NCBI taxonomy): domain Eukaryota; kingdom Metazoa; phylum Chordata; class Actinopteri; order Siluriformes; family Ariidae; genus Neoarius; species Neoarius graeffei. The sequence goes on along the minus strand of NC_083596.1, from coordinate 12,328,639 downwards.
GAATGAGCCATTTGATTGGCAGAGCATGAGGGTGGGATCAAAGCATTTCCGATAACCAATGAAAATACAAGAACTGCACTTTCTTTAAACATTTCCAAACGCGAACAGAATAAAGGACTTAAAAAAGTGTGAGGGTGGAGACCAGAACCTCAAAGATGGACATGAAGTTCTGTCTATCACTTGGTTGTTAAACTCTGTCAATATTTTTCTTTGGAGCCAGTCATTTTGCGTGAATGTGTGTGCCTATTGATTGACAACTGGCTCCAGAGCTACTCAGACCCTCTTAAAATACCAGAGTCTGGGCTTCATATTTCTCCCACAGGCCTCGGACCCCACTGTTGTCTGTCTGGCCCGGTTGTCTAGCCCTCCTATTCACTTAGAGTTCCCTGTGTTTTTGACCTGACTGGGCCTTCCTACAGGTCCCAGCAAGGAGGAGTCTGGCAACATGTCACCTCAAAGGGCCTGGAGAATAAGTGGAATAGGGGCTACTATGACCCATCATGCTTCTTTCCTTTTGTATTTCATGGTTTGGTTTGGCTTCCAACCATTTCCAAACTATTTGGTTTTGCCACAAACCATTTCCCAACCATTTCCTCCAACTAAACCATTTGCATTATTTGCTACTATGAATACTTGATTTGTTATGTCTGGAACATCAATCATTGCAATAACAAGCTGGCCCACTTTTGCTTTCATTGAACGCATGGATGATATCTGTACTCCCGTTCAGTGCATGTTCAGTCAGGGATGGATCCAGCCCAAGAATTTGACAGATGCGCTAATTTTACTGTTTTCACTAATTTTACCAGATCGCTATGGATTTTCACAGGGGTGTAGAGCACGCCGAGCCCCTTCCAAAGAGGACAGCCATGGCCCACTAAGACTGCGGCTCAGCCCACTATTCATCTCCGAAGCCCAGCACAAGCGCGACTTGTGGAAAACTTTAATATGAGCCCTGGCTCCAGCCGCGTGCACGCCGGGATTTAAAAATTTATAACGCGTCCATGGAAAGTCCTAGCCCCGCCAAACTTTATAGGCACCTCCCTCTCCCCAAGACCTTTCAAAGCAGCCCAGACTTGGCCCGCTATGACCGTGGTTCAGCCCATTATTTGTGGCAAATTTCGAATTTCGACCTCTTTCTGGAGCATTTTAATGGTTTGACCTAGATTCTTTGTCTCAGGTCACGCTATAGAGAGCGTGCACGTGATGTCATGAGGTCACATGATATTTGTTTATCTGCCATCTTGGATGGCATGGCCGCGCATAGAACTTAGACAAACCCGTTCTAATTATCAAGTGTGTGGGAGTAGGTCTTTCGAGAATGGTTATATCTTGTTCAGCATTTGGTTGTACCAATAGACAGGGCCAAAAGGAGGGCCTGTCATTTTATAGATTCCCCGCAGACGAGGAGAGACGCACAAAATGGGTGTCCGCTGTGCGAAGAGAAAACCGGTACCCCAGTTCTACCAGCCGAATTTGTAGTGAACACTTCATATCAGGTTGGTGTAATCTTCTAATTCAATACTCCTAGTACATCTGTTAAGTTGATTTTTGGATTGAATGATAACTGCATACTTAGAAACTAGACAGTACAGTGTTTGTGGCCGTTAGTCTGCTTGATCTCTAACATACATATTTACAACCCTGTCATTATCTGGAACTGAGTTTAGATTTCGAACATTCTTACGATAAAACGTCCTGCATAGTCTCTTTATGATAAACGTCTTAATGCCACTTACCTGTGAGGTTATCAAGTAGACATTCTTCTTCGGAACCTTCCAGAGGTATACGGTAGTTGGGATACCCATCCCGCAACAAAATATTTATAAGCTTCCAGGCTCTTGTAAGCTTTGAGGGCTTTGCCAGTGTAACACGATTCAGGATTAACAAGAAAATTGTAAATGTTGTGGTAGGCCAGATCGGGCAAATCGCCGGCACCGCAGCTCCAAATTTCCCTGAACAAGGATTGCGGCAAGTTATACGGATCTGCAATCCCCAACCTGGAACACTTTTCCATGTAACGCTGCCTCACGTCACCTTCAAGATGCTGAACAAACTTAGACAAGTTATCGCGCAATGTAGATGGGGGTATTTTCCGAATTTTCTTGGGGATTACTCCCTGGATCCATTACGCTCGCGCAAGGTAAACAATCCTGAAGCCGTCCAATATGGCGGAGTAAACACGGACGGGTCACGTGACTGCACGTCCTCTATACAAAGCATCCTGAGAATACAGGTAATTAGGTCAGGTAAGCATCATCATTTACCACAGGTGGTCAGATCCTGAACTATTGGTCTGTTGGTTGAGCATGGCTATAGCCCACGTAGCTGGCTAGTGGTAAAGTAAACAAACACCCCATGACTGATGCCAAATGGTGCACATGCATCAGTTGCATTGGTCTGGATCCATTCCTGGTTCAGTGCAAATATTTCAAAGTTTGACATTTTCTACTTTATATAGTTCTGAAAACAACACATTTTCCTGAACTTAAATATATTTCTCTTTTGCACATCTCAACAACAGATTCTACCTTTCATCTAGCCTTGTACTATCTGTCTTTTTCCTGTGTTGTTTTAAAGCATTCTCCGCCATTCATCTGAGGGAGCCTCTAATGAAAATTGAATCACAGACCTCAGGTTGAAGGGTTAGAGGTTAACTTAAGCAAGGGGTTGGTCAAATAACCTGCCCAGTCCAGAATTAAAAGGGAAAGCCCACTTTTGTCATAATAATCCCATAAGGTCAAGGGGGTCAGGAGGTCAGTGTCACTCGGACAGCCCCAGACCTCTTTGGTGTTATAAATTATGTACCAAAGCTAAGCTGAAGAAAAATGATTGTTTCTCCTACAGCCTTTTTGTCCTTAGAAGGCACGATGTCATTATTCCGCATCCTTAATCGAGAGAAAAGGAAGTAGTTGGTTTTCCTCATGCACCTCAGGGATCAAGGGATACAATGTACACCTGTCAGACCAAGTTTAAATGTGTCCAACAAGCTTTCAAGGAAGACCCACATTTATTCACCGATATCTGCAAATTCACAAAGAAAGACACCACCATCTGACAAAGGAGGCATAAGTAGATTTGACTGATAAGAGACTTAAGTGCTGCTCACTCACAATGCTAATAGGATAAATGGCTGATTAATGGATGCTATAGAGGTGGAGGTCATGTGCATCATTAAAAATGCTTTCTAAGTTGCAAACATGGAAAGCTGATGGAGGCTGATGCGGTCGCATGAAAGTGTGGTGGCTGGTGGCTGCTAGTACTTGAAGTAGATGTATATGATTCTTATTGGATTTCAAGGTCATACTTGGGTTATCTTACATCATGAATCTGCAGAGTAAATGGCTGTTATCAACTGGTGTGCTCTTTGAAGTGTCTTTGTAAGCAATGCTATGGGGATTTGCTTTCCGATTCAAATGTCCTTTCATATTTTGCAGTTAAGGTGTTTGACATTTTCTGGTTTACTCCAGGTTTCCCGCTTTCCTTCTGCCTCCCAAAAATATCTCAGTGGGTGGACTGGCTGTAGTAATTTGCCCCTAGGTCTAAATGCATCTGTGCATGATGCCCCATCCACCTTGTAACCAGTATTCCAGATTCATTGCAACCCTGACCAGGATAATGCTGAAAGGCGAAGATGATGGTGGTATTTTTTAAATGTGTCTTCCACTACTACTGGTTGCCTGGCCCCTCCTTCTCTCCGCTCCTGCCCAGTCCACTCAAGATTGCTGTCGGTCCTGGTTCCCCATTGGTGGAATGACCTTCCCACTGAGGTCAGAACTGCCGACTCCCTGACCACCTTCAAGCGCAGACTGAAGACTCAGCTCTTCAGGCTGCATCTCTCCCCTTCTTTCCTGCCCACTGTGTCACTGTGTTTCGGTCTTGACCAACCCAGGCTGTGTACTGTCTAGCATGGGGTTAGCCATTTTGAGATCTCTATTTAGTTGTACTTTATATGGTTAGTTTGTTTCCTTGGTTGTTGGAGTATTGGGACTTCAACAGAATATTACACTAGGTATATGCTGTCACTTGTTCAGTTGGCACTAGAACTTTCTTGTCTAGAAGTTCAGCACTTTGTGTGCCTGACTTTGCACTCATTGTACATCACTCTGGATAAGAGCGTCTGCTAAATGCCATGTAATGTAATGTAACGTAATGTCTTAACAAGAAAGAAAGAATGGAGGAGGTATGGTAGCAAAGAAGGTAATGTTGGTTCTTCGAAGCTCGAAGATTTGCCCCTCAGTTCCATTGCTGAGTTTCACAGGTTGTCCTCATGTCTACATGGTTTTCCCTTGGGTTCTCTGGTTTTCTGTGACCTCTCACATACATGCCAGCAGGTCAACTGGCTCCTCTCCATGTGAATGAGTGCGTATGTATGGCCACTTGCATCGGACATCCACAGTGTTTCCTGCTTTTTGTTCCCAGTATAGGCTCTGGATACCCTAGGATGCAGTGATTACTGAAAAGAGAGAGAGCAAGAGAGAGAGAGAGAATGGCAGTAAGATTGAAAAGAACTGACTTATTCTCTGTGACTTACCAGCACAAACTTACCACAAATCTGTTTAACTCAAATACTGCTGAATAGTTGTTACCTAGAAAGGTACTATCAATCACTCACTGGACTCAGAATCAATAAGAGCCATATTTGCATCCTAAGCAAAGTCTAATGATAGCTATTAAAGTTTTACGCGTCTTGCCTTCTCAGGAATTGATGTGCACTAGTCCTTTTTATCAGTCGCATCACTAAAGCACTGTAGTAAGTATTGCCTTACAGACAAGCTGTAAGGAAATAACTGTTCTTCTGTAAATTAGACTGTCACTGCAACATGTATTTGTTTTGTTTTTCCAAAATGCAAGCCAAAATGAGGATCACATATCTACAATTATTATACATACAGGACACTTTTTCCATGGAATAAAAACATGTATTCTATTCCCTCCTAGCAGGTTTTATTCATTTGGTTTGATAGCATGCAATATTGTTAGCATATCGCTTATCCTACGTGTATTACATCACTCTACCCAATGGAGAATGAGCGCTAATATGGTTTACAATATTGCATGGTTGTCAAGACAACATGACGTCACATGTCAGAGCTGATGTAAATATTTAATGAGAAAGTTTTCTGCTGCGCATGCGCAGAAGCATTTCTTTGCTTGCTGGTGGTGCCTGCAGTAAACTGTCGCAGTGAACTGAAAATGTCACAAGATACGCATTACATGTAAAACTTCCGTGCTAGCAAGTGACTGTGACAATTTGTAAACAAACATGGCTGCCAGGTTTGCTTCATTAAATACAGAAGATTTTGAGAGAATTTTGGAAGAGAAAGTCGCGTTGAACACCCAAAAGGCTACCAAAACTTCATTAGATATTCTTCACGCATATTTACAAGAGAAAAACATACAAAACAGACATTGAAAACTTGGTAAGTAACCCGCCTGTTCTTAACTTTTTGTAAAATCTATAATTGCTCCATCGACTATCGCAGGTTGGCCTAGTGGTTAGCGTGTCCGCCCCTTGATTGGGAGCTCATGAGTTCTACTTGCGATCGGGTTATACCAAAGACCATCATAAAAACAGTACCTACTGCAGTCTGGCAAGGCACGCTGCAAAACAGATGCGAGTGTGGGGAGTCAAACTCTTGCAGTTACCAGAGGACCAGCCCCCCCCCCCCCCCCCCCCCCCGTAACCCTAGCTATGTAGTAGGCAAGAGGCCAAGGGCTACAGAAACGGAGATTGGCGTCGCCATGTGGTGCGGGAAGGACTTTAGACTTTTTTCCATTGAACGTGTATGTATAATAATAATAATGGCTTTTTCATGGTATATCAGATATATTCCATTCAGCTAGCATGATATTGAACTCGTCTTCCACTCGTTCAGTATCATGCTAGCTGAATGGAATATATCTGATATACCATGAAAAAGCCAGCCAATATTAGTTAAATATACAATATCTCCCAATTCCTGTCATTCTGACTGATCCAGAATCAAGCTCGCAGTCCGTTTATGAACAATGATCTTAGAGCAAGCAGAGAGTAAATATTTATGATTTTAGAGCCCACTTCCAAGAAAATCAAGGTTTTTTTTTTTTTTTTTTTGTTATATGGAACTGCATGGGTCTAATTACCCAGTCAACACTTTGTTGCCCGGGTAGAACGTGATAAGAAGCAGACAGTTGACAGGAGGTGTGCGTGATCAGCTGGAGACAGCCTTATCTCTGGCAATAGGAGTGGAGCAGACGCCCCGCTCTTCCTCACGCAAGCACTCTCTCTGTGGAAGGACGGGAGGGAGACAGAGGCGGATCACCTGTGAGTCATTGTTTCTGGCCTCCCACGCATGTCCCCCACATCACAATGGTGTCACTGAGACGCCTGTTGCATAGAAAAAAGTGATTCACCAACAAATAAGCGTCATTATGTTGGCTGGACATGGTGTATGATAGATCTTAATCTTTTGGCATAGATTATTAATCGATGTGTCTGAAGAAATCATTGGCAAAGCTTATCTTGGAAATTCTGCTTATCTACCTGTCCTGAATTACACACCAGTAGAAAAAAACAAGGTAGAGAGAAAGATAGACTGAGTAAATTCAGAGGCACTCTATCTGAGTGGAGATGAGCTTCAGGTAAAGTGATGAGGAGCTATTTCTGTGTATGTAAGGACATTTATGGGTGTATTAACGGCCTCAAGCAGCTCAGTGTTCATTTAAAAAAAGGGAAGAAAAATCAACAGAGAAGGTATGTGTATATCAGTACACTGGGCTCTTCCTGAGGACTGTGTGTGTGTGTATGTAGGCATGTGTATGAGAGAGAGAGAGACAGAGAGAGAGAGAGAGAGAGAGAGAGAGAGAACCCGTGGCTCCGGACTGTCTGCCTTTCTCCCTCTCTCTCTTTCTCCCTCTCTCTTGCAGAAAGCGGTACATTATTTTTAACCTACTGCCTCTGAGAGGAAGGGAAAGAAAGGGAAGGGAAGGGGGGTGCGCTAACATCTGAAGTCCAGCACAATGCATACATGTGTAAACCTCATGCATATTTTTTTTTTTGCATTATATTGTATTTTGTTTTTATTTTTGTGCATATATATGTATGTGTGCACACATACGTGTGTGTAGGCATTAATGGGGACATGCCATTAATTACATGTTACACTACGTGACGTCATGGTGGTATTGTGGTATTGTTAGATTAATTCACGGAAAGGGAGGTCTGCATCTGTTCTACGTTGGAATGCAATTGAGGGGTTTGTTGTGTTTGCATGGTGTTTAATAAGCCCAAAAGCAACTTACATTTCAGCACAGGGATCATATTCATTCCCATGCTTCCTTTAGGAGAACTCATTAAAACACTCACCAAAATGAACATTTTATTTGTTTGTTGTATACTTGGTGCTAATGCTGGAGGTTACATCATTGTACATGTAATACTGTCTAAAAATCTATATATTTTTAAATAAGATGGGTGCTTGTTTACAGAGAATGTAGTTTACAGACTACATAATGTGTGCTAATAATAATAATAATAATAATAATAATAATTCTGAATGGTCTGAAGCGTCCAAGACTGGATGAATCAGGGGTGTATGAGGGGACAGGGAGGAGGGCTAACGAGGTGGGCTGTTCTGGGGTCTTTCACCTGACCCCCGCCCACCTTCCAAACCCTCCAGCACAGAGGCACTAATCACTTTGCTCATGGGGAGAAAATCAAATTGATGTGGCCTCTAAGACGCCGCAATTGAAATCCGATTACCAATGACGGAGCTCTGGTTTTCCCCGTGCCGCCACTACCACAAATGCTCTGGCCTTGAAAGTGTACACCTCCTTGAATGGAGGAAGGGTGGGGTTGGTGTGGAGGCGAAGGAGAATAATGATCAGCCGAGTAAGCAAGTGATTGCTGGGGGAGAGAGAGTCGAGGGTAATTAACTCCAGTCCTGCCTGTCTGAATCGATGAGGTGAAAGCTCACAGGCACTGGCTCTTGTTGCACAGCACCTCGTGTTCACTGCAGCACAATAGTTAGCAGCTAGGTTAGCATTGTGCTAATAGTGTTGCCTTTATTGCAATGCTTACAAAAAGGGTATATTCTGACTAATGAAAAAGAGCAAATTAAACATTAGATGAAACTGCTAATGCTGATAACGAGTTGGTTTTCTCAGTAAAAAAGGTGAGTCATCTTCATCGGAACCATGGCCAGTTGTTTGTACTGATGATTTGTATTTGACATTTTTTTCTCAGCACCGGGTAGCATGGTGGTGTAGCATTGCTGTCTCAGAGCTCTAAAAGTAGTATCTCACTGGGCTGCGACAGCCTGCAACTAGTTGGAGACACAATTGCGATAAAATATGCGAATTTTCACTTGGAATCATACTGAATTGATATTCGCATATTTTATCGCAATTGTTGTGTCTCCAACTAGTCGCAAGCTGTCGCAGCCCAGTGAGATACACTCGCACTTCCTGTCTCACGGAAACTGACTTGAGAAGGGTTCATGACGGCTTTGCGACACCAGCGACGCATTTGCGGCTATTTTGAGAGAAATTTTGTCACACGAATTTTTTGAGCATGTTCAAAATTTCAGCGACGAAGGAGCGACACTTTGCGACTCATGTGAGGAAATTTGAGAAGCCCCGCGAATGTTTCAAGACACTTTTGAAACTCTCTCGCAAATGACGTTCACAATTTGTCACAAGCTGTCGCAGCCCAGTGAGATACTGGCTGAAGACCCCCAGAGCATTCTATCTTCAAGGAAATTAATTGTAAAATACAACTTTACTTGTAGGTGGCATGGTGGTGGAGTGGTTGGCACTGTCGCCTCACAGCAAGAAGGTTCTGGGTTTGAGCCCAGTGGCCAACGGGGGCCTTTCTGTGTGGAGTTTGCATGTTCTCCCTGTGTCTGCATGGGTTTCCTCTGCATGCTCCGGTTTCCCCCACAGTCCAAAAGACATGCAGGTTAGGCTAATTGGTGGCTCTAAATTGACCGTAGGTGTGAATGTGAGTGCGAATGGTTATTTGTCTCTATGTGTCAGCCCTGTGATGACCTGGCAACTTGTCCAGGCTGTACCCCACCTTTCACCCATAGTCAGCTGGGAGAGGCTCCAATTTGTCTGCAACCCTGCACAGGATAAGCAGCTACAGATAATGGATGGATGGAATGAAACTTGGTCATAATGATGTATGTTTATTTCTCTAATATTTCACAAAATATCAGGCAATTCTGTGACTGGGAACATATCTAATTTGAGGGGATTCCATAGCAAATAATGTGCATAAGATAGCCCGGTTCTTGCAGTCAAGCAAACAGAGGAAGTGCATGTGCGCATGTGTAAGTTTATCTTTGATCATCCCACTGTCCCCACTGACCGCCGATATTTATTAGTTTGGTCCTGCGTTTCCTTTCCTTTGCAACATAACGTCTTTTCTTCTCGCTTTCCGTTACTGTAGTCAGTCTTTCACGTTTCATTCATACACTCACGTCCTCCATTTTCCTCTTCTGTTTCAAATTTGTATCCCACAATGCCTTGTGTGAACAGGGAAAGCCCAACATGTGAAGCATGATGTAGTATCTTGAATTGGGTCATGGTAAAGCAGGAAAAAATAGTGGAGAATTTAGGACCACATGGCCTTAAATTCATTAATTGTTCTATTTAAAAAAAAAAAACTCATAAAATTGGAAGTCTGTGATTCAAATTCAGTAGCTTTCGGTCCACTAAACAAAATAATTGTCAGGAAAATTATTTTTATGGCCTACACTTGAAAAATCTGAAAGGCAGTGTAGCTTTAAGCTTGATTTTCTGTGCTGAGTTTCATATATTCTCCTGTGTTGCATGGGTTTCTTCCAGATTCTCCACTTTCCTCCAACATCCCTAAAACATGCTGGTGGGATTGCTGGATTGGCTGCCTAGATGTGTGTGTGTGTGTGTGTGTGTGTGTGTGTGTGTACATGGTGCCCTATAATGATGACATTCCCTCCAAGAACACTCATTGTTCCTAGGACAGGCTCTGGCTCCACTTCATCCCTGACCATGATAAAGCGGTTCCTGAAGATGAATGAATCTTATCTGCTTGACATGCTTGGTATAAAGAAAAGATAATGATGGTACAGTAATTGCTGTTCTAGCTCTTTATCTGACACCTTCATTTTAATAGACACAAAGAAAGAAAAGAAAGAAGAACAATGATATTATATCAAATGCTAGTGAGGACTTTTGGTAGTAGCAGAACTCAGTTCAGGTTCTTCATGGTTTTGATCTACTGTATGTATCTGTGTAACTCAGTATGGCTGAGTTCATTAGCATGTCTTGTGCTCTAGGCTCGGAGGAACAATGCCTCAACAACATCATGCAAGTTTCCAGCTCTATTTTTAATGATCCAAGGTCCACATCCCTCTGCACTCGGCCAGAATGGTCCAAAAGAGGAATAATTCCAGGAAGTAACTATAAAGCAGACTCTCTTCTTCATACATGCAATCAGAATGCAATTGCGCGTATGGGAAATGACGTGCTTGTGAGGGTGTACCAATTGTAAAACATCCTTGACCTAAACCTTTAATGAGTTCTCAGAGGGAGGGCATTCACCTCAAATTAATCCAGAACCAAACAAGCAAGTATCATAGCCCACATGTGCAGCATTCATGAAGTGGAGCCGAAGGTTGAAAATATGATCATAAAAATCCACAGCTGGACCATGTGCTGGCCCACACTAATCAAGAAATAGCACATGAAATATGAAGTGGAAATCATCTGGCTCAGTGGGATTTTCATTTATCCTGTCAACAATGAGAAGATGATGCAATATGCCAATATATTGCCCCTTGTGCCTGCTCTGCTCCAGGTGGCAAACTGCACAATCTGTGCCAAGTCTTCACCAGACAACACGATCAAGCATTCCAAAGAGCATTCAATTTATAACCCCATTTAGCCTTCCAAGAGCTTGCTGAGTGAAGGTGGGGTTATAGAAGTAAAACTCCATTTAGTCTTCATTTCCTGTAGTCTTTCTTGGTGCCTCGTCTTAATAGTATTATCTGTTGTAGCCAGTTAAATAACAAACTCAATTATTTAGTGGTGACTTGTCCATAGGGGTAGGTAGGTAGGGCAGAGCCTTTCAACAAATGCTATTATTATACAAATAGGACACTTTTTTCCCCATCATAAAAACATGTGTTCTATTCCCTTCTAGGAGGTTTCATTCATTTGGTTTGATAGCATGCAATACTGTTAGCATATCGCTTATCCTATGTGTATTACATCACTCTACCCATTGGAGAATGAGCATGCGATCAAGACATGATGTCACACATCAGACCTCATACGAATATCCAGTGACCAAACTTTTCTGCTGTGCATGCACAGAACCATTTCTTTGTCCGCCAGGAAAGAGAGAAGACAAGGCTAATCCAGTGCTACTGCTAGGATTAGCTATGCTATAATTAAGCACTAAATAAAAAAACTGAAAACTGAAACTAACCATGCGGTGAACACCCGAAAGGCAACCAAAACTTAATTAGATATTCTTCACGCATATTTACAAGAGAAAAACATACCAACGGACATTGAAAAACTGGAAAAGACACATCAGAGATGTAAAATTTCTGCGCTAGTGAGTGACTATGACAATTTGTAAACAAACATGGCCACCAGGTTTGCTTCGTTAAAAGTAGAAGATTTTGAGAGAATTTTGGCTACCAGATCGCTCTGTTGTGTGTAGTTGTCAATGCTGATTTTAAAAGTAACTAAGTAAATTACACAGAAAAATGAATACTTAAGTATGAGTGAAAAATACTGTGGTGAGCATGCGTGGAAGAAGAGTCTAGAGACAGAAATCCTAGTTTCTTGGTTGTTAGCCTGTGCTACTTGCTCTCCATAGCACTGGCTTAAATGTGCTAGCAATAGCCTTCACTAACACTACTGCTGGACGCTACACTGACTGGAAGGTGAGTATGCTGATATGAAGAGAGTGTGTATGTATAATAATAATAATGATATTGGCTGGCTTTTTTTCATGGTATATCAGATATATTCCATTCAGCTACTCGCCTTTAACTTGTTCAATATCATGCTAGCTGAATGGAATATATCTGATAGACCACTCAATACCAGCCAATAATATCCATCCATTATCTGTAGCCGTGTATCCTGTACAGGGTTGCAGGCAAGCTGGAGTCTATCCCAGCTGACTGTGGACGAGAGGCGGGGTACACCCTGGACAAATCGCCAGATCATCACAGGGCTGACACATATGCCGCTTTTCCACTACCAACGCGGCTGAGTCGGGCTGAGCCGTGCCGTGCTGAGTCGAGCTGAGTGGGGTTGTTGGAGTTACATTTCGACTACAACCGCGCAGAACCGTGCTGGCTGGAAGTGGGTGGACACATTGGGTGGAGTTAGCGAAAATGGGTGGACGTCAGGTGATGTCGTTAAGCAGTGCAAACAGTGACATCAGTGAGCTTTTAAGCGGTAGTCTCACGACCCGGATAGTAAACAATAAACATGGAGGACATGGAGTCGTTAGTGTTGCTGGTCTTGGTGCTGTGGCTTGTTGTCACCGACAACGCGGACAGATACTGGCAAGAGCGTATAGATGAGGCGAGGCGCATAAGGCTTCAAAAATTCTCGTAATTCGTAATTCTTCTTCTTCCGGGTTTACGGTGTTTACAGATCCCAGCGTGCTCACGGGGCATGTGTGGGCATGTGAGGACACTCCTCCTCATCAATCAGTGCACAGGGGAGTGTCTGCTCACGCCCCCAACCTCACTCGGCACGGTTTGGCTCGCTTCAGCCCCACTCCAAAACCGTGCGAGTTTTAGGGGCTAAGCAGGGCTGAAGCGAGCTGAGTCGTGCTGGTTTTTGGTAGTCGAAACGCGAGCCGTGTCGGGCTGAAGTGAGCTGAAGCGAGCTGAAGTGAGCTGAAAAAGGGTAGTGGAAAAGGGCCAATAGAGACAAACAACCATTCACACTCACACCTACGGTCAATTTAGAGCCACTAATTAGCCTAACCTGCATGTCTTTGGACTGTGGAGGAAACCGGAGCACCCAGAGGAAACCCACGCAGACACAGCAAGAACATGCAAACTCCACACAGAAAGGCCCTCGCCGGCCACTGGGCTTGAACTCAGGACCTTCTTTCTGTGAGGCGACAGTGCTAACCACTACACCAAGCCAATATTATTTAAACATTTATATAGTCCTTATTCGCAACTCTATGCATTTTAAATTCTGCAGAAATACTCATTAAAACTTTCCAGTGACCAACTTTTTAAAATGCACCACTTTTGCTACATTTATGCCTGGGGTTCACACTACTCTGGAGTTTTTGAGCCTCGAAAATGAAAACATTTGGAAACACTGCTCGCCCCATTATAGTTTGAAAACTACAGGGTTGCATTTTAGTCTGGACAGAGCAGAAACAGAGAGTTTTGTAAACGATGATGCAGGCACCCACTTTCGCTTCCTAATTGGGTCTTATCACTTGCAACGTATCCTTTCGTGATTGATCACACTCTTATCATGTGACCCATTTCTGGAAGAAAACAAACAGCATCAACTGTTTATACCAGCACATGCATGCCCAGTGTACATGAATGGTCATGTGATATGCATTTTCGGGCATCTTAGTACGAATAGAGCTTATTTCCAATAAGGACCTAGAGCGCTCATCTGGATGGAGATTGTTTTCATTTCAAAACACCATTTAAAAACTTAAATGTATTAATGTGGCAGTGGCCTAATGACTCGGTCTCACATAGCTGGAATCACTTTACAGTAGACACTGTTAGATGATTTTGGGCCTTCTGGGGGTCAACCGGCAGGTGTTCTGGGCCGTTCAGTTGGATTACATGAGATCCGGGGAGCTACCTTGACAACTGTGAGGGCGTGGCTTCCATCCCTGGAAAGTTTGTTAATGTTGAAAATTGCCATGGGTCAAGTGCCAGAAGAATTCATCCATCGCAACCATGAAGGCATCCGCGAGCATCCTTGAGGCATACGTGAGGCTTACATGGGCTACCAAGGGTTACCATAGCATTCCATTACAACCACTGAGCTCAAAATGTTCACAGAACAACATTCTGCAGAAACTGAAAAGTTTGCCTAGTGGATGTGGCTTATTTCGTCTTGCCATTGCTATGCCATACTGCAGCCATGAAAAATGTGCCGTCATTGCCATAGGACCATACACTACCATTCAAAAGTTTGGGGTCACTTTGAAATGTCCTTACTTTTGAAAGAAAAGCACTGTTCTTTTCAATGAAGATCACTTTAAACTAATCAGAAATACACTCTATACATTGCTAATGTGGGCGGCACGGTGGTGTAGTGGTTAGCGCTGTCGCCTCACAGCAAGAAGGTCCTGGGTTCGAGCCCCGGGGCCGGCGAGGGCCTTTCTGTGTGGAGTTTGCATGTTCTCCCCGTGTCCGCGTGGGTTTCCTCCGGGTGCTCCGGTTTCCCCCACAGTCCAAAGACATGCAGGTTAGGTTAACTGGTGACTCTAAATTGACCGTAGGTGTGAGTGTGAATGGTTGTCTGTGTCTATGTGTCAGCCCTGTGATGACCTGGCGACTTGTCCAGGGTGTACCCCGCCTTTCGCCCGTAGTCAGCTGGGATAGGCTCCAGCTTGCCTGCGACCCTGTAGAAGGATAAAGCGGTTAGAGATAATGAGATGAGATGAGACATTGCTAATGTGGTAAATGACTATTCTAGCTGCAAATGTCTGGTTTTTGGTGCAATACCTCCATAGGTGTATAGAGGCCCATTTCCAGCAACTATCACTCCAGTGTTCTAATGGTACAATGTGTTTGCTCATTGCCTCAGAAGGCTAATGGATGATTAGAAAACCCTTGTACAATCATGTTAGCACAGCTGAAAACAGTTGAGCTCTTTAGAGAAGCTATAAAACTGACCTTCCTTTGAGCAGATTGAGTTTCTGGAGCATCACATTTGTGGGGTCGATTAAATGCTCAAAATGGCCAGAAAAATGTCTCGACTATATTTTCTATTCATTTTACAACTTATGGTGGTAAATAAAAGTGTGACTTTTCATGGAAAACACAAAATTGTCTGGGTGACCCCAAACTTTTGAACGGTACTGTGTGTCGCTATTCGTCGCTGCTGTCACCCAACAGGCCTCAACCATGGAGGCTACTGCCGCCCAGCCGTCATTACCATCTGCAACTGTAATGGCATCCGTTGCTGCCAGTGGTGCTTCTGGCATCTACCGTTGCAGCTACTGTGGCTTCATTTACATATTTACTCCACCCAAATTGATACAACGGATCACCTTCAAAGTATGACGGAATGGCCACGGTAGCCCTAGTGACGGTTCTCATGACCTTTGCATAAGTGCTCACTGCCTCATTTACCACCTTAGTTATTATTTGCCCCTAGTGGTCAAACATAAGAAAAAGCTCTAATAGAGGCCCATTGGGGCAGGAATCATGTTGCCTTACGCTCACTCTATGAACATTTTCATTGGAGGAGGAACAGTGGATGAACACAACCCTATTTATACTAAGGTTGCCAGGGGTTTTTTTTAATGCCAACTTTGGCTAGTTTAAAAATACTTCAAGGCTTTTTTTTTAAATATCAAATCCTCAGAATTAAATCTAATCAATTTCCACAAACAACATCAAAAAGTGTAAGTGCAAACAGTGTGTCCATGATGTACAGAACAATTTTTACTGATATGTTGATATATTGAGAGAAGGAAAGTGGGATTATGGAGTGGATAATATTTATACCTCAGAAATGCATGTGTAACACAGTGACCTTGTTTTCCAAGCAAAGCCTGAGAAACGAAGAAAAATGTGTTTCCCTTTCCAATGCCCAAATTTTTGGATCTAGTGTTCTTTTTTCTTTCTTTGAGATGTAGCGGGGCTGGAAATTTTGCTGAAAGCTGGCAACCTGGTTAAAGCAAGATGGCCTTTCAATTTCATAAAATCAGTGAAATTTAGTTCACTCTGGAATTTGGTCATTGTGATATATGTTTATTTCTGTAATATCTCACAAACTATCAGGCCATTCTGTGGCTGGGAAGTTATTTAATTTGAGGGGATTAAAGCAAATAATGTGCATGAAATCACTCGCTTTGTGCAGTCAAGCAGACAGAGGAAGTCCGTGTGCGCTTGCGCAGGTTTACCTTCTTCTTCTTTTGGGTTTTACAGCAGCTGGCAGCCACAGTGTTGCATTACTGCCCTCTACAGGTTTATCTTTGCCCGTGCACTGACAGTTCCATCATTCTGTTGCTAAACTAACAGCTGATTGGGGGCGTCGTGGCTCAGGTGGTTAAGGCGCCATGCCATGAATGCGGGCGACCCGGGTTCGATTCCGGCCCGAGGTCATTTCCCGATCCCTTCCCGTCTCTCTCTCTCCCGCTCATTTCCTGTCTCTACACTGTCCTGTCCAATAGAGGTGCAAAAAGCCCAAAAAAATATCTTTAAAAAAAAAAAACTAACAGCTGATCACACCGAGGTGCTCGCTGACACCGATATTTATTAGTTTGGTCCTGCGTTCCCTTTCCTTTGTATATAACATAACGTATTTTCTTCTCGCTTTCCGTTACTGTAGTCAGTCTTTCATGTTTCATTCGCACACTCACGTCCTCCATTTTTCTCTCCTGTTTCAAATTTGTATCCCACAATGCCTTGTGCGAACGGGGAAAGCCCACCACGTGATGCATGACGTAGTATCTTGAATTGGGTCATGGTGAAGCAGGAAAAAATAGCGGAGAATTTAGTGCCACACGGCCTTAAATTCATTAATTGTTCTATTTTTTTTTTTTAAACCTCATAAAATTGGAAGTCTGCGATTCGAATTCAGTAGCTTTCGGTCCACTAAACAAAAATAACTGGGTGTCAGGGAAAATTCTTTTTATGACCTATGCTTGAAAAATCTGAAAGGCAGTCTACCTTTAATGATATTAGCTGTTCTGTGTGTGCCTCACACCCTGTAACAATGGCGACGGGAAACACACCTGCTGTATCACTCAGTGGTAGAAATGCATGTCTAAAATCATTCAAAACAAGCTGCTAGACTGTATGCTGGATAATTGCATGTTGTGGACTCTCAACTTCCTTTCCCCAGAAAATCACTAGATAGTAACCTGTAACATAAGTCAAGTGTGGTAGATTTTTTACTTAAATTTATGAATCATCAATGCCACCCTGCGCCTTCAATATTCAGTCATAAGCCGCTGCTGCAAGGAATGTGATTGGCTCATACAAATGCTGTAATTCTAATCTAAGATCTCTATAAACGTGTCTTTCACTGCACTGCCCATCACTTCACCTACAATTGCCAGCTTTCAACAATGGCTCCTATGAGCACCTCGGGCTCTTACAGTATCGCTAGTTTATAATAAATGTCTATTCAAATTGACACTGAAATGAGATTTTATTGTTCATTCAGAATAAAACATGTCATTGAGATGAATAAAACCATTTACCTCGACAAATGTTCCAGCAAATTTTTTTTGAAAATTCAGTATTTCAGATAGCTAAGGACAGAATAAGACCAGATGATTATGCATCATATGTAACCACTCCAACATTTCTTTTATGTCCTTTATGCATCATTTTTCTCCAGTTCGAGCCCAAAGACCTGTGACTGCTGACTAAGAAGCTGGGAGGATACAGAAGAAGACTTCCTGGAAGATGCTCATCAGCAATTGCTGTATGTTGAGGTCACCAAACAACCTACCATCCATCCTGATTATGTTCTAAATCAGCAGTTAGGGTCCTGCATTTCCGAAATCACTGACGATGTAATGAGGTTTGCATGGTGTGACAAGGTCTCACAGCATCTGCCCCTGTCCAGACTCCCCTATAATGGGGGCAGACTCCCATTTTGTTGTCACTTGACCTCTGGGACAATAGAGACATCATCAGACAAAACACAGAGTGAGAAACATTAACGAGGCAGCAGCCGTCACAAAAAAAAACTGTAATGGAAAACTTTTAGATCAGTTGTTTATCTGGATGATGTGTTGTTCCGGGTGAGAATTGAGAGAGAGGACGTGAGATAGCATCAGTTATCACCCAGAGTGCTTGGCCATTAACAGTCATGGTACATTAGCATTATCAGCATTCATGAATATGAGGAGAGGATGATGTTAAAAGCATCAATAACCCTTCGAGCTTGTATATGTGACATGAGACACCAAGACACAGAAATGCACCACTGTTATGCCCTAATCTAATCCAAAATGCTAAATATGTAACGTATGCAATCAGGTTTTTGTTTGCCGTTGTCATGGATTTTAGAGTTGTATAAAAGATTTGCCATTTCTTTTTGTTCCTGTTCTTCTCTTCCATCTCCATCCAGTACCATTCCAGATATCTAAGCCAGGTGTGTTTCCACCATAGTATCCTATGAACCCATGATTTTTTTTTTTTTAAGGAACTCCGGGACTTAAGACACATTACCACCACAGGAAGTGTATCAGGAACTTTAGAAGCATTTCCATTCAAAAAACTCAAGGGCAGATTTTAGTTCCTGGGCCATATTCCTAGGAAGTTTTTTTTATTTTATGCTCTCGATGTAGTAGTTTTCTGGAGACCAGAAACTATTTGGACAGATCTAGCTTTACTCAAAGGTCAAACACTAGCTTCATGGAATGATCTTCTTACTTGAAATATAAACTTTTATTCTATCCACATTCACTGGATATGAACAATCATGCGCTCTGATTGGCTACTCTACTACTAGGCTATCAGCTCATATACCGTGAGTAGAGAAAAACAAAATGGCGGAGCGTGTTGCTGAACCAACCGAGGACGAAATAAAAACTCTATTTGAAAACAAAGCCCCAAAAAATAAAAAAGCAACAAAATATGGAATAAAAGTATTTGATGGTAAGAACGTATCTTTTTTATTTTTCAAGAATTATTATCGCATTTTTCACAAATTGCTACTGTCATTTTGCCAGTTTGTTTACATTCTAAGCAGAAATGATTTTGTCAGACGTTTTGTATAAAGTTTTTATTTATCGAATTTGCTAAAAATAAAAATGCTCTGTTTCTCAAAACCTAGTGAATGTGGATAGAATAAAACAGTTATTCCACTCAATCGAGTCGTACATGAGCTGATAGCCGATGAGGCACATAGCACCGAGTCGGCTATAAGCCATGTACGACTCAATTTTCTGGAATAACTGTTAAATATTTAACAAATATTGAAACTTGTTTTGTATATTGTTTACACCGGACAAGTCAAAAGTTTGGACATACCTTCTAATTCGATGGTTTTTCTTTATTTTTATTAATTAAAAGACACTCCATGTCTTAAAGTAATGATAGATGTTGTTTCTCTTTATTTAGTTCAGTGGTATTTTATATAATATGGATTACTACAGTTGTGGTGTGGAACAGGGCTATTTACTGTATTGTTATTATTTACTATTTACTGTTTGATCTCAAACTCATTAAAAAGGCAAGAAACTCGTTCACTAATTAACTTTTGACGAGGCACACCCGTTAATTGAAAAGCATTCCAGGTGACTACCTTATGAAGCTGGTTAAGATAATGCCAACAGCGTGTAAAGCGTCATCAAGGTAAATGCTGGATACTTTGAAGAATCTAAAATATGAAACATATTTTAACAATTTTTTATTTACCACATAATTCCATATATGTTCCAGATGTTTTTTCATAGTTTTGATGTCTTTTTGTGCCCAAATGTTGGACTGGTACTGTATATACACTTGTTGGTTTAAATGGTGAATCTGAACCAAATGTCCTTTGTATGATTCTAGTAGTATGCTCCTCATGCAATGAGGCAAAAATGGTTTGCAACATGAAATATCACTTTGTGCATACATAATGGTTTAAAATCTACATTAATGTGAACATCATAATTTAATTGTGTTTTGCTCAACAAAACACAATTAATTGGGGCTGTCTCAAACATCCTCCTTGTTTGCTGCTTTTGAAATATTTCTTGATTTTGAGCTGGGCTTACTGTCTGTGTTTTGGTATGCTCTTCCTCATATTGGTTTCCTCCCAATTCCCAAAAATTTGCCAGCAGGTGGACTGGCTACAATAAATTGCCTCTAGGTGAAAATATGTATGTGCATGGTGACCTACAATGGATTGTGTCCCAGAACAGGCTCCAGATCAACCATGAATAAAGAGCTTAATGAATGAATGAATGAATGAATGAATGAAATATTTCTGAAACTTCCTGGAGTTGTAGATAATAATAATAATAATAATAATAATAATAATAATAATAATAAATAAGTTCAACTTATATAGCGCCTTTCTCACATCCAAGGTCGCTTTATAATTAGAAAAAAAAAAGTCCACCAAAAGAGGGTCAGGATGTAATTCCAGTGGCGTAGCTACCCACAATCCCACCAAAAGATGCATGAAGGTCTATCTCATACCGCCTGCACAGACATCACAATGCCATCGGGCAACATCACCCGGAACACCGCATCATGGACCCACAAAGTGAGTACAGAAGCACGGTCGCACAGAGTGCCGGTATGTCCCAAACTGCCTGTACAGCTGCCATGACACCACCAGGCAACATTGCTCAGAAGACTGCACCAAGCACGGAAGCACTGCCGCACAGAGCACTGGACAACCACGATGCCAAAAAGAGCAACAAGCTCACTGCAGTCCACAGCAAGGAGCACAGGCATCACCCATGGCGGCCCAAGGCCTGAAGGGAACCGATGCCCAAAACTGGGTCCAGAGCTACACCACAACTGGCAGACAAAACACCCAAACAAAGAACATTCAAACAAAGAACAAACATCAAATCATACAATCACAAAAATAAATAAATAAAGCGAGGAAAAAATATATATATATAAAGCTCCGGTGAGAAGCGGAAGCCAAATTGTGCACAGCGTACTCTCAACCGGAAATGGAAAATCATCATTCCCCAAATGGTTCTGAAATCTCAGTAGAATTACACCTAGCTATCTATGGATGGTTTTCTCATACCTTGGGTATGGTGCACTACCTGGACAAACCAGGGTCTTCTTAAACCTGGAACAGATTAGGCTTAGAGGGATCCAATGTTAATAACCACCTGAACCTTAATGCCCAAAATGCTTCCCAGGCTGGAGTCTGAGTATAGCCGGAGACCCTAATGAGAGAGGAGATGGTAGTGGGGTGCCGGGAGGGTGAATGAGGGGAATGATTGCGTAGCAGATACAGCACAATAGGCTCTCTGAGGAGCAGCCCCAGAGGACAAGGGGAAGGGCAAGGGGAACTCATGGCTAAGGAGATCATGATAGGCACATGGACACTGGACTGTATTGTTTCCCTAACCCTGCACTCAGCTCCCCAATTGTTGTGGCGGTTCCCAGCTGTATGGGCTCTACAACCCCTCCTTTACTCACACACACACACACACACACAATCTACATGCGCGGTTCTCGTACCGATCAGGTGACATCATTAATAATCATTACTCGGACACCGGGAAGTGGAGAGATCTCCGGCTCTGGGCAAGCGGGATCAGGTTTGCTTGTCGTCGATGAAAGATCTGGAAATTGAAAGTGGGGCCATTATTTGTATAGCCTCACAGCTCAGAGCTGAAGAAGACTGAAAATAAACTTGGCTAGCTCATAGCTTGGGTATGTCACAAAGATTTAGACAGAGAACTTGAGAGCAACACAAAAAGAAAGATCATTTATAAGATGAACAACAACCTTTCACATCAACAATAACCTACAAGAGAACACTATAAGGAAAGAAACTGAGCGGATTATTTTTCCTTACCTCTTAAACTCTCGGAAATAAGAAAGAAGGTACCAAAGTGTGCAATGTAACTTTACTTATTTTAAAGGCACACTATAATTACCTAAATAGAGGTGCAAAAGATGTCCCCTTGGTGGTAACCACCCCAGCGACAAGGAAAGTCCAGTTTGGTATCTTTCTTCATTTCTGTAGTGTAGAGTGTAGGCATAATGCCATATATCAATAATTATTCTATCCACATTCACTGGATATGAGCAATCGAGCGCTCTGATTGGATACTCTACTACTAGGATATCAGCTCATATACTGTGAGAAGAGAAAAACAAAATGGCGGAGTGTGTTGCTGAACCAACCAAGGACGAAATAAAAACTCGACTTGAAAACAAAACTTCAAACCCCAAAAATTAAGTATTTAAAAGATACAGAAATAGCTAAAAGAATATAGTTTGTTCCCCCCCCCCCCCCCCAATATCTCCCGCTCTAAACTACAGCCCAGTTGGTGGTGGTAACACACCTTTAAGTTGGTTTGCTAACCGCCAAAAAACCCTAAAGAAGAAGAAAACTAAAAAAAAATACAAAAAAAGCAACAAAATATGGAATAAAGGTAAGATGGTAAGAACGTATCTTTTTTATTTTTCAAGAATTATTATTATCGCATTTTTCACAAATTGCTCCTGTCATTTAGCCGGTTTGTTTACATTCTAAGCGGAAATGATTTTGTCTGATGTTTTGTATAAAGTTTTTATTTATCGAATTTGCAAAAAATAAAAATGCTCGGTTTCTCAAAATCCAGTGAATGTGGATAGAATAAAACAGTTATCCCACTCAATCTCGTCATATATGGCTTATAGCCGACTCGGTGCTATGCGCCTTGTTGACTATCAGCTCATGTACAACTCGATTTCGTGGAATAACTTAAATATTTAGGTTCATATAACATATACTCCCTCTTTATATTAAATTAGGGGTGTGACAGCATGAATATTTGATAAGCGGCATTATTTACAGTTTTACAAAGGGCAATACTTGTTTTTTGTTGTTTGCTTGTGAACAAGATACACGGCCTGTGGGTTTTGCGGTCTTGGACAAAGCTGCTGACGTGGAGCTCAAGGTGAAAAGCTTTCACTTTCCCGCTTGCAGTAAGTTGACACCAGGGTGGTTTGATCATCAGCCCTGCTCCAGGAGCCATCACTCACTGTGACATGAGCTACAGCCACCACAAATGTGTCTATATACAAATGTTGTTATTTCTTGTGTCGCACTGATACTCTAATATAATCTTAGCTCAGTAATGAGAAATGTGTGTATGCCCCAGCTGCAGTATATAGATGAAAAGGATGCTGAATGCACAGACGAACTCAGCTGAAAAGGAATCAGTGTGATCTGATCTGAGTTTGTAAAACAGCCAGGGAAGCAGAACGCTCTGGCTGAGGATCATCCCAAGAGAGGAAGGAAGAGTGACACCTACTGCTATACCTCAGTTACTTCTCCATCTCCACTCACACCCATTCTCCTCCCTCATTCTTTATAACAATTCATATTACAAGCCACATGCATCAGAGGTTTAGCACACAATACCACAAGCTACAATTTCAGTGTCATGACCAGTGGTTGAAAAATGTCAGATTTATCCATTAATCATATGAGTTTGAGTGAGCAAGCAAGCACACTCTGTGTGTGTGTGTGTGTGTGTGTGTGTGTGTGTGTGTGTGTGCTCGCATGAATTCAGAAATATACCATGTGTTGAACATAGCAAAAACATTCAATATAATGCAGCAACAAAACCGTCACACTGTCGCACACACTTTCTATCATCCGTTTATACACATTCAGTAAC
The DNA here is from genome assembly GCF_027579695.1 of Neoarius graeffei. Taxonomy (NCBI): domain Eukaryota; kingdom Metazoa; phylum Chordata; class Actinopteri; order Siluriformes; family Ariidae; genus Neoarius; species Neoarius graeffei. The sequence continues at coordinate 12,305,106 of NC_083596.1, read as the reverse complement.
CATTTTATCCTGGTCAGGATTTTGGTAGATCCAGAGTCTATTCTAAGAACACTTAGGTGGGAATACACCTGGAATGTGACGTACATTCATTCACACCTAGACGCAATTTAACATAACCAAATTTCAGACCGCGAGTTGGCCTAGTGGTTAGCGTGTCCACCTCTCGATCGCGAGTTCTACTCACGGTCGGGTCATACCAAAGACCATCATAAAAATGGTACCTACTGCCGTCTGGCAAGGCATGCTGCAATACAGATGCGAATGGGGAGTCAAACTCTCGTGGTTACCAGAGGACTAGCCCCCCACTGTAACCCTAGCTATGTAATAGGCGAGAGGGCTACGGAAACGGAGATCAGTGCCGCCCTATGCGCCACATGGCGTGGGAAGGGACCTTGACTTGAAACTTCAGACATGTTTTTGTGAGTGAGGAGGAAACCAGAGAAAATTCACATGAACAATGAGAGAATGCACATACACACACAGAAATTCAGAATTCTAAAATTCAGGGTACATTTTGCATCTCCGAGATAATCCATCGATTATCTGTAACTGCTTATCCTGTGCAGGGTTGCGGGCAAGCTGGAGCCTATCCTAGCTGACTATGGCCAAGAGGCGGGGTACACCCTGGACAAGTCACCAGATCATCGCAGGGCTGAGACAGAGAGACAAAGACAACCATTCACACTCACACCTACAGTCAATTTAGAGCTACTAATTATCCTAACCTGCATGTCTTTGGACTGTGGGGGAAACCGGAGCACCCGGAGGAAACCCACGCGGACACGGGGAGAACATGCAAACTTCACACAGAAAGGCCCTCGCCGGCCACTGGGCTCAAACCCAGAACCTTCTTGCTGTGAGGCGACAGTGTTAACCACTACACCACCGTGCCGCCCTTCTCCGAGATAAACCTTTTGTTATTTTCCACAAAATAAATCTTTATTGAAATCACTTTGCGACAAAAAATGCAAATTATGACAAACTTTCTCCAATAGCAATGCTTGATGTACATTTTACACCCAATTTATCCATAAAACATTGACTAAATTAAACTACTCCCACCCCTCCCCCCACATTATTAGCTGTCTTCGACTCCTGATTCATCCATTCAACTTGAATAAACGTGAAGTGATTCAGTAGAACAATCTGGTTTTGGGGGTTTATTCTATTAACTGTTATAAAATCAATTGCACAGAAAGTCTATTTTATGTCTCATCTCATCTCATTATCTCTAGCCGCTTTATCCTGTTCTACAGGGTCGCAGGCAAGCTGGAGCCTATCCCAGCTGACTACGGGTGAAAGGCGGGGTACACCCTGGACCAGTCGCCAGGTCATCACAGGGCTGACACATAGACACAGACAACCATTCACACTCACATTCATACCTACGGTCAATTTAGAGTCACCAGTTAACCTAAGGGGCGGCACGGTGGTGTAGTGGTTAGTGCTGTCGCCTCACAGCAAGAAGGTCCGGGTTCGATCCCCGTGGCCGGCGAGGGCCTTTCTGTGCGGAGTTTGCATGTTCTCCCCGTGTCCGCGTGGGTTTCCTCCGGGTGCTCTGGTTTCCCCCACAGTCCAAAGGCATGCAGGTTAGGTTAACTGGTGACTCTAAATTGACCGTAGGTGTGAATGTGAATGGTTGTCTGTGTCTATGTGTCAGCCCTGTGATAATCTGGCGACTTGTCCAGGGTGTACCCCGCCTTTCGCCCGTAGTCAGCTGGGATAGGCTCCAGCTTGCCTGCGACCCTGTAGAACAGGATAAAGTGGCTACAGATAATGAGATGAGATGTTATGTTTCTTCTCTCATTAATTTGAACAAAATGTTGAGGATTTTACACCAACAGTAGATTAATTATTCGTCAGATCTGTTATTGTGATATTGGAGTGAATTTCTCACTCGTTTTTTTTAAAACAAGTATATGATTAAAATCCATAAAATTCTGTTTTTATACATGCTGTGTGGTAGCCATTTTGAGGTTCGCATGTGGAGTTAAGACACAAAATGGTGGAAAATGTCAACACTGTTGTCATCTGTTCTGTTTAATGGACTGCCCGGTTTACCGATAACAGAGTTGACGATGACTAACAGAGTCAACACTTGAAACATACCCGGAATTATACAATGGGCCACATATACAGAACCCAGAGCATAGGATCAAACTGCTGACCCCGGATAAGCTTTCATGGATGACGGAGTTTATAGTTTCCTGGATATAACAGGAAACTATAAACTATAAAAAAAGATACAACAACAGGGTTGCACAGTGGTGTAATGGTTAGTACTGCTGCCTCAGAGCAAGAAGGTTCTTGCTGGGTTATAACCCTGTGGCTAACTGGGGCCTTTCTCTGCTGAGTTTCTCGTCATGCCTGCATGGGTTTCCTCTGGATGTTCTGGTTTCCTCCCACAGTCCAAAGACATGCAGATTAGGTCAACTGATTACACGAAATTACCCATAGGTGTGAATGCGAGCGTGGATGTCTTATTTGTCTCTCTGAGTTACTCTTATGATAGATTGCCAACCTGTCCAGGGTGTACCCTGCCTCTTGCCCAAAGTCAGCTGTGATTGGTTCCAGCTTCCCATATGAACCTGATGGATAAGTGGTATAGATAATGGATGGATGGATACAATAACAACAAGGTTAAAAATATTGCCATGTAATAATAATAATAATAATATGTAGAAGAAGAATAAGTTGAACTCATATAGCGCCTTTCTCACACCCAAAGTCGCTTTATAATTACAAAAAAAAAAAGTCAGCCAAAAGAGGGTCAGGATGAAATAACAGTGGTGTAGCTAAACACAGAGGTGGACAGTAATGAAGTACATTTACTTGAGTACTGTACTTAAGTCCACTTTTTGAGTATCTGTACTTTACTTGAGTATTATTTCTTTTTGGAAACTTATGACTTTAACTTCACTACATTTGAAAGACAAATATCGTACTTTTTACTCCACTACATTTCTATCAAGGTCCTCGTTACTTGTTACTATGAAGCAGCTTTGAAAGCGGATGTGTTTTTCTTTTCTTTTCTAAAACATATTTGGTTTTTTTGCAGGTGACACAGACAGTCTATCAGTAATCACTAGGGTCACGTCACATCCATAGACTGTATAAAATCAAGTTCAATGATTTCTCAGCAGCGTTATTTGAACACGATCAGTTGATGGCAGAATGGAAGGAGGCGGTTCTTCTGGAGAACGCACGCACTCATGGTCTTACCTAGAACCCATGTTTCAGTTTTCTGAAAAGAATAGAGATTCATTTCGTTTTAAATGTTTGCTTTGTTTGCCGAAAATTAACCACATCACGGCCTACAAAAACTCACCGTCCAACCTGCCGAAGCATATTGAGGGATGTAAACGTTTTATTCCAAGAGAAAGCTTGCAGTGAAGTTGTCTGTGCTTTTAGAGCTAGCGATAATGTTGCAATAGCTATTCAGTCTGGTTAGTCAAATGACTTTCTATGGATTTGCCTGCCAAGTAGCCATCGTTTTGTCCACGGCTAACGTTTACACATAGCTAGTTAACTTGGACACTGTTAGTTAGCATGTAAAAATGGAGTTACGCTAACATGAATAACGTTAACTTATCTGAAGTCCTTTCAGAAATATGTTTTAGCATAATCTTGCCAAATAAACAGAATGTAGAAATCTTTCTTTTCTAATAGCGTTAGCTACCCAATATGATTTCAAGTTTGAAAAGAGTTTGCTAGCATGTCAGGTGGAGTTTCACTGACTAGCTAGCTTAACGTTAAACCACCATGATGGCACAGAATGTGTTCATTTTGTGAATTCACATTTCTGTCTTTGGTAACGGCGTTAGGTTTTGTAAGCGTTGTGGCGATAATACAACAATGTATTGACAGAAAATAGACTTTTCATACTTAAGTATTTTTGAAAGCAAGTACTTTAACTTAAGTAAAAAATTTGACTGGACAACCTTCATTTGTATCGGAGTAACATTTGACCAGTGGGATCTGTACTTTGACTTAAGTAATGAAGTTGGGTACTTTGTCCACCTCTGGCTAAACAGTAATGCTAAACAGAGTTTGTATAGACTTGTGTGAGGTATTTGTGAAGTATTGTGCAAGATACTGTGGATAAAATACATTACACACTCCCAATAATAAAGGTACCAGACTGTACCGTCAATACAGGTTTTGTACCTGTAGCGCCTGGAAATGTGTATGTACGCATTGCACTAAGAACTAAATTTAAAAGTACATCAGTGTGGTTTAAGCTTTAATTACTGACCTTAAATAATTCTTAATTGTTTTAAATATATATAAGTATATTTAAATGATTTGCAGACAGAAACATCCAGCTGTAGATGTTTTGCCTGACTTTTGGTATGCTGATTTTTAATGAGTTTTTGTTAACTTTTAAATTATCTCTTTATCGTGTAACTTATCTCATCTCATTATCTCTAGCCGCTTTATCCTTCTACAGGGTCGCAGGCAAGCTGGAGCCTATCCCAGCTGACTACGGGCGAAAGGCGGGGTACACCCTGGACAAATCGCCAGGTCATCACAGGGCTGACACATAGACACAGACAACCATTCACACTCACACCTACGGTCAATTTAGAGTCACCAGTTAACCTAACCTGCATGTCTTTGGACTGTGGGGGAAACCGGAGCACCCGGAGGAAACCCACGCGGACATGGGGAGAACATGCAAACTCCGCACAGAAGGGCCCTCGCCGGCCCCGGGGCTCGAACCCAGGACCTTCTTGCTGTGAGGCGACAGCGCTAACCACTACACCACCGTGCCACCCTGTGTAACTTATTTTGTAAATTATTTAATGTTGTGTGTATGGATGTATGTATTAGCTCTATGCTTTTTAAATTGTGCTGCTGCCTGTCTTGGCCAGGACACTCTTGTAAAAGAGATTTTTAATCTCAGTGAGTCTTTTCTGGTTAAATAAAGGTTAAATAAAATAAAAAAAATAAAGATACCGACTGACCGAAAGTACAAATATTGTACACTTGATGATATCACATCAGCCTCAAGGAAAAGTACAGTTGCCTTTGATACCTTGATTTCTGAATGTAACATAAAAATACACTCACCGGCCACTTTATTAGGAATAAATATCTGTATGCATAAAATCATACAGATATAAATCAAGAGGTTCAGTTAATTAATATTCACTTCAAACATCAGAATGGGAAAAATTGTGATCTCAAAGTGTGACTTTCTTTCACTGCGGAATGGGTGTTAGTTTGAGCCAGATGGACTGGTTTGAGTATTTCAGAAACCACTGATCTCCTGGGATTTTCGTGCACAAACAACAGTCTCAAGAGTTTACACAGAATGGTGCAAAAAACAATGACTGAGTGAGTGAGTGGCAGTTCTGTGGGTGGGAATGTCTTGTTGATAAGAGAGGTCAGAGGAAAATGGCCAGATTCAAGATGGTTCGAGCTGCCAGGAAAGATATAGCAACTCTTAACAACCGTGGTGAGCAGAAAAGAATCTCATCATACAACAGCAGAAGACCACATTGGGTTCCAGTCCTGCAGCCAAGAACAGGAATCTTAGAATCAAGGACAAGTTCCTATTTTAAAGTGGCCCTGTGTAATGTAATGTTGAAAACTTTCGAGTTCAGTGTCAGTTTGATGTGAATTCGCGTACTATACTGTTTACTTTCCATAAAATCTCCAGTGTCTAAATCTGTGTACATCGGTGCTAAACACTCCATGTTTCTGCTTCACAGCTGTCAAATATCTGCATACCAGCTCTGACAGAAGGATGGAAGAATTCCAACATGATTGGTTATTGATATAAAAATCACTAGCATGATAACTGAGCCTCAGTAGCTTCAAGAGGTCTGACAGGATCTCAGATCTCAAAGTATTACACTCAGCATACCGTATCAATCACTGGTTGCTCAGCAGTGCTCAGGAAGAATTAGCTTAGCCAAATACAATAATTAACCCACCACTGCCTACTCCAATGACATGGTTTTATTATAACCAGTTTGGTCTGATATTTTCCTAACATTTCACCCTAATTGACATAGTGCTTCTGGGTATTACACACCGGTAGATCTAGTATCTGTTTCTTGTATTTAGTATGTTGTGACTTGCCTCTGAATGGAGGGTGTTGACCTGTAAGGCTTTATTCCCCTCAGGTCATAAATTGGGTGGGAGCTTTTTTTTTTTTTTCACACAGAAGTTGTCGTGTAAGGTGTTGATCTGTCAAGAAAACACACAGTGAATGTTCAAATAGATGATTCACTGATTCTTAAGTGTGACTCTATATGTTTATTTTACACTTCATTATAGTGCTCCATAAACATCAGGGATATTAAATATTTGCTTATTTGTTTATAAAGGTGTTAACATCTTGGTTAAAGTCAGCTCATGTTGTCGGATTTTTTTTTTTTTTTTTTTTAAACCATGGTGACAGCATGCTTTAAACATAGGAATATTACTTTGAATATTTTTTTGGACAATGTTGAAAGACTAAAGATCTTGTTAAGACAAGGTAATTCGTTCCAACTTTAGGAACGCAGTGAACTAAGATAATTATAATCCATAATAAATCAAGCCTGACTTCATGTGAAATGAGGACGAATAATTTCATACAAACAAAGCTGTTAGAAAGCAGACTCGAGCCCCGTCCCATCCGTAACCAAGATAAATAATGACTTTTTAAATAACAACCCGAATAATTTTTTCATACAAAATGAAAATTGTGAGCCCGTTCCACACGCAATCTGTAAAATGCTAACAGACTTCATAATTCTTTTTAGACAAGTGATGACTAAGTGATCAGTCGACAATTTTGCTACCATCTACCATAATGAGCTCATACACAGTACATCAAAAACCTTACTTTTTAATATCTTTTATACAAATAATATTGCACAAAATATATGATTTAAATATAATATTTTCAGTATCATCTAAATACAAACAACATAAGCATAACATGCTGTCATTATACAGTTCAGTTAACTGATTTGTGGATTTTTTATTTTCTTTGCAAAGAAATAATATTGCCAAAACGAATTTGTAATGTCGATATAATCCGGGATCATTTTATAGTTTTATTGTACCATATGCTAGCCAAGCTTTGGAATACATCCATTAGTATAATTTAATTTGTGATCAGTGATGAAATAAATGAAATTATAGAAAAAACACTTTGTCAATTATATACAATTTAAGGTATAATACACAATGAGGAATGCTATTATAGGAAAATAATCAATGATGGGATGGTGTGATGCGGCCTGTTGCTACTAACTCACCTCCAAGTTGGTTATTTTCCTATAAATGTGTTTTATTCCACTCTTAAAACAAAAATTTGCCAATAAGAACAATATTTAATGGCTTTTATCCATTTATTACTGCCACATTCAATAGTGTGGAATGTCTGCAAAATGACTTCCTTTTATGGCTTACATTATAGCAGGTATTTAACAGTTATTCCACTCAATCTCGTTGTACATGAGCTAATAGCTGACAAGGCACATTTTTGTATTTTTTTGGGGGGTTGTATTTTTGGGGGGGTTTGTTTTTGAATAGAGTTTTTATTTCATCCTCGGTTGGTTCAGTAACACACTCCGCCATTTTGTTTTTCTCTACTCATGGTATATGAGCTAATAGCCTAGTAGTAGAATAACCAATCAGAGAGCGCAGTTGCTCATATCCAGTGAATGTGGATAGAATAAAAACAGTTGTTCCCTCACCAGCCTCTTATTTGTCTCGTCTTTTCTAGTAGTCTTGTTACCATACTGTGAAACTGGAAGACATAGCGTCATCTGTTCTGAAAAATTTCCCATGGTGGAAAACTGACTGACCCTGGAGATTCCTTCCCTAAATATTTAATAAATGTCTCCTTATAGAAGCGGTCACCATATCCATGATTATTTATCAGTAAATATTACCAACACCTGGATGGTCCTTTTCGTCTTTGGTCCAGAGCACATGGCATCCATTTCTTCCAAAAAATAATTGAATTACTGATTTGTCTGACCACAATACACATTTCCACTGTGTGATGGTCCATCCCAGATGCCTCCAAGTCCAGAGTAGTTGACAGCTCTTCTGGACACAGTTAACATGAGGCTTCCTTTTTGCACAGTAAAGTTTTAACTGGCATTATTGTATGTAACTCTGTATTGTAGTGCTTGACAAAGGTTTGCCAAAGTAATTCTGAGCCTGTGTGGTTATATCAGATGAATAATAGTTCTTGATGCAGTGCCGTCTGAAGGATTGGAGATCACAGGTGTTCAGCTTAGGCTTGAGCCCTTGCCCTTTACATGTCTGAATTCCTCCAAATTCCTTGAATCGTTTAATGATATTATGTACCACAGAGAATGAAATATCCAAATCCCTTCCTACCTTCTTTAAGAAACATTGTCTTTAAATATTTCAATAATTTTCTCATGCAATTGTTGACAAACTGGAGATCCTTGGTCCATCTTTACTTCTCAAAAACTAGGCCTTTCCTGGACACCAATTTTGTACCAAATCATGATTACAATCACCTGTTGACATCACCTGTTTCAAATCACATCATTATTTAATTGTTTTACCTCATTACTAGCCCTAAATTTCCTCAGTCCCACTTTTTTTTTAAATGTGTTGCAGGCCTGAAACACAGGAATGGATGTATATTAACAAATGAAATGAAGTTGACCAGATAAAACATGAAATATCTTGGGTTCATACTATCTGCAATGAAATGCAAGTTAAAGTAAATTTAGAAATCACTGCTCTCTTTTTTATTTGCATTTTCCATACCATCTCAACTTTTTCTGATTTGGAGTTGTATAACATTTCAATTTAAAACACACTTGTAGCATCAATAGAACAAAGACATATTTGGTGACGGCCTTGTGCTTAGCAGGAACAGCTGTTTGGTGCCATACAGATCAGTGTCAGCTTTGGATTATACATGTGTTTGAAGGATTGGGAATGGTATGAAGAATAAACATGCTACCAGACAGATTATGTGTACCCACTCGATTAAAGTGCATAGAGATCCTTCGAAGATTGTGAGATAATCCCCTTGCTGGGAATTTTAACCGTGAGTTATTGTACCAAAAACATACTGAACTGAATAACTCATTGGTTGAATGTTAAAAAATAGATAAGACTAGAGATGCATTGATGGTATTTTGTGGTTTTGGTACTCAACAATACTGACACCAGAATGAGTAACCTACTCAGTATTAATCAATCAGGGTCTCATGGAACATTTTATTTAGCTCTGTTTATGTTTCCCTGGTTTACATAGTGGCCATGAAAAGCATATACATGTATGTTATACGTAGGCTACTAGGCTAGATCTGGACAATATTAACTAGTAGATTTTAAATGAAGCAAATTCAATAGCTACGCCAGTTACCTTCAATCAATAGGGCTGCAGTGGAGAAGACTGCATAAAAGTGCTTCTACAACCGCAATTCCAAAAAAGTTGGGATGCCGTGTAAAACATAAATAAAAACAGAATGTGATGATTTGCAAATCATGGAAACCCTATATTTCATTGAAAATAGTACAAAGACAACATATCAGATGTAGGGGCGGAGCTACAGGGGTGGCTGGGGGGGGCACTAGCCTCCCCTGGAATCTGATTGGCTACCCCAGGTGCCCCCCCAGATGATTGACATGTTACGGCACCGCACGAGAAAAGCCAGTTGCATTGAAGTCTGTGACTGCTAGGTTCCTCCTGTACAGTAGATGGCGCAATGCAAGCTACCACAAGGCGTTGCAATCCAATTTACAATAGAAGACATGGTAAAGAAGAAAAAGAAGAAGGAACCATAGACATATAAACATAGACGCCGCATTCTGCGTAGAATCATACGTCATCCTCGCCGCCATATTGGATGTGGCAAAGTGGAGATTCTTCAACTGTCTCTGGTATAGCGTCTAGACAGTAGCCAAGAATAAAGATGCCTCATTCATGTGCTGCGTTTAACTGTACCAACAGGTTTACCGTTCAAACGAGATCACATGGGATTACCTTTCACAGGTGAGACTCGAAAAATACTTTTCAATACTGTTCCTTCAGTTTCCCAGCTCATCTCCACCAGGTAGGTGTATAGTTATAAGCAGTGAGAATTATAGTGGTGCTTGAAAGTTTGTGAACCCTTTAGAATTTTCTATATTTCTGCATAAATATGACCTAAAACATCATCAGATTTTCACACAAGTCCTAAAAGTAGATAAAGAGAACCCAGTTAAACAAATGAGACAAAAATATTATACTTGGTAATTTATTTACTGAGGAAAATGATCCAATATTACATATCCGTGAGTGGCAAAAGTATGTGAACCTTTGCTTTCAGTATCTGGCGCGACCCCCTTGTGCAGCAATAACTGCAACTAAACGTTTCCGGTAACTGTTGATCAGTCCTGCACACCGGCTTGGAGGAATTTTAGCCCATTCCTCCATACAGAACAGCTTCAACTCTGGGATGTTGGTGGGTTTCCTCACATGAACTGCTCGCTTCAGGCCCTTCCACAACATTTCGATTGGATTAAGGCCAGGACTTTGACTTGGCCATTCCAAAACATTAACTTTATTCTTCTTTAACCATTCTTTGGTAGAACGACTTGTGTGCTTAGGGTCGTTGTCTTGCTGCATGACCCACCTTCTCTTGAGATTCAGTTCATGGACAGATGTCCTGACATTTTCCTTTAGAATTCGCTGGTATAATTCAGAATTCATTGTTCCATCAATGATGGCAAGCCGTCCTGGCTCAGATGCAGCAAAACAGGCCCAAACCATGATACTACCACCACCATGGTTCACAGATGGGATAAGGTTCTTATGCTGGAATGCAGTGGTTTCCTTTCTCCAAACATAACGCTTCTCATTTGAACCAAAAAGTTCTATTTTGGTCTCATCCGTCCACAAAACATTTTTCCAATAGCCTTCTGGCTTGCCCATGTGATCTTTAACAAACTGCAGATGAGCAGCAATGTTCTTTTTGGAGAGCAGTGGCTTTCTTCTTGCAACCCTGCCATGCACACTATTGTTGTTCAGTGTTCTCCTGATGGTGGACTCATGAACATTAACAGTAGCCAATGTGAGAGAGGCCTTCAGTTGCTTAGAAGTTATCCTGGGGTCCTTTGTGGCCTCGCCGACTATCACACACCTTGCTCTTAGAGTGATCTTTGTTGGTTGACCACTCCTGGGGAGGGTAACAATGGTCTTGAATTTCCTCTATTTGTACACAATCTGTCTGACTGTGGATTGGTGGAGTCCAAACTCTTTAGAGATGGCTTTGTAACCTTTTCCAGCCTGATGAGCATCAAAAACGCTTTTTCTGAGGTCCTCAGAAACCTCCTTTGTTCGTGCCATGATGCACTTCCACAAACATGTGTTGTGAAGATCAGACTTTGATAGATCCCTGTTCTTTAAATAAAACAGGGTGCCCACTCACACCTGATTGTCATCCCGTTGATTGAAAACACCTGACTCTAATTTCACCTTCAAATTAACTGCTAATCCTAGAGGTTCACATACTTTTGCCACTCACAGATATGTGATATTGGATCATTTTCCTCAATAAATCAATGACCGAGTATAATATTTTTGTCTCATTTGTTTAACTGGGTTCTCTTTATCTACTTTTAGGACTTGTGTGAAAATCTGATGATGTTTTAGGTCATATTTATGCAGAAATATAGAAAATTCTAAAGGGTTCACAAACTTTCAAGCAGCACTGTAGATAATACAGTGCCACACTATGATGAACGTTTTTGAACGTATGATGAATGTTTTTAACCTTTCTGAATGTGAAGGAATCAGTGATGTATTTTGTTTTGGTATGACGTTAGAACCTGGCCGAATTCAGTTTGGCGGTCATTCAGCTAACTTTATTCAACGAGAGTAGGTCTGTGTGGTGACTCAATAAATAAAACAGTAAATTTTTATTTTCATTCACTATTTCCAGTTTTTCCACTATTTCCATCATTTATCATATTCAGTCTTGTAGGTTGGTTATTGTGGCCTCAGGTTTTGGTAGCTTGCTACGGTATGCTGACTGATTAGCTTACCTGAGCTATCTATCGCATATCTGTTGCTAGTTTGCAGTGTACAGGGTATTTCGCACACTATTTATAACCATCACATTAAAAGTTATATGTGTTGTTTTGATGCCTGTTTGTTTCCCAAAAATATACGTGTGTGTCTTAATGGGTGAATAAAAGGCATCGAGTTAAATATTATTGTAGAAAGGGGCTTTATGAAGTTCAGTCCATTTACTTGCATTGGTTTACGGGGAAGATTTGCCACATCCAATATGGCGGACACTCTGACGTATCCCAGCAACGGGGCCACCAGCTCAATGCGGCGTCTATGTTTATATGTCTATGGAAGGAACCATTGAACAGAAAAGGCAGCTGCTCCTCAGCCAGATGGATTTTAAGACTGACTTATATCGGTGAGTACATGACCGCAGTTTATCCCAAAATAAGTTCACGAGTTCAATAAGATCAGTCAGTGGATCTTCTGGCCAATCGATTTTCGTTTCATAAATCAGAATGATTTGGCAATTCTTCTATTTGGCAATAGAAAAGGTGAAAACGCAGATGTAGTCAAAACTAGGTGTGTGATGTGAAGTGACCTTTAGCAGTATGAACAATGTTCAGAATTAAGTAAATCATGGCGTATTTTGAAGACTAGACCCTCTTTTGAAGGAAGTACAGGGAGTGTGTTTATTACCGTGGCACTCAACCTTCTTGTTGTAAGTGCAAAAAACGCCCATTCTGCTAGGGAAAGAGTGTACGGAGCACTGTGCTACTGCTAGAAGCTAGATGCCTTCTGCACGTTCTTAATAAACAGTGGCATCTTTTGCATCATTTGTAGAGGCTAGCTGCAGATTACAGAGAGACGGTAGATATCTATGTGATGATTTGGGTTCTTAGTTTATTGACTTTAAGTTGGACCTACTCGGCGTTGCTGGTATGGTAGCTTATGGTCACGCATTAAGGGGGTGTGGAGTTGGCGGACAGAAAAGATGGCAATTTATTTTTATTTTTTTGTGGAAAGTTGATGGTTTGATGGACTACTGGCTGTGTGAACAACTGACTATATGTACCTGTGTGTGTGAGTAACTGTGTGACTGTGTAACTGACTCAGTGTGTCAGTAACTGAGTAACTGTGTGACTTGAGTTACTATGTGCATTTTAGTTCCAGTCAATGGTGTCAGGGTGTTGGTAAATGCACCGTATTCATTTTGTACATTAATAAACTACAAATTACACTCAAAATGACATCTTCTGTGTGCTTAATACATAGCTACTTAAACATGATTGTAAATTGAAAGTATTGTTTATAAGTTTATTTATTTAAGAAGGATCAGTGTGTATTAATTAACATGTAAATGCACTAGAAATAATCACTGACTAGTTTTCTTTTATCTGTAGTCCCTGGAATTTTAATGTTGAAAGAAAGAAAGGTGTGTATGTATATATAACAAAAAGACAAAAATAATTAGAAGTCATGACATGGCCAAGAACACAAGACAAGAACAGGTGCAACACCATGTAAGAATAAATAATAATAATAATAACAATAATTCATAATTTAAACACATAAGATAAAAAACAGATATACAGCACACAATCGCTAACATTAATCGTGAGTGCTCGTGCATATTTGTGTGTGTAGTAGTAGTAGGAACCATTGACCCCCCTGAAATAGTCCTGGCCACCCCCTTGCCCCCCCAAGGAAAAAAGTCTAGTTCCGCCACTGATCAGATGTTGAAACTGAGAACTTTTATTGTTGTTTTGAAATATATATGCTCATTTTGAATTTGATGTCAGTAACACGTTTCAGAAAAGTTGGGACAGGGGCAATAAAAGACTGAAAAAGTTGTATAATGAGACAAAAAAACTAATTTGGTTCATTGGCAACAGGTCAGTAACATGATTGGGTATAAAAAGAGCATCCCAGAGAGGCTGAGTCTCTCAGAAGTAAAGATGGGGAGGGGCAAACAATGCAACAATTTAAGAATAACGTTCCTCAATGTAAAATTGCAAAGAATTTGGGGATTGCATCATCTATGGTGGGCGGCACGGTGGTGTAGTGGTTAGCGCTGTCGCCTCACAGCAAGAAGGTCCTGGGTTCGAGCCCCGGGGCCGGCGAGGGCCTTTCTGTGTGGAGTTTGCATGTTCTCCCCGTGTCTGCGTGGGTTTCCTCCGGGTGCTCCGGTTTCCCCCACAGTCCAAAGACATGCAGGTTAGGTTAACTGGTGACTCTAAATTGACCGTAGGTGTGAATGTGAGTGTGAATGGTTGTCTGTGTCTATGTGTCAGCCCTGTGATGACCTGGCGACTTGTCCAGGGTGTACCCCGCCTTTCGCCCGTAGTCAGCTGGGATAGGCTCCAGCTTGCCTGCGACCCTGTAGAAGGATAAAGCGGCTAGAGATAATGAGATGAGATGAGATCATCTATGGTCCATAATATCATTAAAAAAAATCAGAGAATCTGGAGAAATCTCTGTATGCAAGAGACAAGGCTGAAAACTGACACTGGATGCCTGTGATCTTCAGGCCCTCAGGTGACACTGCATTAAAAGCAGACATGTGTCTGTAGTGGAAATCACTGTATGGGCTCAGGAACACTTCAAAAAACCATCATCTGTGAAAACCGTTCATTACTGCATCCACAAATGCAAGTTAAAACCAGATATAAACAATATCCAGAAACACCGCCACCTTCTCTGTGCCCGAGCTCTTTTACGATAGACTGAGGTGAAGTGGAAAATTGTCCCGATGTCTGACAAATCAAAAGTAGAAATTCTTTTTAGAAATCATGGACACCAAGTCCTCCAGGTTAAAGAGGAGAGGGACCATTCAGCTTGTTATCAGTGCACAGTTCAAAAGTCAGCATCTGTGATTGTATGAGGGTGCATTAGTGCACATGACATGGGTAGCTTGTACATCTGGGAAGGCATCATTAATGCTGAATGATATATACAAGTTTCAGAGCAACATGCTGCCTTTCAGACAAAATCTTTTCAGGGAAGGCCTTCCTTCTTTCAGCAAAACAATGCCAAACTGCTTTCTGCACATATTAAAACTGCATGGCTCCATAGTAAAAGAGTCCGGGTGCTAAACTGGCCTGCCTGCAGTCCAGACCTGTCTCCCATTTAAACTGTTTGGTGCATTATGAAGCACAAAATATGACAAAGGAGACCCCGAACTATTGAGCAAGGCAAGAATGGGACAACATTTTTCTTTCAAAACTATTGAAATTGGTCTTCTCAGTTCCCCAAAGTTGTTAAAAGTAGAGATGATGCAACACAGTGGTAAACATGACCCTGTCCCAACTTTTTTGAAACATGTTGCTGATATCAAATTCAAAATCAGCATATATTTTTCAAAAAACAATAAAATTTCTCAGTTTCAACATTTGATATGTTGTCTTTGTACTATTTTCAATGAAATACAGGGTTTCCATGATTTGCAAATTGTCGCATTCTGTTTTTATTTACAGTTTACACAGAGTTCAAACTTTTTTGTAATTGGGGTTGTGTACATCTATAAGTAAAGAATGTTTTAAGTTTTGTTGTAGATGGTCATCAAGAACAACATACTGGGAAAGACTTCCTCCATACTCACCAAGTGTTGTCTATAGGCATTTTTTCTTTCCCAGTTTTATATGGATATTTGTATTGTAGGAAAACCTCTTGATGTGTTCACAGAGCAGAGTTTTCAGTCTGTTTTGCTTTGATTGCAATCATTATTTGGAAAATACTGTATATCCAAATCGCTGTCTCATTTCATCTGTTCATTAGTATGACAATGTACGCTTGGCTTACATCACATGATAATGGATACTTGCTTATGGAGCTGTAACTGAATATGAATATGTTGTTGGGATTGAACAGATGGATGCAAATATAGATATGAAGAGGAGGAGTACAGCTTATTGTACTTTGTTTTTCAAATTTGTCTGCTGGGTGACGTTCATAGACATAATGGTAGTAATTTAGCAAAATTAATTAATTAATTTTTAAAAAAGGTCTAGGCCACACTCATTTCCGGTTCAAATCCAAATACAGATATGAATATTTTAGCACTGAACTGATCCCGATCCCGGAATCACATTACACGTTACCCCTAGAGTTCAAGTATGAGTAAATGAGCACAGTATCGGACTGATACCTGATACCAGTATCGGTATTGATGCATCCCTAGTTTGGACCGCTAAGATTTAACTGCACACTTCATCAAATCCATATAAATAAATAGATCTTGTCATTTTCTGATTCTGTCCTTTCTTATTTCATCATCCAGAAACAGCAGACCGTCAGAGCACAGACATGCCACAATGATTGGATCCTTAATGAACTTGGATGTTCGTGCTCTGTACAGCTGCTGTCCCTGCATGTCTCCGAGTCGATGTTAACCTTCTCCAGCTAATGAGATCAATCCGGTCTACTGTAGCAGCAGCAGCAGAAGATGACGAAGAAGAAAAAGAAGCAGTTCACTCTAGCCTCAGAGGTGAACGGCTCAGAAAGAATTCATTAGTGTGTAGACAGGTGGCTAGTGTTACAGCTCTCTCTGCGAAAGTCTGCAACTTTGGAGCTGTAAGCAATACTGCACTGTGACATTTCTGCAACCCCAATCAGAGGGAAGTGATTAGAAAGTGGGCTATGATTAAACAACATGGACAAGATGTTTATCAAAGTATTCCTCCTCCTCCTCATCCTCTCTCTCTCTCTCTCTCTCTCTCTCGATATCTCATTCCTCTCCTCTTCCCCACCCTGCACACATCTCACTGGCTGTCTCTCCTGGGAGCCGGCTATAAGTACTCCATCAAGCCAACTGCATTAGTGTAATTTCGTCCCAGGAAATTAGCAGAGCCGAGCGGCGCCAATTAGAAGTCAATAGCCGGCTTTATTAATCGAGCTAGCCATCGAACTTGATTAGATTATGCAAGGGGCTCTGTGTGTGTGTGTGTGTGTGTGTGTGTGTAGTGGGGGGGGAGTATAGGAGGCGGCTGCTGCTGATTTGCTGATCCTGTCTCATTTCTACTGTCTGCAAGTCACTCAAAGCTCACTAATTTGTTGATATTGAGCCCCTTGACTACAATAGCACACTGGTTACGTTCACACTGTAAAGCCAAGCACTTCATTTATATCTCAATTCAGATTTTTTTTTTGTATTTTTATAATATGGCTGAAACCTGACATTCTAACCAAGTTTAAAGTGTGATTCTGCAGCAGAGATTGGATGTGAATTTGCAAACAAATCATACAGAGGCAGAATTTGAGCTGCATGTCTGTTTGATAGCATTTTATCTACTGCCAGATGAAAGGAGTTGCACAGAAAGGCTGTATAACCTGGTGAACATGTAAAACAAGTTTTCCTAAGCATACTCATGAAAAATAATCTATAATCACACTATCTGGTGTCACCCAAATGATAATGGTTGCCATTTTGAGTCCGGTTTCTCTCTAGGTCTCTTCCTCATGTCGTCTCAAGGAGTTTTTCCTTTCCACCGTCGCCTCTGTCTTGCTCATTATGGACAAAAATTAAACTTTAAAATGTACCGTATATGCGGAATTTATATATTTCCGTAAAGCTGGTTTGTGACAATGTCTGTTGTTTAAAGTGCTCTGCAAATAAAATTGAATTGAGTTGGATGCACTAATTCACAAACATTTGGACAACTGTCCATTGATAGTCCTTTTCACTATGAAGGGCCCAGAACACATGCCGGTTGATCCCCAGAAGGCCCAAAATCGTCTACCCATCCATCGTCTACCCATCCATTCACTATCTGTAACCACTTTTCCTGTTTAGGGTCGCAGGCAAGCTGGAGCCTATCCCAGCTGAAGTTTACATTAGACCGTATCTGTCTCATTTTCTTCGCGGATGCACTGTCTGTTTACATTAAAACGCCTGGAAACGGGAATCCGCCAGGGTCCACGTATTCAATCCAGATCGTGTCTGGTCCGGTGCTGTGTAAACATTGAGAATACGCGGATACGCTGTGCTGAGCTCTAGGTGGCGTCGTCATTGGACAACGTCACTGTGACATCCACCTTCCTGATTCGCTGGCATTGGTCATGTGACGCGACTGCTGAAAAACGTCGCGGACTTCCGTCTTGTATCACCTTTCATTAAAGAGTATAAAAGTATGAAAATACTGCAAATATTGATGCAAATACTGCCCATTATGATTGTCTTTAGGCTTGCCATCCTTCCACTTGCAAGTGGTAAGTGACGCGCATGCCCAACATGCACTGAGATCACACACACAGCGGCTCAGTCCCGAATCACTGCTCGTGCGCTCCACTCGCGCGCTCTGTGAGCTGCGCAGGGCCGGAGTGCGCACCCTCCAGAGGGCACTCGCTGTTCAGGGCAGAGTGATTTGGAGCGCAGGATGCCTGCGGAGCCGAGCGTATCCGTGTATTGGCGTTGCTGTGTGCACGCGAATCGTGTATTGGCGTTGCTGTGTGCACACTAATCGTTTTAAAAACGTTAATCTGATGATTCGCTGATACGGTCTAATGTAAACCCCACCTAAGGATGAGAGGCGGGGTACACCCTGGACAAGTCACCAGGTCATCGCAAGGCTGACACATAGAGACAAACAACCATTCCCACTCACGGTCAATTTAGAGTCACCAGTTAACCTAACCTGCATGTCTTTGGACTGTGGGGGAAACCGGAGCACCCAGAGGAAACCCACGCAGACACAGGGAGAACATGCAAACTCCGCACAGAAAGGCATTCGTCAGCCACTGGGCTTGAACCCAGAACCTTCTTGCTGTGAGGTGACAGTCCAAACCACTACACCACCGTGCCACCCCAGCATCGACTATGAAGTGATTTCCGGCTATGTGAGACCAAGACATAATATCGTGCTTTTACTTGAGCAAAGAAGTTAAATCAGTACTTCTACTTTCACTCGACTTTTTAACACAAGCATCTGTTCTTCTACTTAAATAAAGAATGTGTGTATTTTTGTGACCTCTGATGTTAAGAAACATATTTCACAAGAACAACATATGCAATTGGTGGTAAAAACAGTCAGCTTGCTAAAAAATGTCTGAACTCTAGCTTTCCTCGCACGCTGAATAGTGCACGTGATTATGTTATTGGAAAAAGATGAAAAGGCGAAACGGATGAATAAAATTCTAATCAATTCCGTTTATAATCAGAAACCAGCTGTCAAACTCTCTGAGATGTTCCTGTCAGAATTGAGTCTTTAAAAGCAATATTCTCCTTTTGCACTTTTGGGGTAAATTCAATACAAAAAATATTCAAATGCTAGAAATGTGCTTGTGGTTGAGATCAAAGCAAAAGAAACATTTCAGTTCAGGGAAGCCTGTAGAAAATGTCAAAATTGCCCCATGTGAAGGGTTTTCCCAGGCCACCACAAAAAATAAAAGCGTCCCAAATTGGATTTGAAAATGCATTGTGATTTTTATTGAATACACTGTGATGAAAAAAAAAATTATCTTTGGTTTTGCCTGCAGTCTATTGGTGATGTACTTCGTAAACAGATACAACACAATTGACTATTTTCACATTACCCATAATGCTTTGTGCCTTGGAGGGTAACCAAAATATAAACAAACTAAAACAACACTGACAGCAATCTTTCGAATTTAAATCTCCCTAAAACCTTCAAAGAAGTGTCAAAACTAACTAAACCAAAGCTTAAAGAAATCTGCAAAGCCTTTTCTGTGGAGTTCGAGAAATCAGTTGGTAAAAAAAAAAGCGCTTGTAAATCTCATCTCATCTCATTATCTCTAGCCGCTTTATCCTTCTACAGGGTCGCAGGCAAGCTGGAGCCTATCCCAGCTGACTATGGGCGAAAGGCGGGGTACACCCTGGACAAGTCGCCAGGTCATCACAGGGCTGACACATAGACACAGACAACCATTCACACCTACGGTCAATTTAGAGTCACCAGTTAACCTAACCTGCATGTCTTTGGACTGTGGGGGAAACCCACGCGGACATGGGGAGAACAGGCAAACTCCACACAGAAAGGCCCTCGCCGGCCCCGGGGCTCGAACCCGGACCTTCTTGCTGTGAGGCGACAGCGCTAACCACTACACCACCGTGCCGCCGCGCTTGTAAATATCATATCAAATGCTTTGAACATCTCTACGTACTTTGGGTGACAGTCAGCAGCCTTCTTCATCTCTCAACACGGGTGTTCCAACAATTACTGACCTGCAGAAATTAAAGGATTGGCAGAAGAGCTGAGAAATATCGACACTGATCATAGAAGAAACCACAGTGAAATCGTTTTTGCTGGGTGCTGGTTACGACGAGAAGGCCGTAAGAAAATACAAAATGCTTCATGCTTGGGAACACAAGCAAGGAATTCACTCAGTCAAGTAAGTACTGTAAACACAGCAGAACTGTCAAATTTATTTTTTAAGTTGAAGTTGATTTTGATTTCCTTCACTCTGATTTTCCTCAAGCTCGTACGCTACCAGATTATGACAATCTTTGGGCTGTTAGAGGAAAATGTTAGGACTACAGGATCAAATACTACGGTACATTCAGTCTACCTACATAAACAATAAAGGTGAAGTACATGTAACCTTACTTACACTGCATCGTTTGCACTTTGTTTTGGGAGCTGATTCTTCAATAAAATTGTCCTTTTCAGTTCTTTGACTTGTCCTGATTTTTCAGTTTTCGCACTTTTTATGACTAAACACAAAGACAGAGGGGTTGTAGGCTTCGTGACTTGGATCATCAGACTTTACTCCACCACTGAAGTGTGCAGAACACAGTCGCGTGTTGTCTGTCGGTGTAAAATTTTAACCATGCTTTTCGACACGTAGCCTCTTTAGGTATTCTATTAAACTTTAAATCAGGAAAAGTCATTTTCCCCATGTGAATTCAAAGAAATGACTGAGGTTATCTGACTTAGTGAACAAATCTAGCGCCTAGTTACCCGCCAAGGTGCAAAGCATTATGGGTAAAGTGAAAGTAGTCAATCCATCCATCCCTTCTTATCCTGTGCAGGGTCACGGGCAAGCTGGAGCCTATCCCAGCTGACTATGGGCAAGAGACGGGGTACACCCTGGACAAGTCTCCAGATCATCGCAGGACTGACACATAGAGACAAACAACCATTCACACTCACGGTCAATTTAGAGCCAACAATTAGCCAAACCTGCATGTCTTTGGACTGTGGGGGAAACCGGAGCACCCGGAGGAAACCCACGCGGACACGGGGAGAACATGCAAACTCCACACAGAAAGGCCTCCGTCAGCTACTGGGCTTGAACCCAGAACCTTCTTGCTGTGAGGTGACAGTCCAAACCACTACACCACTGTGCCGCCCTGAGGCAATACATATAACCTGATTTCTGATCCACTACTGTTTCCTTTATAAAGTTGTCATGGCTTAGTGCATGGGCTCTTTGTCACAGCTTTTGATCCTGGATCTTGATCATCCTGTGTGTCTAATCCCTCTTTGACATTGTTTCTCTTTTCACAACCCCTATATCTTTCTGTTATGGATTGGAGCACAGGGAAAAGATGGTTTCTACAGAATACAGGATTAAAGAAAGAAATGTCTATTATCATCAAGCTTCTCTAGTTTTTCCCAGAAGAAAATAGGCAGTCAATTCAATGTGTATCATGAGCTGAATGACAACTGTCAAACTATTTACAGTTTTATCCCACGAAATACCATCAGTAAACTTTCAACAGGTTTTACGCTAGCACAATCTAATCTCTTAAATGACATCAAGCGGTTTAATGCCATGCCACCACAACTCTTTTAACACCAAGCTCAGCATAGGGACTCAGGAGCAAAGACCACAGATGGCAACAGGAGCTTTTATTTGGAGCCACTGGTCCAGAAAGGACAGCTCCCTAGCGAGCCTTATCTGCTGCCTGCTGGCTAAACTGCTGTGACAGTTACACAGTTTAACACTTGCATAGCTCATCTCTGCCACCCCCAACATGAATGACTCGAGAGGGAAAGCGTTCTCCAGACTCTGCTGTGGCACTGCAGAATGGATGTTGGTGACCAAATATCGCTGTATCTGTAACAGCACTAAAAATTACATTTACGGCATGTTATACCACAGTGCTGTTTACTCCTCGATTCTGATTGGTCAGAAGTTGTTGGTTCATTTTTTTTTAATAACGGCTTTGGCAATAGTTCTGGCAGCAATGTTTATATTAATGTGTGTGTTCCAATATTTCTGTCATTATTTCTATCATAACACAGCGACTTGTTGGCACTCCATCTAGCTAAGCTAGGGAAAAGCGAGGGAAGGCAATTTATTTTACAACACTAAAAAAGTTGGGATGGGATGGAAAATGGAAAATAAAAAAAAGAAAGCAGTGATTCCTAAATTTATTTTGACGTGTATTTCATTCTTGCAGAACCCAAGATATTTAATGTTTTATCTAGTCAACTTCATTTCCTTTGTTAATATATATCCATTCCTGTGTTTCAGGCCTGCAACACATTTTAAAAAAAAAGGAACGGGGCAATTTAGAGCTAGTAATGAGGTAAAACAATTAAATAATGATGTGATGAAACAGGTGATGTCAACAGGTGATTGTCATCATGAGTTGGTACAAAATTGGTATCCAGGAAAGGCCTGGGGAGCAAAAATGGGCTGAAAATGTATTGAAATCTTTAAAAACAATGTTCCTCAAAGAAAGATAGGAAGAGATTTGGATATTTCACCCTCCATGGTGCAAGATATCATTAAACAATTCAAGGAATCTGGAGGAATTTTGGGGTGTAAACGGCAAGGGCCCAAGCCTAATCCGAGCACCCGTGATCTCTGGTCCCTCAGACGGCACCGCCTCAAGGACCGTCATTCATCTGTAGCTGATATAAACCACATGGGCTCAGGATTACTTTGGCAAACCTTTCTTAAGCACTACAATACAGAGCTACATCCACAAATGGAAATTAAAACTTTACTGTGCAAAAGGAAGCCTCGTGTTAACTGTGTTCAGAAGCGCTGTCAACTTCTCTGGGCTTGGAGGCATCTGGGATGGACCATCACACAGTGGAAATGTGTATTGTGGTCAGAGGAATCAGTATCCCAGGTTTTTTTTGACAGAAATGGACGCTGTCTGCTCCAGATCAAAGACATCCAGATTGTTACCAGGAACAAGTTCCTAAAACTGTCATGGTATGGGGTTGTGTCAGTGCCCTTAGGAAAGTAACTTGCACTTTTGTGATGGAGCATTAATGCAGAAAAGTACATTGAGATTTTGGAGAAACATATGTTGCCTTCAAGACGACATCTTTTCCAGGGAGATTTCAACAATGCAAAACCACATTCTGCACATGTTACAAAGGCATGGCTGTGGAAGAAGAGGACGCCTGTCCTCTCTGTCCCCAATAGACAATGTGTGGAGAATTTTGAAATGAAAAATATGCCAATGACTTCGTACTGTTGCACACCTTAAAACCTGTTTGCAGAAAGAATGGGACATAAAAACACCTGAAGTGTTTCTTCACTTGGTGTCTTCAGTCCGGAAACATCTTTTAAGTGTTGTGAGAAGGAATGACAACATTATAAAGTGGTAAAAGCTTTACTCTCCCAACTATTTTTGAAATGTGTTGCAAGAATCAAAAGTGTTTATATCATCTCATCTCATTATCTCTAGCTGCTTTATCCTGTTCTACAGGGTCACAGGCAAGCCGGAGCCTATCCCAGCTGACTACGGGCGAAAGGCGGGGTACACCCTGGACAAGTCGCCAGGTCATCACAGGGCTCAAAAGTGTTTATTTTGAAAAAAAAATACAATTCATGAGATAAAATATCAAGTAATGTGTAAATGATTGTTTTGAGTGCAATGTAGATCAAAGATTATTTAAAAATCACTGTTTTTGATTTTAATTTCAATATACCATACCAACTTTTTCTGATTTGTGGTTGTAGAAGCATTTTTGGTTATATTTCTTGAAATTCTCTTTATCCTGATAGCAATGAATAAATCAAATACTGTGACAATAAAAAGTAAAATAAATCAATCATCTATAGCAGTCACATGGTTGTAAAAACCTTATTCAATCATTTGGTCCAAATCGAATAATTGGATATTCTACCTACCTGCGTACACTCTGCCCATGCACTCATTGACCAGAATCTTCCACAAGGCTAGGCAGACATACTGCAGACATGTTGCTAAAGCTAGTGAGATAGTCAATAGCTGTGAGTACTAACACTCACAATGTTCATTGTTTACATTCAATATGATATTGTTTGGTGGTGTAGTGGTTAGCACTGTTGCCTCACAGTAAAAAGGTTCTGGGTTCAAACCCAGTGGCTGACGAGGGTCTTTCTGTGTGGGTTTCCTCCCACAGTTCAAAGGTATGTAGGTTAATTGGTGGCTCTAAAGTGAGTGTGAATGGTTGTGTGTGTCGTCAGCCCTGCAATGAGCTGGTGACTTGTCCAGGGTGTACCCTGCCTCTTGCCCATGGTCAGCTGGGATAGGCTCCAGCTTGTGACCCTGAATGGGATAAGCGGTTACAAATAAAACATAATATTGTTTTTTTGCATATGAATGAGACATGAGTTAGTTGGATATGACAGTGATGTGCTATGCCCCCCCCCCCCCCCCACACACACTTTCTCTCATGGACTCTTCCTTCAGCAGTAGTCAGGCAGTGCGCATTCATGTGTTTTGTAAAGAGTGGTTTCGGAGGGAGGGTTGAAGGCTTTTTTTTTCAGTTGGATAGTTTCAAAAACTCTTGCTAGTTTCTCCAATGTTACCTACCTTAGCTTTAAGGACTCCAAACGGAGAACTTTGCACTTTCTTGATAAAATGACAAGCCTCTTTTTTACCCATTATTGACTTCATGAGAGAGAAAAAACAGAGAGGCTGGTGAGTGAACACCTGTTTATAGCTGCTGTAACATAAGTAATAACAGGAATCAATTTGGTTTTTGCATGTTTAACAATGTTAAATGTAACGATAAGTTGATTTTTAAAAGTACTGTTTGTTAATTGATAAAAATTAAAATCATTGGTAAATTTCTGTGGTTTAAGAGAAATAAAACACTTTGCGACATGCAGTTATTATTAAAAGAACCAGAACGTCAAGGACGTAGTAGCTCATCTGGCCTGCCATCAAAACAACCATGACTACCAAAACATAAAATAGAACTGAAATGTGACAATGTGAGAGAGGACCAACCTCCATGACAAACTTTTTACAACAGAAAAATCAACAAAGGACTAAATTTTGTTCCCCAAGGGAAGATCTACACAAAACATCAATCAGAACTGAATTTGCATGATAAACGAGAGAGGAGGTACAATTCTAGTCAGAAGAAAATGTGTTAAGTTGACCTAATTACTAATTTGTTAGCAAAAAATTGACAATACAATGACCAAGTGTTGTGCAGAAGGTCTAGTTCTTTCAAATAAAACAATCAGAAGTGAAATGCACTGAGAACTGAGGGAGGAGATGCGATTTAACTGAAAATAAACAAAACTGTAAACAAATTTTTTACAAGAAAATCAACAGTAACAC
Source organism: Neoarius graeffei (assembly GCF_027579695.1). Lineage (NCBI taxonomy): Eukaryota > Metazoa > Chordata > Actinopteri > Siluriformes > Ariidae > Neoarius > Neoarius graeffei. Next base: position 12,279,628 of record NC_083596.1, on the reverse strand, counting down.
GGTGGTGTAGTGGTTAACACTGTCACCTCACAGCAAGAAGGTTCTGGGTTTGAGCCCAGCAGCCAGCGAGGGCCTTTCTGTGTGGAGTTTGCATGTTCTCCCCGTGTCTGCGTGGGTTTCCTCCGGGTGCTCCGGTTTCCCCCACAGTCCAAAGACATGCAGGTTAGGCTAAATGGTGGCTCTAAATTGATCGTAGGCGTGAATTTAAGTGTGAATGGTTGTTTGTCTCTATGTGTCAGCTCTGTGATGATCTGGCAACTTTTCCAGGGTGTACCCCGCCTCTGACCCATAGTCAGCTGGGATAGGCTCCAGCTTGCCTGTGACCCTGCACAGGATAAGCAGTTACAGATAACTGATGGAAGAAAATCAACAAACAAACGACCAAGTTCTGTTCTCCGAGGGAAGATCTACCCAAAATGTCAATCAGAACTGGAATCAGGTGAGAACTGCGAGAGGAGATACAATTCTAATGAGAAATCCCAAAACTCGTTAAGGTGACCTAATTAGCAGTTTGTTAGCAAAAATTTGACAGTACAACGACCAAGTGTTGTACAGAAGGCCTAGTTCTTTCAAACGAAACAATCAGAACTGAATATGTAGTGGAAGTTCATTATGTCTGACTGTTTAAGATATTTTTAAGTTCGTTTCTTAGACAAGGATTTTAAGATCGTTACCTTGTTGACAGTTTCAGCGTGAATATTCCGCCTTCCTCAGAATTGCACAGGCACACACACACACGCGCATGCACGCACACACACACACACACACACACACACACACACACACGATTCTGAGGAAGGCGGAAGATTCACGCTGAAACTGTCAACAAGGTAACGATCTTAAAATCCTTGTCTAGGAAACGAACTTAAAAATATTATAAATCAGAACTGAAATCCGTTGAGAACCGAGGGAGGAGATACGATTTAATTGAAAAGCAAACAAACTGTTTACAGCAGGAAAATCAACAAACAAACAACCAAGTTTTGTTCCTTATGGGAAGATCTACCCAAAACATCAATCAGAGCTAAAATCGCATGAGAAATGAGAGACGAAATACAATTCTAGTGAAAGGCCTGGAAAATGCGTTAATTTGGCCTAATTACTAACTCGTTAGCAAAAAAAATTAACAAAACAACGACCAAGTTTTGTGCAGAGTGATGAGTTCTTTCAAACAAAACAATCAGAATGGAAATCTGTGGAGAACTGACGGAGAAGATACGATTTAATTGAATTGTGGACGACGGACGGTTGATGCATGCCACGCCATGGCAACAGCTCATCGGCCTTAAGGACAAATGAGCTAATAAAAAAAAAAAAAGCCACACACTCTGTGGTGGTAAGTCTCCTTTGTGTTTTATTCCATACTTGAAGTCAAGAGGAAATCAGAAGGGTAATATTTAGAAGGATGAACAGTATTTTCAGAACAACTCCCTGTACAGCTGAGAATCAAATGTCCAATCCCACTGGGCAGAAGGAAACTGGAGTGTTGTATACCACGACTGAAATTTCTTTAAGAGTTTTCACTGGCGTCATACGAGTAAACAGCTGCATAAAAGTCATGCTACTGTAAATTCTTTAATTGATTTCCTCCCACTCAATTGTATGAGATTAAATGGAAAGGCGACTGTGTGGCTTTTTCTTTTCTTTTACTACTATGAACAAAGAAACTAATTGAATGGAAAACCATTTTGTTCGCCCGGGTCACTATGCTGTTCATCAATTATGCACCTTGTATCCCAAACACAATTTTGAGAAGTGTAGGCATGCCAACTCAGACTAATCAAAAGTTCAATTGATTCACTTGAGTCTTTTCACCAGCACTAATCCCCAGTGAAAACCTTGGTGAAACTCAAGGGCACTGAGAATGTGATGGTATTGTTTTCTTATCAATGGCCCATTGATCAGAATCATCACACACATGATATCAGGTCTGAGCTGCACTCGTCTTTGTCTTGCCTTTCATAGATCCCTTTTTCCTCCCCATTGCCACCAATTATTGGAGGCTTGACTGACTCATCTCTCCATTCCCCCCATAGGTGATAATGCATTTGGCAAAGATTTGCTCATCTGAGACATTGACAACAAATGAACTTCAAGTCAGTGGCCACTTTATTAGGAACACTTGTGTGCGCATGTACACACATACCACATGTTAGCATGCTGGGTGTTAGCTTGTTAACTGTTTGCATGTTAGCATGCTAACAGTTAGCAGATAGATAGATAGATAGATAGATAGATAGATAGATAGATAGATAGATAGATAGATAGATAGATAGACTACTGTTCAAAAGTTTGGGGTCACCCAGACAATTTTGTGTTTTCCATGAAAAGTCACACTTTTATTTACCACCATAAGTTGTAAAATGAATAGAAAATATAGTCAAGACATTTTTCTGGCCATTTTGAGCATTTAATCGACCCCACAAATGTGATGCTCCAGAAACTCAGGCCCTGTCCACATGGCAACGGATTCAGGTGACTCCGATACAATTGCTTATCGTTTAGGCCTGGCATCCACACGGCACCGGCGTTTTGGGTGCCCAAAACACAATCTTTTTGAGAACGGGTTCCAGAGTGGAAAGATCTGGCAACGTTGCCGTTGTGAAGTCGTCTGGATGAGTAGAACGGATTTGTTTACGATGACGTCACAACCACATGACTGTGAGTGCTTCATGCCGGGTAGAAGTGTAACGAACTCGATGCGAGTTGTCAACAAATCCTATAACTTGGTTCATGAAACGCGCTTACAAAATATTTTCACTGTGAATATTTATTGTGTAATGGTGCAAAGTGAGAGAGAGAGAGAGAGAGAGAGAGAGAGAGAGAGAGACTCTGCCCTTAGGGCAGAGTCAATCCCGCCAGCAAAAATTGGGAAAAAAAGGAGCGATCTCACCTCTTCAGATGTTGGTTTAAGTCCGACAATACATTCCTCAAAAAGGGCGTAGAAGAGCAAATTAATCCATCAACGTGTAGCATTCAATTTATTCCGGACCATTAAAGACGCCGCTTTCTGCGTAGAATCATACGTCATCCTCGCCGCCATATTGGATAGGTCAAAGCGGAGAATAAAGATTAGCTGCGTTTAACTGTACCAACAGGTTTGCCGTCCAAACGAGATCACATGGGATTACCTTTCACAGGTGAGACTGGAAAAATACTTTTCATTGTATTTGGTCATTATAATGTAATTTTACGAACAGATTTTCCTGACTTTGTGGCTAATATGAAGTCTCGCGCATAATAGTTTATGCGCATGCGTCCTTACTTCTTCTATTGTTCTGGTGTCTTCGAAGGGACCGTCTTACAGCGCCCCTAGAGGTGTGGCATGTGTATTGCATCGTTTTCAGCAAGCGTTGCGTTGCCATATGGACCTGATATTTTACTGATCGTTGCCCATTTGGACGCGATATATTTTTAAATAACATCTCGTTGCTGTTGTCGTGTGGATGTAGCCTCAATCTGCTCAAAGGAAGGTCAGTTTTATAGCTTCTCTAAAGAGCTAAACTGTTTTCAGCTGTGCTAACATGATTGTACAAGGGTTTTCTAATCATCCATTAGCCTTCTGAGGCAATGAGCAAACACATTGTACCATTAGAACACTGGAGTGATAGTTGCTGGAAATGGGCTTCTATACACCTATGGAGATATTGCACCAAAAACCAGACATTTGCAGCTAGAATAGTCATTTACCACATTAGCAATGTATAGAGTGGATTTCTGATTAGTTTAAAGTGATCGTCATTGAAAAGAACAGTGCTTTTCTTTCAAAAATAAGGACATTTCAAAGTGACCCCAAACTTTTGAACGGTAGTGTAGATAGATAGATAGATAGATAGATAGATAGATAGATAGATAGATAGATAGATCTTTATTGATCCCTTTGGGAGGGTTCCCTCAGGGAAATTAAAATTCCAGCAGCATCATTACAGGATAAACAGAGAATAGAAAAAAGAGAAAACCTCTCGATAAATTAAGTATTAACATATAAAATATAAAAAATAAAATATGAAAAAAGTCCAGCAGGAGAGGTATCGCACATTGATTTTGCACATTGTCCGGTATTGCTTTTTGTCAGGCTAAGCTACTGCTCTATGTAGTGAAATTCCATAGAGTAACATCAGCTGATAAGGCACGTCACCACTCGACATCTGGTGACTGTTTTGAAGAAGGCGGAAGTGTTCGCCGAAACTGTCAACAAACGAGGTAACATACTAAAAAATACGTGTCTTAATAAACGAACTTAAAGAATAAGCTACTGCTCCTTCCCGTCCTCTGTCCTCCTGTTACACCCCCCCCCCCCCCCCCCCCCCAGAGAGGTGCTGTACAGTCTGATGGCGTGAGGGACAAAGGAGTTTTTAAGTCTGTTAGTCCTGCGCTTGGGAAGGAGCATTCGGTCACTGAACAGGCTCCTCTGGTTGCTGATGACGGTGTGCAGAGGGTGACTAGCATTGTCCATGATGTTCAATAGTTTGTCCATAGTCCTCTTCTCTGCCACTGTCACCAGAGAGTCCAGCTTCATGCCGACCACAGAGCCGGCCCGCCTGATCAATTTGTCCAGCCTGGATGTGTCCTTCTTGGATGTGCTCCCCCCCAGCACACCATGGTGTAAAACAGGACACTGGCAACCACAGACTGATAGAACATCCACAGGAGCCTTAGTGTGTTACATTGCTAGCTGTTAGCATGTTAGCCATTAGCATGTTAGCAGGCTAGCAGCTAGAATGTTAGCCATAGAATGTTAGCACACTAGCATTTGCATGGATAGCTGTTAGCATGTTAGCATTAAGGTGGCATGGTGGTGTAGTGGTTAGCACTGTCGCCTCACAGCAAGGTTCTGAGTTTGAGCCCAGTGGCCGACAGGGGCCTTTCTGTGAGGAGTTTGCATGTTCTCTCCATGTCTGTGTGGGTTTCCTCTGGGTGCTCTGGTTTACCTCACAGTCCAAAGATGTGCAGGTTAGGCTAATTTTTTTTTCAAAACCTTTATTCGTCACATGCACACTTCAAGCACAGTGAAATTCATCCTCTGCATTTAACCCATCTGAAGCAGTGAACACACGCACACACTCAGAGCAGTGGGCAGCCACACTAGAGCACCTGGGGAGCAGTCAGGGGTTCGGTACCTTGCTCAAGGGCACCTCAGCCCAAGGCCGCCCCACGTCAACCTAACTGCATGTCTTTGGACTGTGGGGGAAACTGGAGCACCCAGAGGAAACCCACGCAGACACGGGGAGAACATCCAAACTCCACACAGAAAGGCCCTCGCCGGCCGCTGGGTTCGAACCCGGAACCTTCTTGCTGTGAGGCGACAGCACTAACCACTACACCACCGTGCTGCCCAGTGTCAATTTAGAGCCAATTTATGGCTCTAAATTGACTGTAGGTGTGAATGAGAGTGTGAATGGTTGTTTGTCTCTATGTGTCTGGGGCCTTGTCCAGGGTGTACCCTGCCTCTCGCCCATAGTCAGCTGGGATAGGCTCCAGCTTGCCCGCGACCCTGCACAGGATAATGGATGGATGTTAGTGTTAGCATGTTAGCATGCTAGCTATTGGAATGCTAACAGTTAGAATGTTAGCCATAGAATGTTAGTACATTAGTATTAGCATGGATAGCTGTTAGCATCGGGTGGCACAGTGGTGTAGTGGTTAGCGCTGTCGCCTCACAGCAAGAAGGTCCGGGTTCGAGCCCCATGGCCGGCGAGGGCCTTTCTGTGCGGAGTTTGCATGTTCTCCCCGTGTCCGCGTGGGTTTCCTCCGGGTGTTCCGGTTTCCCCCACAGTCCAAAGACATGCAGGTTAGGTTAACTGGTGACTCTAAATTGACCGTAGGTGTGAATGTGAGTGTGAATGGTTGTCTGTGTCTATGTGTCAGCCCTGTGATGACCTGGCGACTTGTCCAGGGTGTACCCCACCTTTCGCCCGTAGTCAGCTGGGATAGGCTCCAGCTTGCCTGCGACCCTGTAGAACAGGATAAAGCGGCTAGAGATAATGAGATGAGATGAGATGAGATGAGATGAGATGAGATGAGATGAGCTGTTAGCATGTTGATGTTTCATGCTAGCTGTTGGAATGCTAACAGTTAGAATGTTAGCATGTTAGCATGCTAGCAGTTAAAATGCTAGCATGCTAGAATTTAATAGTTTGCTACATCATCACAATCATGCTGCGAACTCAGCCATTTAACACAGAGATTTTAGAGTGCAAAGTGCTCTAACATCTCTGTTTTAAACCATGCCAAACACACACTCTCTGTTGATCAAGCCACTCTTCTACAGCTGAGCAAGCCCACTTTGCGTTTTCTCTGCGGAAATGCAGTCTAGTTTAGTCTGTTCTGCTTCCACACCTCATACATGTCAACCTATACGGAATGTCCGTATTTTATACGGATTTGATTCAATAAACGTAGTATATGGGCGTACAAATAAAGTTATACGGATTCTTTAAAAAAACTTCAATATTTATTTTGAGCTATAATCAATTCCCACGATGATAAAAGAGCGCATAACATTTACAAACGTACTGTACACCACAGAAAGCACAAACAGCCAGTAAAGAGTCTTATGAAATCGCGCATTATCTTGTGGTAGCAAGACTTCGTTCCACTTTTGATCATGCGCACACCGCATTGCGAGAATCCCGCCAACCGGGAAGTAACATTTTGTTTGAAACGCGTATTTCCACCTGAGCGACTTTCACTAGCGACTGAAAAGATTCTGAATGGGCACTCCGGCAAGATCAACACAGACACTTGCTGTGACATGCAGCCTAGTGAGGTATTGGTGCAGACTGCTAAAAAAAGCTGTCATGGAGTACAATTCAGAACATTAGAGTGACACTTTGTGTTTTTGTCAAACACTGGAGCTTTGTATTCATTCTGGAGGTTTATTGTTATTAATATTGAATAAAAAGTAACTTGGATATCATTCATTCATTCATTCATTCATTATCTCTAGCCGCTTTATCCTTCTACAGGGTCGCAGGCAAGCTGGAGCCTATCCCAGCTGACTACGGGCGAAAGGCGGGGTACACCCTGGACAAGTCGCCAGGTCATCACAGGGCTGACACATAGACACAGACAACCATTCACACTCACATTCACACCTACGGTCAATTTAGAGTCACCAGTTAACCTAACCTGCATGTCTTTGGACTGTGGGGGAAACCGGAGCACCCGGAGGAAACCCACGCGGACACGGGGAGAACATGCAAACTCCGCACAGAAAGGCCCTCGCCGGCCCCGGGGCTCGAACCCAGGACCTTCTTGCTGTGAGGCGACAGCGCTAACCACTACACCACCGTGCCGCCCTAACTTGGATATATCATTGTTAATTATCATTCAAATTTTAGATAAATTATTTTAATTTGCATCTTATAAGGATTTTATAAGGGAAATACGGATTTTGGAGGTTGGTTATACAGGTTTGATTGACCAAAGGTTGACATGTATGACACCTCAGCCTTACGCACACAGTGGTGAGAGATGATACTACTAACACTGATAGATATACAGCCTTCTATACTATTTCACTGAAGTGGAAGCTTGTCTTCTGTAGATGAACCACCATCTCAGATGAGCATTTAAAATCACCATTTTTAAATGCTTCAAATAAAATAGTTTGATATTTACAACATTTGACCTTTGCATTATTTTTGTAATAGCATATCATCATTAGAGACCAGAAATGTAACTGAAGCAGTAAATAATGCTGTGGGGATGCCACAACTGGGTGTGTAACTTTTAAAAATCTCTTAAAACCTTTTTTTAAAATAATTTATTCAACATTGAATCTAAGAAAAAATACAAATTCACAAATGTGCTAACCCATATCGGCTAACAATATCTCATTCTTCATCACTTCTTTTGCTGATATTGGCTGCATTTTGCTCCTGACGTATAAATCTGAACATCACAGGGCTGAATTTTGAGTTGTTTTAGCAGAGAAATTAGTGAATACACAAACTATGGACACTAGCAACCATGCTAATGATATTAGGACATTAAGAACATTCTTTACTATTAATATTAAGGATATTTCTTTATTCTTTACATAATAAAATGTACTTTTCCAATAAAAGTTTGAATCTATAATCTGGGTAACAAGGTTGTACTTTCAAAGTGACCTTGCCAGTCAATATCGTAATATAATTGAAAATGACAGCCCATATTTTTCTTCTTACTATCATCTTGAGGAAGTTTGGATAATGTAGCTTCCTGTTGAACATGCAGCTTATGGAATATTTCAAATATTTTATCCCGCTGAATGTGTGCAAGCAACAGAGTTTAGTGAATGTCTATACAACAGTCTACACAAAATGGTGTGGAAATCAAAAAACATTCAGTGAGCAACGGTTCTGCAAGGGTAAACGTCTTGTTGAGGTCAGAGGAGAATGAGAGGACAGGCTTGAGCTGATATTAGTGTTAAGGTAACTCAAATAACCACTAAAACAGAAAGGTGTCAGCATTGACTTTTTTAGCAGTTTGTGATACAGTAGCTGTTCTGTAGGATTGGACCATATGGGCTAGCCTTTGTGCCCCATGCGAATCAATGAGGCTTCGATGCCCATGACCCTGTCGCCGGTTCACTGGTTGTCCTTCCTTGGACCATTTTTGGTAGGAACTAACTGCTGCATACCAGGAACACCCCACAAGATGGGCCATTTTATTGATGCTCAGACTCAGTCATCTACCATCACAATTTGGCCCTTGTCAAAGTCTCTCAGATCCTTACGCTTGCCCATTTCTCCTGTTTCCAACACATCAACTTCAAGAACTGACTGTTCTCTTGCTGTTTAATACGTATATCCCACCCCTTGACAGGTGCCATTGTTATGAGATAATCAATGACATTCACTTCACCTGTCAGTGGTCATAATATTATGGCTGATCGGTGTATATTTAAATAAGATTGGCTGGGGTTTTTTTCATGGTATATCAGATATATTCCTTTCAGCTAGCATGATATTGAACAAGTCGAAGACGAGTTCAGTATCATGCTAGCTGAATGGAATATATCTGATATACCATGAAAAAAACAGCCAATATATTATTATTATTATTATTATTATTATTATAATACATACATGCCCTCTTCATATCAGCATTATCAAAGGCCAACACTAGCTTACCCGTGACTCTATGCTGTTAGCGTGGCAGTCTAGTTACCTTCCAGCCAGTGTAGCATTCATCAGTCATGTTAGCAAAGGCCAATGCTGACACAGTCAAGCCAGTGCTATTGATTTCTAAGAGTGCTAAGATTTCTGTCTCTAGACTCTTCTTCCACGCACACTCACCACATCATTTTTCACTCAGACTTAAGTATTCATTTCCCTGTGTAATTTACTTAGTTACTTTCAAAATCAACATTGACAACTACACACCATGGCGTGACCTGGCAGCCAAAATTCTCTCAAAATCTTCCGTTTTTAACGAAGCAAACCTGGCAGCCATGTTTGTTTACAAATTGTCATAGTCGCTCGCTAGCACTGAAGTTTTACGTCTCCGATGTGTGATGTCTTGACAATGTGCAATATTGTAACAATATTGCACGCTTATTCTCCATTGGGTAGAGTGACATAATACATGTAGGATAAGCGATATGCTAACAATATTGCATGCTATCAAACCAAATGAATGAAGCCTGCTAGAAGGGAATAGAACACATGTTTTTATTCCATGGAAAAAGTGTCCTGTATGTATAATAATATACAGTATTTATTGTGAATATTGATGGTTACCTGTATACAACGGAAGTATATTTCTTTAATTGACATTTTGGGGTTCATTCCTCTGTGTAGGATTTTAAATATGTGCTATAATAAATTTAGTAACACAATATTGTTCTACATCAAAGATAGCCATTTGGTCATATTCCAGTAAGCTCCTGGCACAGTGTTATGAAAGCTTGGCTAGCTTGCCAAGACACTTCAAGTGCCATAGCACTTAATCAAACTATCAGGTTACTGATATGTCTACTTTATTCACTGAGAACGTTGATTTGCTTTAGTTCAATTTAATCAAAATTTGGATTGAAAGCAGAGCAGAGAAATATACATTAGCTCAATGAAATCTCCCAGCCAAGTACTAGTTGTTTTTTTTTGGGGGGGGGGAACACAAGACACATGTAGTTTGGATATGATAAAGATAATTCTCCTTCACTATATGATGATAGCAAAATATTTGTCTCAAGAGTTGACTTACCTGCAAGACATTAAAATGTTGGATTCAGACAAAGACAAAAAGAAATCAGTGAAGTATAAGTAGGCATATCAAGTGAAAATTCAAATTCAATCCAAATTGCTTGAACCTGCTCTCACTGAATTCAGAATTGAATGCCGAACAATATACTTTTTACAGAATTAAAATATGTTTATCCGTTCTTCAGATATTACAAATCAAAGATTTAAAAAACAGCTTAATTTTTAGAAAACTGCCGTAATATTCTGTATGAGGATCGCATGGTCCAAAACGGGCCTCATTAACCAGCGAGATCAAATGTTTTTTCTTAATAACTTTTCTATTTTTCAAGATTGTAGAAATAGTTGAAGGTGGATGGAGCACAGAAGCACAGCAGGCCGGAACTGAGTTCTCACAAAAACTTTTATTGCACTTTTCAGCATCTTATTTCGCTTGCCCACACACACACACACACACACAAACACACACACACACACACGTGTCCAGGTTGGGGAGAGCTCCCTTCCTCTGCTCTCCCTCTCCTATTATAGGGCGCGGTCACTGGGGAAGACACACAAACACAGGTTAATTCCCATCAGGTGCAGTGATTCTGCCACTTACCTTCCCTGACTCCGCCCTCCATTCACTGACCAACGCTTGACCACACCCCCACTGCCACAAAGATATTAACATGGAAATTGGCAGGCACATAGATGGTTGTATACTGAACACAAAGTTTGGAAAAATTAGTAAAAACAAATTATGCAAATTAGTATTTAATTATTATTAATTATGCTAATTAGATAAAACCGTTAAATCGGTACACTCAGTAAAAAAAGTTATAAAATATTATTTCTAATACCCTCTTTGTGCTCTGGAAGCCTTTGTATTTCTCAAAAGTAGGGTCTACGAGTGTTTACATGAAGGAATATAAATTATAATATTCATAGCTTTCAAGGCAAACCTTGAAAAAACTGTCGGATCCACATCCAATAAACAACTCCAATTAACTGAATTGAAATTGACACTCAGGTTTCTGATTTCTGGTTTTTAAAATATCATTCCGACCACTAAGATCTCAATATTTTTCATCAAAACAACTACAGTTATAGTCTAAAATATTTATTTATTTACATGACTCAGTTTCAGTTGAAAAAATAAGTAGGTAAAGCTATGAAAACTCACTTCAAAGTCTCCCGTGAATCATAACATCAAAACTAGCTGACGAAAAATTTTGCTGAATACTTCATGAAAAACAGTGAGAGCGAGAGAACATCCCTATAAAAGTTATCTGATTGATATTCACGAGTAATCCAGTTGGGAATTGATCAAAAGAGAGAGAGCCTGACCGCTTTCCCATGGCTCAAAAAGCACCGGCGGATTCCCGACATCCCGCGAGCAGAGAGTGTTCTCTGTTGTACCAACTTCAACCTGCCGTTACTCACAAAGTACTGAACAGATCTTAACGAGATAAATTTCTTTGGAAAGCAGAGATTATAAGCTTTTTAATGATTGTATTCATGATAGAAAATATTCAAGAGTTAAGCAGTGACAGATTTGGAAACTTGGACGAGCATCTCATCTCATCTCATTTCATTATCTCTAGCCGCTTTATCCTGTTCTACAGGGTCGCAGGCAAGCTGGAGCCTATCCCAGCTGGCTACGGGCGAAAGGCGGGGTACACCCTGGACAAGTCACCAGGTCATCACAGGGCTGACACATAGACACAGACAACCATTCACACCTACGGTCAATTTAGAGTCACCAGTTAACCTAACCTGCATGTCTTTGGACTGTGGGGGAAACCGGAGCACCCGGAGGAAACCCACGCGGACACGGGGAGAACATGCAAACTCCGCACAGAAAGTCCCTCGCCGGCCACAGGGCTCAAACCTGGACCTTCTTGCTGTGAGATGACAGCGCTAACCACTACACCACCGTGCCGCCCCTTGGACGAGCGTCTGCATGGACAATTTTCACAGCACGGCCAGTGAGCGTCTGTTATGCCTAGTATAAGGATGTGGGTAAGTTTGGCCTCCACATCAGATTTTTTGCTTCTAACAAATGTTTTAAAACATATTACTTCGGATTTTTGTGGAAACAAGAGCAAAAATATGACCAATGGTCATCGGCAACTGCTTTACTGACATCGTCAGCGGTGTTTGAGAAGCTGTATATGAAATACAGTTGTGTGTGTAATGAACATGATTGAGGTGGATTATTTACCCTAGCATCCTTATTTACCAAAATGCCTTTGAAAGAGAAGCAAAATTGGCTAAGCACACATTGTGAAATGAAAGCACAACTGACATTTGTGTGTATGCTGGTGATGAATGGAGATGAACACTTCTCACATTTTATAAAACTCATGTACTCATGTGCTTCAAAAACTGGGCACCTCGCCCATCAGAACAATAATCACTATTCAGTTCATCGGGCGAAAAAAAAAATCCATCCTCCAAGTTAAACCCAGGACATGACCATTTCCAATATGCACTGTTCTTCAAAATCTCCCCAAGGATGTGCAACATAGCAATCAGTGGCCTTCCTTGTAAAGAAATACATTTACGATGAATGCACGAACTTTAACGTCATGTCAGTAAGACTTGCACACTGCATATTAATATTTTTTCTACGCTACAGCTAATTCAAACAAACATGCCATGCGGGCAACTCATGAGGGGATTGAAGTCTAATGGGAACAACCATGTGGTTGGCTAAATGCTCGTATTTGAGGAAACTTTTGGCAGAACTGAGACCAGTGACCGCAACCACAGCAAACGAAAATAGCAGAACACCACAGAAGAGTGACTGTTGTAGATCATTATCTTTTGATCTTCTGAGGTCAATATTTGTTTCTAGAATTCTTTTGCCACCCATAATACATGTTTTCCAAGTAAGTCGTATGGGTGGTGCGTGTTCTCTCTCTCTCTCTCTCTCTCTCTCTCTCTCTTTTTTAAGGATTCTTTCAGCCAGGCGTGTTTACCTGTCACTTCATTCCTGTTTGATGCCTGGAGGCTCCAATGCTGACTCAAACACAAAATCTTTGCTGTTCAAGTGAAAAAAGAAAAAGAAGAAGTCAGATATGACTATAACAAAGAGATTAGGCCTGCTGAAGGTCTGTTCTTTTTTTATTCAAAGATCAACACAAAGTTGTTGGAGTATCATTCGTCATTGGGATTTGGCGATACTAGCTGCCATAGGAATGTCGGACATAACCGAGATAGCCATAAATCTTCATGTGAGGTTAGCACATGATTGAATGCGGCCCATGACAGTGATGGAAATGAGTGGTTGAACTGGCAGCAGTTACTTGACAGGGCTGTGCATGCTAACAGAAGAAACATAAAGTCAAACATGTCACAGACAGAGTCAAGGCCTGTGGCTGATGAGAACCAGGAGCTGTCAAGAGAAGCACATGATATGAACGACACTGAAAGAACCAAATCAAACCTTGCTGGAAAATCACCTGGGCATTATTATTATTATTATTATTATTATTCATCTCATCTCATTATCTCTAGCCACTTTATCCTGTTCTACAGGGTCGCAGGCAAGCTGGAGCCTATCCCAGCTGACTACGGGCGAAAGGCGGGGTACACCCTGGACAAGTCGCCAGGTCATCACAGGGCTGACACATAGACACAGACAACCATTCACACCTACGGTCAATTTAGAGTCACCAGTTAACCTAACCTGCATGTCTTTGGACTGTGGGGGAAACCGGAGCACCTGGAGGAAATGCAAACTCCGCACAGAAAGGCCCTCGCCAGCCACGGGGCTCGAACCTAGACCTTCTTGCCGTGAGGCGACAGCACTAACCACTACACCACCGTGCCGCCCATTATTATTATTATTATTATTATTATTATTGGGAAGCCATGGCTTAATGTTTAGAGAAACAGCTTTGGGACCAAAAGGTTGCTAGTTCGATTCCCTGGACAAGCAGGACTGGCTGAAGTGCCTTTGAGCAAGGCGTCTAACTCCCAACTGCTTTGGCAAGTATAGTAGCGTACCTTGTGTCTGATTAGCCAAAGAAAAACTGATGATGCGATTATCAGTTTGAGCAGGTAACCCGGCCATTAATTAAAATTATTATTATATAGATTTCTGAGTGAGGCAGCACAGTGGTGCAGTGGTTAGCACTGTTGCCTCACAGCAAGAAGGTTCTGGGTTTGAGCCCAGTGGCTGACGGGGGCCTTTCTGTGCGGAGTTTGCATGTTCTCCCCGTGTCTGCGTGGGTTTCCTCCGGGTGCTCCGGTTTCCCCCACAGTCCAAAGACATGCAGGTTAGGTTAACTGGTGGCTCTAAATTGACCGTAGGTGTGAATGAGAGTGTGAATGGTTGTCTGTGTCTATGTGTCAGCCCTGTGATGACCTGGCGACTTGTCCAGGGTGTACCCCGCCTTTCGCCCGTAGTCAGCTGGGATAGGCTCCAGCTTGCCTGCGACCCTGTAGAACAGGATAAAGCGGCTAGAGATAATGAGATGAGAGATTTCTGAGTGAGGCGGCACAGTGGTGCAGTGGTTAGCACTGTTGCCTCACAGCAAGAAGGTTCTGGGTTTGAGCCCAGTGGCTGATGGGGGCCTTTCTGTGCAGAGTTTGCATGTTCTCCCCGTGTCTGCATGGGTTTCCTCCGGGTGCTCGGGTTTCCCCCACAGTCCAAAGACATGCAGGTTAGGCTAATTGGTGGCTCTAAATTGACTGTAGGTGTGAATGTGAGTGTGAATGGTTGTTTGTCTCTATGTGTCAGCCCTGCGATAATCTGGAGACTTGTCCAGGGTGTACCCCACCTCTCACCCATAGTCAGCTGGGATAGGCTTCAGCTTGCCTACAACCCTGTCCAGGATAAGCAGTTATGGATGGATGGAGGTATCTGAGTGGCACAATAGAAAAACATTTTTGGAGATTGGATGAATGGATGGCATACTCTCTACCCTTTCAATCACAGTGACATTAACCAATCACAAGCATCAGTGAGCTCCTGAGTGCAGAATGTGTCCAAATGACGGAGGGGAGAGGGGCAAAAAAAAAGCTGTTTATTTTCCCTTTTTATTTCAAAACAAAAATACGGTACAAAAATACACATACCCTATTTAACTGTTATTCCACGAAATAGAGTCGTACATGAGCTGATAGCCGTCGAGGCGCATAGCACCAAGTTAAGCCAAGTACGATGAGATTGAGTGGAATAACTGTTTTAATCTATCCACATTCACTGGATTTTGAAAAATAGAGCATTTTTATTTTTAGCAAATTTGATAAATAAAAACTTTGTACAAAACGTCCAACAAAATAATTTCCACTTAGAATGTAAACAAACCAGCAAATGACAGTAACAATTTGTGAAAAATGTGATGATGATAATAATAATTCTTGAAAAATAAAAAAAGATACGTTCTTACCATCAAATACTTTCATTCCATATTTTGTTGTGATTTTTTTTTGTATTTTGGGGGGGTTTTGTTTTCAAGTAGAGTTTTTATTTCATCCTCGGTTGGTTCAGCAACACGCTCTGCTATTTTGTTTTTCTCTACTCATGGTATATGAGCTGATATCCTAGTAGTAGAGTAGCCAATCAGAGTGCGCGATTCCTCATATTTAGTGAATGTGGATAGAATAAAGGTTTTTATCTGATGGATAACCAGCATGTTCTGGGCATTGGATTGATTTTAAGTAGGCTGTTTCTTTGTACCAAAACCATTAACGTTTGCACTTGAATTAAAATGTACCTTGTTGTACAACATTTTCGTTCAGCCAGTGATGGCTATGCGTTGGTTTAATAAGGTAAAGTTTTTGGAATAGGTTTTTCTTCTTCACATTTACTCACATTTTTTCTGGTAAACAGGAAATGCTTATGAAATGCTTTACAGTGCGTTTATACATCGAAACCTTTCAGGATAATACCAAGTTGACAGGCTATAATAGGCGTATCTTGAAAACAGCCAGGGCATTAAGTGAAATATTTTGCTTTTTTGTTTTCTTGACAGACCATGATCATGCCTACGGTATGGAGAGACTTTTGATACACTGATCGGTGGTTCACCATAAACTCACATTAATTAAGAGATTGTTTCAGCAGCCCTGGAGAACAAAAGTAGTGATTGTGTGCGGTTTGAAGTGCACTCGCTTTGCCCTGAAAAATGTGTTTCCTATGAGAGGTTCTCATGAGAGCAGGCAATTGCAAAAGATGCCTTTGTTATGTGTCTTCTCGTTTCAAAGACAGCATTCAAATCATTTTGTTTAGAAACCCAGGGCGTATTGGCTTACTAAAAGGCTACCATGGTTAAAATCTTTTTTTTTTCCAACTTGCATTGGATCTGGCAGATCAACAATTTATTTTTTTTAACTCTTTTGCCCTCGGATTGCTTTTCGAATGCGTGCAGTTCACAAAGTGCAGCAGTTACAGTTTTCTACTGGTGATGTATTTATTATTGGGAGTTTTGCATCTTAAGGAAGATAAATGTATAAAATTTACATTTAAATCTTTTAAAAACTTTCTCACCAACTCATTGGAAATGTTTAACCTGAAGAACTTAAATTTTATTTTGTAATTCAACTAAATTCTAAATAACATTATTTTTGTAATTTAATTCATTTTCAAATTGCATTGCTTCACAATATAATTGATTTTTAAATTACATTTTAAAGAACATTTATAACAAATTAATAGAATTGAATCAATCTGATTCACGTTAATCTTTGTTTACAAAGAATAATTCAGCAAAACAGCATATTGAATGTTCAAATTTGTCAAGATTCACATACATTCCTCACTCTTGTAACTGCAAACCCATCCTGTTAGCGTTACCGTAGTTAGTGATAAATACTAAATAATTTGCTTTAAAATGAATAACTGAATAATAACTTATTTATCAGCCTAAATCATTCAGTGAAACATCTAACTGGGAAATGTTTTACTGAAGAACTCTCAATAAATTAATAATAAGCTGTGATATGTTTAAACAGTTAAATAAATAAGTTACTAGCACCATTGTTCCTAGCAAGGAGGCTGCTTTGGCTCAGAAGAAGCAGAATAAAATCCACACGTGATCATATAGTTCATATAATCGTATTGTAAAATGATATGGGATGTGGGATTGGATTGCGGCAGCTTGCACGGGAAAGATCCTGAATACTTGGAAGCTCAAAATGGGAGGAAAAACATCTGGCCTTGAAATACTGGAAGACTACAAGCTTATACAAATTATGCTGACCGGGCATTTATTCTTCACATATCAAATATTGAGAAATAAAAAAAAAAAAGAAAGAAAGAAAAGAAAACAAAAGAGAAATAACCCCAAACAACTATGAGGCAGTTATACGGAGTGAATTTTCACACGCAAAGTAACAGAAAGGTGTGTATCTGGGTCAGAAGGTGTTAAAAGCTTCTGAGAATTACTCTTAATCATCGGCTCAGGAGTCTAATTAAGACCAAACAACAAATTCCTAATTCCATATTATGAGTAAGAATTTGCCATGGAAGTTTTCACAGCAACTCAAGGTGAGGAGTAGTGAATAGTTAACAGCTTCAGTGATGACAATTTAATTATCTCTTTAATCATGATATCTAATTATACCTTACAGCTTACTTAATACACTTTACCTCATCTCATAGCTGAATGAAAATGAAATGAATAAAACAAAAGCGCGTGGTCAACCTGAATAGTGAGGATAAGGAAAAAGAAAAAAAAGGAAAGGTCCACCCTGAAACATATTAAGTATGTTCGAAAAAGTTAAGTATTTCTCATGTATCTAGTGATTCTGGTGCTGATTTGTTAGTTGATGCTGCATGTTCATTATTCCCATGAGAAGTGATCATCAGTGGCCACATGCTGTGTTGACATCACAAGGGACTAGTGCATTGTAGTACAATTTCAACAAATATAATTGCTACTGGGCGGCACGGCGGTGTAGTGGTTAGCGCTGTCGCCTCACAGCAAGAAGGTTCTGGGTTCGAGCCCCGGGGCCGGCGAGGGCCTTTCTGTGTGGAGTTTGCATGTTCTCCCCGTGTCCGCGTGGGTTTCCTCCGGGTGCTCCGGTTTTCCCCACAGTCCAAAGACATGCAGGTTAGGTTAACTGGTGACTCTAAATTGACCGTAGGTGTGAATGTGAGTGTGAATGGTTGTCTGTGTCTATGTGTCGGCCCTGTGATGACCTGGCGACTTGTCCAGGGTGTACCCCGCCTTTCGCCCGTAGTCAGCTGGGATAGGCTCCAGCTTGCCTGCGACTCTGTAGAACAGGATAAAGCGGCTAGAGATAATGAGATGAGATAATTGCTACTGAGCAATCACGACATGACGAGCATGATGACAGACGTGTTAGCATGATATCAGCAGGCTTGTAATACTCGAGTCCGACTCGTGCCCTAATTTTAAGGACTCGTGACTTGACTTGGACTTGAGCACTGATGACTCGGACTTGGACTCGAATTCGTGCATTAACTGCATTTGGACTCATAAATTGGAGACGAGGACACGTATTTTTTTCTTTATTTTTTAGTAACATGCCATAATAATTTGGCATAAGACATTTATCTCATCTCATCTCATTATCTCTAGCCGCTTTATCCTGTTCTACAGGGTCGCAGGCAAGCTGGAGCCTATCCCAGCTGACTACGGGCGAAAGGCGGGGTACACCCTGGACAAGTCGCCAGGTCATCACAGGGCCGACACATAGACACAGACAACCATTCACACTCACATTCACACCTACGGTCAATTTAGAGTCACCAGTTAACCTAACCTGCATGTCTTTGGACTGTGGGGGAAACCGGAGCACCCGGAGGAAACCCACGCGGACACGGGGAGAACATGCAAACTCCACACAGAAAGGCCCTCGCCGGCCACGGGGCTCGAACCCAGGACCTTCTTGCTGTGAGGCGACAGTGCTAACCACTACACCGCCGTGCCGCCCTTAAGACATTTATATGTACATTAATTTTATACTAATTTTGTGCAAGAGAATGCACATTCACCTGTTCATACGTCATGTTCAGGAACAAACGAACGTTAATGGCGCTAAAATGCCTCAAGAGAACGCTCCTAGGATTGTCCGCTTTGCTTATACAGACTTCTCGTGCAGTGGGAAAAAATGCACTGCTATATGTTCCATATGTAGAAGAACTATCAAGGAGAACCTCAAACTTCAATCGTCATTTGGCAAGACTCCGCCCAGAGAAAGAAGTGACACGCTATGTTCATTGCTCTGTTGACAGTGGGCGGGGCTTGCTTGCTGAGCGATGAACTAGCTAGTGTTAACCCTCTCTCATGTTATTTGCCCTGTTGATAGTGGGCGGGGCTTGCTGAAAAATGAGCAAGCTTTGTATCTGTAGCCTATTCACTAAAATGGGGCAGTCAAGCAGTAACATTAGTCCAACACAGTAGCAGAGACGCTTTCACATAAAGGCAGCAACAGCCACCGTCAAATAGTGCGGTTGGAGTCTTGTTCTCGGACTCGATTCGGATCAGTAGTGGACTCGGACTTGAAATTTTCTTTAATGACTTGGACTTGACTCAGACTTGAACACTGGAGACTCGAGACTGGACTCAGACTCGAGGTTTAGTGACTCGTCTACAACACTGGTTATCAGTCTTCCTAAATCAATCTTGGATGCAACTGAGTACCAATAACTAATTAAAAAGATTCAAATGCAAGTCATTCAAGGTGAATTTTTCCTTTAGGAAAACGTTTTCCTTACAGCTTTGATGCCATTTTGGAGTTAACATTAAGAGAGACAGCCAACATGTTGGAGCACATCTGCTGGAGAACAACAGTTTCCTAAGTGACATGATTAAGAGATATCCCATCGGGAATACTCAGATCTCACAGCAACTTGGCTGAAGTGTGAAGAGTCTGTTCTGTGTGTTTGTGGGCCCCAACGAAGGAATTTACTCCCAGACTACCTTGGGGCCATAGATTTACTGTCCTTTTTTTTTGGTTATACTTTACACTGTTATATTTGTTGTTGTTGTTGTTGTTGTTATCTTTTTTTAAATAATCTCTGTAAAACAATTTGCCAATATGAATCAATCTGATTTTAATTGATCGGCTCTGAGGAGTTTTGCCAGTGCTGTTGGTCATGTCCTCTTGCTGCCCATATGCTTTCTCTCACAGTCTCGATCCCTGGTTTAAGTTGATTGAAGGCCCTGAAAAAGTTTTTTTGGGAGCCAGTGGGCTATTCATATCTGTCACTAGCAGCAATGTAAATCCTTCCAAAGGTAGAAGATGAAGACAGGTTTGTGCTAAGCTGCTCTACAGAAGGTCTGGTCCAATCCCTACGGGTAAGTAGTTCTCTAATGACTGTATGGTCATGAAGATCACATAGATGCAAAATTATAACATTTTTATTGGTGTGTTAATTCAGAAATTGTCATTTTGTGAAATTTCGTGAAGCATCTGATTTAGTGATGGTTGGGAGGGTGGCAATAAATGAATAAATAAATAAATAAATAAATAAATAAATAAAACCTACCAGTAACTCGATGTTACTCCTAAACCAATGTGGTTGAGCGTAATAGTTCATGGCAGGCATAAAACTACACAGGAACACACACACACACAGAAAGACAAATGGCAGCAACATTCATGCTTTATTTTTAGTGGAATAGTCATCTTTTCCACAGTTAAAAAAAAAAAGGATTCGGGGCATTGTTATAGGCTGTTTAACCTGTTTTGTATTACACTATGTGGGAACCATCAGGGCCTTCTCAGCCCAAACATATCAGCATTTCAAATGTTATATTTAATTTCTTTCATTCTTTCATAATTTCATTAAAATTATTCTCTTCTAATTCTAATTTGGCCTCATTTTCTATCAAATTTGCTTCAGAAATGAAAGGGTTACTCTCCTGAAAACATTAAAATAGAGTTATCCAGTGATTTATTTATTTTTTGGTGTCTCTAGGCTGAGAAGAGGTTAGAGCTGGCTCACACATTGGTTAGGACTTCATTGCCAGGACAGAAGGCCATGGCAGTATATGTTTATGTCAGAAGTGACAGATGAATTAACCAATCAGATTTTGATTTATAATGGGAGGGACCAAAAATTTATCATGCTAAGCCTTCTCGAAGACCAATGTGAGCTTAACCACAAGTCAGCACAGCAGTGAAGTCACCTTCCAGCCGGTGTAGCGTTCATCAGTCGTGTTAGCGAATGCTAATAAAGCGGTCAGGCCAGTGCTATTGAGAGCAAATAGCACAGGCTAACAACCGAGAAACTAAGGTTTCTGTCTCCAGACTCTTCTTCCACGCTGCACGCTCACCACAGTATTTTTCACTCAGACTTAAGTATTCATTTCCGTATGTAATTTACTTAGTTACTTTTAAAATTAAAAAAAAAAAAAAAATGTTGCTTTTTTGGTGTGTCTGGCTAAGTTTTGGCTGAGCTCAAGTCCCAGCTCTAATAGTAGTGGTAAGGATGAACCAATTCTTAAAATACGCTTTTGTCTCATTATAGTATTATGGCACAATAATGTCAATGACTGAGCCTGTAAGGTTTTTCTGACATGCTCAACTCCAGCCTCAGTTGCTCCTGAAAACATGTCTAGATTGGCCACTTTGTAGTTGGAATGCGCCGCTGATCTAATTGTAACCCAGCTAAGGGGAATTGAATAGTGATGTGCAACCTGCAGCTCTGCAAGCACTCTTTCACACACTGCTGGGAATTCACTGGGAATTTTTGTCTGAAATATTTCCAAAGTACATTTAGTCTACTGCTTTCTTTACCATCTACCTTAGGGTTCTTTGTTTTGTTTTTACCACCATGAATAATAGACCACTCGCCCCAGTCAGCCAACAGTAAATGTATCAGTCGACTAGTCTATGTAGTCTAGTCTGTAGTCCTCAGGCTCTACCTGGCTCACCAGTGTGAAATATGTATTGAGTACTGAAGATTTGAATAGCCATTAGAGATTACTAAAGAATACACCATATCAAATAATGTTGAAATATGTATGCCTATGAACTACAGAATGGAACTCAATGTAACCCACTCCTGAATATTACCCATACAGTGTACCATTTATATGTTTCTGTGACTAAATGATGAAATTATAAATATAATTTTTTTAAAAGTCTGGTAGTATATCTGTTGTCTGACTATTAGAGTACGTACTAGAGTACATGAACATAAAGGTTGACACTGTATTGCGTGAGGCAGAGCTTTTCCATCAGGTAATGCACCTCACAAAGACACATTTTCAAAAGAGCCCGCACTCACTAGCAATGTCAATACACACACGCACACACACGCACACTCACACACACACTGCTAGCGCTAAGATAAAAGGTAAGGCTTGACAAAGGTATCTGACAAAACTGGATGCAGGAGCCATTGCCTTCACTCGCCCAGCAATTATCTCTTTATAGATCGGAGCCCTAAAGTTAAGTGCCCTGCTGAAAGCTTGTGTACATAAACATTTCTGAGTGGGAGGCAGTGGGAAGCTTCTCACTGACAGTGAATAACTCTGAGATTTAAGACCTTGGTCGGCTTTTGCCTGGTGCCACACACTTGCAAATCTGAGCTGTCAGTGACAAGTCAATGGCTATTCACAGGTGTGCTTTATGCAGGTTTCTACAATGGATATAATGTGGGGTTTTTAGCTCTTTTAATGTGGATCAGACTTCTGGAGAAATGTTTAAAGAAAAGGCAGTAACTATATTTTTAAATGAAAGGAGATAATTTATAATTAGTATTAGTTCTATTCAAAGTCAAAGTCCCTCCTGGGCCAGGACCTGGTCTTCCTAGGCAGTCTCCCGGCCCAGTACTAACCAGGCCCTTAAGGCGCATTGGGTGGCGCCAATCTCTGTTTCTATAGCCCTTGGCCTCACGCCTATTACATAGCTAATATTACAGCGGGGGGCTGGTCCTCTGGTAAACGCAAGAGTTTGACTCCCTACTCGCATGTATATTGTGATGTACCTCGCCGGATGGTGGTAGGAACCATTTCTATAGTGGTCTTTGGTATGACCTGAGTACATTCGTGATCTCCTGGTCGAGAGGCAGACACGCTAACCACTAGGCCAGCTCGCGATATTAGCTACCAGTTAACTAACACTGTGCTGGCTGTTTTTGTATTTTCTATTTCATTTTGTAGAACTTTTTGGAATATGCTTTCTCTGTTTGATCCTTTCTTTCACCACAACCTGTAGCTTGTAATGTTGGCCAATGATCTCATGTTAGCCAACATTACATTGTATGACAGGCATTTTGCAGATGCTCTTATCCAGAGTGATGTACAACATATCCAGAGCAGCCTGGGGAGCATTTGGGGGTAAGTTACCTTGCTCAAGGGCATATCAGCCATTCCTGCTTATCCAAGGAATCAAACCAGTGACCTTTTGATCCCAAAGCTGTGTCTCTGTCCTTTAGGCCATGGCTTCCCCTAAAATCAGCAGTGAAAATGATACCGTTTATAAATATGATTTCAAATCTAATATCCTATCAGATTAGCTTATGTTACTTATCTGCATCTTGTTTGATGAACTTGTGTTAGCTAGTTTGTTTACATCTAGCCAGGTGCACTGATGTTTTCTAGCTAGCTAATATTAGGAGTGATGATTCTTAAAATGGGTGCCACGGTGGTGCAATGGTTAGCACTGTCGCCTCACAGCAAGCAGGCTCTGGGTTCAAATGTCACAGCTGACTGGGGCCTTTCGGTATGGAGTTTGCATGTTCTCCTTGTGTCTGGGTGGGTTTACTCTTGGTGCTTCAGTTTCCTCCCACAGTCCAAAAACATGTGGATTAGGTCAACTGGCTACTCTAAATAGCCCGGAGGTGTGAATGGGGATGTGAATGTTTATTTGTCTGTGTGTTAACCCGGCAATAAATTTGTGGCCTGTCCAGGGTGTACCTCTCCTCTTGTGCAAAGACAGCTGGGATTGGCTCCAGCTTCCCTTACAACCCTGATGGATAAGTGGTATAGAGAATGGGTGGATGGATTCTAAAAATATATTAATAATTAAAAATAATTAATAATAAGCTTGTTGGCATTGGTTGCATCACTGAAGATTACTGTTGTAGTACTCAAGACAGGTCTCAAGACCACTTTTTGAAGGTCTCGGTCTTGTCTCGGAATCAACCACATTTTTACTCGGTCTTGTCTTGGTCTCAGACAGAGAGGACTCGGGATTTTATTTCAGACCAGTCAAAACCACAACTGCAGGGATTTCACCAAATTGCCCGTGCATTGTCTGATTTATTTGTTAACATCATTACTGTGATCAGATAATCCAGCCACTGGGGGTGCATAAGTGTACTCTTGGTGCCGGTCCCAAGCCCGGATAAATTGGAGAGGGTTGTGTCAGGAATTCAAGTACCTGGGGTCAACTGTGCAGGAAAATGGGGGCTGCAATAATGAGGTGAGAAAGAGAGTGCAGGCAGGGTGGAGCAGTTGGAGAAGGATTTCGGGAGTCATTTGTGATAGGAAAGTCCCAGCAAAAGTGAAAGATAAGATGTACAGTATAAGACAGTAGTGAGACCAGCTGTGATGTATGGATTGGAGACCGTACCCTTAACAAAGAGACAGGAGGCAAAGTTGGAGGTGGCGGAGTTGAGGATGTTAAGGTTTGAGATGGGAGTGGCAAGGTTGGACAGGATAAGGAACGAGTACATCAGAGGGACAGCACATGTAGAGAGCTTGGGAATTAAGCTAAGAGAGATGAGACTGAGATGGTATGGGCACATCCTGAGAAGAGATACAGAGCATGTTGGAAAGAGAATGTTGAGGATGGAGCTGCCAGGCAAACGAAAACGAGGAAGGCCAAAGAGGAGATACATGGATGTGGTGAGAGAGGACATGAAAGTGGCAGGTGGGGTAGAGAAGGATGCGGAAGACAGGGAGCAATGGAGACGAAAGATCCGCTGTGGCGACCCCTAATCAGGAGCAGCCAAAAGAAGAAGAAGAAGATTACTGTGATCAGATGTGAAATTTCCTGCTTCAAATGCGACCAATAACGTAACACATTGTTAATTTGAAAATTTTCTTCCTGTTAACAGCTGTCACTCCTCCCCGCCCCTTCACACCCACTGGTCTGGTCCTGGTCTTGACTCAGTCTCACCCTGCCTTGGTCTTAATCTTGGTGTTGGCTTGATCTCAACCCCTGAAAATCTTGGTCTTGTATTGGTCTTGATACATTCTGGTCTTGGTCATGACTTGACTACAACACTACTGAAGATTATAACATTTATACACATGATATTAACTTTATACCCAGTCATGATACCCTCACCTGTTACCAGTTAACCTGCTTATTGTAGAATCTTCCAAAATGGTGTTATTTGAATGTCCTATAAACTTTTCAGTCTTATTTTGCCGCCGTCCCAACTTTTTTTTTTGAGTGTGTTGCAGGCATCAAATTCTAACTTCATTTATATCTACAACCCTGATTCCAAAAAAGTTGGGACAAAGTACAAATTGTAAATAAAAACGGAATGCAATAATTTACGAATCTCAAAAACTGATATTGTATTCACAATAGAACATAGACAACATATCAAATGTCGAAAGTGAGACATTTTGAAATTTCATGCCAAATATTGGCTCATTTGAAATTTCATGACAGCAACACATCTCAAAAAAGTTGGGACAGGGGCAATAAGAGGCTGGAAAAGTTAAAGGTACAAAAAAGGAACAGCTGGAGGACCAAATTGCAACTCATTAGGTCAATTGGCAATAGGTCATTAACATGACTGGGTATAAAAAGAGCATCTTGGAGTGGCAGCGGCTCTCAGAAGTAAAGATGGGAAGAGGATCACCAATCCCCCCAATTCTGCGCCAACAAATAGTGGCGCAATATCAGAAAGGAGTTCGACAATGTCAGCCCTGTGATGACCTGGCGACTTGTCCAGGGTGTACCCCGCCTTTCGCCCGTAGTCAGCTGGGATAGGCTCCAGCTTGCCTGCGACCCTGTAGAAGGATAAAGCGGCTACAGATAATGAGATGAGATGAGTTTGACAGTGTAAAATTGCAGAGAGTTTGAACATATCATCATCTACAGTGCATAATATCATCAAAAGATTCAGAGAATCTGGAAGAATCTCTGTGCGTAAGGGTCAAGGCCGGAAAACCATACTGGGTGCCCGTGATCTTCGGGCCCTTAGACGGCACTGCATCACATACAGGCATGCTTCTGTATTGGAAATCACAAAATAGGCTCAGGAATATTTCCAGAGAACATTATCTGTGAACACAATTCACCATGCCATCCGCCGTTGCCAGCTAAAACTCTATAGTTCAAAGAAGAAGCCATATCTAAACATGATCCAGAAGCGCAGACGTCTTCTCTGGGCCAAGGCTCATTTAAAATGGACTGTGGCAAAGTGGAAAACTGTTCTGTGGTCAGACGAATCAAAATTTGAAGTTCTTTATGGAAATCAGGGACGCCGTGTCATTCGGACTAAAGAGGAGAAGGACGACCCAAGTTGTTATCAGCACTCAGTTCAGAAGTCTGCATCTCTGATGGTATGGGGTTGCATTAGTGCGTGTGGCATGGGCAGCTTACACATCTGGAAAGACACCATCAATGCTGAAAGGTATATCCAGGTTCTAGAGCAACATATGTTCCCATCCAGACGATGTCTCTTTCAGGGAAGACCTTGCATTTTCCAACTTGACAATGCCAAACCACATACTGCATCAATTACAGCATCATGGCTGCGTAGAAGAAGGGTCCGGGTACTGAACTGGCCAGCCTGCACTCCAGATCTTTCACCCATAGAAAATATTTGGCGCATCATAAAACGGAAGATACGACAAAAAAGACCTAAGACAGTTGAGCAACTAGAATCCTACATTAGACAAGAATGGGTTAACATTCCTATCCCTAAACTTGAGCAACTTGTCTCCTCAGTCCCCAGACGTTTACAGACTGTTGTAAAGAGAAAAGGGGATGTCTCACAGTGGGAAACATGGCCTTGTCCCAACTTTTTTGAGATGTGTTGTTGTCATGAAATTTAAAATCACCTAATTTTTCTCTTTAAATGATACATTTGCTCAGTTTAAACATCTGATATGTCACCTATGTTCTATTCTGAATAAAATATGGAATTTTGAAACTTCCACATCATTGCATTCCGTTTTTATTTACAATTTGTACTTTGTCCCAACTTTTTTGGAATCGGGGTTGTACAAAATACAATTAAGCTGGATAGCAAAACTATAGAAAATCTTTTCTTTGTACTTTTGTCAGTGAAATAAAGGCTTATGTAAATTAACAAATCACAGATTTTTGTTTTTACTGCATTTTGGAAAATATCTCAACTTGTCCGGAAATGGGGTTTGTATTTCCATAAAATATCTTAGCATCTAATGTAGAAACTGTGACTTCTCACCCCATAATTCACACATTAGAGGCTAATTGTCTACAGTTGCTCCAGTCTGTCTTTGCTTTAATTGAATATTAGGTGACCAGGGACCATTTAGGATTTGGTTTGCCGTTTAACAGCAGAGCCAGCCTACCATGTCATTCAAAAGGCTCCATCATGCTGTACAGAATTGGAGAGAGAGTATATATTGTTTCACACAGCTGATGTATGTTGCTTGAGTGCCAACACATCTTATGGATATTTCATACAACTGGGCCAGGCACAGACCCCTCTGCACGGATCACTCAGTGGTTTAAAAGAATGGAGGAGTATTAGGGAAAGTGTGTGTGTGTGTGTGAGAGAGAGAGAGAGAGAGAGAGAGAGAGAGAGAGAGAGCAGAGGCCCAGTAACCTGAGCCAGTGTGAATGGAGTCATTGTTTGGTTGGTCGTAATTAGGCATGACAGCTGAGGCGTGAACAGATTCCCATCATTACAGGCCTAAAAAGCCCATTAGAATCGATGCCACGCTTTGGTCAGACTCCCTGTCTGCCCGACCCCAGGACAGGCAGGCAGTGCTTGGATAGCATTACATTAGCACTGTTACTAACGACAAGGCAACTCTATAGCCACAGCTAACACCTGGCATAATGGACTTGATGCCACGTTCTGGAGCAGAGGTGGGCTGGTGCATGGGCGGGCGGGAGGGAGTTCATCAGGGGAATAGGGTTTGGGTGTATGAGAAGAGCATTTGTTGAGATTGCTCAGATAAAGTGGTCGGAAATGCTAGGCACTTGAGCAGCCCATGGTCTTGTGGTCTGTTTTTCTCCAAAGGGAGGGTGAGTCATACATAAACTGGAAATGGTGACCAAGATGAATATGGCAATGAAGTGACTCTACTGATTTTGAACTGAGCATCAGTATTACAATATTCTGTCATTTCTCTGTTAGAGGAAGATTCACTTTATTGAGTTCCAGGGAGGGGACAGCACGGTGGTGTAGTGGTTAGCACTGTCGCCTCACAGCAAGAAGGTCCTGGGTTTGAGCCCAGTGGCCGGCAAGGGCCTTTCTGTGTGGAGTTTGCATGTTCTCCCCGTGTCTGCATGGGTTTCCTCCAGGTGCTCCGGTTTCAGTCCAAAGACATGCAGGTTAGGTTAATTGATGGCTCTAAATTGATCATAGGTGTGAATGGTTGTTTGTTTCTGTGTCAGCCCTGCGATGACCTGGCGACTTGTCCAGGGTGTACCCCGCCTTTCGCCCATAGTCAGCTGGGATAGGCTCCAGCTTGCCTGCAACCCTGTAGAACAGGATAAAGCGGCTATGGATGGAGTTCCAGGGATCCCATTTTGTCAATTTAATTGATCCAAAATGACTAATCCCCATTTATGTTATCCAAAATACCTAAACTTGACATTATGGATGAGTGTCTATGAATATAACGTTTAAAAAATCCAACTCTGTCACAAGTCCTGTCAGGTTATCATGCTAGTTAGCAGTCTAACATTAGCAGTAATATTTGTTAATTACTAATTCCTACTTAATTATTAATACTATCACATTAGCTAGTTAATAGTACAACCCCGATTCCAAAAAAGTTGGGACAAAGTATAAATTGTAAATTAAAATAGAATGCAATAATTTACAAATCTCAAAAACTGATATTGTATTCACAAAAGAACATAGACAACTTATCAAATGTCGAAAGTGAGACATTTTGAAATTTCATGCCAAATATTGGCTCATTTGAAATTTCGTGACAGCAACACATCTCAAAAAAGTTGGGACGGGGCAATAAGAGGCTGGAAAAGTTAAAGGTACAAAAAAGGAACAGCTGGAGGACCAAATTGCAACTCATTAGGTCAATTGGCAATAGGTCATTAACATGACTGGGTATAAAAAGAGCATCTTGGAGTGGCAGCGGCTCTCAGAAGTAAAGATGGGAAGAAGATCACCAATCCCCATAATTCTGCGCCGACAAATAGTGGAGCAATATCAGAAAGGAGTTCGACAGTGTAAAATTGCAAAGAGTTTGAACATATCATCATCTACAGTGCATAATATCATCAAAAGATTCAGAGAATCTGGAAGAATCTCTGTGCGTAAGGGTCAAGGCCGGAAAACCATACTGGGTGCCCGTGATCTTCGGGCCCTTAGACGGCACTGCATCACATACAGGCATGCTTCTGTATTGGAAATCACAAAATGGGCTCAGGAATATTTCCAGAGAACATTATCTGTGAACACAATTCACCGTGCCATCCGCCGTTGCCAGCTAAAACTCTATAGTTCAAAGAAGAAGCCGTATCTAAACATGATCCAGAAGCGCAGACGTCTTCTCTGGGCCAAGGCTCATTTAAAATGGACTGTGGCAAAGTGGAAAACTGTTCTGTGGTCAGACGAATCAAAATTTGAAGTTCTTTATGGAAATCAGGGACGCCGTGTCATTCGGACTAAAGAGGAGAAGGACGACCCGAGTTGTTATCAGCGCTCAGTTCAGAAGCCTGCATCTCTGATTAGTGCATGTGGCATGGGCAGCTTACACATCTGGAAAGACACCATCAATGCTGAAAGGTATATCCAGGTTCTAGAGCAACATATGCTCCCATCCAGACGACGTCTCTTTCAGGGAAGACCTTGCATTTTCCAACATGACAATGCCAAACCACATACTGCATCAATTACAGCATCATGGCTGCATAGAAGAAGGGTCCGGGTACTGAACTGACCAGCCTGCACTCCAGATCTTTCACCCATAGAAAACATTTGGCGCATCATAAAAAGGAAGATACGACAAAAAAGACCTAAGACAGTTGAGCAACTAGAATCCTACATTAGACAAGAATGGGTTAACATTCCTATCCCTAAACTTGAGCAACTTGTCTCCTCAGTCCCCAGACATTTACAGACTGTTGTAAAGAGAAAAGGGGATGTCTCACAGTGGGAAACATGGCCTTGTCCCAACTTTTTTGAGATGTGTTGTCATGAAATTTAAAAATCACCTAATTTTTCTCTTTAAATGATACATTTTCTCAGTTTAAACATTTGATATGTCATCTATGTTCTATTCTGAATAAAATATGGAATTTTGAAACTTCCACATCATTGCATTCCATTTTTATTTACAATTTGTATTTTGTCCCAACTTTTTTGGAATCGGGGTTGTAGAACATTAGCAGTGAAAATTGTAACAATAAATATTACCTGAAATTCTTTCCGAAATCCAGCCAGGTTAGCTTACTAACCTAGCAGAAAAGATTATAAAACATGTTATACCTTGAAAAGTCAGGTATTGTCAGGTAATCTTTCATTAGCTAGCTTGTTAGAGTTACCACTGAAGAAAACAACACCAGAAATCCTCCTGTCAGTTTATTTTTTCTTAGCTAGCTGGCTAACATTAGCAATAAAGATTATACAAAATAATAATAATTATTGTTATTATTATTATTATAGCAAAGCGGCTAGAGATAATGAGAAGAGATGAGCTCTTGCAGAAATCCTGTCAGGTAAATTTTTTTTGTGAGCTTTAGCATTACCACTGAAGAAAACAACACCAGAAATCTTCCTGTCAGTTTAGCTTTTCTTAGCTAGCTGGCTAACATTAGCAATAAAGATCTCATCTTATTATCTGTAGCCACTTTATCCTGTTCTACAGGGTCGCAGGCAAGCTGGAGCCTATCCCAGCTGACTACGGGCGAAAGGCGGGGTTCACCCTGGACAAGTCGCCAGGTCATCACAGGGCTGATACATAGACACCCATTCACACTCACGGTCAATTTAGAGTCACCAGTTAACCTAACCTGCATGTCTTTGGACTGTGGGGGAAACCAGAGTACCCGGAGGAAACCCACATGGAGAACATGCAAACTCCACACAGAAAGGCCCTCGCCGGCCACGGGGCTCGAACCCAGGACCTTCTTGCTGTGAGGCAACAGCGCTAACCACTACACCACTGTGCCGCCAGCAATAAAGATTATACAAAATATTTATTATTATTATTATTATAATAACAAAGTTCTCTCAGAAATCCTGTCAGGTAATCTTTTGTGAGCTTTAGCATTACCACTGAAGAAAACAACACCAGAAATCCTTCTGTCAGTTTAGCCTTTCTTAGCTAGCTGGCTAGCATTAGCAATAAAAATTATCGCTAATTATACAAATTATTATTATTATTATTATTACGAAGTTCTCTCCGAAAGCCTGTCAGGTGAGCTTGTGTTAGCTAGGTTCTTCGAGTTCACAGTGAACATTATAGCAGTTTTGAAATAAGACTTTAAAATTCTCTCAGAAATCCTGTCAAGGTAGTTTATATTGCCTTTCTTAACATTAGCAAGAAAGATTATAAAATCTATTCATGGAATTTCTAGATTCTGTCAGAAATCTCAGCAGGTGAGCTTGTCTGCTATTAGCACTGAAGATTTATAAAACCTCTTATTATAAATTAAACTATATTATTATCACTTAAACTTATTTCCTCTCAGAAATTCTGTCAAGGTAATCTTGCTTGACTTAGCTTGTTAATCTTAAAGTGCCATTCCACCATTGGATGTATTCTTTGGCATAAAATACAATATATTTTGACAACATATATAAATGGTATCACTAGATAGAGAAATCTTTTAGCTTCAAAATGATATATCAAACATAATTTTTTGACAACGACAAGTATATTCATTTTGCGACCAAAGTCACCTACCCTTTTAATTTCCGCGCGTGATGTCATCGGCAGGTTCCCCTTCTTGTGTACCACGTGACGTGTGACGTGGCACATATTATCAGCAATGGCGGATAGAACACGATAAAAATAATACCAATAAATCTAGCTAATACCAATAAATCTAGCTAACTGAAAGATTAACTCAAAATTTTTCGCAATTTTTTTGGCCCCCATATACAAGGAGAAATGACTCTCTCACTTTGGGGGTTTCCTGGTCTAAAAATAGACCGACACGTGGTACACAAGAAGGGGAACCTGCCGATGACATCACGTTTCACTACCGCGCGGAAATTAAAAGGGTAGGTGACGTTGGTCACAAAATTAATATACTTGTCGTTGTCAAAAAATTATGTTTGATATATCATTTTGAAGCTAAAAGATTTCTCTGTCTAGTCATGTCATAAACTATATTGTATTGTGGAATGGCACTTTAACATTCAAGATTATAACATTTGCACACATGACTTAAATATCCTCTCAGAAAGCCTGTCAGGTTCATGCTAGCTCATGTTAGCTACCTAGTCAATAAATTTTGTAAGAATTCGTGTGCACATATGAAGGAATTGCGTACTTCCTCCTACCTATTGAAGAATCCCTTATATTGACTCCGTGGCACAATTACATTCACATGTCTGAGGTGTCCTAATTTCCATATATGGGCTTGATGACACACCTACCTTTCCATATATGGACTCAAAGTCACATGTGAACTTTGGACAGACCTTACTGGGGCAGTTGTGCACATATAAACTTTACAATCTGATTCAAACTCACCTCTTGCCGACCAACCATGTATTATGCGTATTACATGTAAATCCAGTTCTCACATAAGTAGATGATTTTGAAAGCTACTTCGGTTTGACAGCAGATAAGTCCCATTAAGGCATAACAACATACCCGGAGAATGTACTCGACCATAAACATCAATATATCAAGTAATATATCAAACTGCTTAACCACCTGTGAGTAGCTGTCTCCACTCGGTTCCAAAAAGCATGTAGCTGTAGCGGCTCTGTGAGGAAGGTAAAAGGTCTTTGTTGACAGAGCCATAAAGGCCAAAAGTGCTATTGTATACGTTCAGCGTTGCATATCTCACTCAGGGCAGCCTCTCCCCTCCCTTCAAGTCTTCATGTTGGATGACAGTGATGCAAAGATATGCATCACACACTTGACTTCAGGGCGCAGTATGTATTACCCGGCACCGTTTTCTTTATCTTCACACCATGGGGGCTGCTGTCCATTTTTGGCAGAGACAGTGTGTGACAACAGATTCAAGTAGTAACTTCTATTGATATAGAATAATATCTGTATCTGTATTCAGACATTGAACTGGAAGTGGGCATAGCCAAAAGCTTTTTTTTAAAAAATACATTTAAAATACCTTAAATACCTTTTAAAAAAGTACCTACCAATATGTTCTTGGAAACACTGAAGATAACAGAGGTAATGAAAACTAAGTCATTTTTAATTGACAAAATATTTAACAGTTATTCCATGAAATCGAGTCATACATGAGCGGATAGCCAACGAGACTCGTAGCACTGAGTTGGCGATAAGCCATGTACAACAAAATTGAATGGAATAACGGTTTGATTCTTTCCACATTCACTAGGTTTTGAGAAACAGAGCATTTTTATTTTTATCTATTTGCAAATTCAATAAATAAAAACTTTATACAAAACGTCCGACAAAATCATTTCCGCTTACAATGTAAACAAACTAGCGAAATGGCAGTAGCAATTTGTGAAAAATGCTATAATAATAATTCTTGAAAACAAAAATAGGTTCTTACTATGAAATACTTTCGTTCCATATTTTCTTGCCTTTTTTTGTATTTTTTGGGCTTTTGTTTTCAAGTAGAATTTTTATTTTGTCCTTGGTTGGTTCAGTAACACACCCTGCCATTTTCTTCTTCTTCTTTAGGGTTTTTTGATGGTTGGCAAACCAACTTAAAGGTGCATTACCGCCACTGACTGGGCTGGAGTGTGGAACAGGAGATATGGGGGGTGTTATATTCTTTTAGCTATTTCTGTTTCTTTTAAATACTTGATAACCAAGTGATATGTCTGACTTGATGCGCTCTGCCATTTTGTTTTTCTCTGCTCATGGTATATGAGCTGATATCCTAGTAGTAGAGTAGCCAATCAGACCATGTGATTCCTCATATCCAGTGAATGTGGGTAGGATAAAGCAAGATGTAGCAATCTGCAGATAATAACTTTATATAAGTCCTGAACTTTTACAGTTTCTTAACCTCCGCTACATTACTTGAGTTCATACTTGGGGAAGCCATGGCCTAAAGGATTGAGAAGCAGCTTTGGGACCAAACTATTGTCGGTTTGATTCCCTGGACCAGCAGGAATCATGGCTGAAGTGCCCTGGAGCAATGCACCTAACCCCCAACTCCTCCTGGGCTTCCCACTGCTGCAGATATGTCAGGGTTGTTTCTCTTGTTAAGAGTGTCTGTTAAATGCCTGTAATATAATGTTATGTCTCAACCAAATGTCCTGTGGAGCAAGGTTTCTATCTAATGTGACCGAGTAAGCTTGCTAACTGTCTTTTCCAAATAAGAAAACACCTAATGATATTTTATCTGATTTTGGGGTTTGTAACATTTCAGAACGGTCTCTGGACATGCTATAAGTATCTATGAGAAAACTGAGATACAGTGATGCTCATCTCATCTCATTATCTGTAGCCGCTTTATCCTTATACAGGGTCGCAGGCAAGCTGGAGCCTATCCCAGCTGACTACGGGCAAAAGGCGGGGTACACCCTGGACAAGTCAGCAGATCATCACAGGGCTGACACATAGGCACAGACAACCATTCACGCTCACATTCACACCTACGGTCAATTTAGAGTCACCAGTTAACCTAACCTGCATGTCTTTGGACTGTGGGGGAAACCGGAGCACCCGGAGGAAACCCACGCGGACACGGGGAGAACATGCAAACTCCGCACAGAAAGGCCCTCGCCGGCCACGGGGCTCGAACCCGGACCTTCTTGCTGTGAAGCAACAGCGCTAACCACTACACCACCGTGCCGCCCCCACAGTGATGCTGCTGTAGTCAAATTAATTAAATATTTTTTTTTTATTTTTGAAAACCCCAGCAGAGCTATGCTACCCAACCATGTACAAAGGATATTTATTTTGTGATTTTCAGGCCAGATAGAAATATGGTATTATTTTGGAGCTAAGTTAAGGTCAGGCTACTGGAGCAAACCACTGATAATAGACAAAAACCACAAAACAATAGTGCACCTCTTATTCATTTCTGTATTTGTGTCTGTTTAGAGCACATTATTTGTTCATTGTGAACGTGGACTTGTATTCTGTTACATCCTGAGTAACTTCTTATTGCTTCTAGATCTGATGAAAAGGTTGTGGCCCTGAAGAGAAGGTTCGGATAGATGATGCAAAGAAGATGAATAAATGAGAAGTAGGTGAATAAATAAATAAAAGGGAGATGTGAAATCAAGGAGAAACATTTAACTACAAAGGGAGAAGTCGACAGAAGAAAGACAGATAGTGAGTGCTAAAGAAAGGTAGAAACAGAGCCGGCCCGTGGCATAGGCAATATAGGCAAATGCTAAGGGCGCTGCATCCATCCAGGGGCGCAGAAACGGGGGGAGAAAAATTATGACTTCCACTATTCTGAAAACGAGTCAGCATTATAATGTCTTAGCCTAATTTAATTGTACAGCAAAGCATGTAGTCAGGGTGCGATTTGTCAAAAAAGGTGGGGTGGGGTGGGGTGTGGTGGTGGTTGTTAATCATGAAACAATAAGCGCTCAACAGTAGTTCACCCTGTCTATAGTGTCTCTTCAGGCGCGCAAGTGTGCATCCGCGGCTATTCTCTGTTTTGGCCAATTGCCTAGAGCGCAAAGTGTGCCCAGGGACGCCAAGGGCGACCAAAACCCCACCAAAAAGGATGGATGGAGTTATTGAATGGAGATGTTACCAAGTGCATCAGTGGTGTACAGTGTTTTCAACCACTGTGCTGCCGAACTCTAGTACCGCGGAACACTAGTGTGCCGTGAGAGATCACCAAGTGTACCGTGGAAAATTATAGAATGACTGTATATTGTAAATATTGGCAACAGCGTTTTAGTTTCAGTCAACATTTTCTATTGGTGATGTGCCTTGAGATTTTTTCATTGAAAAAAGTGTGCCCTGGCTCAAAAAGGTTGAAAAACAAGTGTAGCCTACGCAGTAGTGGTCGGTGATTTCCTTATGCCTACTAAAAATGCACAATGATAGGTTATAAAGGGGGCGGGGGGAGCGGTGTTCATCGGGGAATGAGAATGGCTATCCACTGCAAAAAGTAGCCCAGACTACAAGTGCTTAAATGAAGAAATCCAAACGAAGGCTACAGGAAGAAACAAATAGAGCCAAGTATAGAGGTAAGTCTGATCTAATCTCTCATATCAACCATTATAGTGGCAAATTAATATTTTAGACGCCTGAATCAATGTCTGCCTAGCTAACTAGATGCAAACAGCAATAGACTTCAATAACAAAGTACCCATAATAGCACTTTTGTTTGAAAATACAGCCCATTGATGTCCTAACAGGGTGCTTAAGTTTGCACAATTTAGAATTGTAGAATTTTTTATTCATTTAATTTGTTAATTCTTCAGAGATGACTTAACTTTTAATAGCAAAAAAGAAACTAAAAATAATTTCTTGTTTATTGTCCATGCACTACACTTTGAACAGGGTGCGGAAGAGTTTTTGCCCATTATATGGAGATATGTATTGAATTTGTGTGGTCATGTGACACTTTATGTGAATAATGATAATAATAACAATAATGAAAAAGATAAAAATGACTTCTTGTTTATTGTCCATGCACCATACATTGTTTAATAGTAATATAATAGAGTGATTAGATTAAAGTGTTATTTTGATGTTATTAGAGGGTTTTTTTTCTTGGGGGGGGCGCCAAAACTCAATCTCGCCTAGGGCAGCCAAAGACCTAGAGCCGGCCCTGGGTAGAAAGTCTTGTTCACTCTGACAAGTGCCCTCGGTAAGGGAGATAAGGGCTATTTACGTATTTCATGGTTTTGACTGACAGCTCCTTAGGGTACAGAGAGCCAAGGCGCCTACTTTAGCGCCTGGAGGAAGCGCTGAGCCAGCCTTCGTGCAGCTCACATGACCACACTTCCCCCGACAATCACACAAACAAGCCATCACAATACACCAGTACACACACAGATACATACTTAAGTGTATAAGGCAGAAAACCTCCTCCTTACAAACTATTTTCTCTGTCTGGTCCTTCGTTTTTGATCTGTACAATGATTTTTTTAAATTGAATGAATAATTTTTTTTTTAAATTCTCTCCACGCACAGCTTTGAAAACCTAAAGAGATTTGAAGCAGCTCAAGCTTTGGCTTAAATATATATATATTTTAAATGAATAAATAAAAGCAAAGCTCTGACAATAGTGCTGGCTGTGACAGGTTCATATTAATCCAATCATTCTAATGTGGTATGGTTTCTATAGCAACAGCTCATTCACATGGACTTGTATGGCAGATGCTTGACATAAACTCAGGCGAATAATAAATGGATTTAAAATCATGCTATTTAACAAAGGGAAGCCATGGCCTAATGGTTAGGAAGTAGCTTTGGGACCAAAAGGTTGCTGGTTTGATTCCCTGGACCAGCAAGAATGGCTGAAGTGCCTTTGAGCAAGGCACCTAACTCGCTGTACATTGCTTTGGATAAGAGCGTCTGGTAATGTCTCATCTCCTCTAGCTGCTTTATCCTTCTACAGGGTCGCAGGCAAGCTGGAGCCTATCCCAGCTGACTACGGGCGAAAGGCGGGGTACACCCTGGACAAGTCACCAGGTCATCACAGGGCTGACACATAGACACAGACAACCATTCACACTCACATTCACACCTACAGTCAATTTAGAGTCACCAGTTAACCTAACCTGCATGTCTTTGGACTGTGGGGAAAACCGGAACACCCGGAGGAAACCCACGCGGACACGGGGAGAACATGCAAACTCCACACAGAAAGGCCCTCGCCGGCCACGGGGCTCGAACCCGGACCTTCTTGCTGTGAGGCAACAGCGCTAACCACTACACCACCGCGTCTGGTAATGTAACAAAGAAAAACATGATCATTGACATGGTGAAGCTTTCTGTAAAAGAAATGAAATACTTATGGAAGGTGTCTCCAGTGTTAGGCTTTCTAAGTCAGCAAACTTTCCAATATTGTAAAGAAAGAAACTATAAAGGAGAGACAGGTGAACAAATGACTGTTGCTACAATCTAAGGGATAAGAGGAGCTAACTTGTCACATTGACGTTCTATAAACGTAACAATAAATGGTACAATGTTTTGTTCATTAATTAATTAAATATTGTAATTGTTGGAAAATCGCTGTGGTGTAAGAAGAGTAAAACAGTTTAGGATGTGCAGTTATTGGAAAGTAATTAAATTTGGGGTGATAACAGTCATGGCGTTAATTATTAGCTCATCCGGTCAATAGGTGATGAGCTTATGCCATCATGTGTTGTCTGCCGTCCATTGTTCTTCCGGCGTCATCCACATTTCACAAAAATCGCTTCTTCTCTCTCAGTTCTTCACCGATTTTTATTCTTTTTGGCAGGAAGGTAGGTCTACCTGAGGTGCATGTAGCTTCTACCCAAATTTGCATCATTGCAATTAATAATGAAGATATGGACTAATTAAGCCCTAACAAGCAATTTCTACACAAATCGCTTCTTCTCCCTCAATTCTTCACCGATTTTGATTCTTTCTGGCATGAAGGTAGGGATACCTAGGGTGCATATAGCTTCTACCCAAATTTGGGCCGGAGTGAGATACCGGTATGCCATCATTGACGGTCTTGTTTTCCTTTCATGGCACGTCCCATCCTGTTTCATTCCTTACTTAGGATTCCAAAGTTATGAAAAGAAACCCCTCCAGTGACACATCCAATCATTTTGTCAATGGCAGCCAGTGAAAGTATTCCTTCTCATGCTTTGCATAGATTGTTTCCCTATGGTGCTCCTTGGCACACGGGCAATACAGGGATGGGCTAATAATCATGCCTGATGCAAGGTCTGAGGCCTTTGGTGAGGCCAAAGTTAAGCTTCAACTGGCCCCCACTCATGGTGTCACATGCATTCCCAATCATCAGATATGAAGGAGAAAATGGCTTCCAGAGTGCTGTCAGTCCAGAGGAATCTATAGAAGACCACATCTTGAGCACATGCGAGAGGTCAGGAGAAATTGAAAGGACCAGGGGGCTTGAGTCTGAGCCGACTGCCTCGCCTCTAGTGATGAGGCAAATCTAAAGAGGGCCTAAACAAACACAGGCCTTCTGGCACGTGTGGATGGAGAAATGTGTTTGGATTTAGGATCCAACCAAGAATGTCGTCTAGTGTAAATGAGAATCAAGATGATACACAGTTCCATTTCAGTTTTGGATTCACTTGGTTTGACTTGCGAGCTAAAATCCTGACTGTGCATTTA
Organism: Neoarius graeffei; assembly: GCF_027579695.1. NCBI lineage: Eukaryota > Metazoa > Chordata > Actinopteri > Siluriformes > Ariidae > Neoarius > Neoarius graeffei. The sequence goes on along the minus strand of NC_083596.1, from coordinate 12,239,943 downwards.
GTTGCATTTGTGGTTTCCTCGTAAACATTTACATCTGAGAAAGGAAGGCATTTTTAGAGCTGAAACGCTGTACACCATGCACCAAGTACCTAGCTCTGCTTCTGCTCTGCCTGAGGAAACTATCATGACTAAAAAGATTGCAAAGAAAGTCAGTGAACTTGGTTCTTCAGGTATAAATCACCATCTAATTGAATGACGAGAACCTGCATGTGACTGAAGCAGGTCAGCATGAAAGGACTAATCCACTTTGGCCTGGGGTCACCACGCCTTTCGGTTGTCATGTAGATGAAGACATATGTGTTGTTTGTTTTAGTTTGGGATAAGAACATATTTCACCTCAAGGAAATAACAGAATTGTGGGAGTTATGTGTTGCAAGAGGAAGCCTTCTGATGTGATTCTCTTGCTGTCCTCCCTCTAAAGCAGGATCAGGCTTGCTCAAAACATACACAGTAAGGTCAAAGGTGGGTTTGCTGTTTGGATGCTGTTTGGAGGGTGCACACAATTCTGTGAACTATTCATTAAAGTCAGACTAGATGCATATTTTTAAAGTCAGAGCACAAGTGGTTGCCTGTGTCAATGACTGGAAAACCATGTGGAAGACTCTCTGTTTCATTGTGATTCCACAGTCATTTGTTAATTAACAGTTGTAAAGCAAATAGCCTGGCTTGCATGAGCACCTCTGCAATTTTGAGGACATGACCTTAGTTGAAATTGCACGTGTTCCCTGAGGCATCTCCCCAGATTAGGACAGCGAATCCTCCATTTTTCCTCGTTAGGAAAGTTTCTTGCCTTACATCAGTTAGGCATATCATCAGTTATTCACAAGAGACAAAAACAAAAGGGTGTTTAACAGGGCAAATCTGGAAAATTTGTCATTGATGAGAATAGTCCACTTGTGATAGCAGCTCCCCACCACCACCACCAACTCGGTGCATCTGTGGATTTTTTGTGTGGCTGATTTCACAGCTTAACAGTTTGCCCTGTGTCTCATGGGAAATTCTGGCTGACATCCATCAAACTTTCAGCTGAGCGAGGACTGATAAGTGGCTCTGCAGAAAGCCTCAATTGTTCCAGCATTGTTCCAGCAGTCCATTAGGGCCTGCATGTATGCATTCCCCAAACCCTAAACAGGAACTATACATCACACATCCACACACTCGCTCGCTTGGTCTGACCACTGTGGTTGAGACATGTAATTAAAATGGATAACGTCTCAAATAGGCATACATATACTGCTGACTCAAGTTAGCCCTGGAGCAATCGTAGAGGTGCATCATTCTTTTTAAGCATTGGTCTCTTTCTGGATCACCTCATCACCTTTCCTGAGCAAGGCAGGACACTCAGCCTGGTTTGTTTAACAACTCACGGTCCAAAGTTGAAAGGAAAGCTGGACTTGGGCTCCACTGCAAGGGGGTATAGTCAATCCACATATCTTAAATAGTATGTTGTGTCAGACATGGATGAGCAAAGGGGCCAGAGGATGAGAGGATGAGATCAAGGAGGTAGGGGCAGCCGGAGCATTGCCAGGCCAGCCACCTCCCACACACCCCACCCCCCTCCTGTTAAAGCATGTGCTCTCTCATGTCAGAGGGTGAGTGTTGTGGTGCTTTGATCTTCCACCACAGAGCAGGCATGGAACCACTGAGAAATATAGCTTCCTACATTTCTCTCTCTCTCTCTGCCTTTGCAGCTTCAGGGTGTTTGGCTTTTGGAGGGATCCCAGTTTCCTCCTCTAATCATGACATCATCCTGCCTGAATAGGTTAAAGATGTAAGCCAGGATATTACCCCTTCCTCGCCTGGCCAGGCCTCCCAAATTAGACACAATACTTCAAGCTTCGGCTCGGCCGTGGTCTGCCTAGATCATAATAACGATGACGACAATGCTCTCATTGAAACGAATGGCTATGCACGTCCTTCTTATGTCTGTCTTACATATTTATTTGTCATGCATGTGTGTTCAGTCCCATATTCTGTCTTATGTAGAAAAGTGTCAACACATTTATCGGTGCGCTCTTTCCAAGTGCCCATATGTTCTGACCTGGATGCAGAGGAAATTCAATAGTGGCAGGCGAGTTGGCTCGAAAGCCTCTCTTCTTACTGACATGATTAAAGGCTTGTTCTGATTAGAGCTGAAGTCTTGACTTGGGCCCAGGCTCCTGTCAATAGCAGTTAGGTTCACATCATCTTATGCTTGCTGCTGCTCCCTAACCCCTAATCCTCTACAAAAAAAAAAAAAAAAAACCTCACCACTACGATGCAAGGCTCAGCAATCAAACAGTCTTGTTCTGAAACCACTGAAATACTAGCTTAATGCTCTAGACAACAGGCATTGGCCTATATTTCATATATATACTCACCGTCCACTTTATTAGGAATACCTGTACACCTGCACATTTATGGGTCGTTCAAGAATTCAGGGTATATTTCGCGTCTCTGAAATAAAACGCTTGTTATTTTCCTCAGAAGAAATCTTTACTGAATCAGTTTGGAACAATAATGCAAATTATGACAAGCTTTCGCCAATAGCAATGCTTGATGTACATTTTAGACCCAATTTATCCATAAAACATTAACTAAATGACTCCCACCCCTCCCCCCACATTATTGGCTGTCTTTGACTCCTGATCCATACATTCAACTTGAATGAACATGAAGTGGTTCAGTCTAACAATCTGTTTTTTGGGGGCTTATTCTATTAACTGTCATAAAATCAATTGCACGGAAAGTCTTTTTTTCTGTATTATGTGAAATTTCAGTCATAAACAAATATATTTTTTATCCGTCCCAATGTTCTTGTCAACTCAGTTAGAAGACTGCATAAAATCCACAAAGACTTAATAATACGCACGACACCTGCACCGAGTGAGCTCACTTCCTCTGGTGGGAAACTTCAGAAAGGCAGTGAGGTATGTTGTGTTTCTTGATGTTGAGGATACACCAACAGTAGATTCATCAAATCCGTTATTGTGATATTGGAGTGAATCTTTCACTCGTTTTTTTTTTTAAACAATAACATACTTGCCAACTTTTCAAAATTTTCATGGGAGAAAAGTGCGTGAACGACCTTTTCAATTGGACGAGGGTATGATGCGCGGTTGAAACGATAAAAACAGTGGATCCCAATTAATTGCAAACCATTTGAAATTTATACAATTAAAAGAGTTTTTGAATTGTGTTGATATTGTTCTATCAATTACTATAGGTTATGGGATTCATGTATCAGGCATGAGAGAGCTCAGAGTGAAAAATCTGAAATAATACTCTTGTCTTGAATTTTAATATAATAACAATGAAAGGGAAGTCTTAAATCAGATTTTTAGCTGAAAAATCTCATGCCTGAATATTGTATACATACAGAGACCCACAGAAAATAACACAAGTGATGCTTTAGAAGAATGTTTATAATTTCTTAAAATAGTCACAGTGAATGAAAGTATTATTGGATTGCATCAAATGTGTTTTCCTTCTGTAAGCTCATGTAAAAATACAGAGAACTATCTCATCTCATTATCTCTAGCCGCTTTATCCTGTTCTACAGGGTCGCAGGCAAGCTGAAGCCTATCCCAGCTGACTACGGGCGAAAGGCGGGGTACACCCTGGACAAGTCGCCAGGTCATCACAAGGCTGACACAGACAACCATTCACACTCAATTTAGAGTCACCAGTTAACCTAACCTGCATGTCTTTGGACTGTGGGGGAAACCGGAGCACACGGGGAGAACATGCAAACTCCGCACAGAAAGGCCCTCGCCAGCCACGGGGCTCGAACCCGGACCTTCTTGCTGTAAGGCAGCAGCGCTAACCACTACACCACCGTGCCACCCTGGTAACAACTCAATTAAATAAATACTGCATTGTCTTAGTACTACTAAAATGCATGTCTCTCACTAAACACTTTTTCCAACAGAATTTTTAAAAAGCACTAGAAATATTATCAAAATCCTATCGGAATGCATCAAAGGAATTTGCTCATTTGCAAACTTTGAAAGTTTTCAAACAAAATTTAAAAATGGTACTATACAGTAAATACTACCATACTATCAAAATATACTCTGCAAAGAAATTCACTCAAATGCAAAATTTTAGTACTACCAAAATACACTCACTAGTAATCTTTCACTTAAAACCTCAAAACTCTATCAAAATCAATCACTTTCCAGGTAATTCACTTGTAAACTTTCACTTAAAACTTTCAAACATAAATTCAAAATAGCAGTAAGACACTACCACAATATTCAAATACACTCACCAAACAAATTCTCTGTCATGCAAAATTTCACTAAACACTTTAGAAGTTGTACAGTTTGTTTCTGAAATGGTATAGAAGACTAGTTTAATTTCACACTCAAATGTCCATTATATTCTGATTTAAGGTATCTTTACCTTAAAATGTGTAACTGGCTGGTCGAACATTTGCTTATCCATGGAAATTCATTCTCCCATGCAACCTGGTATTTGCATTCATATTTTTGCCGTTTGGTATTGGGTTTAGTGGCCATGATGAATGACTGTTGGACAGCCTGGGTGAATCCTACATTACAGAAGTGACTGTCGTTCCGTTCGTTGATTGGTTAAAAATCAGTTGACGTCAGCAGTGTTTCTCATACGATTCTGATTGGACATGATCGGGAGTATTTTTAACTTGGCGGTAGGGATTTCCCAAAAACGGGAGATTATCCAGTTTTTAACAAATACGATCGGGAGGCGGGAGACGGGCGCTAAAATCGGGAGCCGCCCGCTGAAATCGGGAGGGTTGGCAAGTATGCAATAATATGATTAAAATCCATAAAATTCTGTTTTCATAAATTACTTGTGGTAGCTAGTTTGAGGTTAGCATGTGGAGTTAAGACACAAAATGGTGGAAAATGTCAACTCTGCTGTCGTCAGTTCTGTTAATGGATTGCCCAGTTTAACGATAACAGAGTTGACTTATGACTAACAGAGTCAGCACTTGAAATGTACCTGCAATTATAGAATGGGCCTTATGCAGTTATCTAATCAGCCAATCATGTGGCAGCAGTGAAAAAAATCAAGCAGATACAGGTCAAGCGCTTCAGTTAATGTTCACATCAAACAGCACAATGGAAAAAAAAAAACAAAGCGTGATCTCTGTGACTTTGAGCTTGGCATGGATGTGTTCCTAATAAAGTGGACAGTGAATTACTGTATGTAATAAACCCTGACTGTTCAGTTAAGAACTGAATATTATAAGATTTTTTTTTCTTAAAGGTAGACCGCCTTTCAGATTTTTCAAGTTTAGGTCATAAAAAGAATTTTCTCTGACACCCAATTATTTTTGTTTAGTGGACAAAAAGCTACTGAATTCGAATCACAGACTTCCAATTTTATTAGTTTTTTTTAAATAGAACAATTAATGAATTTATGGCCATGTGGCCCGAAATTCTCCGCTATTTTTTCCTGCTTCACCATGACCCAATTCAAGATACTACATCATGCATCACATGGTGGGCTTTCCCCGTTCGCGCAAGGCATTGTGGGATACAAATTTGAAACAGGAGAGAAAAATGGAGGACGAGTGTGCGAATGAAACGTGAAAGACCGACTACAGTAACGGAAAGAAAGCGAGAAGAAAAGACGTAATGTTATATATGAAGGAAAGGAAACGCAGGACCAAACTAATAAATATCGGTGGTCAGCGAGCACCTCGGTGTGATCAGCTGTTCATTTAGCGACAGAATGATGGAACTGTCAGTGCACGCTCAAAGGTAAACCTGTGCATACAGGACTTCCTCTGTCTGCTTGACTGTGTGGAGTGAGCGATTTCATGCATATTATTTGCTCAGGAATCCGCCCAAATTAAATAACTTCCCAGCCACAGAATGGCCTGGGTTTTTTGAGATATTACAGAAATAAGCATACATCACAATGACCAAATTTCAGAGAGAACTAAATTTCACCGATGTTGTGAAATTGAAAGGCCGTCTAGCTTTAAGAAAGATTTTTTTTGGTGATAAATGCAAGACTAGTCTAATATTACAGATTTATTCCACAATGATTTGACATGAATAACTTCTCATTGATCAGAAGGTGATGATTAATTTTCTGTAACAGCACAGCTAACTGTAATACATCATCGTTTCTACACTAACAACTTACAACGGGACTTGTATAGTGAATGCTCCCCATTAAAAAAAAAAAGAGCAACTGTTGTTAAGTTTTCTGTAAGGAGAAAACTGTTTATTTAGCAATTTTTGGAAGGAGACTCCAGTTCTGGCACTTACAGGTAAAGCTTTGAGTTTTCAGATGCAGGTTTATTTGTAGCATAACAATGTGTGGGTTTTTTTACTTCTATTAATTTCAAATGAAAGAAAAAAGGGGCTTGTGAGGAAATGACTATTTAAAGCTGCTATAGATAGATAGATAGATAGATAGATAGATAGATAGATAGATAGATAGATAGATAGATAGATAGATAGATAGATAGATAGATAGATAGATAGATAGATAGATAGATAGATAGATAGATTTATTAAACACAAGATCCGCTCATCTGATGCTGGTTTCCATTGGACATGTGTATAAACTTGTGCTAATAATCTATATCTACAGCATATATATATATATATATATATATATATATATATATATATATATATATATATATATATATATATACACTAGAAAAGTGTTTCCAATAGTTAATTCTAAATTTCTTTGTAGTCTCAGAGTTTTTAACATCATCAGGCAGAGAAATGTATAACATGGCAGCTGAAAAAGCAAATGTCCTGTGTCCTGATTTTGAGTTTATTTTCACAATATGAATATCGTTCTTTACTATTGTGTTATAATTACGGACATCAGAGTTTTTAACAAAAGTTTTACATCAGTATTCTGGTAGAAGTCTGTTCATACATATGTACACCATCAGACATTTGTTAAATTTCCATCTTTCAATAATAGGAACCTAATATTTTTATAGTTTATTTCAAAACTAAGACGCAATTTATTTACTCACCGCACCAACTTTGGTGGAGCTGAGAAAATATCTTCATGTTGAGCTGCAAAACATAAGATGTGTGAGGATGAATAAATTAGTGTTGAACATAGTTAGTTAAGACTAAAAACATTGTTTTTGGTATTAGATATGCCCTTGTTAACTCACCGTACTGAATTTGTCAATTGATGGTCCATCTATAGAGCAGGTTAGTAATACAAAACTGCTGGGAGTTAAATTAGATAGTCTGCTTTCTTGGTCAAATTAAATTGATCATATTGTTATGAAAATGGGGAAAGGTATCGCTATTGTGAGAAAATGTTCTGCACATGTTCCATCCACTGTTATGATAGAGGTAGTCAGGACAATTGTGTTATCACATCAGGAGTACTGCCTAGTTGTTTGGTCAAGTGCTACTGGGAAACATCTTAAAAAACTTCAAATAGCTCAGAATAGGGCAGTCATCCATCCATCCATCCATTATCCGTAACCGCTTATCCTGTACAGGGTCGCAGGCAAGCTGGAGCCTATCCCAGCTGACTACGGGCGAAAGGCGGGGTACACCCTGGACAAGTCGCCAGGTCATCACAGGGCTGACACATAGGCCAAGTTTACATTAGACCATATCTGTCTCGTTTTCTTCGCAGATGCACTGTCCGTTTACATTAAAACGCCTGGAAACGCCGGGAAACGGGAATCCGCCAGGGTCCACGTATTCAATCCAGATCGTGTCTGGTCCAGTGCTGTGTAAACAATGAGAATACGCGGATACACTGTGCTGAGCTCTAGCTGGCGTCGTCATTGGACAACGTCACTGTGACATCCACCTTCCTGATTCGCTGGCGTTGGTCATGTGACGCGACTGCTGAAAAACGGCGCGGACTTCCGCCTTGTATCACCTTTCATTAAAGAGTATAAAAGTATGAAAATACTGCAAATACTGATACAAATACTGCCCATTGTGTAGGTATGATTGTCTTTAGGCTTGCCATCCTTCCACTTGCAAGTGGTAAGTGACGCGCATGCCCGATATGCACTGGAATCACACACACAGCGGCTCAGTCCCGAATCACTGCTCATGCGCTTCACTCGCACGCTCTGTGAGCTGCGCAGGGCCGGAGTGCGCACCCTCCAGAGGGCACTTGCAGTTCAGGGCAGAGTGATTTGGAGCGCAGGATGCCTGCGGAGCCGAGCGTATCCGTGTATTGGCGTTGCTGTGTGCACGCGAATCATGTATTGGCGTTGCTGTGTGCACGCTAATCGTTTTAAAAATGTTAATCTGATGATCTGCTGATACGGTCTAATGTAAACCCCACCATAGAGACAGACAACCATTCACACTCACACCTACGGTCAATTTGGAGTCACCAGTTAACCTAACCTGTATGTCTTTGGACTGTAGGGGAAACCAGAGCACCCGGAGGAAACCCACGCCGACACGGGGAGAACATGCAAACTCCACACAGAAAGGCCCTCGCCGGCCACTGGGCTTGAACCCAGAACCTTCTTACTGTGAGGCGACAGCGCTAACCACTACACCACCCATAGGACGGCCAGATTAGCCCTAAATTGTTCTTTCCGTACAAATGTGTGTGAGATGCACAAACAGTTATCATGGCTAACTGTGGAAGCAAAGTTTAAATATCATCTTCTACGGTTCATGCGTACTGTAATGCACTTTGGAAAAATATGCCACATTTTTTTCGTGATAAATTACTATTGTCTAGTTTTTGCCATGGATACAAAATGTTTCAAGTGAGCACTGGTCTTTTAGTAACACCTATTCCACACTCAAATTGTATGTTAAAAACTGTTCATTACAGGGATTCTTTAAGTTGGAATAAGCTGCCTGAGGATATCGAAAAATTGAGAATAGTTTCTTACATAAGAAGTCACTAAGACAGTATTTTTTAAAATCATACATAGGTATTGTAGTCGCTTTGTGAAAGTCACATTGGTTTGATTATGTCCTGTTGCCCAATAGTTCCTTATTTTGTCTTTTGTTCTATTACTTTCTCTTTGTGTATATCATCTTGACTTTTTCTTTTTGTGTGTTTGTTTGTTCATTGCTCCTAATGTAATATTCTTGTATTATCTGTTTTTATCTGAGTGTAATTTTTTCACTGTGGACCCCAGGAAGACTACCAGCCACTTTGTGGAAGCTAATGGGGATCCAAATAAAGAATAAGAATAATAATTTAGCTCTCTGAAAAGGACTTCAGAACGTTCATTCCTGATTTTCTTTATAATAATAGGAACTAGTGACTTGGATGTTCCATAACAGTAAATGTAACCATAAATGGATTTTTAAAAAAATCATTCTTTAATAAAAAAACACAGTGCTGGAATTTGCTATGGATTAAAAAGAATAAAGCGCATGCTGTTATGAGAAAATGATCAACCTCAGAGCTGTAGCTGAAATCTCGAACCGTTTGTCGAACCCTACAGCAGATGCTTTCCCCATCAGAAACAGTTCGATGTAGAACGCCTTTAGGAACCCTTGAGGAACCTATTTCTAATAATGGAATGGAACTGGAGAAAGAGAAGCACATGTAGGAGAGCTGCGAGCTGATGGATGGCTCTGTTGAGGGCATCCATAAAACAGAAGTGGACATGTTTTTCCCATCAAACGCTTTTTCCCAGGATTTTATGTCACTGTATAAAATCTTTTTACAGGATCCTTATTGCAGTCCCTACAGGTAGCAGACAGAGTTGCAGCTCTAGAAGCACATTGTGTGATTTGTGTATGGTGTATTAACTGTATTCATCTGTGGTCACTACTCTCGTTTTCCTTTTTTCCTTTACTTTCTTTTTGCCAGGACAGTGAATGAATAATGCACCTTCTACTTATCAACATAACGTTCTTCTACACAATACCAGAGATTATTATACATACAGGACACTTTTTCGATGGCATAAAAACATGTATTCTATTCCCTTCTAGTGGGTTTCATTCATTTGGTTTGATAGCATGCAATATTGTTAGCATATCGCTTATCCTACATGTATTACATCTCTCTGCCCAATAGAGAATGAGCGTTGAATATGGTTTACGATACTGCATGGTTGTCAAGACAACATTGCATCACACGTCGGAGATGTAAAGTTTCCACGCTAGCGAGTGACTGTGACAATTTGTAAATGAACATGGCCACCAGGTTTGCTTCATTAAATGGAGAAGATTTTGAGAGAATTTTGAAAGAGAAAGACACATTGAACACCTGAAAGGAATGTGTATGCATGTATGTATAATAATAATAATAATCTCATCTCATTATCTCTAGCCGCTTTATCCTGTTCTACAGGGTCGCAGGCAAGCTGGAGCCTATCCCAGCGGACTACGGGCGAAAGGCGGGGTACACCCTGGACAAGTCGCCAGGTCATCACAGGGCTGACGCATAGACACAGACAACCATTCACACTCACATTCACACCTACAGTCAATTTAGAGTCACCAGTTAACCTAACCTGCATGTCTTTGGACTGTGGGGGAAACCGGAGCACCCGGAGAAAACCCACGCGGACACGGGGAGAACATGCAAACTCCGCACAGAAAGGCCCTCGTTGGCCACGGGGCTCGAACCCAGACCTTCTTGCTGTGAGGCGACAGCGCTAACCACTACACCACCGTGCTGCCCAATAATAATAATAATAATAATAATAATAATGGCTTTTTTTCGTGATATATCAGATATATTCCATTCAGCCACTCATCTTCAACTCGTTCAATGTCATGCTAGCTGAATGTAAGATATCTGATATACCACTCAACGCCAGTCAATATTTTTTTTGTTTGTTTTCTTAAGAACATTTTGATTGGTGGCTTTTTTGATGAATGGAGCCATTTTGTTGGTGCTACAGAGAAATAATTTTTCGACATCATAAGTGTTACCATTATGTGGAATGATCTTTGTCGTGGATTTTTTTTTTTTGCATGAGGTGTACAATGGCTCTTTAGGTACACGTAAATGGTTCTGCTCTAAATAACCTTGTCCAGTACCATTTATTAAATCTTACAATGTTTTAGACACTAATATGTCTTGAATTAAATATGAATTTAAAAAAACCACACAGGTTCTTTTGACTGATGGAGGTTTTTTGATGGATGGAACTTTTTTTGGTCTTGGAACCACAGAGAAATATTTCTCCACCTCATAAGTCTTACCATTACAGTGTTGCGATCTTTGTGGTGGAAAAATATTATTATTCTAAACACATTCCCTGGATGTGAGCAATTGTGCACTCTGATTGGCTACTCTACTACTAGGATATCAGCTCATATACCATGAGTAGAGAAAAACAAAATGGCAGAGCGTGTTGCTGAACCAACCAAGGACGAAATAAAAACTCTACTCGAAAACAAAACGTATTTTGGTAAAAACGTATATTTTTTTAATTTTCAAGAATTATTATTATCGCATTTTCCACAAATTGCTACTGTCATTTCACTCATTTGTTTACATTCTAAGCAGAAATGATTTTGTCGGACTTTTTGTCTAAAGTTTTTATCTAATTTGCCAAAAATAAAAATACTGTTTCTCAAAATCCAGAGAATGTGGATAGAATAAAGCAGTTATTCCACTCAATCTCATTGTATGAATTATAGCCAACTCGGAGCTACGTCCCTCATCGGCTATCAGCTCATGTACGACTCAATTTCGTGGAATAACCATTAACTATTGACTTTATTTATTTTATTTTCACAATAAATTATGGGCACAAAGGCTCTTCAGGAAGCCTGAAATGGTTCTTTCGAAAAACATTTTTTGCAACATTTTTTTTTATTTTACAGTATATCTGCTGCATAAAATCATATCTCCTGGATAGTTTGATATTCAGAATCATTCTGTTTGAGCTACCGAATTAACTTTTCATATCATGCCACATTAAACAATAAAAACCACATGAAAAAAGTAAAATAAATAAAATAAATGCATACATGTGTATCTGTTCCATCATTTGAAGTAATTTCACTCGAGTGAATCCACGTGCAAAAAAAGTGTAAATGCTGAGCTGTGTAAAATGTAATCGATACTGTAGTACATGAGCAACCCCCTCGTCTGTTTGCGCATTTGCACGGTGGAGTGCGTGGTGCCTGGTTCTTGGTGAAAGCAAAGGTAAACTAGTCAGGAGGAATTTAATTCTTTACAGCCTGCTGTTCACAGTTTGTATGGCGTAGACAGCTGGGCGCCCTGCTATAGTTTAGATCAGAGGCCTTGATAACCTGGCTTGTGATTTATGGACACAGTGGCCCTCTGCAATCACCTAATGAGGTGAACTGGATTGTTTACATGTTTATTAAATACCCAGAACCAGCTGCAACTGGCGCAGGCATTTGTCATCAGGTCTATCTGTCAAAGTTCACCCAGACCTTGGAAGAATTTCTTTGTGAACGCCAATATCCGTTTTAATTTTTGGTTCGTTTCGTTTATTGCCATGCCACTGGTGCTGCTTTGGACGTTTGCCTCCATTTAATAATGCACAGACCAGAGATGTTTTTTTTTTTTTAACTCTTAGTAGAAAAGGTCATACTATTACTACTATCACCACGAGGTTCTGTAGCCTTGCTAATTATCACTCTATCCTACCTAAACTCTGCGAAGATGGAATATTTGTGTTTAAGTATTCTAATCATTACCTCACCATCATATAAACAGTCAAAGGTTTTATGAACAGATAGAGGAAGTTTTAATCAGCCTTGTTTGTGTATTCTACTTCTAATAAGCCTTGTGCTGTCTAGTGTGCTTATGGTAAGATTAATACTAATGACTGTGAAAGTAACATTAATGGTGGAAGAATCTCATCTTCCTGGACTTTCCAGTTCCTCAAATACAGAAAACAAAGACGTGTCAAATGGAAGTGATAATTGGACCATTTGATGAAATGGAGATGTGGGTTTTGCTCATTTGGGCTCTGGCGTGCACACATTTAAAATCTCCTGCTGTACTCGTTGTCTGTTTTCTACCTCTTGAATGAAATCCTTTTGCTGTTCTCATTACAAGAGGTCATGCAAAGTTGCCTCAGTAGGAGCCTGTCTGCCTCCAGGCCTTTTCTCTGACACTGCTGCCTGGATCTCACATGATACTGTACTTACAGCCAGGCCCTTTGGCTTCAGTTACCGGGACTTAAACATTTAACAGCTCTCAGTCGACCAACATAAACAAGCTACTTGCAAGACCTCCCTTCCCCTAACCTTCACGATGTGTTTTTTTTTTTTTTTTAGGTAAAGACACTTTCAGGAGGGAAGCACTCGGTGGAAATTAGATCTTGTAATCCTGGCTATTCATGCACTCTTAAAAGTGTGAGGAGGGACAAGTGGGGGTAATTTCTTTTACTGCTGTGGTGACAAGGGGGGGGTTTAGTAGGGCATGCGTCTCAGCCGCACTACCCTCACCATCAACCCACACATTTGCGGGAAAAAAAACAACAACAACTACAACAAAAAGAACTCACTCAGTTCAAACCTCTGGTCCTGAACCCAACTCCTACTCAACACCTGGCAAAGATTCGCAGCAATACAGAAAAAAAAAAAAAGAATGAAAGATGTTAATATACACCAGAGCTCACATCCCATTTTTTTTAAAGCTTGGCCTTGTAAAACCTTCCCACACCAATTCCTCCTTCCATCAGAGCTGTGTAATTGTCAGTTTGCTTTAAAGCAACAGAAAGCAGCAGACCTCCAGAACATGTTTTGCAACAAACCAGAACTGTTGGCCAATGATCTTTCACTCCTGGTCCATTCAATTGTGGCTTGGGTTTTTTTTGTTTTGTTTTGTTTTTCAGAAGATACTATAAGTACTATTTTTATACGTTTTTAAAAATACAGATTTCCACCTACCTGTAGTTATTCATATATTCATTTTACATTTAGATTTGTTGCATATAGCAGGCACCCTCATCCAGGACGACGTACCGTACAGAAGTGCTAGTACACATAGGCAGGGCTCGAAAGTCTTTAAAGTGCTGTACTTGAGTAGAAAGTTCACTGTAATGGTGCTTTTCTGAGTATAAATTACATTACAGGCATTTAGCAGACTCTCTTATCCAGAGTGATGTACAACACGCCCAGAGCAGCCTGGGGAACAGTTGGGGGTTAGGTGCTTTACTCAAGGGCACTTCAGCTATTCCTGCTGGCCCAGGGAATTGAAACAACAACCTTTTGGTCCCAAGGCTGCTTCTCTAACCATTAGGCCAAATAAATGATTGTACATTTACTTGAGTTTTTATAAAATTGGGAAAAAAAATCTTTGTGGCATTTATTTTAATCACTCTTACAGGTTATAATTAATTTCACCATGGAAGACTGTAACCAATTAAAAGAAAGTATGTACAAATTTTTAAAAAGACCCCTCAACTAAAGAACTTTCCTGTTAAAAGTCTACACTTCAAATACTTAGTTAGCTACAGCAATGTCTGAGACAGTGGAGCCAAAGAAGATGAGCATTCCTGAACCAATGTATCAGCTATCTTCAATGATTCAAAGGAAACAGCATGATAATGGTCTTTATTATATAGACACAAGTGTTTTACTGGGAAATACACCACTCATAGTTTTCATACAAGCTCCATCCGGAACATGGAGAACCAAAACCATGACATAAATCTCTATATGTCACTCGTGAGGAACTTGATGAATTGTTTTCATAAATTTGCGTACTTTTTGTTTGTGAATGTGTCGATGTAATAAAAAGAAAATCACATGTTAGCTTGAAAATATGAAGTTTATTTTCTCTTGTTGAAAAACTTGCATTTTTCATACGAAATACATCGCAGATTTGAGTGACATATTTAAACAAGTGTTGCTAGGCAACAGGGGCGATTCTAGCATCTGATCTTTGGGGGTGCTTAGCCCCCAGAGCTGACAGAGACACCTGGCTTGAACGACAGTGTTTCCACGTTTATTCTGCATTTAGACTAGACTTAACTAGACAAGAAGACTAGACTAGACAAGACTAGACTTATGCAATGTTTTAACAGAAGCTGACCCAATAAACTATGATATCTACACATTTACAGCCACTGACACAAATATTTACGTTATATTTTTAACTAAACAAGACCTACTACTGCATTTGTAATGTTGGAGCTATTCATTTTGAACAGTGGTAATTGTTAATTAATGTGTTATTGTGTATTGTGTAATAAGTGTGTGTATTATTATGATTTTACATTAGTTTATATTTTTTGTTATATTTGTTATATTTTGGTAGTGTTCTTTTGAAAATGTAGGCTATATCCAAACCACAGTCACTGTCCCCCAGACAATGACCAGGGTTTGGATTTGTGAATGATAAGCAAACGTAAACGCTATGTTACATTAAATAAAACTGAGTAACACACGGTGGTCTAGCACCGTAGCACTTGTACAGCTCTGCACAAAAGTATCTCGATATGGATGATAAATGTCGTTTTTATCATTCTATTCATAGACCAGGGAACATCAATATTGCATTATGCATATTATTGTGTTGTGTTTAACAATTGTAATTCCAGTCCGTACCTTCACATCTCGCTATGCCAGTAAAACTCAAGTGCTACTTCGAGTTCCTCATCGGCGTGGAATCCAGTTAAAAAAAAACACACCATGTCGTAGCAAGCACTCGCGCAGACAGGCAACCCAGAGGGGACGCAAGGAGGAGAGGGATTTTACTGCTCATAGAACTATCACGTAACAGGTGAATTCAAGAACACACACACGCCCGCGCACACATTCATTGCGCAGTGCGCAAGGGCGCTTATTTCTGAAAATTACGTCCAAAAGCAGTGTTTTTGAGGGTGCTGACCTAGGAGGTGCTGAGCTCGTTTTTGGGGGTGCTTGAGCACCCCCAAAAATAGGCTAAACACGCCCCTGCTAGGCAAAACAAACCTCGCCCGGTAGCACTTATGATGAACATGAAGGAAGATATCGTGAAAAAAAATAGGTACCCTATGGGTACGTGTGGCTATTGCTTATAAATAAAATTGTTTTCTGATCCCATGTCCATACAGTAAATATAGCATATATATTTACTCTATGAGGCAGTAGCCACAAAAATGAAGCGTAATCCAAAAATGAACAATTTAAAAATCACAGAAGTAAAATATACCAAGTGTCTGTACTTTATATTATTCTACTCTTACCTCTTACAGTTTTTGAAACTGAAACCTCCAAACTGAGGCTGGCATACACACGCTGTCGCCATGATCCAAACTCTTATTTCCCTGAAATAGCCCGGCGCTAGAGCTCAGTGGAACGCACTTTCCCTCTGTAATAAGCATAAACATGTCTGAAAGCAATTTCTTTAGTCTAGTCCATTTATTTTGAATGGTGAACCGAATTGTATACACTCACCGGCCATTTTAATCAGAACACATGTATGCGCAGTGCACGATCATTACACTCTTACATTCTTACAGCACGATGACGTAGTGCCTAGAGCCTCTATATGAGGCAGTAGCCACAACAAAAACGATTTTGACCTTTTTCGTGACCTTGACTGGATGACACCCAAAATGTTGGAGGTTTTATTTGAGACCAATGCCCATTTATCCTTAGCCTGGGCCCGCCCATCCTAAGCGTGACGCAACACGAGGGCCTCTTGCGAGCTTAGTCTGGCCAGGCAAGCTATCTACAGCTCTTCCAAGCTCCCGAAAAATCGGGAGCCAATCAACTTTGAGCATCTCCAATGGCCCTGGGTAGAGGCGTGTTCAAGGCAGTGACATAGTAGAACTGCGACCGGAAGCCATAGATTGTTTACAGAATCTATGCCGGAAGCGCTTCATTCACTAGAAACATTATGAACATGGAGCAAGTTCTCATTGAAAATGGAGCAAAGAGCAGCCCTGGAGGTATTTATTGAAAGGAAGGACGTTTTCGCCTTGCTCCCGACCGGCTTCGGTAAGAGTTTAATCTACCAGTTAGCCCCGTCGCGTCACATACGTCAGAGGAAAGAGTGATGTGATTGGTTTAAAACCCTTTGGTGACTGACCCCTTGAAAATGGTTCCTCCAGGAACCATGACATTTCAGTTGTCAAGACAATGGAAAAACTAAAATACAAATACAAATACAAGAGCATTTTGTTTTGTGCACAAGAGCATTGTGACGTATCTTTCTGTTTTTGTATTTTAGTTTTTCCGTTGTCTTGACAACTGAAACGTCATCGTTCCTGGAGGAACCATTTTCAAGGGGTCAGTCACCAAAGGGTTATTAAGCTTTGTCACAGCCTTTTCTGGCTTCAACCAGTAGCAAACTGAGGCATTTCAGGGAGGCGGCTCAACCACGCACTTTGGGAAACGGTTGGGCTTAATATCTTTGCCAGACCAAATACTCGCAGAGCTTTGAAGTTGCGTTAGCCAGACTAATTTATCCTGAAAGTTTCATGAAGCTTGATCCAGCTATTTTCCCGTAATATTGTTAACAAAAAACAAAGAAACCTGACCAAAAACAATACCTTGCCCCCTGGTGGACTCCGTCCTAGGCGAGGTAATAATATTGGCTGGTTTTGAGTGGTATATCAGATACTGTATATTCCATTCAGCTAGCATGATGTTGAATGAGTCAAAGATGAGTAGCTGAATGGAATATATTTGACATACCACGAAAAAGCCAACCAATATTATTATTATTATTATTATACATTCCTTTTGGGTGTTCAACGCGTCTTTCTCTTTCAAAATTCTCTCAAAATCTTCCATATTTAACAAAACAAATCTGGCGGCCATGTTCTTTACAAATTGTCACAGTTGCTCGCTAGTGCGGAAGTTTTACATCTCTGACGTGTGATGTCATGTTGTCTTGACAACCATGCAATATCATTAACCATATTCAACGCTCATTCTCTATTCGTTAGAGTGACGTAATACACGTAGGATAAGCGATATGCTAACAATATTGCATGCTATCAAACCAAATGAATGAAACTCACTAGAAGGGAATAGAACACATGTTTTTATTCCATCGAAAAAGTGTCCTGTATGTATAATAATTCCCAATATTTCACTTTGATGACATCGCTTCCAGTGTTTTACCACTGACTTGATGTGCGTTGTCATAATGGTGAGCCGGTTCAAAATTAAAATTATTCTGATTAACCTGCACATTATTTTTGTAGCTGTGTCCATATAATATAAAGAACATTACACAGTGGTGTGAAGATATGAAGTGTATCTTCTTGTTTTGAAAAATATTTCACTCACCTGTGAAATATCCATTCACCACTCGAAGATAAACTTCATATCTTCGTGTGACCGTCTAATATCCTCTATGTAAATTACACAAGCCAAAATCCTTGGCGATATCAGCATTTCATAGATCAACATCCAACCGAGGGAAGCATGTACAGGGAAGCCATTACCTTGCTCAGTCCTAAACTTAAGAGTTTCAGTAGATGTTGTCTGTTGTGTTAAATAAATGTAAGTGTTGCTACAGCCTATAGGTAATGCTTAGGATCATGGATATGGGATATCTTTGTTATATAGCTAACTATATAGATAGAAACATATGAATTAACATTAGCTAGCTAGCTCAGTGGCATTAAGTTAATGAGCCAGTTAAAGTCACTTTTTTTATATACTGGAGATAATCAAGCTTACTTGGTTAGTTTATGTACTCATAAGATAAAACAGTTTTCATTAAATGCATAAATTGTAGACAGATAAAAAAAAATATTCTATCCACATTCACTGGATATGACCAATCATGCACTCTGATTGGCTACTCTACTACTAGGATATCAGCTCATATACTGTGAGTAGAGAAAAACAAAATGGCAGAGCGTGTTGCTGAACCAACTGAGGATGAAATAAAAACTCTACTCGGAAACAAAACCCCAAAAAATACAAAAAAAAAGCAACAAAATATGGAATGAAAGTATTTGATGGTAAGAATGTATCTTATTTTATTTCTCAAGAATTATTGCTATATTCGCATTTTTCACAAATTGCTCTTGTATTTCACTGGTTTGTTTACATTCTAAGCAGAAATTATTTTGTCGGACGTTTTGTATAAAGTTTTTATTTATCGAATTTGCAAAAAATAAAAATAAAAATGCTGTTTCTCAAAATCCAGTGAATGCGGATAGAATAAAACAATTTCACTCAATCTTGTCGTATGTGGCTTATAGCTGACTTGGCGCTAGCTATCAGCTTATACGACTTGATTTCATGGAATAATTGTAAATTGTATAGTAATTACTGAAGACGAAGACGTTTTTCACCAGATAATTCTTGCTTGGGTAAAACATTAATTAATTAATAAATTTAAAAAAAACTATTACTACCTTTACTCTTACTAAGTGAATTATTACTACTGTAGCAGTGCTCTTATTCGCATCATTTTGTTTTAATTGCACTCTGTCCACTATCGCAAACAGGTCAGGGTTTAAGAACACTATCAAGCTAAAACCATGTAGGGTAAGAAAGAAGGAACTAGTAACAGTACAAGTTGAGGATTTGAAAAGAAATAGTGCTCATTTTAGTGCTTGATGAAAGTATAAAAGCATAAAAGGTATAAAGTGGATGAAAGGAAATGAATGTTTGTGGTAGGGATAATAGACATTAGTTTTATTGTATATCTGTGAAAAGTAAAAGTGCAACAAATCAACTTTTTGAAATGATTTTAAAGGTTTCATGAGGTCAGCTTTTGTTCCATAAATGACTAATAGTTGCATTTTGACAATTTGACAATTTTCTCCCTTTTCTAGACACGTACTAAAAGACCCGGGTCATTATTCTGCTTCCCAAACAGTGGCAATGCTCCAACGTCTCCATCAGCCCAACATCGTCTGTGAAAAAAGCCAGAACGTCTCAACCCCACCCACCATCACTTACGGGTGCAGTACACACTTCTGATTTTTTAAACCATCTCTACACAATGCCCATGTCCAGAATGTGCCCTTTGGGACAAACCTAAGCCTTGGCTTGTCGTTTCCATCCAACACGGCGTGGAAGGCCAGCCGCCGCTTCTGACAAGTCCCCGCGCCGGCAAATCACTCATTTTCATACAATCACCTCCCGCTCCCCTTCCTGCACAAGGCTGGA
This sequence comes from Neoarius graeffei, assembly GCF_027579695.1. Lineage (NCBI taxonomy): Eukaryota > Metazoa > Chordata > Actinopteri > Siluriformes > Ariidae > Neoarius > Neoarius graeffei. Next base: position 12,219,967 of record NC_083596.1, on the reverse strand, counting down.
CGTGAGAGTCACCCGTCTGCCCACTATTGTGTGCTAATTTTAGGCTCCATTATTCAACTGTAACAAATGTGCGCCGAGGTAGTCACTTTCACATTAATACTTTGCGCCCTGAGGGGAAGTTCCCTTTGCAATGGATCAAAGGTCTCCACTATTGTAAGGCGCTTCCTCTTTTTCCTTTTTTAGCTCCTGGGGTTTGTTGTTTTTTCTCGCCCTGAACCCCCTCCTCACACTGCCGACCCTCCTCTGCCTGGACGGGGTGACAGGCAGGCGTGAGAAGATGACCTTTTACTGTGGCTGAAAAGGAAACAGGTATGATATTCAGTTATGATCCTAGAGTACAACACTGAACTGTGTTCCTCTCCTGCCTCCTGTCTTGAGTACATGAATTTAGGATCATATGTTTATCATAGAGCCATAAGATTATTTATTGAATAAATATGGTTTGTTTTTTAACTGAGCTATCACAACACACTGCAAAATTACACAGTTTATTTATTTATTGTAATTATATACCATTAGCTACTGTCATGCATCTGGTTATTATTTCCATGTTATTCTGCATCTTGTTGGGTGAAAGCTTTCTGTGTTTCCTTTTAAATTTTCTGGCAAAAGATGTCTAACGCTATCATGGGATGACATGAGTGATGGTGGGTTTCCGTGCATGCTGAAGGCTTATCACTGGCTGTATGCTCACACAGTCTTATCGCAGTGATGGGGCCTCCTGACGAGGTGCAGCGATTACGTGCCAGACAAGTCCTAAATCTTTGACATTAAACAAAGCTAATTTCATGTTACGAATGTAGATTAACCGGCGAGTGGCCTAGTGGTTAGCATGTCCACCTCTCGATCGGGAGATCACGAGTTCTACTCACGGTCCGGTCATACCAAAGACCATCATAAAAATGGTGCCTACTGTCATCTGGCAAGGCACACTGCAATACAGATGTGAGTGGGGAGTCAAACTCTCATGGTTACCAGAAGACTAGCCCCCCACCGTAACCCTAGCTATGTAATATAGGTGAGAGGCCGAGGGCTACAAAACAGAGATTGGCGCCACCAAATGTGCCATGAATGGTGCGGGAAGGACTTTGACTTCAATGTAGATTCAGCTTCAAATTGGATCTTCTCTATTGATACCTTATAACTACAGGACTACAGTACAGTATGCACAATTCTGATTCATCTGAAGGTGTTGATTAATTTTCTATAACAGTAGCTCGGACAATATTTCCAGGTGCAAGGTTTATATTCATGCGCTCATAGTAATATATTATTGTTTCTGTGGTCACAACTTACACAGGGAATTGTATGGTAGATGCTCCACATAAACAGATTTTTTTTTTTAAAAGTGTGTGAAGCTTTCTGAGAGGAGATGCTTATTTTTGCATGTGGAATGAGTCTCCAGTGTCAGCACTTAGTAACATCAGAGGTTCTTCTTTTGCCAAATCTGGAGACTTTCTGTTTTCTCTCATTTTTTTTATTTTATCAATTTGCGCTAGCAGCGCTAGCGCAAATTGTTACTCTCACTCAGGGTCTTTCTACTTTTTTTTTCTCCTAATTTTTTAGAATGCTATTTCTCCCTCAGTTTTCAACCAATCATCACCAAATTTCACATGAAGAATACCTCTGGGCTGAATTACCTTGCTATGACTTTTGGTGCTGATCTGGATCACTGATTTGTAACGATCCATGAAAAATGGGATTTTTTTCAATCACTTATAACACTGTCAATTTTCATGATTTTTTTCAATCTTTTTTTTTAAATTTTGTTCAGGGCAGCAGGGCACAACTTTTCCTTCACCTTCAATTAAAGGTCAGCTAGTGCAAATTACTGCAACTTTAGTCACAGTCTCTATCAAGTTTTATTTTATTTTTGTTTCTGGTTTGGGAATGACTGTTTGTGGTAACACATGATAACATGAATTAACTTCTTTTGCAGTTGTTTACAATATTAAATGTAACTATAAAAGTATAAAAAAAATACGAGTTCAGTTTTTAATTCATTAAAAAAAAAAATTTTGGCAAATTTTTGTTGTATAAAAGGAACAAAACACTTCAGGATGTGCTGTTGTTGGAAAATAATCAAGAGTAACTCTGTTTCCCGTCACTGAACATTTTCCTATAATAACATGCCCCCAGCCTTGTTTTATTCCTTCCATATTGTTTTGGTATATTGTTAATTTTGTGTTCATTTTTATAAAACAGCACCATTAAACATTTGACTGCTTCCGTTATATAACAGATCTCAATCTCTTAAAACTTTTATAATACCCATTTTTTATTCTTTTCAGTCATATAACTGTCACTTGTCGGTATCATTTCCTGTGGTGTCGGGCAGGGAATTCTAGCCAGGCAGTTTTTGGCTTAGCTTTGAATATCTAACCGCAACTAGCAATCCTGAATGGCGGTTTTGCTGTGTAGCTATAATGAAACACTACTTGTCTCAGCGCATATTCAATGACATCAGTCCCAGAGTCTCTAGACCCAAGCAGGACATGATTAGTTTTTCAGTTCAGTCCCGTCCGTTTGATATGCACGTGTAACTTCGCCGTATGCTCAAGGGAATTTGTTTTGCTTGTTTTTTTCCCCCTATAAGACTACAGTAGGCTCATATCTTGTCCTTGAACCTGAGCCTGTCTGCAAATTTAATAAGGTTAAATTAGACCGTTATGCCTCAAATGTATTGGTCTAACGAGCAAAGAAGCTTACTGGCGGTACAAACATCATGATCTGTTTAGGGCAGCCCTTTCAAGTGGTTGCCTCACCCTCATTTAGGCTTTTGTTGTGCAATGACAGAACATAAACATGAGAATATAAACCTGGCTAATGAGGGATGTCACAAAAGGCTCATGCTCCAAGCGATTTTTACCAGGTCTTTACGAAAGCAGGCTTTCAGACTTATAAAACTCTAAATGAACAAATGCAGAAAGATGGACTGTGTGAATTGAAAAGCCAGTGAAAGTTCCTTACATGCATGGCAACGTGTGTGCATTTGCATGAGAGAGAGAGTAAAATTGTCTTTTCTGTGTATCTGCAGGCCGTGGTTTAGTAATTAGACAAAGCTGAAGGTGAAAAGGACTCCACAGTGTAAGTTCTCATTAAAGGCTGGACATATTTAGCGGTCAGAGGTTGCATGAGGGAGGATTGAGTAATTGTGCTGTTATTATTATAAGTGTGTCATCTGCCTCCAGGTAAATGTAATTTAATGTAAATGTGTAATCATTCCCGAAGCCATGAATTTCCCAAGGATTAATGATAACTAGGATTGTCTTACTCACAGTATACGTGCAACAAAGGGCCATTTGGTGTCAGAATAAAACAAGGGATACAAAACTGAAAGTGTTTGACATGTATACTGTAAGTAAACAAACCTAAATTACCTATATGCTAAACATTTGGGCTGTCACGCAATCAGGGTTTACTTTTCTGGTCCACAATAGTCCAAAAATCAAACCTCAGATTTTTGTTTTTCTGCTGCCAAAAATGACCTTTTGAGATGGAAATGAACTGCGCAGAATTTCAGAGCTACAGGTCATATAGAGGGCTGCCGCGTGACGTCACCGTACCGCGTGATTTTGTTAGGACACCATATTGGAAGACTAAGTACATACATACATACATACATACTCACAATACAAAACAAACTACGAGCGAGAGTGAAGTGATATTACAGCTGTTGTGAAGTGACACGATGGCTGATAATTCTGGTTATGTGAGTACATTACCAGCTGCAGAAAGGGCACGGTATGTGGAGAAATTGGCTGTGATAGATGGGTTTGACCCATATGATAAGACTCGGGGCAAGGGAGAATGGAAACATAAGGAGGACCTGACACCAATTCTGCCATCTGTTTGCTACCCAGACATTGTAAACTATTGCAATCTGTATTCATGCTGTTATGGATTTTTTTATTTCATAATTTATTTTTAATTTACTACTTATCTGTTTTTATTTATATATCTTTGAATTATTTGGACATGGGGAAAAACTATTTAAAATCCAAAGAGGGATGGAGGGAGGAAAATTAAAACAAAAGAAAGAAATGAAATATATAACATAAATGTGATAAAATTAAGGATGTTTTTATTCAGTAAACATTTTTAAAAATGTTCTACAACACTCTAGCCTAGTGACTTACCAGTAACAAAATGGTCTGAACATATTCTGTACTGCTGTAGACTTGAAGTATTCAGATCCGCTCTGCATAAAGCAGCTAAATACTCTCTCTGTCTCCTGGCAGAAAGCTCCTTGGTTTGCTTGTTGTCTCAATCACAGCTGGTATTCTGTAGAAAGACTTCTTTTCACCTTTCCCATCAGCTTTGTTAGAACACCCTAACACAGCACAAAAGTTTACCATTGTAGGTTTTTGATGAATCAAGTGCCTCATGGGTTCACATACCGCGCGCTGCCGTTATTTCCCCCTAATCACGAGTTTGTTGGTCTTCCAATATGGCGCAGGGTTTATTTACTTCTGGTTTCGGGTGATGTCAGTGCAAAGGGTCTATACTGGGTGTGTTTCTTGTTTTGATAAGACAGCATATATACAGTAGTGTATTTCTAAAATTGACCACCTTTCTTCTAGTCCCCAAGAGGAAGGGATACAAGTCAAGTCAACTTTATTGTCAAATATGCTATACATGCTCGACATACAGCACAGATAAAATTTCAGTCCTCTCTGACCCACGGTGCAAACAGGCAATGCAATAAATAAAAATAATTAAAAATAGAATAATTAAAAAAAAACAATATAAACAGTATAAATAAACAGTATAAACACTAGATAAGAAGAACTAGACATAGACTAAACACTCAGACAATATAAACAGTGTAAACAAAGTGAAAAAAAGTGAAAGTGAAAAACTGTTGAAATAGATGTGATTTTAAGCACAAATTGTCAAGTCCTGTGCTGTAATCTTTGTACATGGTGGTGACTGTAATAACAACTGTGTGAAGTGGTGACGATTATTGTGGTTTTCCAGAGAGGATGCTTTTTGATGGACTCACGTTTCAACCACATGTGAAGCTCCGCTGCAAATGTGTCTTGCATCTGTTTCAAGTCCTGTTGTTTACTCTATAACAACAAAGTATTCTGTTTCAAAAGAGACAAATATTTTCTTTTAAAAATAATTTACAACCTAATCATATGGTGAGTGATTTCCGGAGAGGACATTTGTGACGGACAGAGGATCCTGTTGGAGGCACTTAGTTTACAAAAAATTTAAGTTCCACTTAAATATCTTTCTATTGTGAATAAAAGTACAGTATACATCCCAAAGTGAAACCTAGTAAGTGCTTAAAAATGCGATTCTAAATTTAACCAGTAAAATTGAAGTGCAATAATTAAAGTAGAATTAAATGAAATGACCACAAGGTCAAAACTGAGCCTGCATTTGACTCTTATTAATATATTTATAAGAACTCATAACAGACATTAGTACTGTAGGTAGGACTGTAGGTGTGTTCCTGTAAAATAAGGTACAAGAAACTCCAGCATACACTGTATATATACACACTGGACCTAGTTGCAGGAGTTAATTGATGTCATTTAAAAAGACAAACGTTCTATTTTTTGGCTTTTATTGACAAAAAGTCTTTTGTCTTTTTTGTCAAAAAGACATTCTATTTTTATTTATTGCATTGCCTGTTTGCACCGTGGGTCAGAAAGGACTGAAATTTCATCTGTGCTGTACAGTATGTCGAGCATGTATAGCATATTTGACAATAAAGTTGACTTGACTTGATTGTGAAACATCCCTTTTAACAAATTCATTAAGTATGCATTTCCTCAGACTGGATCAACAGATATCCAGAGTGGTAAATTGACCCAATATTTCCATCTATCCATTCATTATCTGTAGCCGCTTATCCTGTGCAGGGTCGCGGGCAAGCTGGAGCCGATCCCAGCTGACTATGGGCGAGAGGCGGGGTACACCCTGGACAAGTCGCCAGATCATCACAGGGCGGACACATAGAGACACACAACCATTCACACTCATTCACACCTACGGTCAATTTAGAGCCACCAATTAGCCTAACCTGCATGTCTTTGGACTGTGGGGGAAACTGGAGCATGCGGAGGAAACCCACGCAGACACGGGGAGAATATGCAAACTCCACACAGAAAGGCCCCCCGTCAGCCACTGGGCTCGAACCCAGAAGCTTCTTGCTGTGAGATGACAGTGCTAACCACTACATCACTGTGCTGCCTTGACCCAATATCTGCACTGACATAAAAATACAATTGTTCATCCTCCAAGAAGCTATGAAGTATGGTTTCAAATTCTTAACTTCAGGTATTAACTAATGAATTTACTGAAAGAATGAAAGGTACAAGGAAGATTCACAAATGAAAAAGATTTCTCATTCCTGGTGGTAAATTAACATCCCTTTCACCAAGAACAGTTTTCTTGCTAATCTCTCAAAAATGATGCTTGCTAGCATACTGCTGTATATGAAAGCTCTGATTATAAAAATTACCTGAATGCTAATAGCTAGCTACAATTCAAACTGCCTCAGCAAATGATTCTTGGTAGCAACCAACGACTATAGAGTGCTTCGAGGTCAGCGCGAACCCAGCGGCGGCCATATTGGAAGTCAAAGGTCGCTGTGTCAGTGCATCGTTGTTGTTCAGCGAAGCAAAAAGGGGTGACAATGCCGAATACGTGTGTCATTGTTGGCTGTAGTAGCCGGGGGGAAAAGGGTGGCAAAAGCTTCCACAGACTCCCTAAAGTCGTGACTAACAAGGGAATTGCAGCACAGGAGAAAAGCGAGCGGAGGAGACGACAGTGGCTGGCTGCCATTAACCGATCAAATTTAGGACAACTTGACTGTATCCGGATTTGTTCTGATCACTTTGTGACAGGTAGGTTAAATTGTCTTGAATTTCATAGTTACTAAAATAAATGTGATACAAACTATTATCTTTTCTATGTACTTTCAGCAATGATTAATGGATATATTTGTCACATTAGGTAGCTTATGTCTACTGCAGTGCATTGTTGCATCAAATGGCATTTAAGATCTAGGCCTAGTAATGTTTATGTACACATGCTGTTAGTACAAGTTACATACTAGGCCTACATTTTATTCACTGACTAAAATAATTGATAATAATTATAATAGTTTTTCAAACATTATTTAGATTTTGGCTTCCATACTCTTGTAGTTCTGGAAATCCTTTAGTTCACAAAATGGACTTGGGTGAAACACTAGATAGTTCACAAGATCGATGTATGTCACATGTGGCAACAAGCTGGGGTCAGCTTTCCATTCCTTCTCACTAACAGTGTATGGATCTACATTCCCAATGAAACGTACCTTAGCATAACGCTCCCGTGCCTGCTTATCCAAACTTTCACAGTAGTGCTCCATCACTTCAGATGTCTAAATTCTTAAAAAATCCAAGCTTCTAAGCCCTCTAATGCAGAAACGAATCGGTGAATGTGTACTCTATGATGTGTACTCTATGAGCGCTCTGGAGCGAGTGACTTCCAAGATGGCCGCGCAGACCGCAGTGTTACTATTTTTAGCATCATCTCGGCGCACTCTATTAGAGAAAAAAACCCATACCTTTCCATTTTATAGAAATGAAGCCAAAATTCCTCTGCTACATTGTCAAATTTGGAGCCAGAGTTTGTGCACTAGAGATTGGATAGTCTCAGCCATGGACTGAAGGTGAGAGAAGCAGCCTTGGTCCCAAAGGGTTGTTGGTTTGATTCCCAGGACTAGCAAGAAAAACGTAAAGGGAGTTGAGTGAATGAACAGCACTTTCCCCTTCCTCTGTATCATAGCTGAAGTGCTCTTGAATATGGCACCTAACCCCCAACTGCTCCCTGGGCACTGTAGCATAGCTGCCCACTGCTCTGGGTATGTGTGTGCTCATTGCTCACTTGTGTGTGTGCATGCTTGTGTTCACTGCTTCAGATGAGTTAAATGCACAGGAGGACTTCCCCTGTGCTCGAGAGTGTACATATGACAAATAAAGGCGTCTTCTTCTTGAAATACCAAAGAAGTCAAGTCTATTTGTATAGCACTTTTAACAATAGACATTGTCGCAAAGCAGCTTTACAGAATTTGAATGAATTAAAACATGAGCTAATTTTATCCTTAATCTATCCCCAATGAGCAAGCCTGTGGTGATCGTGGCAAGAAAAAACTCCCTCAGACAACACGAGGAAGAAACCTCGAGAGAAACCAGACTCAAAAGGGAACCTATTCTCATTTGGGCAACAACAGACAACATGACTATAACGTTAACAGTTTTAATATGAAGTCAGTTTCGTTGATGCTATAAACTCTTCATTGATGGAAACTTGAGTGCAAAACTGTTCATGACAACTGCAGTCCTAAAGTTAGCAAGTCAACTGTAGTCCTCAGCCATAAAAGCATTACTGTAAGTGTCCAGAGTGTCTTCCAAGTGTAACTTTCAACTGTCCATATGGGGCCATCCTCCACAGGCGCGATGTGATGAGACTCCAACCAGACATTGGGCATCAGGATGGATCAGGCAGGTCCGAGGAGCAGAAGAGGTCAGCATCTCGATCCCAGGATTGACATGTAACTCAGAGGAACAGATTGGGGGGGGGAGAAAAAAAAAAAACACAGATTGTTAGGTATGCCCAATGTCACCTGAATATACGGACTCCCCAAGATTCACAAAGAAGGAGCTCCTCTCAGACCTATTATCAGCAGTATAAACTCGGTCACATATACTGTAACATTGCCAAACACCTAGCCACCATCTCGGCCCCTCTGGTTGGGAATACACCATATCATGTTAAAAATTCCCAAGATTTTGCTACTAAAGTTGCAGACCTCAAACTAGATTCAGATGAAACCATGGTTTCCTATGATGTCACTTCTCTGTTCACCTGCATTCTCACCACAGAAGCAGTCGAATCTGTAAGAAAATGACTCCTTCAGGATAGCTCCTTACTGGATAGAACGAACCTCACCACGGATCAGATTTGCACCCTGCTTGACCTCTGCCTGACTACCACTTATTTCCAGTTTAATGAAAGTTTCTACAGATGATGGATGCATGGATGCGCCATGGGATCACCGGTGTCCCCTATTGTGGCCAATTTATACATGGAGGAAGTGGAACATATAGCTTTGACCACTTTTGCAGGAGTTGCTCCCAGCCATTGGTTTAGATATGTGGATGATACCTGGGTTAAAATCAAAATCCATGAGGTGGAAGCTTTCTTGAAACACATCAATGCAGTGGATAGCAACATCAACTTCACTCGGGAGGATGTCAGTGGGAATAATCTAGCCTTCTTGGATTGTGATGTACATATTAGACAAGACAGAAGCCTTAATATCGAGGTCTACCGGAAACCCACACACACAGACCAGTACCTACTTTTCAACTCTCACCACCCACTGGAACATAAATTGGGGGTCATTAGGACCTTGCAACACAGGGCTCAGAACATTCCTACAACGATAGAGGGAAAAGAGAAGGAGCAGAATCATATCAAGAAAGCACTTCAGAATTGCGGTTATCCCAACTGGGCTTTCCTAACGAGCATAAAAAGGAACATAACGGACAAGGATGATAACAGGAACAAACGCAAGAACATTGTCATTCCCTACATTTCTGGTCTATCTGAGAAACTCAGGAGGATCTTCTACAAACACAACATTCCGGTACATTTCAGACCCAGTAACACCCTGCAGCAGAAACTGGTCCACCCTAAGGACAGAATACCCAGACACAAACAGGACAACATAGTGTATGCAATTCAGTGCATTGAGGAATGCACGGACTCATATTGGGGGAAACAAAACAACCGCTATACAGGCGCTTGGCTCAACACAGGAGAGCCAGCTCCTCAGGCCAGGACTCGGCTGTCTACATTCATCTTAACAACAAAGGACACTCATTTCAGGATTGTAACGTACGCATTTTAGCCCGACAGGATCATTGGTATGAGCGAGGAGTTAAAGAAGCCATTTTTGTCAACCTGGAAGGGCCATCACTGAACAGAGGTGGGGGTCTAAGACATCATTTATCAACCATCTACAATGCGGTCTTGGACACTCTTCCCAGATGGCTGGGTGTACGCCAGGACCCAGCTGTTTTCGGTGACTCACAGGAGGACAGAGAGAGTCAGCTTTCCATTGATCACCCTAACGGGCAATCCTTTGATCACCCTAATGACTCGTCGTTCACACCCAGCCTCCAGTGACCCACACCAACATGATGCCTCAACGACACCTTAGATGAGCTTGTCATCAGAATTCTGATTCTGATCCAGGAGAGGATAGATATCTGATACTCCCTATTAGTCAGGCAGAACTGAGTAAGCCTTTCGGACGAGAGGTGAAATGTTTTCAAGAATCTTCAAGCAAGTCCAGTTGCCCTTTTCTACCACCCACAGTTTACCTGAATAAGTAGGAACAGTATACATTTTTGCAATTAGTACAAGCAGGGACTCCAGCAAAACTAACTATGACAGCATAACTAAAAGGGGAGAGCCAGAAGGTAACACAGGCACAAGGGAGCCCCAGGACATAAAGCAGCCAGCCGCTACACCATCAAACTCGAGTGAGCAAGCAAGTGGGGGACTGACAGCAACCATACATCTCAGTTTATCAAAATATTCTATGTCTGAGGACCCTCCAGATCTACTCCTTTACCTCATAAACACCATTAACAAAAGGCTTGACTAAACAGATATGTTTTCAGCTGAGACTGTGTCTGATTCCTGAACACTACTTCGAAGGCTGTTCCATAACTGTGGGGCTTTGTAAGAAAAGGCTCTGCTCCCTGATGTAGCCTTCACTATACGAGATATCAGCAGATAGCCGTGGTACCAGCAAGTAGGCGTGGCGGGTCATAAAGGACCAGAAGTTTGCTCAGGTACTGTGGTGCGAGACCAGCAAAGAACTAGAGACCAGAGGTTTAAGCTGTGACACGTGGAACGTGGGGTGGATGCGTCGCATGATGAGTGGTAGTGCCAGTCTGACGGAACATGGGTTGATTATCTTTTTGATGAGGAAGGGTCCTAGGTACCTGGGAGCCAGCTTGCAGGAGATGGTTCTGAGTGGCAGATGGCATGTGGAGAGCATGACTTGTTGCCCCACCCGGTAAATGGGCACCTTAGAGCGGCGTTTGTCGGCCTGCCTCTTGGATGCTAGGGCAGAGAGAATAAGTTTTTTCCGGGCTAATGCCCACGTCCTCCTGCAGCGGCGTATGAAGATCTGGGCAGAGGGTACAGCGACCTCCTCCTCTTGGTTGGGGAAGAGTGGTGGTTGGTAACCTAGGGAGCACTGGAAGGGTGAGAGACCTGTGGCAGATGAAGGAAGAGTGTTCTGAGCATACTTAATCCAGGGTAGGTACTTACCAGACCCTCCAGGATTTCGCGATGTTGCGATTTGCAACTTCAACGCAAATTCAACCAATCCCCGCGAATTCAGGGCAGTGTTGCAATTATATCCAATCACTGCAACTTTCCCGCAAATTTGACCAATCGTTGGCGTCATCTTGAGGTGACGTCGACAAACTACCTTCCGCCTTACCTCCGTGTATATGTTCAAGAGAAGCAGCATGTGCGCAGTGTTGCCAGATAGGGCGGCTTCCCACCCAATTGGGCGGTTTTAAGTGCATTTTGATGGGTTTTGAACAAATTTTGGGCTGGAAAACATCAGCAGTATCTGGCAAACACTGCATGTGCGAGTCAGTGTTTATGTAGGCTTAAATTCTGTTACTGAAAGTGTGTTATGTTTACAGTGAAGGACTATGTGCACTTTATTTTTTTTACTTAATACAAGAAATTAATAGATGCCAACATTTTTGCCAAAATGGTATTTTCCATTGTTTAGGCAGCTTCAGCATCATACTGTGAGATTCTGTTCAATTTTTTTTCCTTCTATGAAGCCTGAGCCATTTATTTTATTAGTTTATAATTATTGTTTAATTTAGTCTTCAGGAGAGACTGCCTGCACACAGTACTAGTATTAATAGTTTTTTTCCTTACATGAAAGCTGAGGCATTTATATTATATTTTAAGGTAACTTCATGTTGTGCTGTGAGGTTCTATGCACTTTAACTTTTGAACCAACAGGTGCATTTGGATAAGTAAAGCCTATTTTTCTGCATTTTTGTAGTCCTGGTAAAGTTGTTTATAGGAGCATTTCTCAGTGTCTTTGTTTTTTTAATCAATAGTTTGAGTAATAACTTAATATTTAACATATCACTCAATTTTAATCACAAAGAAATTCGCAACAATTTCTCGCAACTTTCACTTCCTCCCGCAATGTAATCGCAACAAAAACCTAAAAAACACCGCAACTTTCATCGCAATTTTTTGGAATACCCCCGCAACATCAGACATTTTAGCCTGCAACAATCACAAAAAAGGCCCGCGAAATCCTGGGGGGACTGACTTACTCAAATAACTGGCATCCCTGGATGCCATGCACCTGAGTGCAACCTCCAAAGCCTGGTTCACCCATTCTGCCTGGCCGTTGGTCTGTGGGCGGAAGCCTGAAGAGAGACTACAGGTGGCCCCAATGAGTTTGCAGAAAGCCCTCCAGAATTGCGCAGTGAACTGAGGACCCCAGTCAGAAACAATGTCAGTGGGCAGTCCATGTAGATGGAAAATATGCTGATGAGTAGTTCAGTAGTTTCTTTGGCTAAGGGGAGCTTAGGCAGAGGGATGAAATGGACGGTCTTGGAGAAACGGTCAATGACAGTGAGAATGCATGTGTTGCCACCTGAGTTGGGGAGTCTTGTGATGAAGTCCAGGGCAATGTGAGACCAAGGTCAATGTGGAGTCAGGAGGGGTCTTAGCAAGCCGGCAGGGGGTCAATTGGCTGTCTTGTTCTGGGAGCATGTGTCACAGGCTGCCATGAACTCCTGGACGTCCTCCTTGATGGATGGCCACCAAAAGCACTGCTGGAGGAGTGCCAGGGTTCAGGCGGCTCCCAGATGACAGGCCAGCTTGGAGCCATGACCCCACTGCAGCATCTGGGTTTGCACAGGATCGGGAACAAACAGATGGTTAGGAGGAATGTTGTCGGGGTTACCTTCACTGGGGTCCTGCTCTAGGGCCTTCTGCACGAGTGTCTCAACCTCTAGAATGGCAACTCCCACCAGGCAGCGTGGAGGAAGGATGGTCTCGGGCGGCTTGGACTCCTCTTGGTGGGAGGAGAATATCCTGGACAGGGCATTGGGTTTGCGGTTCTTGGAGCCTGGGTGGTAGGAAAGCGTGAAGTTGAACCGGGAGAAGAAGAAAAATCAACGGGCTTGACGAGAATTAAGGTGTTTGGCGGACTTGAGGTACTCCAGATTCTTATGGTCGGTCCAGACTAGGAAGGGGAACTCCGACCCCTCGAGTCAGTGTCTCCACTCCTCCAAGGCTAGTTTAACAGCCAGTAGTTCTCGGTTGCCGATGTCGTAATTCCATTCAGCTAGGGATAGCTGGCGGGAGAAGAAGGCGCATGGGTGGACCTTGTTGTCACTGGCCCTCTGGGAAAGTATAGCTCTGACCCCTGACTCGGAAGCATCGACCTTGACAATGAACTGCTTGGTTGGATCAGGTATGGTGAGAATGGGTGCTATGGTAAACCTGTGCTTGAGTGTGGAAAAGGCTTTCTCTGCTTCCTCCCCCCACTTGAATTGGGTCTTGGTCGAGGTCAGGGCTGAGAGAGGTCCAGCCACCATGCTGAAGTTGCGAATGAAGCACCTGTAGAAGTTGCCAAATCCTAGGAAGTGCTGGAGCTCTCGCCTCGAAGATGGGGTGGGCCAATCGGCAACTGCCTTGAGCTTGAGGGGGTCCATCTGGATCCTTGCCGGGGAAATGATGAATCCCAGAAACAAGACAGAGCTCTGGTGAAATTCGCTCTTTTCTACCTTAACGAACAATTTGTTCTCTAGCAGGCGCTGGAGGACCTGCCGGACATGACCCCAATGTTCCTCCAGGGAGCAGGAGAAGATCAGGATGTCATCCAGGTACACAAAAATGAAGATGTTTAGGAAGTCCCTTAAGACGTCGTTAACAAGTGCCTGGAAGACTGCAGGCACGTTGGTCAGGCCAAAAGGGACCATGAGGTACTCATAGTGACCAGTGGCGGTGTTGAAGGCTGTCTTCCACTCGTCCCCCTCCCTGATCCTGATGAGATGGTATGCATTGCATAGATCTAACTTGCTGAATACCTTGGCTCCCTGGAGTAGTTCAAAGGCTGTGGTCATGAGCAGTAGTGGGTAGCGGTTCTTGACCATGATGGTGTTGAGACCCCGATAGTCAATGCAGGAGCAGAGTGACTTGTCCTTTTAGACAAAAAAGAACCCCGCCCCTGCTGAGGAGGAGGAAGGGCGGATGATCCCAGCTGCCAGCGATTCGGTGATGTACTTTTCCATGGCTTGTCTCGGTGGGAGAAAAAGAGAGTAGAGGCGTCCCTTGGGTGGTGCTGTCCTGGGCAGGAGGTCAATACCACAGTCATAGGCTCTGTGAGGAGGGAGGGACACTGCTCAGGTCTTACTGAAAACCAGCTTAAGGTCCAGATATTCCGGAGGCACGTGAAAGAGGTCGGGAAACTCGCTGGTTTGGCGGAAGGCAGAGCAGAGTTCAGACAGGAAGCCAGGCAGGAAGAACTCCAGCCTAGGATGGTGTTATTAGTCCAGTTAAGGTGGTGATTGTGCTGCATTAACCATGGTAATCCTAGGATGATGGGTACGTGGGGGTTGTTCACGACATGAAGCTGGATGGTTTCTGAGTGGTTACCGGAAATCCTCAGGGTGAGCGGGGCAGTAAGGTGGGTGATGCTGGTCAAGCCAGTGCCATTGAGTGTCAGGACAGTGAGAGGGATGTCAAGAGCAAGTAGCGGGATTCCCAGATGCTTGGCAGTGGCGGAGCAGATCAGGTTCCTGTCCACCCTAAGTCAACGAGGGCCTGGAGGTGGTGATGCTGGTTGTCATGGATAATGATGACAGGAAGTAGTGGACAATTAGCGGGGGACTGGTTCTGAGCATTGCCCACCAGGGCCCCTTGATTCACTGGTGGGCTCGTCCTTTTAGCGGGCAGGCCCGGCAGATGTGTCCCAGCTGACCGTAGTAGAAGCAGGCCCCCATGTTCCACCGGTGATGTCATTCCTCCACTGACACCCGAACCCGGTCTACATGCATGGGCTGGACGGACGCGGTGGGAGGCGATGAGTCTGGGATGGTTCTTCTCTCTCCTCTGTTGCTGGATCCGAGTGTCGATGCGGTTGGCGAGGTCCATGAGGCTGGAGAGGTCTGACGGCAGTTCCTGCAATACCAATTAGTCCTTGATGGCATCGGATAAGCCATGCAGGAACGCGTCGATCTGGGCATTCTTGTTCCAACCGCATGAAGCCACCAATGTCCGGAACTCGATGGCGTAATCCGAGGTAGACCGGGACCCCTGCTGCAGCTCCATGAGCTCTCTGGCTGCCTCCCGGCCGGACAGAGAACAGTTGAAAGTTTGCCTCATCTCCTCGGAGAAATCCTTGAAACTGGAGCAAAAGGGTGCATTGGCATCCCAGACCGCTGTTCCCCACTCTCTGGCCTTGCCAGTGAGGAGTGGTATTGTAAATTCTACGCAGGAGCGTTCTGTGGGGAAGGCCAGAGGTTGCAGCTCTAGGGTCAATGAACATTGAGACAAAAACAATCTGCAAGTACCTGGCTCTCCATCATAGGGCTGAGGCGCTGGAAGTCTCGTTTCTTGGAGAAAGGTGGTGGCAAGAGCTGAAGTAGGAGACGGCTGAGCAGGGGTAGGCACGGCTTGAGAGTGCTGCATCTGCATGGTGAGAAGGTTGAGTGCATTGGACAGGGTGGTGAGGTTCTGGGTAATTTGTTGTAGGTCTTGTTGGTAGGTCCTGAGGAGAGTCCCCTGCTGCTGGATGCCATTCTCAGATGGGAGAGTTCCACTGATCCATGTTGGCCAGAACGTACTGTTAGGGTGGGTGGAGGTATGGTGCAGTTAGGATCCACAAGCAGAACACAGACAGTAATCCAATAAATAATATAATTTAATTCAGGGAAAAAAGGGCGTGACAAAAAGGTAAACAAACAGGACAAAAAACAAATGGCAAAAATAATCCAGACAAAATAAGACAAACGACTTGACAAAAACATGAGACAGGCAGAGACAAAAATGCTGGTGCAAAAAAAACATGAACAAGAAAAGACCCTTAGTGCAAGAAACCATGAATCTGAAATAACCCTTAGTGCAAAAAAAACCCCACCATGAACCAGAAGAATGCTAGTGCAAAAACCATGAACAAGAAAGTCACTAGAGAGAATAACCATGAGCAGTAAGAGAGGCACAGAAATGGCTAAAGAAGCAAATGAGACATTCTGGCAAAGTCTGAGTCTGAAAATGGCTTATTTATACACAGCAGTGAAAACCAGGAAGTGAATACGGGTGAGAGGGAATTCCTGTCCCGGATCCGGATCGGCGCTGGCATGAGAGATCCGTAATCTCCTGAGTGGATGTCCGGGGTGGAGCATGACAAATACAGCTATCAAGGCTGTGATATGGCTACATAGTTGATTAAACTAGCCTTTTCCTATTGAACCTCTCAATGTTTCAAACATTGTTTATGGAAATGACTAACAAATTCTCTGGTGAAGTTAGAAAAGTTCAAATTAGTAGGTATATAATGGTAAATTATGTGGTAACGTTAGCTAGCTGGCTAAGAACTAATCGGGGTGGATTTCCCAAAAGCATCGTAGCACAAAGATCATCGCTAAATGGTAACGCGAGCATCACAATATCACACTGGCTATTTTATGCTTACTGAAAAAAACTGCAAAGAACTTTGAACCAACAGCACAATAGGACATGACTGTCAAAACATTTCAACTGACCATTTTTAAGAAATGGTACAGCAAAACAATGGTAGGTTTTACTGCGTTTCCTGACAAACTCAACAACAAACTTAGTGACTCTATGTAATGGACAGACAGGGTGCGATGCAGGTGTTGCATGTAATCTCTTCCAGAAAAAGTTGCCAATCATTTCAATCCAATGTGTATCCACTCTTTCTGATGACATATTAGAGTAATACTTTCAAAACTAATTTCTCAGAGGAAGTGGAAAAAAAAACCTTGGAGATATCAGCATAGGAAAAAGTATTTGATTTTGACATTATAGATGGAAAGACAGTTTGGAAAATATGCTGTTTTGTCATTGAAACATGGGGATGGGTGGCACTACACATTATATTGCAGCCAGCCAGCAGGGGCACTAGACCTGTGGTTGCTTCACTTTTTAGAGATGTTACACTTTTTACAGTCATTGGTAGCAACAGATTGATGGGTATTAGGCATTATTCTTGCTTGGAATTTACATCATCTCCTTAAAGCTGCCTGATGCTAAAAAGTCACTTATGACTCATGTTGGTTATAGAGAAATATAGTGATTGTGTGTTTGAAAATGTAGTAATTCAAAAGTCCATCCATCCATTATCCATATCTGCTTATCCTGTGCAGGGTCATGGGCAAGCTGGAGCCTATCCCAGCTGACTATGGGTGAGAGGTGGGGTACACCCTAGACAAGTTGCCAGATCATTGCAGGGCTGATACATAGAGATAAACAACCATTCACACTCACGGTCAATTTAGCCCTGTGGGGTCTAGCTGTCCCCCACCGGGGACATTTCAATGTGTTCGAAACAAACGCCTGGCTCTCTGCGAGTTTTTATCCTAGAAACATATATGTTGCACCACCAGAAAGCTTGATTTTTCTAGTTTTTAAATATATGTTTTTATTACCATTAATAAAGCTGGAGATTTTGTAAGGGGAATAAAAAGAAATCCAAGACTTTGTCATACCTCAGAGGATTATTTCTCAGTGACGGCCACACCTTTCGCCTATTGACATGCTAACCACACAAGCTATTCAAGACATCATTCGCCATTTCATAGGTGAGAACACGCCCCACCTCTTCGCTGTAAATAAGCACACATGGCTACTTACAGACATTCACTACTACTGACTAAGATACAGAAGATTATGGCTAACAAACACAAGATGTCCGCGGCTGAAGCACTGCAGC
The DNA here is from genome assembly GCF_027579695.1 of Neoarius graeffei. NCBI lineage: Eukaryota > Metazoa > Chordata > Actinopteri > Siluriformes > Ariidae > Neoarius > Neoarius graeffei. Next base: position 12,201,933 of record NC_083596.1, on the reverse strand, counting down.
TTATACAAGAACAGCTGGCAATAGCAAGCGACACAGATGATGAGAGGTCGGATGTGTCCATTGACGATGAGGATGAAGAAATGTATTTTGAGCATCGTCTGGATCCAGCAGAAGATATTCCTGAATCTAAAAAGTAAGTAGTCTATTTTCTGTCAGCAACCGAAGCAAACACGCTATTGTTATGTGCAACAGTTGTAGTAGCCACTGTGGAATCCTAAAATGTGTTCTATTATAAACCAACCGTACTCCAGTAGAAACGGCATATCTCTACAGTATTACTACAGCTTATCTGCCAGCTACTGAAACATGCATATACATGTTGTGATGATGTTTTGATGTTGTCTCATTACTCAGCAAACAAAGGATTTTGCCTGTGCTGGGGCAGGATACTGCTTTTGTGCTGTGAGAACCATTGACAGCTATCAAAAAGGGGGAGGTGATAGTTGAAGGTGTGAGACACCCATTTATCAATATGTATGAGCAAGAGGCCAAGAAAAAAGCACATAGTACAAAGATTTAGTAATTAGCAATGTAATCACAAAATATTTTTGAATGTTTTTTTCACTGCTATGCAACCAGCGCTTGTGATCAGGGGTTAAATTGGGCCGGGGCTGTCCGGGGCTGAGCCCCGGCACATAAGCTCGGAGCGGATGGCATATGATCACGCACACATCAAAAGCAACAAACCCTTTTCACGATTTTCAGTTCTGAATAATTAAATATCGTTTTATTAATCAATAAACCCATGACTTTTATGAAATAGATCATAGTTTTCCTGATAACAAGACGACCTGTCAAAGCTATTTAGAACAGAACTTGCGATCAGAGATTCTGGTTTCTGGAACACTGCGTGGGTTGCCAATTTCGCTTTTTATAAGCGACTTTGGGGTTTCTTTTTTTGTGAGCTCGCTTTAAAAAAAAATCAGAAGTCGTGGTTTGCGGGTTTTTGGGCTTGTGTTTCAGCGTTGTGACTTGTTTATAATTTTCTCCGTACACCGTCTCCCCTTTTACCTGCATACGATCCTATTATTATTAGTGTAATTATTATTGTTATTATTATGTATTCGATTATTTATTTGGCATGTGGTGCTTTTTGTATTGTCTAGAACATACATAAGATGAGCATATTATAGCAGCAAAATAGAAGCACAATCATTTGAATGCAGCAAAACTTTTGCTGCATTCAAATGATTGTGCTTCTATTTTGCTGCTATAATATGCTCATCTTATGTATGTTCTAGACAATACAAAAAGCACCACATGCCAAATAAATAATGGAATACATAATAATAACAATAATAATAAATGCTTCCAATGTTATAGTGTTGTTTGTATTTGGTTGCATTCACTGCATGAATATATTTGATTGACAATTTGACTGACAGTGTTTTGGCATATTTAACATTTATCCTCCAAAATAAATCAACTGTTTTGGTTTAAGATTGTGCAAGCCTTCAAATTTTCTCACTGAACATTTCTCCTTCACATTTTTCACCTGTAGGCATGTGACAAGATTTAACATGATATTGCTCAACCTACCTCTGTAAAGTCAGCTAACAACTTATTAAAATGCACCAGAATTCAGCAAATAACATGTATGATAATAAAAAACTTCTGGGGGAGGACCCCCCACTAATCATTTCCTTCAAACCAATGTACAACAACCTGTACAATCTGTTACATTGGCCAACCAATCTACATTCAAACTGCCATAATGTGTAGGGGGGCACTACAAGACACACATAGGCCTACAACACACAGATAAGGTGTATATCTCTGTGCAATACGATATGGTTATCAAATTAGAGGGTTATTTTCCAAAAAGTATATTGGGGCAGGGCGGCGGGGGCAGGGGCGGGTACGAGGCAGAGCCCCCCCACATAACCAATCCCAATTTAACCCCTGCTTGTGATCATAAGATACAGGCTTCAAAATCTTTGGCCCTATACATTTATTGTGTGTTTTTGTACAAAGCGTGATGACCTTTGAAAATAGCATTTTGCCCATGTTGTATTTGAACTACATTTAAATAAAAACTACTTTTTATTCACTCAATTTATTCTCATTTTGTTATTGCAGAGGGTTTCCAGATTGTAATAATATGTGCCACTTTTGCATGGATGTTTTCAGTTAGATGAAATACTTAAAGAATGTGAAGGTGTAGTGCAGTGCAAGAAAATGTCTGAATGGCCCAGGATCTGTAAGGGCTAAAGCCACCAATTAACCTAACCTGCATGTCTTTGGACTGTAGGGGAACCTGGAGCACCCGGAGGAAACCCACGCAGACATGGGGAGAACATGCAAACTCCACACAGAAAGGCCCCCGTTGGCCACTGGGATCAAACCCAGAACTTTCTTGCTGTGAGGTGACAGTGCTAATCACTACACCACTGTGCCACCCATTAAAAGAAAGTATATATACTTAAAAATCTGTAGACAGCAGTATTTAGAAGCTACATGGCTACTTTTCCACAAGCCAGTGGAGTACCTCATGGTACGAGAAATTCTTGCAGTTGGTATTTCCACTACCAAGTCTTCCATTCTCCATGGGAGTGGCATACTATTTACTGTAGATGGCTAATATGTTGTTTGGGATGTAGCCTAGCTAGATAGAATGTACTTTCTGTCATATGGTACTATGATCTTCAGTAGCAGCAACTGATGGCATCAAGCACAGGGAAAAGCTAGAAATTTCCTACATCCGTAGAAAATCAAATGGTGAGTAGGCTCAGACATTGATTTTTTTTTTCAGGTGTCATATGCAACACATCTTGTCATCAACCAACAACTGCCGGAGAACTCCTTCTTTTACTGGTATTGTTATGCAAAGGTAAATGTCTCCTCATTCACAAATACTCAATGGATAGTTCAGGACAAACCACACTGCCTGACAGGAAAAAATGGCATTTATTTTGAGTTCCCTCGCTTCTTGACATAAAGTGCTTGGGCGTAAATAACATGTAGAGGAATATACACAACAAGGCCAAATGTTTGTGGACATCTGCCCATCACATCTATATGTGGTCCTTCCTCAAACTGCTGCCACAATGGTGAAAATAAAGAATTGTCTACAATGACTTTGATTGCTGTAACATTACAATTTAAAATTACAATTCATGTTCCAGCATGTCAATAATGTTGTGCACAAAACAGGTTCCATGAAGATATGATTTGCTGAAATTGGAGTGGAAGAACTTGGATGGCCTGCACAGAGCTCTGACCTCAACCCCACTGAAGACCTTTTGAGATGAATTGAAATGCTACATACATGCCAGGCTTCCTCGCCTGACCTCACTAATGCGCTTGTGGCTTAATAAGCACAAATCCCCACAGCCGTGCTCCAAATTCTAGTGGAACGCCTTCCCAGAAGAGTGGAGGTTATTCTAACAGCAAAGAGGGACTAAATCTGGAACAGGATGTACAAGCACATATGGGAGTGAAGGTCAGGTGTCCACAAACTTTTGGTAATAGTGTAACATTTTTCCAGTGGCACGTCATGTAATGTTTCTCTGGTCAATTTTAGGGAGGACTGCTACTGGGTTGTGATGCAAGTTGTCCCCATTTACCATCTGAAACCGAAAGGTTCTTCAAGAGTCCATAGTGTGTAGACAACCGAGACATCCTTTTTGTACAACAACCTTCAGTTGGTCAAATTCATCTTGATTAAGAATTCGTATGTGAGGTATGGTGTATAATGCTGGAAGACTGCATTTGGGTTAATATTAGAAGAGTATTCTGGATGGTACTGTAGGGTGGTAGTGTAGAGCCCATTTGGCCTGAAGACAGTACCCCACTGTACCCCAGAGCCCATCTGGCCTGAAGATGGTACCTCACGGGACCCCAGAGCCCATCTGGCCTGAAGATGGTACCTCATGGTACCCCAGAGCCCATTCGGCCTGAAGATGTTACTCCACGGTACCCCAGAACCCGTTTGGCCTGAAGATAGCCAGGCAGAGGGGACCAGTGAGTTTCTGTTGCATATTCACACTGTCAAAATAGATTGCTGCATCTTTAGACTCTTAAATGGCTAAACGTAGTGGGGGAAGAGAAGCAGCTTTGGGACCAAAAGGTTGCTGTTTTGATTCCCTGGACCAGCAGGAATGGCTGAAGTGCCCTTGAGTAAGGCACCTAAGCCCCAACTGCTCCCCAGGCTGCTCTGGGTGTGTTGTTTCTTGCTCTGGATAAGAGCATTTGGTAAATGCCATTAATGGAATATATGACAAGAGGGGTGGATTCAGCCAGGGAAAAGGGAACAAAAAGATGAGATGTCACATTTTCAAGTAGGTTATCATCACTTTGTTCATTAAAACTGATCACTTGGGGTTCTGAGTTATTTTCCCCCAACTTGAAAGCCAGCTACAACAATGACAAAGTGACTGCTTCATCATTAATTTGGGTAACGAACCCTTTGTTCAGTTTGGCATGAAAGACTTAATTGGTTTGACATTGTTCCTTTCTTTCATCAGCTAAATTTGTTTGTTTTTTTTGTTTTATTTCAACAAAATTAATGGCAAAATATTTGGGGAAATGCTTTAAATTTTTCTCAACAACAAACAATGTGACACTTAACAGTTATTCCATGAAATCGAGTAGTACATGAGCTGATAGCTGATGAGGCACGTAGCACTGAGTTGGTTATAAGCCACGTATGACGAGATTGAGTGGAATAACTGTTTTAGTCTATTCACATTCACTGGATTTTGAGAAACAGAGCATTTTTATTTTGCAAATTTGATAAATAAAAACTTTATACAAAACATCCAACAAAATAATTTCCGCTTAGAATGTAAACAAACTGGTGACATGACAGTAGCAATTTGTGGAAAATGTGATAATAATTCTTCTCATCTCATTATCTCTAGCCGCTTTATCCTGTTCTACAGGGTCGCAGGCAAGCTGGAGCCTATCCCAGCTGACTACGGGCGAAAGGTGGGGTACACCCTGGACAAGTCGCCAGGTCATCACAGGGCTGACACATAGACAACCATTCACACCTACGGTCAATTTAGAGTCACCAGTTAACCTAACCTGCATGTCTTTGGACTGTGGGGGAAACCGGAGCACCCAGAGGAAACCCACGCGGACATAGGGAGAACATGCAAACTCCACACAGAAAGGCCCTCACCGGCCATGGGGCTCGAACCCGGACCTTCTTGCTGTGAGGCGACAGCGCTAACCACTACACCACCGTGCCGCCCCTAATAATTCTTGAAAAATAAAAAAAAGATACGTTCTTACTTTTATTCCAAATTTTGTTGCTTTTTTGTTTTTGTTTTTTTTGGAGGGGGATCTTCTTCTTCTTTAGGGTTTTTTTTTGGCAGTTGGCAAACCAACTTTAAGATTCGTTACCACCACTGACTGGGCTGGAGTGTGCAACAGGAGATGTTGGGGTGAAACCCTCCATATTCTTTTAGCTATTTCTGTATCTTTTAAATACTTGATAACAATTTTTGGGGTTTTGTTTTCGAGTAGAGTTTTTTTTATTTTGTCCTCGGTTGATTCAGCAGCACGCTCCGCCATTTTGTGTTTCTCTACTCATGGTACATGAGCTGATATTCTAGTAGTAGAGTAGCCAATCAGAGTGCATGATTGCTCATATCCAGTGAATATCAGTAGAATAATTACTTAAAGAGGTGTAGGTGTATATTGCAATGACACTATCTGTATCTGACTTTGATATAAACCCAAAGTTGGCATGGCTTAAACCACTTCTGAAAATAACCCTAGAGGTAGAAATGCCAACACTGTCAGTATGATCTGTGAAAACCTTGCCTCCATGACTTGAGAACATAACTGGTCTCAACTCATGTGTTGGCTGTTTTTGAATCTGCTCACTCAATTATTATTTATGTTTGTACCTGCCTACATTATTTTCTCATGAATTTAGTTCATTAGGTTCTTTGTTTTTTTCCCAAAAAATATAAACAAAGGAATATCCTAATCTAAACCATTCACAACTTTGACCAGATAGTTACTAAGGATGCATGTTAATGAATACATTTTCAAACAAACTTTTCTACCACATTGTAACATGCATACAAATGAAATGGCATAGTTTGACACAAGTAATGTAATATTATTCTCTTTTTCTCCATCCAAGTCAGGTGTCCAAAGAAAGAGCAGCCCTTGAAAACCTGTTGTGAGTCACATCTCCATAAAAATGACACCTCGTAAATATTTCCTCTACTAAGTGCAGGTTGCCCCATAGAGTGTGGGATTTGAACTCTAGCCCATTCGCTTTCACTTAGATCTAAGTGGCAGAAAGTTGCACTATTTCAATGCAATGAAGAAAGATAAAGTATGTTTGTTTTGTACCAAGGATTTGTGGATTGGGTGTCAACTATGAGATAAGAGCTTTGAACAACAATTAAATTAGCATGTTCTAAAAATCACAAAATGTGCTGTGGAAATGTGGTTCTTCTTCTTGGATGGCGCAAAGAGCCCTAGACACCTGCATCCAATAGCTAGCTTGAAGAATTTTGTTTTTTAAATCAACTTCAGGAGATGATGATTATCATGGTGCATCATCATGGCTTGAAAATCATGGAAATGACTTTGAACATGGAGTCTGAATTAACACTCAATGGTGAATTTGTTGCAGAACCAAAAATTCGTCTCCTTTTATGCTCTCCAAAGCTACTTCAAGTACTTCCTTCATTTACCTCACCCTCCAAATTGGCAATTTCCATCACAAACTTCCATATTTACCCCATAACAACCTCGCACGGGCTTATTTATCATCAAGGTGAGATCGTAATAACCCTGGCAGCATGCATGGGTTGAGGACAGGCATCAAAACAGTTCATATTGTTTTAGAGTATATTTACTCAGCTGCAGTGGCCTCATTACAGAGGCTTATTTCCCCCTCTCCCCACTTCCATTTTCTCCTGCTCAGGCGCTCCGTGGGAACAATAGGTATACAATTAACAGGGAGCGAGGCCAGGATGCTGAGCGTTTGATGTAGCATTTGGAGTGCCTGTAGCGCTGCGAGGGTAGGGTAGGGGAGCGAACTTGAGCCGACGAGGGCTCCCACTCTGCTGTTTTATTTTTTCAAGCATTTTTAGCTCCCCCGGCACAAAAGCCAGGACATAAATAAGCTGCTGGCGGCCACAATACGCCAGAAATAATGTTTATCTTGCTCACAGAGACACAGGCGCTCATTATCTCAGGAAGGTTGAAGCGAAGGGATGCGGTCGGGCAGCCACTCGTCGTCCCTCTGCCCTTGCTTCCTCTTTTCTTTATTATAGTGTCTTCACTAAAGCTTCCAAGATTAATTTTTATGAACAGTACTGAAATGGTAAGAGGTTCAGTCTTTGTTCGATATCTGTTGTGGGTCAGAGTTGGTCTAATGGACAGGATGTTAGGAAAAGGGCTTTTAATGTTTTTATTCCTGGACACATGAATAAATCTTTTAGTTGAGTCACACCAGTGGTTGCTACCTGAGGGTTCTTTGCACTGTCTTCTTAGATCATAACCTTATGAATTAGAAGAGATTTTATTCACAGCTCCAGGGTACCATGTTGGATCCTGAGATCAGGTTATCATCTGTGTGGAGGTACGATTGGCATGTTTAGTTCAGCTTGAGGCAAGATGATGGAAACATCCAACCTTCAAATCCTAATAATCCCAATGTGTTTTGTGAAGCCATGCCCTAATGGCTCAAGAAGCAGCTCTGGGACCAAAAGGTCATTGGTTCAATTCCCTGAACCAGCAGGAATGGCTGAAGTGCCCTTGAGCAAGGCACACAACCCCCAACTGCTCCCTAGGCTGCTCTGGGTATGTTGTACATCGCTCTGGATAAGAGCATCTGCTAAATACCTCTAATCTATTGAAGGTGTTCATTTTCTCCCTATGTCCATGTAGGCTCCTCCAGGTTCTCCAGTTTCCTCCTACCTCCAAAATCATACCAAAACCATGGCATATACATTTAATTGCCCTGATATATGAATGTGTGTGAAAGTGTGTGTGCACGGTGCTCTTCAGTTGACTGATGTCCTGTCCAGGGTGTATTCACTTTTGATGACACACTCAAAATCTTTTAACTAGTAGAAGTAATGCCACTTGAGTATATAAAATATGGATATGATGGGAATAGATTATATTCCATTTCCATGTAAAGGTGATTCATCTGAACATATTTTTGCATTTTTTTATACTTATATTGTATATGCTGGGGCGGCACGGCGGTGTAGTGGTTAGCGCTGTCGCCTCACAGCAAGAAGGTTCTGGGTTCGAGCCCCGTGGCCGGCGAGGGCCTTTCTGTGCGGAGTTTGCATGTTCTCCCCGTGTCCGCGTGGGTTTCCTCCGGGTGCTCCGGTTTCCCCCACAGTCCAAAGACATGCAGGTTAGGTTAACTGGTGACTCTAAATTGACCGTAGGTGTGAGTGTGAATGGTTGTCTGTGTCTATGTGTCAGCCCTGTGATGACCTGGCGACTTGTCCAGGGTGTACCCCGCCTTTCGCCCGTAGTCAGCTGGGATAGGCTCCAGCTTGCCTGCGACCCTGTAGAACAGGATAAAGCGGCTAGAGACGATGAGATGAGATTATATTTGCTCTTAACTACGTGCAGCACTTTTAATTTTGCTTCAGAAAAAAAAATTTACTTTCTTACTTATTTAGTGTTTTCTTGATCATTGCCATGAGAAACAACCTGGCGAAGAGTCTCAACACTGTAAAAAGGGATGGGATTACATTATTAGACTATTTAACAGTTATTCCACAAAATCGAGTTGTACATGAGCTGAAAGCTGATGAGGCACGTAGCACCGAGTCAGCTATAATCCATGTATGACGAGATTGAGTTGAATAACTGTTTTATTCTATCCACATTCACTGGATTTTGAGAAACAGAGCATTTTTATTTTTATTTTTGCAAATTCGATAAGTAAAATATTTATACAAAATCATTTCTGCTTAGAATGTAAACAAACTGGTGAATAATTCTTGAAAAATAAAAAAGATACATTTTATCATCAAATACTTTTATTCGATATTTTATTGATTTTTTTTGGGGGGGGTTGTTTTCAAGGAGAGTTTTTATTTCGTCCTCGGTTGGTTCACTAACCCGCTCCGCCATTTTGTTTTTCTCTCCTTATGGTATATGAGCCGATAGCCTAGTAGCAGTGTAGCCAATCAGAGCATGTGATTGCTCATATCCAGTGAACGTTGATAGAATAAAAATTTAGTATTTAGGATACCTCTTTTAGTAAGGATAATATCTCTCCTCACCAATAGAGGTCATTGTCAGCAGAATTCGACTTGTTCATTTCTGGTTCACTTCCTGTTTATGGACCATCAAAGTGCATTGTTTACACTTACTCATTGCGAAGTCTTGCCAATATTTCCTGTTGTGTAAGTTCTAAGATGAGAGCTTGTAATTGTGATTGTCTTTTTGTTTAGGATCATTCACGACCATTGGCCTGATTACTCCTTTGGGTTGTGTTTAAATATACCGTATTTTCTGGACTATAAGCCGCTACTTTTTTCCTCGGTTTTGAACCATGCGGCTTATACAAAGGTGCGGCTATTCTGTGGATTTTTCTTCCACCGCTAGGGGCGCTCTAACCGGAAGTAGAATCAAAAATAAGATAGACGAAAAATCAATGCAAAGAAGAATTAGCAGATCTTTAGCAGATAGAACACGCACGACAAATTACTAACTGGTAATTATTTTCAAATCCAGCGAAGATGATTAAAGTGACTTGTGGTTTCAAACACAGGAGAAATGAAGGTAAATAAATACCGGTTATTTTCTCTTGGTTCTGTTCCGTTTTAATCAGCAAAGTTGCTGCCGTGTTAAAAGGCACTGTTCGGAAAGAATCTGTTCAGGTACATACATGTACAGTACAAAATCGTTCTGTACATGCAGTAAATATCTAATTTTTCAACATAGATATCTGCGGCTTATAGCCCGGTGCGGCTTGTATATCTTTTTTTAATTTTTTTTTTTTTAAATAGAGCGGATGCGGCTTATATACAGGTGCGCTCTATAGTCCAGAAAATACGGTACACATGGATAGACATGGAGTCAGGTTAGTTACAACATGAATTAATTAACGCAACTAAACTGGCAATATGCTTGTGTGAGTGTGTGCACTAAAACAGTACTTACAACTTTAAGCACTCTTAGCTTAAAACGCTGTTCATTGACCATTAAAAAAAAAAAAATTAAAAGCTGAAACAGTTCACTTCTTTAAAGACCAGCCAGAATTGCAAGCATGGGAAACCTGGCTTGGATTTAACAGATGGAAAAAGTCCATGGCAGCCAAACTGGTGTATAAATGTTAGTATGGCGGGCGGAAATCTAATTGCATGCATGCTTTGTGAAAACACAATGGTGCTCTATAACGTATTAGGAGGCAGCAAGCGGACATCCATTTAGACCTTGCGAGCATGTGGCTTGTGAATTGCTCTTCGTTTCCTTCATTATATTTGGATTCTAATGGAACCTGTGTTGTATGGCCGATATGCTAGGTTATTTTTTTCTCTTCTTTTTCTTCTTCTTCTTTCTTTTTTTTCAGCTTGTTTGTGTGCAAGGCAAGCCATTTTTCATTATCAAAAGTGAGCTGGGCAACACTAAGTGGCAGTTTTATTGTCCAAGAAACCACATTATCGTGAAATCTGGTTGGGAACATGTGCCTCACGCATCAAGTTAGCGGTGAACAGATATCAAGCTGTGTCAATTTTGTGAAAAATGGTTAATGGTTGAATTAACGTAATCACTCCAAGTCAATAAGGCCCAGATTATCGAGAATGGTGCAAGTGTACAGTATGTCTGATATCTGTGCATTCATATAAAATACTTCATCATAGGTCATACAGTGTACTGTATTTGTGTTTTGTTTGCATCCCTTCCTGCTTTGCTCAATAGCTCGGGTATAAGCGGCACAGCATCGATGCATTTACGCGACGACGGAGCTGCTTTCACTGACCCATTGTCCACTAATTGATTCCAATCATCTACTCCAGGCATTCGGCGCAGGTCTTTGTGGGCTAGTCTTCCTGAGCTTTCCATGCAGCGCAGCTTCCATTATCCAGCTGGAATAAAAGCCGTCGGCAGCAGACACACTTCTTCGGCCTTTAGTTGTGTGTTTGTTATAAATTTCCCTGTAACTTTGATCTCTGAAAAAGCTCATGAGAGAGATGAAGAGAGAGAAGGAAAGAGAGTGGAAGTGGGGGAAGATTGATTTTGCACAGGGTGAGGGATGATATAGATTATGGCACATAAAAGGTTATTTCAGGTTGTGAATAGAAGAGGGTATTGAAGCATTCACGATCAAGAAGGTGCCGTGTGGGTTGTGTGTGTAGTCTACTTAAAGAAGAACTTCACAGGATGGTGGAAAGGAAACCGTGAGTGGCACTGCTATGATTACTGTCTTTCACTTTCACTCTCGCACTGCGTTGGCCCTGTGAAGCTCGGTTACAATACAACACTTTGCTCACCCTCAGCATATATTCACTGCGTTCGACAATCCTAAACACAAAGGCTGGCAATAAAAGGAAAACACAATAAATGTGACTGACCTAGAGTATGGACAATGGTCTGTGCTGGCACATTGTGATCTGGTGAAGATCATTTGTCCCATATCTCTTATATTTCTAAGAGTTTCTGTGCTGCTTGCACTTTCTTATTTCCATTTCTCTTGTTCTGGTAAGACGTTTACTCCGCCAGCTAACTGAAATACACTAGAGGTTTTTGGACAGGATGGAAGCTATTTTGAAAAGAAAAAAAAAACGGTTCCAGTAGATTAATATGCAGAGTGGACGTTTCTATGCAGTGTGTACATTTCATAATAATAAAAAAAAAAAAATCACACCATGATAAACAGTCCCTTCTTTTTTTCAGCAAGGTTTGGACCTTTGTTTCATTACCAAACATAAAGTAAGGCCCAACTGTAAACACAATACTGTGACAAAAACTGGCAGCTCAGAACAATAGTATGATAGAGGCAAGGGATAAAATTAGGAAAGACAGAAATGCACTTTGTGTGTGTTTGAATGGACCAAGGACTGCTGTGAGAGGGCAGTGAGAGCGCTCTTTTATAGAAATCACAAAACGTGAGCACATGATTCACGTGTACGTTTTACACACTGGCTTTTGGAAATTTCACATTTTATGTTTCAAACTTTTTTTTTCTCCCATATTTGACATGAAGGTCATTTGGATTTATTTTTCCACATGAGTTGTCTCCCACACACTCAATTCATGCATTACTGTATAGTATCTTATTCATATGGAATTGGCCTTCATGTGAATTACTCACTCAATCATGTGAAAATTTTATGATCATGTGAAATCTGTGGGATTTTTCTGAAAGGGTGCTGTGTAAGTGTCGAGAGAAAATAATTCTGATGCCAATCTGGAGCTTCTCTCTCACACACACACACACACACAAATATAAAAATATATTATTTGTTATAATATTTGTTACATATAGACACAAGTGTTTTACTGGGAAATACTCCACTTGTATTTTTGATCCGAGCTCCATCCAGGACATGGAGACCCAAAACCGTCACATCAATCTCTATATGTCACTCGTGAGGAAATCGATGAATTGTTTTCATAAATTCGGGTACTTTTTGTCTGTGAATGTAATAAAAAGAAAATCACACATTGGCTTAAAGATAGGAAGTTTATCTTTTCGCGTTGAAAAACTTGCATTTTTCATATGAAATACATCGTGGATCTGAGTGATATATTTCCTGATATTTCACTCTGATGACATCACTCCCAGTGTTTTCCCACTGACTAAGACATGCGTTGTCAAAATAGCGAACTGGTTCAAAATCAAAATTCTTCTGATTAACTTGCGTTTTTTTGTTTTGTTTTGTTTGTCTGTTTGTTTTTGGTTTTTTTGTGGATGTGTCTATATAACATAAAGAACATTAAACGGTGGTGCAAAGATATAAAGTTTATCTTCTCGTGTTGAAACTTGCTCGCGTCGCTCACTCATGAATATGTTTACCACTCAAAGATAAACTTTACACCTTTGTACAACCATGTAATATCACATACAATTTGTATATATATATTTTGTACCAGTCAAAAGTTTGGACACACCCTCTAATTCATTTTTTCTTTATTTTTATGAATTAAAAGACACTTCTTCATGTCTTAAAGTAATGATGGATGTTGTTTCTCTTTACTTAGTTGAGCGGTTCCTGACAATACAGATTACTCCAGTTGTGGTGTAGAATAGGGCTGTTTACTGTATGTTTATTATTTACTATTTACTGTTTGATCTCAAAGGCATTAAGAAGGCAAGAAACTCGTCCACTAATTAACTTTTAACGAGGCAGAGCCGTTAACTGAAAAGCATTCCAGGTGATTACCTCATGAAGCTGGTTAAGATAATGACAATAGTGTGTAAAGAGTCACCAAGGTAAACGCTGGCTAGTTTGTAAAATCTAAAATATGAAACGTTTTTAGTATTTTAACACTTGTTTTGTTTGCCATATAACTCCATATCTGTTATTTCATAGTTTTGATGTCTTCAGTATTGTTCTACAATGTAGAAAATACAAAATACAGAAAATCCTATGAATGAGTAGGGGTGTCCAAACTTTTGAGTGGTACTGTAAATATGGTCTCTGTCTCTAACTGATTAAGCGTTAAGTGGGTTGATCAAAATATTGTAGTTCCTGAAGATGAATGAATGAATGATTAGCTTGTCAGGGAACATGACAAAACATTTAAATAGAATGGAAATGTAATGCATGCTGTCCTTCATCTGCTCTGTTCAGCCCCTGATCACTCTCACTCACTTCAGACTGAAAGCACACCATGGCTTTCCATGTTCAGGTAAGAACACACACACACACACACACACACACACACACACACACACTGCCACATCCATCAGCATGTCAAAGACAACATTCTGGCTTGCTTCATTACTATGCACAGCAAAAATTCCCAAAATATGTGTGTGTGTGTGTGTGTGTGTGTGTGTGTGTGTGTGTGTGTGTGTGTGAATTAAGCAGTATTTGTCAGTTTAAACCTGTATTTATGATCTTCAGCATGATGGAACATATTAATTATCAAAAACTGGTCCATTCCAGGGCTTAAGAAGAAAGAGAAAATCCATCAACAGTTCTTCAGCAGTAAAGATGAGCTTTTGCTCCATTCTTGAGTTCATAAGGCTCGAAGATGGACTCTCCATCAATATTTGTGGGCCTTAAAGATTTATTCTGCACAGTCAGGAACTGCAGTATTGCTGCCACTCATTCCTCCTGCATCAGCAAATGGAAAAAAAAAAGCAAAAGAGCATTTGCCAATTACACTTTAGAGCGCTGTAGACATTTTAGATCAACTTTGTGTTGTTTGTAGTCATTAAATATTTAGATCCAAGTTGTACATTTTAATTTAACAAAAAAAAAAAAGCCTCAACCTATTTTTTTTTACACTCTTTATTATTTTAGTACTGCTGTATAATAGAGTTCTGATGAAAAATTAATTTAAAAAAATGATATAACTTTATGGCAAACTTTACAAAGATGCCAGAAGTTAATGACTTCTATAAAATAATAAACATGCATATCATATCATATCATATCATATCATATCATATCATATCATATATCATATCATATCATATCACGGTCCAACCACCATGTATTTTAAGCAACACCTATTCACCCCATCTTGGCACATTACCTTAAAGTTTTATGTTGTGTACATATGTAAGCCATGTCAGGTTTTTTTGTTTGTTTGTTTTAAATAATCCTTCAAGATCATTCATGAATTATAGCTGTAGATTTCCCCTGTTGTGATGTTTGATTTGCTGGGGGGGGGGGGGGGGGTTTCAATTCTTTTGTGATCCGGTAGCAACCCAGTATCTTTTAAGCATTAATTGAACATCTACTTCAATTAATTGAATTATCAATTGTCCTCAAGCTCAAATGAAATTTGTAGGCGCAGTAGCAAAATGGTGGATAATTTAATATGGCGGCTTGGAAACTTTACATGGGAAGATAGGCTGAACTCTGCATGACCCAAGAACTCGTAGAAAAAGAATGGTTTATTAGTATAACTTATGTGCACTTGGATGCATTTCTTTGTTGTAATGCCACCTAGTGGTCAAAATTTCTCATAATGCTGTAGGTCCAAAAACAGAAACCAAGATTCATGTCAGTAAGACAAAGACATATTTCAGAAACATTTTACTTCCTGTAAATTTTGACTTACTTTTATTATAATAATAATAAGTTAAATTTATATAGCGCCTTTCAAGAAACCCAAGGACGCTTTACAATTATAGACAAGGAAAAAAATAAATAAATAAAAATTAAAAAAATAAAAATTATAATAAATAATAATAAAAAAAGTAAAAAGTCCACCAAGTAGGGGTCAGGATGTAATTCCTGTGGTGTAGCAGCCACAGTCCCACCAAAAGGCGCATGAAAACGAGTCCCACATCTCCAGCACCGCCGCCGTGACGCCGTCAACAACATCGCTCGAACACCACGCCATGGATCCACAAAGCGAGCAGAGAAGCACCGCCACGCAGAGCGCTGGTGTGTCCCAAACCGCCTGCACAGCCGCCGCGACACCACCGAGCAACATCGCTCGGAATATCACGCCAAGCGTTAAAGCACAGAGCGCTGGACAACCACGAAGTAAAATGAGCAACAGGCTCACTGCAGTCCACAGCTGGGAGCACAGGCATCGCCCACAGCGAACCAAGGCCTGGAGGGAACCGACGCCCAAAACTGGGTCTGGAGCTACACCACAACCGGCAGACAAAACACTCAAACATCAAACTACACAAACACACAGGAAAAAATAAATAAATTTTAAAAAATGAAAATAGAAAAAGAAAGAAAATGAAAATAAAAATAAAATAAAAAAAGCTCTGGTGAGAAGCGGCAGCCAGAACGCGTACGACGTACTCTCAACCGGAAACGAAAAAAAAAAAACTTTTTTTTTTTACTTTGCCCATGAGTTCACACGGTCCCTTGCCTGGTTCTGATGAACCCCGTGTCCTGCACATTTCAGCACTCTAACACACACTTCAACTCAGGAAGGGCTGTTAATTAGCCGATTAATTGGCGCAGGTGTGTTACAGTAACACAGTAACACTAAGGTGTAGGACAGAGGTTCTCCAGAACATGGGTTTGTGTAGTGGATTACAGGAAAACACGAATATTCAAATTCTATAAGATGAGATTTGTTTTACAGGAGCATCGAAGCTTTTACATGATGTCAAACCTACGCTGCATTCGTGGTGCCTTACAAGGGGTAATTTGCAGGATGTAATAATGTCGTTTCCCATGTTAGCACATTTGATGTGCAAAGTGTAAAAAAAAAATAGATGCCAACAATGAAAGCGTGATTTTTGTTTGGTCTGTCAGAGCACATAAAGATCATGAAAAGCTACTTTAACTGCTATTTTACAGCTACAGACCTGACTAGCTATTGGTTCTGTTCCACTATAGTTAAAGCTAGACGGCCTTTCAATTTCATAAAATCGGTGAAATTTGGTTCCGTCTGAAATTTCTGTCATATCTCAAAATATCAGGCCATTCTGTGGCTGTGAAGTTATTTAATTTGAGGCGATTAAAGCAAATAATGTATATGAAATCGCTCACTTCGCACAGTCAAGCAGACAGAGGAAGTCCGTGTACACATGTGCAGGTTTACCTTCTGATTCTTCTTTTGGGTTTTACGGCAGCTGGCATCCACATTACTACCATCTACAGGTTTACCTTTGAGCGTGCACTGACAGTTCCATCATTCTGTCGCTAAATGAACAGCTGATCACACCGAGGTGCTCACTGAGCGCCAATATTTATTAGTTTGGTCCTGCGTTTCCTTTCCTTCATATAACATCTTTTCTTCTCGCTTTCTGTTACTGTAGTTGATCTTTCACATTTCATTCACACACTCACATCCTCCATTTTTCTGTCGTGTCAAATTTGCATCCCACAATGCCTTGCGCGAACAGGGAAAACCCACTATGTGATGCATGACGTAGTATCTTGAATTGCGTCATGGTGAAGCAGGAAAAAATAGCGGAGAATTTAGGGCCATGTGGCCTTAAATTCATTAATTGTTCTATTAGAAAAATACTAATAAAATTGGAAGTCTGTGATTTGAATTCAGTAGCTTTCGGTCCACTAAACAAAAATAATTGGGTGTCAGGGAAAATTCTTTTTATGACCTACACTTGAAAAATCTGAAAGGCAGTCTACCTTTAACTTCAAACATTCATGGAAAAATTTTGGGCTGAAATTGCAGCACAGCAACAACAGCAGACAATAACAACTAGCGTTAGTAACTAGCTAATATTAGTTATGAGTGATAACTGTAATGCTGATGATTTCCTTCTCAAATCATTGATTAGTATGGTCAGAGTTATAGATTTAACCAAGTACTGTGCCTGTATATTAACTGATCTAAACCCAATATTGTAAAGAAAGGGAACTTTATACTCAGGGACTGTATCATGCACGGCCATGTTGATTTGATGTTACCAGATAAACTGGGAAGGAACTGGTAGTTGAAAAGACTACCCCAAGTTGACGAGTTGAAATTTCAAGTCTGGGGTTAGGTGGAGCGGTGATGGGGGTTCTGTGGCTTTTCCTGGTTGGAGACAGGGAATTACAAATTACAACCTCAACTCGAATGCAGCGTTATTGTATGCCATTGACATGGATGACAACCAAATGAGTATATGAGTTTATATGTACATGCTTTACATTGGGAAGCCATGGCCTAATGGTTAGAGAAGCAGCTTTGGGACCAAAAGATCATGGGTTTGGTTCCCTGGACCAGCAGGAATGGTTGAAGTACCCTTGAGCAAGGCACCTAACCCCCAACTGCTCCCCAGGCAACTCTGGGTGTGTTGTATATCACTCTGGATAAGAGCGTCTGCTAAACACCTGCAGAATTTTTTTCTCAGGATTGTCTCATTATCATCTGGACCAAATTTGGTATACATTAGGGTAAGAGTTGTTTTCTTTATTTAAAATTCAAATACCTGATAAGATAAAACTAAAACTTTCAAATACGTTGAACTTGAGATGGACCAAAGATTTGAGTAACATCCTAGGACCTGTTCGTAACACTCAAGATGCACAGTCCAAAATTGGTGGGGAGATTTATTATGCCATTCTGTAATAGTGCACCAAATGTAAGATTTTTATAATAAAGAGAACATTTGTTAAAACCCCAATTCCACACTTGCACAATCATGAAACATGTTCATCTTTCAACAGTAGCACCCCCTATTGAAGGACACGTTTCAAACTTGGAGTCTTGAAAAGTTCATGATATTCCAAACAAAGAAATAATACATTCCATCTGTTTGTGACTAAGGATCATTTGTTATCGAGGCGTTATGACATCAAGTTTGTCAAGATGAGACAAAGAACCAAGAACCCTGAGCGTTTTTAAAGCAAATTTAGATTTTGGATGTAATGTAAATTTGGCGTACAGAAGTATCCAGTCTTTAGGGCTTTTTTTGGTTAGATGAAGCCAAGTGAATCTGAGGGGAAAACATTTGACTGTGTAACGTGTTTAAGTCAGGAGATACAGGTCCAGATGCAAAACGCTACACTACATTGCCACCATGAGACCGATCAGGGTGTCGACACATTTCTGAGTGGTGGAAGGGGAAAATCCACCTTTATGCCAAATATTATACCTCATCACTGTATTCATTATGATTTAGAGATGGAGGAAAAACAAAATGAAGAAAAAAAATACATGAATTCTTTAAAAATTCTGCTTAGAATACTAGGTGCTTGGACCCCTGGTAATAATAGTCATATTTTCTGTCAGTGTTTGATGTTTTTGCATACAAATCATACAGATATAGAAGTTTAGCCTTATACAATAGCTAAAAAAATTGTCTTTACAAACGTTTAAAATTAATAAACCCCAAATTTTGGCGTAAGTATTCTTATAAACCTAAGCTAAGGTTTACTAAATCTGTATTATGAGTGTAGCGCTGACTGAATATCAGATTAAACAGAAATATAATTTATATTTTAAATTATTTCTCAAATTTAAAGAAACTCAAGACTAAAAAGACGAAATGGTTCTCTTCTGGTTGTTGTAATCTGTCTTTACAAAGTGCTTCCTGATTTATGCAAATCTGTCACTTTGTTGTGACGTATCAAACACCATCTTTCGTCCTATTCAAGCAATATGTCGTCATATTTACAGCTAAAACCTGGAGTAAACATTGAAAATATCCAATACTATATGTGTATACACACACACACACACACACAGCATGGATGCATTCTTGTACAAATATGCCACTTTCATGTGGAAAATCAAAGCAATCTCTTTTTGCACCAAAAAAAAACTGTAATCGGTTTCAGAAAATTGTTCCACTAAACTTTCCTCTGCCACACCAACCACTAAAGCAAATCCTAATCGTCTAGAATCTGACCCCAGCAATTATGTGTCACCCAGAGCTGCTTGATGTGTCATTATCTGGGATGAGGAGGAAATTTTAAACAAAAAACTAAGAGAGATTTGGGGAGATGATTTCATTCTTAAACACTTCATAATGCTGCGCTTGTCAAGCTGGTTACAAAACATGCCATTTCCAATTATCCAAGAGACACATATGAGCTCTCTCTCTCTCTCTTTTATACATCACCTCTTATTGTCCTGCACCAAGTATTTTTACATAAAAAAAGAAAAAATACATACATACAGAAAATTTACAGAAAACTCATATGAACTTCACATGTGAATTTTACACACATGGTTTTTTGACACGTTACATGTTACAGTAGGACATGAGTTTTTTATTCTTATTCTCACCACCACCCAAATTATTCATTTCCCTTCCCATGTCCATTTTTCACATACAGGTCGTTTGTTGTTGTTTGTTTTTAATTTTTCACATGATTTTCTCACGATTAATTTATTTTCATGTGTTTTAACTTTTCCAAAGTGATCAATCACCTATTGTTTATAGGATCTTTGTTTACTGAAGTTCATATGTGCAATTTTCAGGGTATATAACAAGGTGAAATGCACTTTCACATGTTTTTCATGTGATCAGACATTCACTTTACTGAATAACAGTAAATAAAAATGTGATTACGTGTAAAATGTAGAATTTAAAATAAAATTTGAGCAAAGAACCCACCACCTCATAATATGTTGGAACAAAGTGATGATTTGTTGGTGTGAATTAAAAAAAATCGAAAAATTGGAATATTTTTATAATTAGCACACACATTTGTCTCACTATCCTTGTGAGGACCTTCCATTGACATAATTATTATTACAGTTAATTAATGCTGTGCCTGCACCTAAATCTAACCTTAAGCTCAGTAATAAAAAGGAAACTTTTAGGCTCTTTTTTTTTTTTTAAACACAACACCAATTTCCTTGTGGGGACCATCCAAATGTCCCCACAAAGTCAAATTTGTCAGATTTTACTATCCTTGTGGGGACATTTGGTCCTCAGTAGTATATAGACACACACACACACACACACACACACACACATTTATCATGTCCTTGTAAGGACCTTCCACTGACAAACTTATAATACAGCTAGTTAATTCTACCTCACACTTAAACCCATCATTAACCTGAATAACCATTTTTACACTAAAAAATAGCAAAGAGTTTTCCTAATAAATGTCCCTATAAGTTTAAAATACCTGTCAGATATTCCCCACTTACTGGTCCCTCGCTAAGATATAAAAACACACCCAGACACCATTTGTCGAATATCAGGTACAAATTAAAATCATGTTTGAAATGAAATTCACAATCAGCAGCCTCCTCGAATCCATCGACTCGACTTTTACCTGCGTCTCCATGAATTTGTCCTGACTAACGTCGGTTCTGCCAACTTGGATCTGAGAGCCCCTCTCGTGTCCCTTGAGTGAGCCGTTTGTCTCGGCATGCTGTATATTTCCACTGTAATAAGCGCACTAAGGAGCAGAGACTTCCATATGCAACTGTTTAAGGGTGAGGAGTTCTCCATTTTCTTTCTTTTTTTCAGCCAGGCTACTTACTGACACTGGGAAACATCTGTTGGTCCAAAATGGTGACTGATGACTGAAATTATAGGCACGTTGAAGGGGTTTGGAGTGCTTTGAAGACCACAATAATATGTGAGTAAAATGTTTGGTGTCTGCACTCCGGCTGCTCAGAGAGTTCGAGGAGCTAGGTATGTTCGAAGCCACGACTACAGAGAAGCTTGTAAAAGGTTAGTTTAGATGTAAGGTTAGATAGTGACAGCCGAATATTTTTTCTTTTTGTGAGAGCATAAGTTATATATGATGTGAGGATTTATTTGGGTTTTTCATTTAAACTTGTGTGAGAACTGTATGATATTATTATGGTGGTTAAATGACCGAATTGTAATATTTATCTCACTTTAACCCCCACATTGTGGAGGTTTTTTGTTTGGTTGGTTGGTTTTTATGCTTTTTTTCTTTCTTTCTTTTGTAGAAAGTGACGTCTTGCTGTCGTGCCGAGGTATAGAACAGCTTTAGACATTTATTTAATTCTTCCTTGGACATTTCAGTTCTGTAATTTTCAAACTTCTTTGAGCTTTTGAACCTAAAAAAAATTCAACAAATTTTAATGCTTAAAGATGAAGAATGTAAACAAACTGACAAAATGATAGTCGCAATTTGTGAAAAATGCTATAATAATAATAATAATTATTATTATTATTATTATTGAAAAAAAGATACGTTCTTACCATCAAATACTTTCATTCCATATTTTGTTGCCCTTTTTTTTTGTATGTTTTGGGGTTTTGTTTTCGAGTAGTTTTTATTTCGTCCTCGGTTGATTCAGCAACACGCTCCGCCATTTTGTTTTTCTCTACTCACAGTATATGAGCTGATAGCCTAGTAGTAGAGTAGCCAATCAGAGCGCACAATTGCTCATATCCAGTGAATGTGGAATGTGGATAGAATATAAATAAATAAATATGAATCAGTGAAATCATTGTGGCATTTACAGTGTACTTAAACCTTTCGGTCAGGTTTTTCCAAAACTATTCATAATCAACACTCCCTTTTTTATCATTAAGCTACACAATGTTTATAATCTAAAAAAAAATTTAAATAAAAAATAGATACCCTATGGGTCCATGTGGCTACTGCTTATAAATAAAATAGTTTTCTGATCCCATGTCCATACAGTAAATACAGCATATATATTTACTCTATGAGGCAGTAGCCACAAAAATGAAGCGTAATCCAAAAATGAACAATTTAAAAATCATAGAAGAAAAATATACCAAGTGTCTGTACTTTATATTATTCTACTCTTATCTCTTACAGTTTTCGAAACTAAAGCCTCCAAACTGAAGCTGACACACACACGCTGTCACCATGATCCAAACTCTTATTTCCCGGAAAAGGCCCGGCGCTAGAGCTCAGTGGTCTCAATACTCTTTTCAACAACTTCCTGTAACAACTTGGAAGTGTGTCACATCTCCATCACACATGGGATCACTGGCCGAAGAAGGCGAGGAAAGGGGGACAACCTGGAGTATATTTTAAAATAGGAACACACTTTCCCTCAGTCATAAGCATAAACATGTCTGAAAGTGCTTTCTTTAGTCCATTTATTTCGAATGGTGTACCGAATTGTATACACTCACTGATCATTTTAATAGGAACAACTGTATGCGTATGCGCAGTGCACTATTGTTACACTCGTTCTTACAGCACGATGACATAGTGGCTCCTGCCTCTATGAGGCAGTAGCCACAGAAAATCTAAAGCGCTTTTACATAAATACATAAACAAAGCATGCAAAATGTCTTCCAAGGATATCTGTGATGAAAAAAAAACAGCAAATCTTCCATGTATGCAATGAGCGTAACATTCAGCATGAATGCAAAAATCATATACATTTGAATGACGTGTTTATGAGGCATCACAGCACAATTATAGCTTTACCGACTGTATAAAATACTACTAGTTTGTTTAGGTACCAGCTTGTTAAGATAGACCTGAGGGCTTCTCATGAATGCAATGCATCCACCCGTAGGAGGCTTTTATTTGATTTTAAATATGACTTTATCGTATAGCGTGTTTAACAATAAATCAATGTCACAAAGCGGCTTTACAGGAATCAGGATGTAGGTTAAGAGTTCATCGGTGTACTGAAAGGATGTTCAGTATGAGCAGATTGTGAATAATAGTCCTGGGGTGAACACAGGACAGTGTTTATGATTACAGCAGCAGCTCTTAGCTACTGATCTGTCACATCCAGTAAGCATGTAAACGTTACCAGTAAACATTATCACTGTCACTCGCATCTCTGCGAGGATTTTTTTTCTTTCTAATACAGATACTGAAAAACTTCAGTAGTCACTGATACCGATACCCATCCCATATGCCAGGACGTAAATAAAAGACCTGGAGGTGCATTGATGTATAAAAATAATTCAGAACTGGATTGTGTGTGTGTGTGTGTGTGTGTGTGTGTGTGTGTGTGTGTGTGTGTGTGTGTTGGGGAAGGGGTTATTGATTGATTATTTTCCTATAACAGCATGTCCCAAAATATTTTCTCTCCCTCATTCCTCTAGTAACATGCCAGCCATTTGATTTTATTTTAGTCTTAATTAAAGAACAGCATATTTTACTTTTATCCCTTTATAGTTAGATTTAATGTTGTGGAATAATATTATTCCATATTGTGGGTGTGAATATTACTTTATTAGTAGTAGTAGTACTCGTACAATCTGTTCATAAATTAGCGTCAACAATAAAAAGGAAGAAAAAGTAAAAGAAGAATGTTAGCAGTAAATAAATGAAGTTTAATTTTTTATTATAAAATATAAAAGCGGGCGGCACGGTGGTGTAGTGGTTAGCACTGTCGCCTCACAGCAAGAAGGTCCGGGTTCGAGCCCCGGGGCCGGCGAGGGCCTTTCTGTGCGGAGTTTGCATGTTCTCCCCGTGTCCGCGTGGGTTTCCTCCGGGTGCTCCGGTTTCCCCCACAGTCCAAAGACATGCAGGTTAGGTTAACTGGTGACTCTAAATTGACCGTAGGTGTGAATGTGAGTGTGAATGGTTGTCTGTGTCTATGTGTCGGCCCTGTGATGACCTGGCGACTTGTCCAGGGTGTACCCCGCCTTTCGCCCGTAGTCAGCTGGGATAGCCTCCAGCTTGCCTGCGACCCTGTAGAACAGGATAAAGCGGCTCGAGATAATGAGAATGAGAAAATATAAAAGCATTAATATAAAAGCATGTAATTTGGATATAAATTGTTATTTATCAACATTATAGTATAATACTGCTGCACCTCCAGTTCACTTCAATAACTTTTTTTTTTAAGTGGATGAAGTGGCTTTCATTTCATTTGCACATGAATGTTTTGTTCTAGCAGAGAAGGTGTGTGTGGGTGTGTGTGTGAGAGAGAGAGAGAGAGAGAGAGAGAGACAGCACAAGTGCCTGCAGGAGCCACGTATAATTATGAGTGTGGAAAGGTTGAACTGTTGAGACTGGGGGGAGAGTATGAAATGTTTGTGGGTGTGGCTGCTGTACGCAAAGCACAAGACAGAAAACAGAGTGAGAAGCCAAGGTCAGAGAAAAGGCACTATCAGTTACAGGACAATAAATCACAATGACATGCTGTAGATTACATGTGACTAGAGAGTTCTTGGTAAACTCAACAAAATGCTGATATTTGCTGTTGTCCTCAGTAGACTACATTCTGTTATGGACACATGACGCTGAAGGCTTGATATCTGGAGCAACAACTCACCCTTGTGGAGAGATGAAGGAATATTTACAGGGTGTATGGAATGAAGACTTTCCACGCGTGCCTTTTTTGCTTGATCTTCATACAAGCCTGTGGATCCATGATCTATCATCAAAAGAGCTTTATTTCTGAGAGTGAAAAAGAAGAAGAGGAAATCTAAGGGTGTACTACTATATAAAACGTTTTTGAGATTTGTTTGTTTGATCTAAGGTTTTATATATGTGTCAGTCCACCAGATTTTCATACCACATGCTCAGATTATGGATTTTACCTGCTGCATCACACTACCAAGCCTCCATATGCAGGAAATACAAACCAAAGTGAAATTGGACCGAGGGAACATATTGTAAATCTGACATGAAATCATGTGCGCACAACCCAGAATGGTCCATTTTCCAGGCAGAAAGCGTTCAAAATGTCCATGATGTCCATGATGTTTCAGCGAGCTCTAAAGTGTATTTTTGGACCAGAATGACACTACTGTTACTTTGGATTTGCAAAACATCCATTATCTGTAATTGCTTATCCTGTGCAGGCGAGCTGGAGCTGATCCCAGCTGACTACGGGTGAAAGGCGGGGTACACCCTGGACAAGTCACCAGGTCATTGCAGGGCTGACACATAGACACAAACAACCATTCACACTCACATTCACACCTACGGTCAATTTAGAGCCACCAATTAGCCTAACCTGCATGTCTTTGGACTGTGGGGGAAACCGGAGGAAACCCATGTAGACACGAGGAGAACATGCAAACTCCACACAGAAAGGCCCCAATCAGCCACTGGGCTCGAACCCAAAATTTTCTTCCAAAGAGGCGACAGTGCTAACCACTACACCACTGTGCTGCCCCAGATTTACAAAACATCCATTATCTGTAGCCGCTTATCCTGTCCTACAGGGTCACAGGCAAGCTGGAGCCTATCCCAGCTGATAGGCGGGGTACACCCTGGACAAGTCGCCAGGTCATCGCAGGGCTGACACATAGACACAGACAACCATTCACACTCACATTCACACCTACGGTCAATTTAGAGTCACCAGTTAACCTAACCTGCATGTCTTTGGACTGTAGGGGAAACCGGAGCACCCGGAGGAAACCCACGCGGACACGGGGAGAACATGCAAACTCCGCACAGAAAGGCCCTCATCAGCCGTTGGGCTCGAACCCAGGACCTTCTTGCTTTGAGGCGAGAGTACTAACCACTACACCACTGTGTCACCCCAGATTTGCAAAACAGCTGTAGGTAATTTAATTTGATGCCTCATTGATTGGTTGGCACCATGTCAAATTCATTTTTGGCACTGTGCCAATTGTGTCAGAAGTCGCTGATACTCTAACATGGACCAATTTGTTCCCAACAAAGCTAGAACTATTGTTGATACAAGATAGTCCATCATAAAATGTGTTTTTATTCTTTATGACCTCTGAACATGCAGCGTTGAAAGAAGACATGGAGACCAGGACTCAGAATCAGTCAGGACATGTAAGACAAAAATTATTATTAAATTTCCTGTTTGCAGTGGATAGCAGCAGAAGAGGACATATCAAGCCACACAAGTAAATATATACAACACACTCTTGAATGTTAATATATACGGTACTCATGTTTGTTCTACAATAAACTGAGCAACATCTCTGAGAAGCCGTGTCTGTGTCAGTGACGGTTTGCTCCCGGATCGATCCATGAGACAGAATCTCTTAGATGGCAGAGGTCTCCATTCCTAGAGTCCTCATATTTTGTCAATTCAATCTCCTTCAGTACAGACAGATCAAAACCTAATGCCAGAGCAAACCCACTGGGTCGCTGTTTGTATACACTTTCTGTAAAACACTCTAAAGCGTTTTTGTTCATTTTCTGTGAAGGAGAATATTTTGCTTTCAAAAAAACCCCACTGATTTTGAAAGAGGTCCTGTCCAGGTGCAAAAACATAACCACATCACGCCTGTTCTCTGCACTCTACATTGGTTATTGGTTAGCAATTTCCCATAGGATACAATATAAACTCCGCCTCCTGACACCATCAGTGCGTCTATGGAAATGGCATGTCCTAGCTCAAGAACGTACAGTCCAACAATAACCTCCTCCTTTGTAGCCCAAGCCTGCAAGCTGGGCTAGTGGTTAGCATGTCCACTTCTCAACCAAGAGATTGTGAGTTCTACTTGTAGTCAGGTCATACCAAAGACCGTTGTAATAATGGTACCTACTGCCATCTGGTGAGGCACACCGCAATACAGACGCAAGTAGGGAGTCAAACTCTCGCAGTTACTAAAGGCCCCCACTGTAACACTAGCTATGTAACAGGTGAGAGGCTGAGGGCTGTAGAAACAGAGATTGGTGCCAACCAATGCACCTTAAGGGCCTGTTTAGTACTGGGACGGGAGACTACCTGGGAAGACCAAAAGGGACTTATATCTATATCCCAAGGACCAAACATTGCACAACATGAGGATCAGGCCTTTGTTCTATAATGGCTGACTTTTAACCTTATGCTTTTGCCAACAGAATGTCCTTTAATAATTGACGATCTATTAATGAAGAGATTATGAGTTCTACTCATGGTCAGGTCATACCAAAGACCGTCATAAAAATGGTACCTACTGTTCTTTACTATTTGACAATCTTGCACTATCACCTCACAGCAAAGTGATTCTGGGTTCAAACCTCGTGGCTGACTGGGACCTTTCTGCATGTTCTCTCGTGCCTGTATGGGTTTCTTCCCAAAGACATGTGGATTAGGTCAACTGGTCACTTGAAAATGCCCATAGGTCTGAATGAGAGTGTGAAGGATTGTCCGTCTCTATATTGGCCCTGCGACAGACTGCTGACGTGCTCAGGGTGAACCCCACCCCTCAACCGAAGTCCCTGATGGATAAGAGGTATAGATAATGGATGGATGGATCTATTAATTCGCATTGTTGTGCTGTTTCATAAAATATGCAAGTAATTTTATCCTGCCTGTTTTTGTATCTTAGAACATTTGAGGAACATTTTTGAAAGTGTATTGGACAGTAGATTGATTATTTTTCATGTTTTTGATCATATTCGTCATATACTCTTACAAAAAAGGTTCGATGCAGAACCCTCGAACAGAGAGTTCCTATCAGAAAGCAGTTTTAACAATCTCGAAAAATAAAGGGACCAAACTAGACTTTTCCTTGGTGCCATGGTGGCAGGGGAGACGGGGGTCAGTTGGGAACGTTTGTTCCTTTTTTTTTTTTTGTGAATTTATGACTTAAACATTGTAAAGCTCCAGGTTTTTTTTTTTTTAGACATGATGGGTACATTTGTCTGTACATAATTATTCATAATAATAAACAAGGTTGACATTCATGGGTGAATTTGGATGTTGGGTTGAAAGAGCCCACTACACATTCTAAAAGAGTTGTACATTATAATTATATAGTTGATTTTCTTAAAAGGTTTAACAGTTAAGAGTGTAAAGTTTTAAAAGGCTAAATTTAAGTGTTTAAATGTTAAAATGTTGTGTTTAAAATGGGTGTTGATACAGTAGGTGGTTGCTATGCTAACCCATTTGGTTGCTTGTTGGTTGCTACCATATTCCAGTTGGTTGCAAGGGTCCTGGTGGGTCATTGTTATACTAACCAATTTGGTTGCCAGGGTGTTGTTAGTTGGTTGCTATGCTATCCCACATGGTTGCTAGAGTGTTGCTAGGTGGTTGTTCTGGGGTCCCGTGTGGTTGCTATGATCCCAGGTGGATGCAGTGTTATAGTCGAGTCACTAAACCTTGAGTCTGAGTCCAGTCTCGAGTCCTCAGTGTTCAAGTCCAAGTCATTAAAGAAAATTTCGAGTCGAGTCCAAGAACAAGACTCCAACCGTACCATTTGACGGTGGCTGTTGCTGCCTTTATGTGAAATCGTCTCTGCTACCGTGTTGGACTAACGTTACTGCTTGACTGCCCCATTTTAGTTAATATGCTACAGATAAAAAGCTTGTTCATCGCTCAGCAAGCCCCGCCCACTATCAACAGGGCAAATAGCATGAGAGAGGGTTAACGCTAGCTAGTTCATCGCTCAGCAAGCAAGCTCCGCTATGAACAGAGCAATGAACATAGCGTGTCACTTCCTTCTCTGGGTGGAGTCTTGCCAAATGACGATTGTAGTTCGAGGTTGTCCCCGTCATCTCCTCGATAGTTCTTCTACATATGGAACACATAGCAGCGCATTCTCTTGCACCAAGTTAGTATAAAAATTAATGTCAGTATAAATATCTTATGCCAAATTATGATGGCATGTTACAAAACATTATGGCATGCTACTCATCTTCGACTCGTTCAGTATCATGCTAGCTGAATGGAATATATCTGATATACCACTCATTCATCTCATCTCATTATCTCTAGCCGCTTTATCCTGTTCTACAGGGTCGCAGGCAAGCTGGAGGCTATCCCAGCTGACTACGGGCGAAAGGTGGGGTACACCCTGGACAAGTCGCCAGGTCATCACAGGGCTGACACATAGACACAGACAACCATTCACACTCACATTCACACCTATGGTCGATTTAGAGTCACCAGTTAACCTAACCTGCATGTCTTTGGACTGTGGGGGAAACCGGAGCACCCGGAGGAAACAGGGAGAACATGCAAACTCCGCACAGAAAGGCCCTCGCCGGCCACGGGGATCGAACCCGGACTTTCTTGCTGTGAGGCGACAGCGCTAACCACTACACCACCGTGATGCCCATATACCACTCAACGCCAGTCAATATTATTTAAATATGTCACTCAGATCCACGATGTATTTCGTATGAAGAATGCAAGTTTTTTAACATGAGAAGGTAAACTTCATATCTTCAAGCCAACATGTGATTTTCTTTTTATTATATTGACACATTCACAAACAAAAAGTACCCAAATTTATCAAAACAATTCATCGATTTCCTCACAAATGACATATAATGATTTATGTCACTGTTACTGTCTGGATGTAGTTCATATGAAAAATACGAGTGGTGTATTTACCTGGAAAACACTTGTGTCTATATAATATAAAATGTTATTGTGTCTTGCTTGTCTTAACACAAGGTTTTAGAGATAGAGATTTATGTCTGGAAAATATGTGGGTGTTTTGTTGTTTTTGTTGTGATTTAGTTGGGCTTTTTTTTTCTAAATAATTAAGACTGACATGAATTATTGATTCTGTGGTGTGAACATGAACATACAAAATGTTAAACATGACACATGGATATACTTAAAGATAACTTTACTTTTATTTTTTTTCCTTTGCATCCTGTGTGCTCAAAAGTTTCTTTTTTTCCATCGAACAGATTAGTCACCAAGACTTAAAACGCTGATACAATTGTTCCACTATTTTTGTTTCCTCAGCAGTTCTTTGAGATCGTAAATGCTTCTAAATGGGTTTTCTGACACCTATTAGGAATTCACCCAGAAGACCCAAATGAAATCCCCTGTAATAAATTGAGCCTTTATTCGAAGAGTGTATCTGTTAACTTCATCCAGCACGTTATTAAGTTACTGAGTCCTGGGGACAGTTTGAGTCGGTCACTTTCTGTAGGGTTTGCGTGCGAGCGTGTAAAGCCTGTGAGCCTGTGTTTGCACTTATCACCTAATAAACCCACAGCAGTTCAGCTCGAAATAAAGCTGACCTACCACATTGCTTGACCCCTATACAGCTACAGCCATACATACACACACACACACCACCCACCATGCAGGACGGCCATGACAGCCAGCACACAGACACGCTGCTTAAAGTGTCTGTCTGCTTCAGTCCAGTGTTCATATCATAATGAGCACTTTTCAGGCAAAAGGACCTTTTTTAGGAAGCCAAAAACTTTTTAAGAACCCATTAAATTTAGGTGTTTCCATAATAAGAACCTTTTTCAGGAACCTGGAAAGTTTTCCAGCAACCCACAGATGTGAGGATGTTAGGGAAGTTTCTATCAATTAACTTTTTCAGGATCCCAGGAATATTTAGTATGTTTCCAGAAGCTAGAAACTTTACCAGGAAAAAACTGGAACTCTGGTGTGTCTCCACTACAGGAACCTTTTCAGGAACCCAGGAACATTAGGTGTGTATCCGCCACAGGAGCTTTTTCAAGAACCCTGGAATTTCAGCCATTTTATTTATTTATTTCATTTATTTAGTTAGTTATTTTGTGGGGGCTCTTACAAATGCATTTTTATTTTTTATACTGTATGTAAAAATAATTGTTTTTTACAGTTCAAGGAATCAAACTACATTTGCATTTTACAATTTTAAAGCTTAATTGCAAAATTGTAATTATTTAATAATCAGCTGTTTCATCGGTTTTTAATTATTGAACAAATCTTTTTTTATTTAAAAAAATATATATATATCATCCCTGATATCACAGAAAAGTGTACTGTGGCTTAATGTAGTCTGATATCAGCATTTATACTATCCATATTCACTGGATATGAGCAATCGTGTACTCTGATTGGCTACTCTACTACTAGGATATCAGCTCATATATTGTGAGTAGAGAAAAAACAAAATGTCGGCTTGGTTATCAAGTATTTAAAAGAAAAAGAAATAGCTAATAATAATAATAATAATTGAGGGGCGGCACGGTGGTGTAGTGGTTAGCGCTGTCGCCTCACAGCAAGAAGGTCCTGGGTTCGAGCCCCGGGGCCGGCGAGGGCCTTTCTGTGCGGAGTTTGCATGTTCTCCCCGTGTCCGCGTGGGTTTCCTCCGGGTGCTCCGGTTTCCCCCACAGTCCAAAGACATGCAGGTTAGGTTAACTGGTGACTCTAAATTGACCGTAGGTGTGAATGTGAGTGTGAATGGTTGTCTGTGTCTATGTGTCAGCCCTGTGATGACCTGGCGACTTGTCCAGGGTGTACCCCGCCTTACGCCCGTAGTCAGCTGGGATAGGCTCCAGCTTGCCTGCGACCCTGTAGAAGGATAAAGCGGCTAGAGATAATGAGATGAGATGAATAATAATTGATTTTTCCCCCCCATCTCCTGTTCCACACTCCAGCCCAGCTGGTGGCAGTAACGCACCTTTAAGTTGGTTTGCCAACCGCCAAAAAACCTTAAAGAAGAAGAAGGAAAAACAAAATGGCAGAGTGTGTTGCTGAACCAACCGAGGATAAAATAAAAACTCTACTTGAAAACAAAACCCCAAAAATACACAAAAAAAGCAACAAAATATGGAATGAAAGTATTTCATGGGAAGAATGTAATTTTTTTTAAAATTTCAAAAAGGATTATAGTATTTTTCACAAATTGCTACTGTCACTTTGCTGGTTTGTTTACATTCTAAATGGAAATGATTTGATCGTGTATTTATCGAATTTGCAAAAAAAAATAAAAATGCTCTCTTTCTCTAAATCCAGTGAATGTGGATAGAATAAAACAGTTATTCCACTCAATCTCATCGTACATGGCTTATAGCCGACTCGGTGCTATGCGCCTCATCGGCTATCAGCTCATGTACGACTCGATTTCGTGGAATAACTGTTAAATATTGCCCAGCCGTAATACTGATTATCATAAAGTGGATATTTAATGACTTGTTCTGAATTGTAATTAGGGCCACAGTTGTGTCATGGCCTTCTGCTCCCATATTATCAATCCAATTTCTATTTATTATACAACACGGATCTTCATCATAATATTTAATAGATGACCTAAAGTCAGTGAAAAGAACCAGCATTCAAAATTAAATGACTATTTCTAACACACCCAATAACATTATGGTACCAATACTGTAGTTTAGTCAAAACTGAACTTTAAATATCTCATATGCATTTGGAATGGCATTTAAAAGGTTATATAAATTCATTGACAAGGTGCACTTTGAATTTCTTTGTCCAATTTAGAGGCCATTTAGTGGCTAAAGTGGGCCAGTGAGGCTTAATAGGCCATCTGTGGGTAATGTATAACATAATTAGCCCTCACTACCACTCCATGGACGGCCATTAGACCGGCGCCTGAACCCGAGTGACTCTTTAGAGTCCTTTCTTCAATGACCACTGCACCGGGTGCTCCCGCGAGCCGTTCTTATTATTCTGTTCATTCTGTTGATTTCGTTCTCCTCGAGTGCTAGCACCAAGGCCCAGTGTTATTGAATTGCCAGGGTTGTACTTAAGTGGGCCCCCTTTTCACTTGACCCTTATCTTCAAAATGGACCTTCTCTGCTTGTTTTGGTCTTCCATATAAGTCATCTGGTGAAGTTCCTGTGCATTTCTGTGTGCTTTAAATAAAAACAGCACTTCTGGTCGAGACTAGCTGGAAAATAACTCTGTTGTTTTTAATGTGACATGAGGTCAACAAGGACACGCTTGGATGGAGGATCTACTGGGTTCGGAGACATACGGTCCACTTCTATGTGGCACGTCGGACATGTTCTTTACTAAAAGGCCTGGACAAGGAAGCCATTTTGTAGTTGTGTTTGTATGATGAATGTGCTTTTTTTTTTTAGACAATACTGAGTTTAAAAATAGGAATAGGTCATTGGAGCAGGCATAGTTCACGTAAGAATTGTATCGATCACGTAAGTACAACAGTACGGCTAAGACAACTAGGACAACTTTTTTGGTCCTGTTAACTTAAAGACAGCTCTCTCTCTTTTTTAATTTTCTTCAACTTTGAATTGATACAAAGTGCTTGGAGACTCCTTCCGCAGAAAACTTCACCATATCAACGATTAGACACGTTTCTTTGCTAAATAACAACGCGTTTATTATTAGCGTTAGGTTACATGGCGTGTCCACCATACGAGTCCCTGTGAATGAGTTGTTAATGTAGAAACAACTCAATGTGTTAGAACATTAATATAAACCTTACAGCTGGAACTACTGTCAGAGGTGCTGTTATAGAAAATTAATCAGTACCTCCTGACCAAATTAGATTTGATAATTCAACAATTTAATTCAAGAATTATGAGCTAGCAGAACGAATGATATTGTAACTATACACTTAGTGCTACAGGTTTTGTATTTATGCTCCCCGACCACATCGAATTAAAAATAACACTATCTCCGAACTGGTGGTGTAGTGGTTAGCATGGTCACCTCACAGCAAGAAGGTTCTGGGTTCGAGCCCAATGGCCGACAGGGGCCTTTCTCTGTGGAGTTTGCATGTTCTTTGCGTGGGTTTCCTCCTGGTGCTCCAGTTTCCCCAACAGTCTAAAGGCATGCAGGTTAGATTCATTGGTGGCTCTAAATTGACCGTAGGTGTGAATGTGAGAGTGAATGGTTGTTTGTCTCGACATGTCAGCCCTGCGATGATCTGGTGACTTGTCCAGGGTGTACCCCGCCTCTTGCTCATAGTCAGCTGGGATAGGCTCCAGCTTACCCGTGACCCTGCACAGGATAAGCGGCTAGAGATAATGGATGGATGGATGGATGGATGGATGGATTTTCTCCGAACTGGATCCTAATCATAAATCGAGAGCTATTTATACAAATGGATCACAAACAAGGATGACATTTTTTACAAATGTAGCTTGTTTTAGAGACATTTTCTAACCATATCAAACTTTGGTGATATAACACCAACTACCTCCTACAACTAGTTCAAGTTTATATACACTGGAGTTCCTTACACCTTATTTCGTCAAATGCAGGTTCAGTTTTGACCTTGTGGTCATTTCATTTAATTCTACTTTAATTATTACACTTTGATTTTACTGGTTAAATTCAGAATTGCATTTTAGCACTAGGGGCGGCATGGTGGTGTAGTGGTTAGCGCTGTCGCCTCACAGCAAGAAGGTCCGGGTTCGAGCCCTGTGGCCGACGAGGGCCTTTCTGTGTGGAGTTTGCATGTTCTCCCCGTGTCCACGTGGGTTTCCTCCGGGTGCTCCGGTTTCCCCCACAGTCCAAAGACATGCAGGTTAGGTTAACTGGTGACTCTAAATTGACCGTAGGTGTGAATGTGAGTGTGAATGGTTGTCTGTGTCTATGTGTCAGCCCTGTGATGACCTGGCGACTTGTCCAGGGTGTACCCCGCCTTTCACCCGTAGTCGGCTGGGATAGGCGCCAGCTTGCCTGCGACCCTGTAGAACAGGATAAAGCGGCTAGAGATAATGAGATGAGATGAGATTTTTAGCACTAACTAGATTTCACTTTGGGATGTATATTGTACTTTCATTCATTATAGAAAGATATTTAAGTGGAAGTTAAATTGTTTTGTAAACTAAGTGCCTCCGACAGAATCCTTCATCCATTAAAAACGTCCTCTCCAGAAATCACTCACCATGTAATGAGGTTGTAAATGATTGTTTAAGAAAATATTTATCCCTTCTGAAGCAGAATACTCTGTTGTTGCACAGTAAAAAAAAACAAACAAACCAGGACTTGAAACAGAGAAAGGACGCATTTGCAGCGGAGCTTCACATGTGGTTGAAATGTAGTAATAAAGTTTATCTTATCTTATCATTGACGGAACAATGAATTCTGAATTATTCCAGCAAATTCTAAAGGAGAATGTCAGGGCATCTGTCCGTGAACTGAATATCAAGAGAAAGTCATCACGCAGGAAAACAACGACCCAATGCACACAAGTTCTATGAAAGAATGGTTAAAGAAGAATAAAGTTAATGTTCTGGAATGGCTAAGTCAAAGTCCTGACTGTAATCCAATAGAAACGTGTGAGCAGTTCATGTGAGGAAACACACCAACATCCCAGAGTTGAATATGTTCTGTACAGAGAAATGGGCTAAAATTCCTTCAACCTGATGTGCAGATGTGATCAACAGTTACTAGAAATGTTTTGTTGCAGTTATTGCACCAGATACTGAAAGCAAAGGTTCACATACATTTGCCACTCACAGATATGTAATACTGGATCATTTTCCTCAATAAATAAATGACCAAGTATAATATTTGTGTCTTGTTTGAACATGTTGAACTTGTGAGAACTTGTGTGAAAATTCTACAGGATTCAGAAATGTTCAACCTCCACTGTAGGTTATAAATGAGAAACCAGAAGATAAAACAGTGGAGATTTTTAAATCATGTAAATATCAGAGAAAGACACATTTTAGATCTAATTCTCGGCTCAACTGCTAAAGCCCTCCTAACAAATCATTAACATTTTCATTGTATCAGAGCAGGCTTGTAGTGCTTGAGAGCACTGATGACTCAGACTTGGACTGGGACTCGTGCATTAACTGCATTCGGACTCATAAACTGGAGACGAGGACTCTGATTTTTTCTTTATTTTTTGTAACATGGCATAATAATTTGGCATAAGATATTTATATCTACATTCATTTTTGTACTAATTTTGTGCAAGAGTGTCACACCTGCGCGCTTTGGCACATGCATCAGATCGACTCTCGGGCGTGCTCCGGACAGCACACACGCCAAGCGGACTCTCGTACTGTACACATACCATAAACGACTTGCACCTGCACAGGATTAAGGCGCAATCAGCACGCCTATATAAAAACTGTGAAAACACACTTACTTTGCGAAGTATTGAATTGCGTTGCTGACACATTATCAAACCTTATTTCCTTGTTTGGTTTCCTGATCCCTGATTTCCTGTTTCTCATCTTTGATTCTGCCGTGTCTACGATAGCCTGTTTGTGTCTCGCTCGACCTATTGCCTGTTTCGCTGTTTTACGATTTTGCCTGCCGTTCTGGATTACCTGTCTTCACTTGGATTAATAAACACACCTTCTGCACTTACATTCGTCTCCCAACCATCTCTGACAGAATACTTCACACTCCCTGACAAAGAGAAGCACATTCACCTGTTCATACGTCATGTTCAGGAACAAACTAATGTTAATGGCGCTAAAACAGCCACTGTCAAATGGTGCGGTTGGAGTGTTGGACTCAACTCAAATTTTTTTAATGACTCAGACTTGAACACTGGGAACTCGAGACTGGACTTGGACTCGAGGTTTAGTGACTCGACTACAACACTGTATCAGAGTACTGTATTGTGAGTATTGTGATTTATTGTTTGCCTATTTGAAATTATTCTATCCACATTCACTGGATATGAGCAATCATGCACTCTGATTGGCTACTCTATTAGGATATCAGCTTGTATACCGTGAGTAGAGAAAACGAAAATGGCGGCGCGTGTTGCTGAACCAGCTGACGACGAAATAAAAACTCTATTCAAAAACAAATCCCCAAAAAATACAAATTTAAAAAAAAAGGAAAAAATATGGAAGAAAAGTATTTGATGGTAAGAACGTGTGTGTGTGTGTGTGTATATATATATATATATATATATATATATATATATATATATATATATATATAAAATTACACACACGTTCTTACCTCGGATGTTTTGTATAAAGGTTCTATTTCTTGAATTTGCAACAAATAAAAATAAAAATGCTCTGTTTCTCAAAATCCAGTGAATGTGGAGAGAATAAAACAATTATTTGACTCGATTTCTTGGAATAACTTAAATATAAAGTTGTAGACGCAAACTGTGACCGACAGGAAGATGAGATCAGGTAGGATGGTCATCATGGAATAATATTTCAAATGGACGTTGAAACAAAAGAAAAAAAAAAGTTTTTTGATGGTAAGAACATGTGTGTGTGTATGTGTGTGTGTATATATATATATATATATATATATATATATATATATATATATATATATATATATATATAATTACACACACACGTTCTTTCCATCAAAAAAACTTTTTTTTTCATTCAAGAATTATCGCATTTTTCACAAATTGCTTCTGTCATTTCGCCGGTTTGTTTACATTCTAAGCGGAAATGATTTTGTCGGATGTTTTGTATAAAGGTTCTATTTCTTGAATTTGCAACAAATAAAAATAAAAATGCTCTGTTTCTCAAAATCCAGTGAATGTGGAGAGAATAAAACAATTATTTGACTCGATTTCTTGGAATAACTTAAATATAAAGTTGTAGACGCAAACTGTGACCGACAGGAAGATGAGATCAGGTAGGATGGTCATCATGGAATAATATTTCAAATGGACGTTGAAACAGTATTATATTAATTTGCATGATTTAACCAGGATTTGGATTTCTTCAGCCTCACACATTGGTGTTCAAGTTAGGTAGACGAAGGAACATGCAAAACGTAGGTCCATGTGATCCTTTTAACAAAAAACAAAAACAAAAAAATCACAAGCCTTTCAGATTTGAATAATTTACTTTAAAAAAAGTGTAAAAGTTACAGATCCTTTTTTCCCCCCAGAGACAGATCTGCTCAATATTCAAAATGATGGTAGGTGTAACAAACCTGCCCCAAAAGTATTTGTCCGTAGTATACATAAGTCTTGGCAATGCACCCTTGGCTGTATTTGAATGAGGTGGCTATACTGTATAATTATATCTCAAAAAAAAAAAAAGAAGGAAGAAAGAAACTTCATAGGAGTCATGTAGAATAAAATAAAATAATTCAATAATGCCATGAAATGTACAGCTTCAAAAAAAAAAAAAAAAAAAATGGGGAAAAAAAACACTGCTGAAAATTGTATATACAAACATGCAAGGAAGTATACAAATTACAGGGCAACTTTTGTGTCCATGAATAAGAAACAGGCCTTTTCTGACGGGTAAATTTGACATCTTTAAAGACTGCCTTAGAAATAATGCATATTAGTTCAAATGTACAATATGTTTCATGTTCATATACACTGAATTCAATCTATTGCCTAGTTCAAGTTCATTTTGCAGTGATAGAAAACACTTCATAAATATATCATTTCTGCATCGTTTAGCTATTAACTTAAACACATTAAATTAAAAGGCAAAAAAAAGATGAGTGTAAATAAAAAATAGGCAACTTAATGCATTCATTTCATAAACGCTTTATACTGTTTTGTCTCATGAAAGACCTTTTTTTATGTAAATCCCTACACAATATTTCCCATTTGTGGTTGCTAGAAAGAGATTTGATATAAATGTAATGTATACAATGGGATATATAATATATAAATATGGCATTTTAACTTTTTGTTGTACAATCGTCTTTAAAATTACCATCTCAATGCTCTCGATTTGAATTTGGAAAAAAAAAACACAAAATGAAATTACTCAATTTTTTTTTTTTTTTGCTTGCTTGCATTAATAAAAATAATTCTCTGCAAAGTCTACACTATAAACAAGAGTTTAGATTTCATTGTCAAATATTAGCTGGCGAGTTTATCTACATCAGGGTTGCGAGGGAGAAAGTGCCGTTATTAAACGAAGTTTGTTGCGTGTTCTCTCTCAACGGTTCAGCTTTAAGTACAAATTGAGAGAGATATAATCAGAAGAGCTTTGTACAATAGATTACAAGGTTGTTTAAAAGGAAAAAAGAAGAAGAAGAAGAAGGTGTAGCTGGGCTCCTCTTGCTGGTCCATGAGCCTCTGGGCTGATTACGCTGTGGGCAGTTTAGAGTGCGATGGAGAGAGTCTCTTGCATATTGGTTTCGGCCGTAGTGGAGATGCGTGTGTGGTGTTCCATTAATCTTGAGGGCTTGTGGGAAAATGGCTGTTGCTGTGACAGAACCTTCGGCTACGTTCACACTGGTGCATACAGGCACGTCTGATTTTTTTTTTTTTTTGGCTCAATGTGACAGGATTTTGTGGATACTGTAGTCCGATCTTTTCAAATCAGACCTGAGTCTCTTTCATATGTGGTCCTGGATTGGATATGTATCTGATAAGTGGTTGTTGATAGTGGTCACATGCACATCTTTATATGTATCACGCCCTGGGATTTTTATACCAGATGCTCTGTTTACAGAATGTGATATTTTGCACCGTTTTTGCTGGCTGATCCAACGAATGATCACCTCAACAGCGCCTCTACGGGATACACTTTTAACATCATCCACATCATACTGAGACGAGTATACCGTAGATCTTCCTTCTGCCATAAAAATCAGCGAATTACATTTTGATTTGTCGTGAAAACGCGTCGACCGTGCACGTGCAGTTTTCGCGCAACATTCACTTGGCGGCGCTAATAGTTCACCACGTAATAGTTCACAACCTTCTGAGCAGCATTTTGTAGTCTGTTGCTCGACAATTCTGAGAAATTCACCAATAATCTACAGTTGAGATTGCCTCCTGATGGATTCACAAGGTTCTGTAGGATCCGTAGTCAGTGCCTGGAGCATTTTGGGTTGCGTGCGCATGATTTCATGTCCGATTTACAGTAACGTCCCTTCATCCAATTTCACTTTGGGTTGTATTTTCTGTATACGGTAGTTTAATGCAGTAGGTAAAAGCCATAATCTGAGCATCTGGTATGAAAATCTGGTGGATTCACACATGTGTAGGGAACTGATTCAAGAACAACT
Organism: Neoarius graeffei; assembly: GCF_027579695.1. NCBI lineage: Eukaryota > Metazoa > Chordata > Actinopteri > Siluriformes > Ariidae > Neoarius > Neoarius graeffei. Next base: position 12,161,961 of record NC_083596.1, on the reverse strand, counting down.
TGAAGGAATTTAGCGCAAACTGAGTAGTGTTCGAAGTAACTGAATATAGGAGTGACTTACAGTGACAAACGTGAGCAATCCAATCTGAGCGAAAAAAATCAGAATTGTGAAAAAAGGCTTGTAATGTGAACGTAGCCTTAGCGTTCGAATCAGGTCTACCAGCTGATCCATATATTTCTGTAGATCACATCAGCTTAGCGATGTGGCCAAGTGATAAGACAGCTGATGGCAACCAGAGCCTTCTGGGACGATGTTAAGCTCCATCCTAGTGTTATTACTCAATAATTAATCCAGCTAGCCCACTTTTCTCGGGTCCTACATGGAGGAAAAGGGCAGGAAGGGAAAAAAAAAACAATTTCAAAAGTATGGCTGCCATTTGAAGCTCAAATTTCTATCCAAAAAAGTGCAAGATTCAAAACCCTTTCCTCCAGTTTGAACCATATGACCCCGTCAGAGTTAAAGGGTAGTGATTGTACTATGCTTATTTCTGAGATGGTTGCATGTTTCCACCAAAAAACAAAAACAAGAAGATGACTGGCCTCTATGGATAGCGCAAGCTGCCTTCGTTGGTTCAAACTCAAAAGCCCAGAAATCCGGCCCGTAAAGAAAGGAAGGCAGTGCTAGAGCAAAGAGTTTCTCCTTCAAACTCATCCCGAATGGTGGCTACATTTCAGAACGATGGTCCCAAGCACCCATTTCAGAGGCGTGCAGCTGCTTCCAGCCGTGCCGGCCTCACTCCACTAGTCCTATAAGATGTTGAGGATGGCGTTGTACATCTGTGTGAGGATGACTAAGTGCACAGGTAGGCAGGAGCGGCGGTCTTGGGTGGCAGGGCTGCAGGTTAACCAGGAGAGGGCGTTGTACTGCTCCAGCACAAACCTGCAAAACAGGTGTGTATTATTAACCCATATGTTCAGGTTCAGTTTTACAGGGAATGTAAAAATGACTTTTAATCATATTCAAGGATCAATTTTGTATGACTGTGAAAAATAACTATAAAATAAAAATGATATATTTAAAGAGGGCGGCACGGTGGTGTAGTGGTTAGCGCTGTCGCCTCACAGCAAGAAGGTCCTGGGTTCGAGCCCCGGGGCCGGCGAGGGCCTTTCTGTGCGGAGTTTGCATGTTCTCCCCGTGTCCGCGTGGGTTTCCTCCGGGTGCTCCGGTTTCCCCCACAGTCCAAAGACATGCAGGTTAGGTTAACTGGTGACTCTAAATTGAGCGTAGGTGTGAATGTGAGTGTGAATGGTTGTCTGTGTCTGTGTGTCAGCCCTGTGATGACCTGGCGATTTGTCCAGGGTGTACCCCGCCTTTCGCCCGTAGTCAGCTGGGATAGGCTCCAGCTTGCCTGCGACCCTGTAGAAGGATAAAGCGGCTAGAGATAATGAGATGAGATGATATATTTAAAGAGATTGGGTTCAGTCAGTATGACATTGTATTCAGAGTTTGAATTCTCGCCATTATCTCATTCATATATCACTATCAGCAAAGGGAAAAACTAGAACATCAAGGGCGTAGCAGCTCATCTGGCCTGCCATCAAAACAACCATGGCTACCAAAACATCAAACAGAACTGAAATGTGACAATGTGAGAGAGGCGCAACCTCCACGACAAACTATTTACGATAAAGGACTAAATTCTGTTTCTCAAGTAAAGATCGAGCCAAAACCTCGATCAGAACTGAATTCGCATAATAAATGAGAGAGGAGATACAATTCTAGTCAGAAGAAAATCTGTTAACTTGACCTAATTATGAATATGTTAGCAAAAAAATTGACAATACAGTGACCGAGTGTTGTGAAGAAGGTCTAGTTCTGTCAAATAAAACAATCAGAACTGAAATCCACTGAGAACTGAGGGAGGGAGGAGACACGATTTAAGTGAAAACAAACAAAGTTGTAAACAAATTGTTTACAACAAGAAAATCAACAAACAAATGACCAAGTTTGTTCCCTGAGGGAAGATCTGCCCCCAAAACATCGATCCGAACTGGAATCGGGTCAGAACTGCAAGAAGAGATACAATTCTAATGAGAAATCCCGAAACTCATTAAGGTGACCTAATTAGCAGTTCATTAGCAAAAATTTGACAAAATAATGACCAAGTGTTGTGAAGAAGGTCTAGTTCTTTCAAATAAAACAATCAGAACTGAAATCCATTGAGAACTGAGGGAGGGAGGAGACACGATTGAACTGAAAGTAAACAAATTGTTTACAACAGGAAAATCAACAAACAAATGACCAAGTTTTGTTCCCCGAGGGAAGCTCTACCCAAAACATCGATCAGAACTGGAATCGGATGAGAAATCAGTCAGGAGATACAATTCTAGTGAGAAGCCTTTGTTAATTTGGTCTAATTAGTAACTCGTTAGCAAAAAAACAACGACCAAGCTTTGTGCGGAGTGATGAGTTCTTTCAAACAAAACAATCAGAACAGAAATCTGTATTGAACTGATGGAGGAGATACAATTTAACTGAATTGTGGACGACGGATGATGGACGCCAAGCCGTGGCAACAGCTCATTGTCCTTATGGCCAGATGAGCTCATCAGAAGGAAGAGCTCAGAAAATCAACCTAAGAATGTGCGTAACCCGAGTCTGAATACACGTAACTTTCCCCATATTAAAGGAAAAGGCAACTTTTGTACAGTGTGTGTAATAGGAGAAAAACATATACGTAATCAATTCCGTTAATTATTTCCATTATATATAGAACATGAAAAAATATTTTTAACTTTGAAATCATGAATTGACACAGAGGAGCCGAAGTTGGAGGAGTCAGCCATTTTGAGATTGTGGGCAACTATAAACCAATCAGAATCTTTCGTTAATGCGCCTCCCTCTGATCTGTGACGTCACTGGGCCCATGAAAACAGTGTTTACAGACAGATCACTGTGATGACAGTAGGAGTCCCGGCGGGTGGCTTGTATTCGATTCGTTTATATCCCAACCTTGTCAGCTGTCAGATTTATGTTCATGGACCCGGTAAGCTGGTAAATAATATTTTTTTTTTTTTTCTTTACCAAATTCTAACAGAAAACGAGAGCGCCCGAAAGGGAAAACCGAACCGAGCTGCTTCACGCATGCGCAGTAGGCTTAGTAGGACAAATCCAAATAGGAGTCATTCAGGATTCAGCCATGTTTTTGCTCCGTGTTTTTACTCGACCAAAGTTATACAGTATTATGAGCTTTAAGTTGCATAAATAAAACCATTTGGTGAAACTTTGAAGAAGCGATTGTACTGTTTTTTTTTTACCTTATTACCATGAAGCACTGAAGAGTTCTTTTCAGTGGTGGGCCGCATGACGTCACGCAGTAGATCAATATGGCGGAACGCATCTTCGCTGAGCTCAGCGCAAGCCCATATTATTAAAAGTTAAAAGATACTGTTATGCGGTCTGTTCTTTCTCTATAAATTCCATGATCGATTCCTTTATATATTTATCTATCTATTTGTGGTGATTTTGTACAAAAGTTGCCTTATCCTTTAATATTGACGTAATTTTTCGACTTGTGTCACCAACTCTGAAATAAACGTGTTAACAAATCCTAAAAATGATCAGACTCTGCAAACAAGATGTAGACACGCCACACAGTGGTGTTACAAAAAAAATATATATATATATATATCTGATTTTATTCCCTGTCACGTGACCACTATCTCTAATTAACACATACATCTGCCATCTGCTGGATTCCTACTGGGTTCAAAACAAAGTGTTGATTAATGAGTTGATGGGTTAAAGGGAAATCCATTATTAACCAGTGAACAGAATAATGGCTTAATGGGACATCCTTTATACAGAATAAAGCATAATCGGGCACGAGGATGGTGTGATGTGAAACGTGGTTTAATTTTATTCTGACCTGAGCACATCTGAAGTGGTTTTGGAGTCCAGTGGATGTGGGTTCCTCTGGGACGTCTTGCTGGAGACGAGCTCGTCCGTCTGAGCTATGGAGATGTGGTGGTGCAGAGAGGCCTTCAAAATAAACACAAATCGATCACATGTTTATGTTAATTCACATTAAAAACACATTACCTTCTGACTCCTTTGTCTTGTGTGTGTGTAGAGGTTCTTTTGATCATTTTTAAAATCTTTACCCTGTCTTCCATCACGCTGTACTTCTCTCCTACTGGTTAATACGGATATTTGGACAATGTTAACTTGATTCCTACCTTGAGAAAGAGTGGACATTGGTTCTGTGCTTGAGGACATGAGGCCCAGAACCAGTGAGGCAGTCCTTCTGCCTGAGCAGTGGAGACGTAATAGCCTAAAGCCAGGGGCTGCTGCTTCAGCTCTTCAGGGGCCTCACGGGACAATAACCGCTCACCCTGACTCTGTACACAAGACGTCACACACTATTTACTCCACTACAAACACACAGCAGGTACGTATAAATGGATGGGCTAAAACTATAGTATTGAGCAGCTTGTCATTTTGAAGGCATGTGATATTATGACCACTAGGGGCACTGTAGAGCTTCAAAAAAGACCATTCTGTGTTTCTTGAGAGCTACAAAGCACAGAATACATTTTTGCACTGGAAGCATGTCATTAGAGAGTAACGACAGAGCAAAGAAGAAGAAAAACAGTCATAAAACTAATGGATGATGAGTTAATACTGGTGAAAGCTAAAGTTATAAAGAAGGGATTTTTTTTTCTTTCTTGATTTGGTAAGTGAAAAATTTAGTATGCTAATAAAGCAAGGGGGCGTGGCTGAAAACAAAAACATTATTACCTCGCCCGTGACCGAGTCAGTGGGGCGAGGCATTGTAATCAGTGCGGTCTGTTTGTTTGTCATAGATTACCTGATTAAACTTTGGGGGTAATCGGGTCAAGGTCGCCAGAAAGGTTAAAATTGTTTGGGGTTTTTTTTTTGCGATAACTTTCTTCAAATTCGTCATTTTGACTTCAAACCAAAACCAAAACGTGCATCTTTCAATTCTGCTTCCAACCATATGCTGCATGACAGGGTAGCTTGGACAGTCTCCGTAGCGGCTGAAGGTTGAGGGGGGTCAAGGTCATAGGTCAAAATAACATTTTCCATTATAACTCAAAAATAGTTGCCGATAGACAGGTGTTTACTATTATGAGCAAATCGGAACTCCCATATGGGCTTTCATTTGGCACCATGATCTTTGACCTTGAGTGACCTTGAAAGGTCAAACTCAAGGTCACGGATTTTCAAAGGGCTGTAACTTGAGAATGGTTGATGGTAAACAGATATTTACCATTATCAACTTATAGGAAGTGCCATATGGGCTTTCATTTGGCACCATGATATTTGCCCTTGAGTGGTCAAACTCAAGGTCACAGGTTTTCAAAAGGCTATAAATTTAATCTTAGTTGACTTTGAAAGGTGAAAAGGGAACACTTGTAAAATGCCGTCAGTATCAAAAGCACTAAAATAAGTGCTGCCGGGCGAGGTTTGTTTTGATTGGCAACACTTGTTCTCCGTATACCAAGCTGGGTAATCACAGTAGCATTTTTTTTGTGTGTGTTGTGTATTTTAAAACTACATCAGATCCCTTTAACACATTTTTGATATATCCATCACTTCAGAGATACAGTGCCTTGAAAAAGTATTCATACCCCTTGAACTTTTTCACATTTTTCCACCTTACAACCACGAACTTAAAAGTTTTTTATTGAGATTTTATGTGATAGACCAACACAGAGTAGCACATAATTGTGAAGTGAAACGAAAATGATAAATGGTCTTCAAAATTTTAAACAAATAAAAATCTGAAAAATGTGGTGTGCATTAGTATTCAGCCCCCTGTACTCTGATACCTCTAAATACAATCTAGTGCAATCAATTTGTAGTGAAAATTCATTATGTCTGATAATTATAACTATTCTTTTAAGTTCGTTTCTTAAGACACGTATTTTTAAGTATGTTACCTCGCTTGTTGACAGTTTCGGCGAACACTTCCGCCTTCTTCAAAACAATCACCAGATGTCGAGTGGTGACGTGCCTTATCAGCTGATGTTACTCTATGGAGGCGTGAACGTCCCGCCCAATTTGACAGGTAGTCCACGCCTCCTGCTGTCAGGTCGCTGCCCCAGGACTGCGCTCCAGGTGTGCGACAGCGCGTACGCTCCCTGAACCATGAACCGGGATGAGGGAGCGTACGCGCTGTCGCACACCTGGAGCGCAGTCCTGGGGCAGCAACCTGACAGCAGGAGGCGTGGACTACCTGTCAAATTGGGCGGGACGTTCACGCCTCCATAGAGTAACATTAGCTGATAAGGCACGTCACCACTCGACATCTGGTGACTGTTTTGAAGAAGGCGGAAGTGTTCGCCGAAACTGTCAACAAGCGAGGTAACATACTTAAAAATACGTGTCTTAAGAAACGAACTTAAAAGAATAGTGCAATCAATTGCCTTCAGAAGTCATCTAATTAGTTAATAGAGTCCTACTGTGTGTAATTTACTCTCAGCATAAATACACTTGTTCTGTGAAGGCCTCAGTGGTTTGTTAGAGAACACTGAAGAACAAACAGCATCATGAAGACCAAAGAACTCACCAGACAGGTCAGGGATAAAGTTCTGGAGAAGTTTAAAGCAGGGTTAGGTTATAAAAAAATATCCCAAGCTCTGAACATCTCAAGAAGCACTGTTCAATCCATCATTCAAAAATGGAAAAAGTATGGCACAACTGTGAACCTACCAAGACATGGCCATCCACCTAAACTGACAGAGCGAGCAAGGAGAGCACTGGTCAGAGAAGCAGCCAAGAGGCCCATGATCACTCTGGAGGAGCTGCAGAAATCCACAGCTCAGGTGGGAGAATCTGTGCACAGGACAACTATAAGTCATACACTCCACAAATCTGGCCTTTTTGGAAGAGTGACAAGAAGAAAGCCATTGTTGAAAGACAGGCATAAGAAGTCCCGTTTGCAGTTTGCCAGAAGCCATGTAGGGGACACAGCAAACGTGTGGAAGAAGGTGCTTTGGTCAGATGAGACCAAAGTTGAACTTTTTGGCCTAAATGCAAAGTGCTATGTGTGGCGGAAAACTAACACTGCTCATCACCCTGCACACACCATCCCCACTGTGAAACATGGTGGTGGCAGCATCATGCTATGGGGATGCTTTTCTTCAGCAGGGACAGGGAAGCTGGTCAGAGTTGATGGGAAGATGGATGGAGCTAAATACAGGGCAATCCTGGAAGAAAACCTGTTGGAGGCTGCAAAAGACTTGAGACTGGGAAGGAGGTTCACCTTCCAGCAAGACAATGACCCTAAACATACAGCCAGAGCTACAATGGAATGGTTTAGATCAAAGAATATTCATGTGTTAGAATGGCCCAGTCAAAGTCCAGACCTAAATCCCATTGAGCATCTGTGGCAAGACTTGAAAATTGCTGTTCACAGACGCTCTCCATCCAATCTGGCCGAGCTTGAGCTATTTTGCAAAGAAGAATGGGCAAAAATTTCAGTGTCTAGATGTGCAAAGCTGGTAGAGACATACCACAAAAGACTCGCAGCTGTAATTGCAGCAAAAGGTGTCTCTACAAAGTATTGACGCAGGGGGGCTGAATACTAATGCACACCACATTTTTCAGATTTTTATTTGTTTAAAAATTTGAAGACCATTTATCATTTTCGTTTCACTTCACAATTATGTGCTACTCTGTGTTGGTCTATCACATAAAATCTCAATAAAAAAACTTTTAAGTTCGTGGTTGTAAGGTGGAAAAATGTGAAAAAGTTCAAGGGGTATGAATACTTTTTCAAGGCACTGCAGGTTATATCGACAGAGTATACATAAGCATTTAGGCATATAGAAGGCATTAATCTACAAGCCTAAAGGTTATGATCATAATACGTCAGGAATAAAACACGGCAGGTATGCAATAACAGGAAAATAATCAGTGATGGAGTAGTGTGATCCATCTCACACCACAGCAATGTACTAATGCTAACAAAATTTTATTTATCATAAAAGTATGAACAACTGTTCATACTTTTTTAAAATCCATTTATAGTTACATTTAAACCACAAAGCGCAAAGTACGACAGCAGGAGTATGACAGCATATTAGGGCCATTAAAAAAAAAATTAAGGGGCTGGAAGATGGGGTCATATTGTGAGAAAAAACTCAGAATTTCCGAGATTTAAGTTGTAATTGTATGAGGAAAAAACTAAAAAAAATTTGCAAGGAAAAAAGTCACAAATTTCTGTTACTCTGAAATGCAGTCTTTGTAGTCGATATACGTCTTTTATTTTTTTTCCCATAAATTTGTGACTTTTTTCCTTGGAAATTTATGACTTTAATCTTAGAAATTCTGAGTTGTTGTTTTTTTTCTCAAAATATTACCGCCCTCCCCAGATCTGTCATTTTTGTTTTTGACCTACAATGGCCCTAATAAGCCGTCTTATTGGAGACTTCTTCTATAAAATGTCTCCCTGTGAATTAGTTGTTACTATAAACACGACAATGTATTGATAAGTGGAATAATACAAACCTGTGACTACTGTCAGAGCTGCTGTTATAGAAAACTAATCAACACCTTCTGGCCGATCAGATTCGAGAATTCACCAGCACTGTGATATAAATTAGGTGTGAAGTATTAAGAGGTGTTGTGTGGAAACAGACGCTAACCCGAGTGTGAGGGAAGTGGGAGCCCACCCCCAGACCAGAGGGGGAGCCAGGGGAAGGCACAGGTGAGGTGTTAGGGGAAGCGTGAAGGTTTCCGGTGATCAGCATCATATCGTGCTCAATATCTTTCTCCAGGTCATCCGTGAACGGCAAGCCGAATATATCATCTAGAATGGTTGATGGGGGGAAAAAAAAGGTTGTGTGAGAGCCTGTAGGTGTACAGCTTCTTTTCCTGGTAGCATTAGAGTGATGGTATCATAGTAAAATATCTATATGATGGTAACACTGACTATTTGCACGTAGATAATAAAGAGCAAGGGAGCTATTTACTATTTTAATGATTTTACATGAAGGTGTTTGTGTACCTGGGTTGTCCTCGGTAGGGTAGGAACTTGGGGCCACTTGTGTGGTGGAGGAAGTGGGAAAGACCAGGATGTGGGTGCACGAAGCATCCTGCGGGGTGTTGAGCTGAGACGTCTGCAGGTTGAGAGCTGTGCTGCGGCCAAACACTGAACCCATAGTCACGGCATCTGCAAACGCACGAGAATAGTGAGGCAAGAAGTATCACCGAGTCACTGGTGTGACAATCACTAAACACTATTTAAATAAAAACACAGTCATGTCTAATCCTAGCTACAAAAAAATTATATATTTTGCTTGAGAAAAAGGCACTGGGTTTAAAGACTGGATGTTTTTTGATGCAACAACACAGCAGTTTTATTTAAATAGATCAAGTCCACTGAAGGAAAACTTCATGGATACGAGTGTTCATTAAAGACAAGGAAGGTATTTTGCTTGCTGCTTATTATTCGCACAAAGGCATTTATAGAGATGAAAGTGGAGCAAAGAAAAAAACCCTGAACTTTTGAAAGTCAAACTAAGATTGGGGGAGGGCAACGTCCTCCGAAAATATTTTAATAACACAACACGCAAAACCCTGCATTCTAGTGCATTTTAGTACTTATTTTCACTAAAACAAGTTATAACTTTTAAGCCTTTTTCTTTCATGTACATTAATGATTAACATGTCACAAATAGATTAGCGCTGTCGCCTCACAGCAAGAAGGTCCTGGGTTCGAGCCCCGGGGCCGGCGAGGGCCTTTCTGTGTGGAGTTTGCATGTTCTCCCCGTGTCCGCGTGGGTTTCCTCCGGGTGCTCCGGTTTCCCCCACAGTCCAAAGACATGCAGGTTAGGTTAACTGGTGACTCTAAATTGACCGTAGGTGTGAATGTGAGTGTGAATGGTTGTCTGTGTCTATGTGTCAGCCCTGTGATGACCTGGCGACTTGTCCAGGGTGTACCCCGCCTTTCGCCCGTAGTCAGCTGGGATAGGCTCCAGCTTGCCTGCGACCCTGTAGAAGGATAAAGCGGCTTGAGATAATGAGATGAGATGAGATGTCACAAATACCAAATTTAATTCCCCTAGTTAATGAGTAATTTTCAGGAGTGCATTTAGAAAACGCGGTGATTTTCCTGCTACACAGTTCATTACTTTGAAAAAATCAGACAGTTGAAGGTAAACTCAGCAAAATCCCAAAATTACTGTTAAAAAGTAAAGGTCTGTTAGAGTTTCTAAAGCTTTCAGGTTTCAATGTTGGGGACGTTGAGCCTCGTTTATCAATCTTTTAGTAGAGTTGTGCGTTTGCATAAGCTAAAGTGAACTAAACATTTCCAATTCATATTTATGCAAGTTGAAGCCAACTGTTCACATTAGTTCGTATTGTCTGTAAATTTAAACACACCAATGAATACCAAATTTCTCATATAAATCAGGGGCGTAGGGTGTGTGTGTGTGTCACACACTGACTGGCAGCCTGAGTGCATTATGTAACAAAAAATAATTACCATTGCTAGTTTTAGGCAGGGGCGGCACGGTGGTGTAGTGGTTAGCGCTGTCGCCTCACAGCAAGAAGGTCCTGGGTTTGAGCCCCGGGGCCGGCGAGGGCCTTTCTGTGTGGAGTTTGCATGTTCTCCCCGTGTCCGCGTGGGTTTCCTCCGGGTGCTCCGGTTTCCCCCACAGTCCAAAGACATGCAGGTTAGGTTAACTGGTGACTCTAAATTGACCGTAGGTGTGAATGTGAGTGTGAATGGTTGTCTATGTGTCAGCCCTGTGATGACCTGGCGACTTGTCCAGGGTGTACCCCGCCTTTCGCCCGTAGTCAGCTGGGATAGGCTCCAGCTTGCCTGCGACCCTGTAGAACAGGATAAAGCGGCTAGAGATAATGAGATGAGATGAGTTTTAGGCAGCTTAGAAACCGGCTCTTCCATTATTGCTGTTTCTTGATGTTGTGTTCTAGAAACGGCACTAAAACTTTAGTCTGGCTAACGCAACTTCAAAGCTCTGCGAGCATTTGGTCTGGCAAAGATATTAAGCCCAACCGTTTCCCAAAGCGCGTGGTTGACCCGCCTCCCTGAAATGCCTCAGTTTGCTACTGGTCGAAGCCAGAAAAGGCTGTGACGAAGCTTAAACCAATCACATCACTCTTTCCTCTGACGTATATGACGCGACGGAAACTGCTTGAGTAACAGGAAGATAAATACCTCCAGGGCTGCTCTTTGCTCCGTTTTCAATGAGAACTTCCCGTTGAATGCTTTCAATACCGCATCTACCGCTGTGTCAAAGGCTTGCCGCTGCTCCATGTTCGTAATGTTTCTAGTGAATGAAGCGCTTCCGGCATAGATTCTGTAAACAATCTATGGCTTCCGGTCGCAGTTCTACTACGTCACTGCCTTGAACACGCCTCTACCCAGGGCCGTTGGAGATGCTCAGAGTTGATTGGCTCCCGATTTTTCAGGAGCTTGGAAGAGCTGGAGATAGCTTGCCTTGCCAGACTAAGTTCGCAACAGGCCCCCATGTTGCGTCACACTTAGGATGGGCGGGCCCAGGCTACTAAAACTTAGCTTCGAAACCACAAAATGCAACTTTGATGGAAAAAAATATAATAAATTGCTTACCTCTCTTCACATCGAAAGAAGGAGGAAAGTTTTGCTTGTTTTGACATGGCGAATTAATAACACGAGAAAATACTCGTAATTCGCAACTAAAAAGACTGCAGCTACACTGGCAGCTTGAACATGCTTTCTAGTGCGATTGTGTTGCGCTTGCACAGAACGGTGTCAGTCCTGTGCGCCTTAGCACATGCACCTGAAGGCACGCCTTGCGCACGCACCTAACAAGCTCCGGCACACGCGCCATTAACAAAGAACACCTGTCTTTAATCAATGAACTACGTTTGGGCTGTTTAAGGACCGCGCCCATGCAAGGACGATGTGAAGTATTACGCTGTGTCTAGGAACACGAAAAATCCGAAAAATAAAATTTCTCCATTCGGAAAACCGGAGATTTTCAAGAGTTTTGTCAAATATCCGGATTTCCGGGTATTTCCGGAAGACTTTCATCCCTGCATTTAAAAAAAAAAAATACTGTTAATGATGGTGTAGCTCACTCAGACCCCGTCTACTCCAGAAGGAATGATTTAAAGTGGGCCACCTTGCGCAATAAATGTTGTAAGCTATATACACTATATACAAGCTCTATATAGAAGTTATATCCACCCTAGGAATACCTACTTATTTGCCACAAAGAATCCAAGACGGGGCGGCACGGTGGTGTAGTGGTTAGCGCTGTCGCCTCACAGCAAGAAGGTCCGGGTTCGAGCCCCGTGGCCGGCGAGGGCCTTTCTGTGCGGAGTTTGCATGTTCTCCCTGTGTCCGCGTGGGTTTCCTCCGGGTGCTCCGGTTTCCCCCACAGTCCAAAGACATGCAGGTTAGGTTAACTGGTGACTCTAAATTGACCGTAGGTGTGAATGTGAGTGTGAATGGTTGTCTGTGTCTATGTGTCAGCGCTGTGATGACCTGGCGACTTGTCCAGGGTGTACCCTGCCTTTCGCCCGTAGTCAGCTGGGATAGGCTCCAGCTTGCCTGCGACCCTGTAGAACAGGATAAAGCGGCTAGAGATAATGAAAGATGAGATGGGAATCCAAAACGGCGAGGAATTGACCAAGAAGAAGCGATTTAAGGCTTAATTAGTCCATAACTTCATTAATAACTGGAATGAAGCAAACCTGGGTGGAAGTTATATGCACCCTTGGTACCCCTACCTTCAAGCCAGAAAGAATCAAAATCGGTGAAGAATTGAGGGAGAAGAAGCAATTCGTGTGGAAGCTGCTAGTTTGGGATTGATTAATTACTCCAAATTGTCATTATTAATTGCAATTATGCAAATTTGGGTAGAAGCTATATGCAGCTCAGGCAGACCTACCTTCCTGCCAAAAAGAATAAAAATCAGTGAAGAACTGAGAGAGAAGAAGCGATTTTCGTGAAATGTGGACGACGCTGGATGGATGGACGGACAATGAACAACACATGATGGCATAAAGCTCATCACCTGTCAGCCGGATGAGCTAATAAACACGGAGCAGACCAACTAGAATGAATCTCCGACTATGTACTCAACATCGATCACTTTAAAGGGGTACAAAATATAATACAGTATATACGGTTGCTGATGTGACAAAGTAACGTATTCTTAAGTATTCTATCAAATTTATATACTAGAAAACAACGAAATATCTTGGTAATTGTAAATATAATACTTTATACGCCAAACCGCACAAGAGTCGCCATTTTTAAAAGACCGTGACGTCAGCGCTACCCACTGCACTAGCGGAACTCTCCGAAATAGAGGAGAGAAGCATGTAATCATGGCGTCGGGCGCATCAAGTGAAAGCGACAGCTCTGTCGAATCATACGAAGAGATCCCGCAAGACACACTGCAAGCAGGCTATGGCTTAGAAGGGTACCAGTTTGAACCTAGGAGAGGTACTCTCGACTCCGGTGATGAAATAAGAGAAGAAAGCTCGGATGACGGCGAGGATGAGACTGATGCTGACCATGGGCATGGCGAGCGTGGGGCAGAGCGTCTGCGTGCAGGTGACACGGCGTGGTGCTCGTGCGGAAAATGTAACGTGGAGTTGCTCACGAGTCCAGCAGAATTTATTTGCTGCAATGAGATAGGCGCCACCCGTGGACTTGCGAAATCGTCGCAAACAGGTATTTCACACGTGCTATTCCCAACCTCAATGAGCCAACACAACTGGGCACATACATACGTCATGAGTGTTACGCAGAGAAAATGAACGTGCATTCTGATTGGATAAAATTAATATCATGGCGGGCTGTTCAAACTGCGGAAATAGTTTGCTCGAGCTACTTTCAAAACACTATAACTTTCCAACCTTAGAACAAAAAACTTTTGTAAGTCTTGAATAAGGTTCATCAATGTGTGTTTTATTGTTATATTTACTCTATATATTGCCCTCTGTTCCCCTTTAAGATAAAACCAGGCATGGTGATTGGTGTCGTCTTTTTTGAAGACCAGAAGGCCATGTACAGTAAACTTTCTAGCTCCATCGCTGATGCCAGATAAATAAGTGTACATTTAAAAAGTCCGACAGTTCATCATGCAACGTCCAAGTGTAGAAGCCCTTACCTGGCATGACCACAAAGGAACCTTGGGGCTCCATGGAGACCAGGCAGGCACTGAGGATGGACGGCGAATCAGCGGCTGAAATGCCACACATGCGACATGCCTCGCGCAGCTGCCTGCTAATCGAGTGCAGAGAGTGTTCACCCAGCAACAGACTCCAGTCTGATACGAGAGACAGAGATCAAGGTTAAGCACTAACAGTCTACTCTGAAACATTAGCTAAACACTGACAGCACAAGGAACTGTAATACTATTTAGATTATGGGATGAACTTTCAGGATCTGCCCTCGACAATGATGAGTCTATTTTAAGAAACCATCACTAGTTCCAGAGAACCTGAGAGTGCAAGCTGGAGGGTAAGGCTCTGTGAGAGGCAAAACTGTGCTATAACAGGAGTGTGTACTTAGGCAAGTAATATAACGGGACAACAGGAAACAAGGCTCAGAGCTTCACAATACAAAAACAGACAAACTAATTAAGGGCGAACACAAAACAGGTGAACACAATGTGATAACAAACCAATGACAGGACAAAGGTGGAGACAGGGTTAGCACTAAAACAAAGGCACAAGACATAGATTTGAGTGTCATCGGGATAAGTGTTCAAGCTAAGACCAAGCATAGAACCAAGGTAGCAGAATAAACATGTGGGGACCAACAGGCGATACTTGAGGGATGCCATAAATTTAACTGAAACACAGTTATATAGAAAACACTGGCTGAAACTCGCACAGACCTTTCAGCTCGCCGTGACCTAATCGACCCAAGCGCCCGATCACAATCCTCCAAGGAATTGCTGTCATTTGGATGATACCAATACACCACTCCCACAGTTTCTGCAGGCCTATTTTGCGTGGGGAAAACTTGGGGCGGCGAGACCTGTATGCCAAAAACCGTGCGTTAATTCTCTTAATCTATAACAACCATCATAATGAATAGGGCTTTCAGTAGGTCCTACCTGTTGGGGACATCAATGTTGATAATGCAGGTCTCTAGGAGCTCCCCCTGCTGATCAGTGCAAGAAACAAGGATCCAGCGCTGGTCATGGGACAGGCAGTAGCCCACAAAAAGCACGTTGTAGCGGGTGGAAGCTTCCTCTCCTACATCCGGTTGCTTAGTGCGCAGAGGGGCCAGGACAAATGGAGGAGAGTATACTTGCATAGAGCTGGGGTTCTGCCAAGGACACAGAAGATTAGGGTTTAATTACGTAAGCAGTAAAGTGATAACAAGATACTTGGTGCTCTAATAAACCAAGTTCCACCACAGACACAAATATTTGTCATTTGAAGCGGGTTTCTAAAAGCTTAATTGGCCATAAGAGACAATGACAGCATTTAGCGGTTATAGCCTTACCTCCACGCTCTTGAACAAAGAGCCAATGGTAGCAGCCGGACCAAACCCTGTGAGGGATTTGATGTGCGTCTGTGTAGGAAGCCGGCGTCTGCACTGTGAGTGGGCAGAGAAAGCCAGAGACCGTAGGTGCTGCAGGTACAGCGGACTCTCCCCACTAGCCGGCTGTAACAGGTACTGACACGGCACCATCTAAAATCCAACAAATTCGATGCATCATTTTCTAATTTGACTTCAATTTCAGGTGAGAACCATTAAAGACCATTACAGTCAACTTCATTTTAGACATCGCAAATTGAGAAGACAGTGTCACATACTGATACTCAATCCCACTACTTTGGACTTTCTTCAGCATTAAGGCCAAGTCCCCCAATACTGATAACTATAACAATAGCTATAAATAAATAAGTCCCCTGCAGTTTATGTGGTCGGTGCTCACACCAGACTGATAGCGATACCTACAGCCCAGGCCTGGGTTTATCCGTATCGGTGCGATTGCTTCTGGAGCCATTTTTCCAGGCCTGGACCTGATCCGATAAAACATCTGACCAATCAGGTAATTGTTTACATGTGACGTTGTCTGAGCACGTGCTATTTTCCCCGGGCTTCTTTGTACATCCTTGCTGCATCATGAAGTCACGGAGTATGGATTCACAGAAAATAAAAAATATACAGTAGACCCCGCCGATTCGCGGTTCAGTATTCGCGAATTCACATATTCGCGGGATTTTATATAGAACATATCTCCTATACATTCGCGGAAATCTCAGCGATTCGCGGTCATTTGCGGCGAACATATCGAACGTTTACGCACTGCTACATTCTCGGAGCCGAATGCTCGCTCGCTATTGGCTGAAGTTTGAATGGCGGGCTGCTGCTCATTGGCTGATACGAATGAGCGCATTGTACAGTACAGTCTCGCGGTTCCCGTAGTTCAGACTTGTTCACGTGTTGTGCATTCTTGGTATTTTTGAATAATTTTTACGCCCTACAATGGCTCCTAAACGCTCTGCATCTTCTAAGGCTCCTGCCAAGGAACCTAAGCACCAGAAGAAGGTAATGACGCTGCAGGAGAAGGTAGGACTTCTCGATATGCTAAAGGAAGGGAAGAGTTTTGCGGCAGTGGCTCGTCACTACGGCATCAACGAGAGTACCGTGCGCTACAACGAGAGTACCGTGCGTATCTAAAGTGTTTGGGATCATAGCCTAGGGTATAGGGAGTGTTTTAGACATCAAAATAAGCATTTGTGAGCAGTTTTATGGGGGGAGGGGGTTACAAGTATTCGCGATTTTGGCTTATTCGCGGCCATGTTCGGTCCCTAACCCCCGCGAATACTGAGGGCTTACTGTAATACAAATCATGGATCTTTTATTCACGGATATGTGATATTTTCCATGAAATATCAGTAGTAAATTAATAAAGTAAACATATAAACGCAGGTAAGATATTTTAATTATGAACTTCGGCAGTCCAAGCATTTAATTGTTTTAGACTTCTTAATCCGTATGATATCCGTATGAAATCAGTAACCATGCCGTAATATACTGAAACGTCCATGACCAATCCGTAAATTATTAGCATCCATATTAAAATCTGTAACCACTCCGTATTTTGTATCCTTTTTTATTATATTTCTGTAATCCATGACCTATTTGTATTATATCAACCACCGGAGTGTGTGCATGGGTTGTTTTGAAGCCCAAGCTGTACAGTACGACCCGGAATAATGTGCTACTACTTGGAAAAAACTTCCATGACTATTCCTAAGTTGCATGCGTTTATTTCACTGAGTGGCAGGACCAAGAGATATCATAGTCGGGATTATACAGTAGCTGTGGTGTGACTGCTCCAGACTGGAACTAAATTCAGCCAGAAGCATAGTCAGAGTTGGAGTTATAGGTAGAGTTATTGGTGTTGTGAAACCACGGCCTTATTGTATGTAACAGAATTCATTCAATAGGTTCTCAATGTTACGAAGGTACCAATGTAACATACAGCAACATAGAGTACCTGCCCATGACAACAATATAGCATGTGCAGAATATTGAGGTATATCATGTAACCAATAATTGACATATCCCTAAACTGAATAAGGTGTGTATATATATATGATTTCCTGTATCCTGACCTGTAGCACCAGCGCTGACTGTATATTCTCTGGCAGTGTGCTCAGCATATCTGTGTAGCAGCGTAGCAGTGCCAGCAACCACATGCTGCGTGACTCCACTTCTTCTGCTTCCTCTTCCTCCCCTGACCCCACCCCCGAGCCTGAACACAAAAAGGGGTCCACCAGGTACAGCACTATGGCTGGAGGGTAGGCGTGGCTATCCGCAGACTGTGCTGCCGTGGGAATGCCGATTCGCTCTCGCTCTGCCAAGCTATTAGCAAAAAAATAAAATAAAATAAAAAATCAGTGCCTCTGTTTAGACATTGATACATTATTAATACATTAATTCATGCATAAATAATATTGTAATATACACCTTGGATAGGCATAATGAGAAGATCAAAGGTCACCTTGTACGCTTTATACAAGGTGGTTACTTTCAGTTGTTTGAATTATTAAGTGTGATGGAGAAATACGGTACAGTATGTATGCTCACCTCTCAGCATTCTCTGTCGGATGGCTCTGCTGGTTTGGTGTTGTGTTAGAGACACTTTGTGTATCTGCACCTTCTGTGCTGGCCTGGCCTGTGCTGGTACTCGTGGGTGTGGGCGTGTTTCCTGATCCAGGGACTCCTCCTGCTGCTGCTGTTGCTGCTGCTGTTTCTCCTTCAGGGGCCCCGGAGCCAGGGTTCAGCTGGGAGGAAGGGGCAGGAGCTGAGCTAGGTTGAGGCTTCGGGGGCAGGAGAAGACTGCTGTCTAATAACAGAGCTGAGAGCTGTGGAGCTGGAAAATGAACAGCAAAATGAAAACATGATGTAGTTTAAGACAAGGTTAGCCAATTTTAGATGACTGATGGCTTTCTTGAACAAGCTAAAGATCAACTGCTATATAGGGATAATTATAGTTTGGTCATTTGCCAACTCCCACCATAAGCCAGCACTCAACTATCATATAACACCCACATACATGTCAACCTTTGGTCAATCAAACCTGTATAACCAACCTCCAAAATCCGTATTTCCCTTATAAAATCCGTATAAGATGCAAATTAAAATAATTTACCTAAAATTTGAATGATAATTAACAATGACAAAGTTACTTTTTATTCAATATTAATAACAATAAACCTTCAGAATGAATACAAAGCTCCAATGTTTGACAAAAACACAAAGTGTCACTCTAATGTTCTGAATTGTACTCCATGACAGCTTTTTTTAGCAGTCTGCACCAATACCTCACGAGGCTGCATGTCACAGCAAGTGTCTGTGTTGATGTTGCCGGAGTGCCCATTCAGAATCTTTTCAGTCGCTAGTGAAAGTCGCTCAGGTGGAAATACGCGTTTCAGACAAAATGTTACTTCCCAGTTAGCGGGATTCTCGCAATGCGGTGTGCGCATGATCCAAAGTGGAACGAAGTCTCGCTACCACAAGATAACGCGCGATTTCATAAGACTCTTTACTGGCTGTTTGTGCTTTCTGTGGTGTACAGTACGTTTGTAAATGAATGTTATGCGCTCTTTTATCATCGTGGGAATTGATTATAGCTCAAAATAAATATTGAAGTTTTTTAAAGAATCCGTATAACTTTATTTGTACGCCCGTATACTACGTTTATTGAATCAAATCCGTATAAAATACAGACATTCCGTATAGGTTGACATGTATGCACCCACCAAATAGAGAGGGTAAAGCTAACAGGTGCTTCCTCAGAAACCCGTGAAGCCAACCCATCACAACTGCTGCTTATGCCGTATCACAGGGCAGTATAACACACTTGGAGGGCTATCTGGAGAGACAGGATGCCATCCCTCAACCAAGAGAACATGGCCAATTTTGCTCCCTTGACTTGCTCCCATGGATGGCTGTGGCGTTGTTTGGATTTGAACTCCCAACGATAGGGTGAATAATGTTCTCTTGTACCCCAGTAGTAAATTTTAGATGCCTAGTAGTAGCAAGTCAAGGCCACTGGCCATTACATTACAACTAGACAGCTATCCAAATTTGGCATGGGTTCTTAGTTACAATACTTGGCAATTAAAATAATTACAAAATATGACGATTTAATACTAAACACTGGAAAGTGCCACATCTTCGCTGCTTCATTCTTGATGTAGCTATAAAGCCAAGCTGATGAGATATACTTACCTAATTTCTGCTTGCAGGTCTGGGCGTAGAGCTTGAGTTTGCTTAGATGATCCTCTCGGTATTGACCTACCCATGGCCCTGTCATCCACTCATCCACTTCTCTTCCGTTCTCTTCTAGCTTCTCAGATTCCATTGGCCCCACTGGTATTACGCCATCTCTGGACATCCGGGCCAGCGGATGGTGCTTCCCCAACCGACATGACTGAAATACAAGCAGAAAATAATGAGGAAATGTTGGGAAAGTATACCGGAATGTCAAGGACGTAGCAGCTCATCTGGCCTGCCATCAAAACAACCACGACTACCAAAACGTCAAACAGAACTGAAATGTGACAATGTGAGAGAGGCGCAACCTCCACGACAAATTGTTTACAACAGGAAACTCAACAAAGGACTAAATTTAGTTACCCGAGGTAAGATCGACCCAAAACATCCATTAGAACTGAATTCGCATGATAAATGAGAGACGAGATACAATTCTAGTCAGAAGAAGATTCATTAAGGTGACCTAATCATGAATACGTTAGCAAAAAAATTTACAATACAATTATCAAGTTTTGTACAGAAGGTCTAGTTCTTTCAAATAAAACAATCAGAACTGAAATCCATTGAGAACTGAGGGCGGGAGGAGACACGATTTAACTGAAAATAAACAAAGTTGTAAACAAATTGGTTGCAACAGGAAAATCAGCAAACAAACGACCAAGTTTTGTTCCTCAAGGGAAGATCTACCCAAAACATCGATCAGAACTGGAATCGGATGAGAAAGGAGATACAATTCTAGTGAGAGGCCTGGAAAATGTGTTAATTTGGCCTAATTAGTAACTCGTTAGCAAAAATTTTGACAAAACAACGACCGAGTTTTGTGCGGAGTTCTTTCAAACAAGACAATCAGAATGGAAATCCGTGGAGAATTGAAGGAGGAGATACGATTTAACTGAATTGTGGATGACAGATGATGGACGTCACACCATGGCAACAGCTCATCGGCCTTATGCCCAGATGAGTTAATTACTGCAAGACACCACATCATATGATTTATCTGAAGAATACTTAGATACCATGACTCTAATACCTCATAGACAGCACTGAGCTCCTGAAAAAAGGTTCTGGCTCCAGCAAGCAGGATATCATTATCAGGGCAAAGGACCAGGAAAGCAACATCTCTCTGACCCCCATAGGGCTCCAGAAGCAACTTCTCCCAAAAGGGCAGCGCCAGAGGAGACAGGGCCAGGAATTCTCGATCATAGCCCAACAGCAGTGTGGGAATGGGGAGTGGCTCTGGAGATTCCTCTGAACCTATGGGACCGAGAACATATTTATTTACAAAAAACTCGATGAAATTATTGGGAAGACTGATGCTCATTTTTGAAGATATGGCTTCGTGAAAGCCATTTTGAAACAACAGGTAGAAGTCATGAATTACTTTTTGCATATACAGATGACCCATCATCAGTGAAACACTTCAGACTCACCGTAAGAACCTCGTCCGGCCATTTTGTGGAACTGCTGCCATGTGAGTGGGCCCTGCACGTGCTGTATGTTTTCCCAGGTCCGGCCAGTGCGCTTCTTCTGAATGGCATCTTGCAGGAAGGGCTGCAGAGACAGCAGCATGCGTACTACGTCCTGAGAGGACAGCATGCTGATATCCAACACTGTAGCAGCACACACATTATATGATCATTCAGCAAGTGGGGAAAAAAAAAAAATCACAAAGACAATATATTGTACATAGTGAACAGGAAGCTATTTGGGATTGGGCCTCAGTGTGAATTATTAGTGCATGAAGACAAGGCGAAGATGTGTAAAATAAAGCTAACAAGAAGACATGGTCATCATTATCCCCCGCCACGAGCGTTTTATGAAGACCTCTTAACACTTACGCCCTTATAAGCTCGCTGCTGTAATATTGACTTATGATGTCGTAAGTGCTAGGACACCTTCATAAAACGCCACCCAGCTTTTTTCAGAAGTATGAGCGCGCAAAGTTTCATTGATGTAGCTTATGCACTGTAAAAAATGTCCGTAGAATTAACAGTGGATTTATGTAAAATCATGACATAAAAAAACTGTAAATACAAAAACAATGAAGCAGTGTGTAATTTACATCAATATACTGTAAAACTCCTAACCAAATACCACTGTTAATTTAACAGTAAGAATATGTTGAATTGATCATATTTTTTTGTAGAATTTACAAATTGTTGTAGTTTAAACACAGACAAACTGTAATACTAAAACAGAATGTGATAGTTAAAATTACATCATTGCCCTGTTAAAAAAATTAAAAAACAGCCACCGTCGTGACTCAGTCGACTAAGGCACCATACCATGAATCCGGGGACCCGGGTTCGAGTCCGACCCAAGGTCATTTCCTGATCTCTCTCTAGCTCATTTCCTGTCTCTACACTGTCCTATCCAATAAAGGTGAAAAAAGCCCCCCCAAAAAATCTGTCTAGTAGATCATTGCTTGTAACCATTTTGAATTATTGTACAATGAATATCCGTAAAATTAACAGTTATGTATTGATTATTGTACATTGAATACCTGTAAAATTTACATTTAGTTATCATTAATTGTACATGGAATCCCAGTGAAATGTACAAGTTATTCTGTAATGTATTTTTAACAGGATTATTCTGGCAACCACAGCTGCTAGTGTTTTTCCGTAAAAACAACGGATTTTTTTTTACAGTGTGTAGTTTCTCAGAAAACTTGTCCAGACTGAGTCCACTTGTACAAAGTGCAATAACTAAAATCAAGGGCCGTAACTCTGAAAATAATAACCAATCATAAAAGATTTTCGAGCTCAACTTAGATCATGAACAGTAATATGAACACGCAAAGTTTCATTGATGTAGCTTATGTAGTTTCTGAGAAAACTTGTCCAGAATGAAATGGACGGACGGACTCTATTCCTATATCCCCCTGCGCACTTTTAATGACCAGAACAAGCTGCGATGGGTCAATAAATAAAAACAAATCGTACTTTTCTGTAATTTATGCTATGCAAAGGATAGAACTCCTGTTTTGATGTTTTGTGTGTTACTGCCAAATTCAAGAGAAGTTCAAGATGCATCTACGAATGGGTATTTTTCATTCTTTCATTTATCTTCAGTCACTGCTTTATCCTGGTCAGGGTTGTAGTGGACTCCAGTTGGGACGAAACTGATATTTTTTTCCTGTCTCTACTGGCTACAATGGTTAAGCCTACAATGTTAACTGTAGTACGCTGGAGTATTTACCATTCGTATGAGGCCAGGAGTGCAAGGCACTGCTCCTCACTAAAGCCTGCTCCACCTTCCCACCAGCTGCATTGTCCACGTACTGCAGCCCCTGCACCAGAGCGTTGTAACACTCCACACATGCGTCGCTGCTGTCCGCCCACAGCCGATCCGCCACCCAGCTCTGCAACAGCGCCCTCTGCCTGCTACGGCAAGAACAAGCAGCAGGACTATGCAGCGATGCCACAGACAAGATAGGCTGTGAACACTGCTCCTGAATCAGTTCTAACACCTCCATTGGCGTTTGCTCCTGGGCCCGCCTCCCACCACTAGGTGTGTCCCTCCTGCCCAGTGCCAGCCTCCTCTCGGCTGCCCGTCCCGCCTCTGAGCCGCGTCCAAAGATGTCCAGCTCATCCTCAAGGAAGAGTCCGGCACCATGCGCCAGACGTCGGTTAGCGATGGCACTGAAGCCACACATACAGCGATACTGATCCTCGCGGGTGGAGTCGGGGATATAAATCCCCACATCAGCACCCTTCACGTTCATATTGCAAGCACAGATGCAGCAGCTATCAAAGCTGCGGTCCTTGAATACATCCAGGACAGAATCAGAGAGGAGCAGGATGACGTAGAGGCTGTGCGCCTCGGGCAAAACAGGCCCTGATGCCAGCGGCTCCACCGAGCTCAGGGGTAGGCCGGTGGACGGTGTGGAAATGGGTGAGCTCAGCTCTGTACCGTCCTGCTTGATCGAGCCTTGCCCACTGGCAGTGCCTACACCACGTGGGGTGCGCGGGGTGCGTGGGGTGGGTACGGAGAAACGGGGTGTCGCTGGTGAAGGCAAGACTCCACCTGCTGTGCCAACAGATGCGGTACCAGTGCTCATCTGGGCGTAGTCTTGGTCCTGCAGAGCGCCAATGCTGGGTACATTACTGTAAGAGAAGGCAAGAGAAAAGAGACATGCCATGACAGACCTGATACAAAGAATCACCCTTGATAGGGTAGTGATGGTGTAGATATTTCCATCAAAATGCTGTTGCAGTCCGCAAACTTACACATATCCATCTCGTACAAAAGAGGCCTGGCTCGGGAGGCAGTAGGGCTCCATCTTGGGAAGCATGGACCAGGAGGGTCTGTAGTAGCACTGCTCAGGGATCTTCAGCGGGGGAAGACACTGGCTGGGTAATGTCCGGAGAGGAGCAAACATGGAACAACCTGTCTGTGGCTGGACGGACGGAGGACATGGTACAGAAATAAAAAGATCAGTAATGCAAATTATAGCTTTGATTCTGACTAACTTTGAATGAGTAACTTTAAAAAAAATAGATGACTATTAATAAGATATTCTATGGTCTGTTTATTGTATGGGCTAAATCACAAGGCTGACAAATTCTCAATTTTGATTGGTCAAGTTTGATTGTGTTCCTTAATTTTCAATAATATCAGCTCTGACAGTAGTTCAGCTGCAAGGCAAACCACAAATTTATAATAACGTGCTTGTTATAATATGTTATCGTTTCTGGGACTTGAATGGCGGATACTCATCCAATAAAGGGCTAATAATAATTATTCCATCCACATTCACTGGATATGAGCAATCGCGTGCTCTGATCGGCTACTCTACTACTAGGATATCAGCTCATATATCGCGAGTAGAGAAAAGCAAAATGGCGGAGCATGTTGCTGAACCAAATAAAATTTGGTTCAGCAATGAAATAAAAATTCTACTTGAAACAAAACCTCAAAAAATACAAAAAAGCAGCAAAATATGGAATAAAAGTATTTGGTGGTAAGAACATGTCTTTTATTTTTAAAGAATTATTATAATTATTCTAGCATTTTTCACAAATTGCGACTGTCATTTCGCCGGTTTGTTTACATTCTAAACGGAAATAATTTTGTCGGACGTTTTGCATGAAGTTTTTATTTATCGTATTTGCAAAAAATAAAAGTAAAAATGCTCTGTTTCTCAAAATCCAGTGAATGTGGATAGAATAAAGCAGTTATTCCACTCATCGTACATGAGCTGACAGCCGGTACGATGAGCTTGAGTGCCATGTACGCATAGTGCCACTTTTGCAAAGTGGTACTACGCGCCTTGTTGGCTATCAGCTCATGTACGACTCAATTTCATGGAATAACTGTTAAATAGATTTAAAAAACGTTATTTAACATTAGCAATTTAACGAAAGTAATCTTTGATATGGCGAAGTTTTCTGTAAGGAGATGTTTATTTAACATTTATGGAAGGAGTCACCAGTGTCAGTGTTTCGTCCGAGTAAGATTTCCGACATGGGAAAAGCTTCGGGATGTAGAATTGTCCAGTTTCTCAGTAACATGACAAGTTGCATTTTTAGTAGTGCTGTCAAAGTTAACGCGAGAATAACGCGTTAACGCGATCTCAATTTAACGCGATTAAAAAAAATAGTGCCGTTAACGCAAATTCTAATTTGGCCCTGCTAGTCACCCGTAGTTCCTGTTGAGACTTGTCGCGCGCTGCTTCAATAAGAGTACGTGTGAGTGATGGAGAAAGGCATAGACATATAAACATCCTCGCCGCCATATTGGATGGGGCAAAGTGGAGATTCTTCACCCGTCTCTGGTATAGCGTCTAGACAGTAGCCGAGAATAAAGGTGCCTCATTCATGTGCTGCGTTTAACTGTACCAACAGGTTTACTGTCCAAACGAGATCACATGGGATTACCTTTCACAGGTGAGACTGGAAAAATACTTTTCAATACTGTTCCTTCAGTTTCCCAGCTCATCTCCACCGGGTAGGTGTAGAGTTATAAGCAGTGAGAATTAGATAATACAGCGCCACACTATGATCTCATCTCATTATCTCTAGCCGCTTTATCCTTCTACAGGGTCACAGGCAAGCTGGAGCCTATCCCAGCTGACTACGGGTGAAAGACACCCTGGACAAGTCACCAGGTTATCACAGGGCTGACACATAGACACAGACAACCATTCACACCTACGGTCAATTTAGAGTCACCAGTTAACCTAACCTGCATGTCTTTGGACTGTGGGGGAAACCGGAGCACCCGGAGGAAACCCACGCAGACACGGGGAGAACATGCAAACTCCACACAGAAAGGCCCTCGCCAGCCCCGGGGCTCGAACCCAGGACCTTCTTGCTGTGAGGCGACAGCGCTAACCACTACACCACCGTGCCGCCTGAATGTATGATGAATGTTTTTATTTTTGTTATCTGTTTTTTTCTTCTTTTATGGCAAATACTTCTTTTCAAAAGAAACTAATGAAGAGTAAAATAAAACATTTTTTTATTTTCACAGTGATATGCACTTTATTTTTCATCCCTTGGTTTTCTCATCTAATATGGAAGTTATGGATGTCAGTGGCTGTGACAAGATGTGTTATGCTCTGCAATAAAAAAAAAAAAAACATTGGTACAAAGCAAGCCCATTCACTTTTTTATGCTGATAAGAGAATTACAATGGTTTTTCATGTGACAAAAATGTGTGATTAAATTGCGATTAATCGCGAGTTAACTATGACAGTCGCGACATTAATCGTGATTAAATATTTTAATCGCTTGACAGCACTAATTTTTAGTCTTTTTTTTTTCAATTGTATGCAAATTACTGTGATATTATTGGAATAAAAATAATATAAAATGGGAAGCCATGGCCTAATGGTTAGAGAAGCAGCTTTGGGACCAAAAGGTCGCAAAGGGTTCAATTCCCTGGACCAGTAGGAATGGCTGAAGTACCCTTGAGCAAGGCACCTAACCCCCAACTGCTGCTGTGGGTATATTGTACATCACTCTGGATAAGAGCGTCTGCTAAATGCCTGTAATGTAATCAAACATTTTGGAAACTTGTCAAGTCTCATCATGTTTTATTCCTTATGTGTAATTCTTATGAAGCACACTTCATTAAGAGATCATAAAGGTGTATTAGTTGTGTGTGGCTTTTTTTTTTTTAATTCCTCAAGGCCATATACACACCCGTATGTCCTCTGCTTTGGGGCTTGTCACACTCTCGTCCATCTCAGACCTGAAGTCACTAAGCTGGCTGTTGGTGTGTGTGTTGAGGGGATGCTCGTGTCCTGCTGAGGGTGCTGGGGTTTCTTGGCTGGGAGTGTCTCGGTAGGTTGTGATTGGTGAGAATGCTGGGTGCTGCTCCAGAGATGGAGGAGTGGGGAACATCCGCTGCAGCTCTGCTACTGCTGAGATGAGCAAGAGAGAGCGTATAAGCCAAGAAAAAGACAATCGCTTTTCACAAGTCCACTGTCTATACTATTAGAACAGTGGACTCGTATTGTGGCTTTAGTTTTATTGTGTCATGCCTTAAAAACGACCTCCGAACATGACATACTTGAGGGATATGGCACTGCTACTCTCCCATCAATCCCCAGGGGGCGCTCTTCAGCTCCTGGCACCACAGTCTTGGATGGCTGCTGATGATTAGGAAAAGTGGTCTGAAAAGAAGAAAAATTGGACAGGATTAAGAATCTTCCAGTCTTTTCGTAAATAACATTTGGGACTTATTTGTTTTATCAGAAACCCCAAAAATAAAGTTACTAAACAGACATTTACATTAAAATGTATTATTAGCTTGATGAGATTTATTAAAAATAAACAATAGCATAAACCATAGCGCACTCAAACCTTGAAGAATGTAACTGGTAACCAAAATGACACAAACGCTACATGAGTAATTGTCATGTCCATGTCTGCAACTCCTGAAGCTTCAGACTATCCATCCATCCATCCATCCATTATCTGTAGCCGCTTTATCCTGTTCTACAGGGTCGCAGGCAAGCTGGAGCCTATCCCAGCTGACTATGGGCGAGAGGTGGGGTACACCCTGGACAAGTCGCCAGGTCATCGCAGGGCTGGCACATAGACACAGACAGCTTCATACTACAGCTGTCACAATACTGACCTCATGATCACATGACTTCCATTCACGCCCCTAAACCCTGCACACTATCATGAAAGTAATTAAGCTACTCATTTGTTGATGTACTTTCCAATAACTTGGTGTAGTTAAACTAACACAGAAGCTAATAAATAGCAGATTTTATTCGTGGCTATTTATTTCAGGGCCCTATAATATTGATATTCTAGGCAGTCACTCACCCCTAGATCATCTTCCTCCTCCCCAAAGATGTTTTCCAAATCAGATATGAGTACTATCAGATCTTTCTCTCTGGTCAGAGGCGGGTTGGCCTTTCCCCCAGACTCGTCCTGAGCCAGTTCCTCTGCTGGAACAATACAGCCTTCAGTGAGAGTGTCTGCAGCTCCTGAATTATGCATAGATAAACTGTAGACTGCAGACTCACCAAATTTAGGAGCGGAGCTGAAAATGGACATGGCATCTTTCCCTTCAGGGACTGCACTGTTGCCATTGACTTCCTCTCCCTTAGAAACACACACACATTCCAGCTATCTAAACTTTAACAAATGACAAATGTACATCTGCGTCGGATCATGAAAAAAATTCTATCATAACATAAAAATTGCATGGAATATAGTATATATATATTTTGCTATTGCTGTTTTTTTATTACAAAATCATTTATTGATGAAGAAAAATAATGTACACTGTTACTTGCTAGATGTACAAAACAATCACAGGTATCAATAATAAATATAGGCTTCAAACCCACCGAAAGTCTGTTATACATACTAAGGGCCCGGTCCCACAACACCAATAACTATAACTTTACCTATAACTACAGCTATGACTGTATGTAGCCTGAATGTAGTTCCAGTCTGGAGCAGAAACACCATAACTATAATCCCAACTATGATATCGCTTGGTCCTGCCACTCAGGGAAATAACTGCATGCAACTTAGGAAAAGTCATGGACGTTTTTTCCAAGTAATAGCACGTTATTCCGGGTCATACTGTACAGCTTGGGCTCCACCACACTCCAGTGGTGGATATAATACGGATAGGTCACAGACTACAGAAATATAATAAAAAAGGATACAAAATACAGAGTGGTTACGGATTTTAATACAGATGCTAATAATTTACAGATTGGTCACGGACGTTTCAGTATATTACAGATTGGTTACCGATTTCATACGGATAATGCATTATGGATAAAAAATTAAGAAGTCTAAAACAATTAAATGTTTGGATAGCTGAAATTCAGAATTAAAATACCTTACCTGCATTTATATGTTTACTTTATTAATTTACTATAGATATTTCATGGAAAATCACATAAACGTGAATAAACGATCCGTGATTTTTTTTTTTTTTTAATTTTCCGTGAATCCGTATTCCGTGACTTCATGATGCAACAAGGATGTACAAAGAAGCCCGGAGAAAATAGCACGTGCTCAGACAACGTCACATGTAAACAATTACCTGATTGGTCAGATGTTTTATCGGATCAGGTCCAGGCCTGGAAAAATGGCTCCAGAAGCAATCACACCGATACGGATAAACCCAGGCCTGGGCTATAGGTATCGCTATCGGTCTGGTGTGAGCACCAACCACATAAACTGCAGGGGACTTATTTATTTATAGTTATCATTATAGTTGTAGTTGTAGTTATAGTTATCGGTATTGTAGGGCCGGGTCTTTATGATTAGGATGTTCTCAAATAGTAAACATCAAGGTCTGTAAAAAAAAAAAAAAATTGACAGCTTATCACCTCTCAAAAGTGAAGCCACTACAGGTATAGCGCCCCTGCTGGCTGGCTGCGGTACAATTTTTAGCACTAGCATCATAGTGACATATTTAAAACATAACCATGAAAATGGAAACATGCTAATCAGGGATGTTAATGCTCTCACCTGCCCCCTAGTGGATATCGATTTTAAAAGAAATTATCTCGGTTAGGTATATAAACAATTCTGCTCCTGTAGCTACTCACCAAATATAACATTGACTTTAGTCAACATAAATAAAAGGATTTAATATTGGACCTTTTTTGGGTATACATTTATTTTTCTGTTTTTATTATCTACATTGTAAACTTTGTCTTTTCCTAAAACCCACAAACAGACCCTCCTGACCTTTGATTTCCGACTCGGATCTCGGCTCTTCAGTCGTTTGGAGGTGGGGAAGCTGTACTCGATGTCCCCTTCCTTGAAGTCATAGGGATCTTCTCCAGCTTCCCCAAGCCCTTCAACTCCCGGCTGCTGGAGGAACCCGAGAGTGCTCATGTGCTCCTGGAGCCGCTCTTCTGAGATCTTAAACCTCTTGTGCGTCTGTGCAAAAAAACTGGAGACAAAAACAAGGTCATTGATGTCTGCAGTAGTTCTAAACACAAAGCACTAAATCATGTATGTGCGTGCATATATACCTTTTCAAGGCAGTTCCTTCACCCTCAGCTTTGATCTCTACCATATCACAGGGCAATTCTGGTGGCTTGAATTCAGCTTTGTCTACCCTGGGAGTCCTGTAACTCTTCCACCAACCCCCGGTGGCTTCTCTGGGTGCTAGAGAGGCTGTATACAGAGCAGTATCACTCATTTCTGGGGCTGTAGGCACAGGTGTGCCCTCTAGGCATTGGGAAACATCCATGGGTGCCTCCATAACCTCTGGGTCCTGTACCCTAGGGTGTGGGCTTAGTGTAGGTGGTAGTGGTGATACTGGAGAATGGAGGAGAGACTCGGGCCCTTTCCTGCCAGTGAACATTGGCTTAGGGTACTTGCAGCCAGGCAATGTATCCAGAGAAGTGTCCAAGGCTGCGAGTACCAGTTGAGGTCCGGGAGGTGTGTCCTGTTCTGGGCATGGCTGCTGGTCTACAGAGAGACGGTGGTGGAAGGGGGTTATGGCTGCCCTTTTGGGCACCTTGTCAGACTTGTCTGCTTTGTCGGCAGTCTTGCTTTTAGGTGTTGAAGGTGGGGGTAAAGAGGAGGATAAGGAGGAAGAGCTGGAAGAGGAAGAGGAGTTGGTACTGGGCTGGGAATTGGCAGAGAAGCCGTTTGCTTGCTGCTGCTGCTGCTGCTTCGACTGCTGCCTCAACCTTCAAGAGGAAAAAAACAGGAGGTCATGGTGTACAAATCTGCACCAATAGGGAGACATATTGTTAGAAGAAGAAGCCTTTGTTTGTCACATAGACAGCACTGTGAAATTCTTTTCTTTGCATATCTCAGCTTGTTAGGAAGCTGGGGTCAGAGCACAGAGTCAATCATGATACAGAACCCCTGGAACAGAGAGGGTTAAGGGCTCTGCTCAAGGCCCCAACAGTTGTAGCTTAGGGACTTGAACCCCAAACCTTCTACTCAGTATTGCAGAGCTTTAACCATTGAGCCACCATTATCCTGTAGAAAATCCAAAGAGTAACTCATGTCTTTATTAACACACTTGCAGAAACGATGACCTTACTGGAAGGGTTGCACAAAAGATGCATTTACTGGTATGGCAACCCACAAAATGTTGTGACCAAATCTTCCCCAAATGACACTGGAAGTACAAATGGAATTGCATTGTGATTAGATGAGACCAAACCTTTGGGCCATATGATGAACTTTTGGTATATATGGTGAAAATTGGCTCGCAAA
This sequence comes from Neoarius graeffei, assembly GCF_027579695.1. Taxonomy (NCBI): domain Eukaryota; kingdom Metazoa; phylum Chordata; class Actinopteri; order Siluriformes; family Ariidae; genus Neoarius; species Neoarius graeffei. Next base: position 12,130,539 of record NC_083596.1, on the reverse strand, counting down.
CTGTATTGACTCACTGATGCTTTGGCACTGTTTTGTAGCCACTTGTCCAGGGCTCTTGTGAAGACAAATGACATTAATAATTATGCAGAATATTGTAGCTCTAGACCTGGTTGGCTCTGCCAGGAGGTTAAAACTTGCCCATAGAAGTTTTGTGCAAGATAATGGCACCAATCAACACAAAAATGGTTGTGGGACACCATATATATATATATATATATATATATATATATATATATATATATATATATTCAGTGGATATGAGCGATTGCACACTCTGATTGGCTACTCTGCTAGGCTATCAGCTCATATACTGTACCATACATACGTACATATATAATCCATAACCACTTATCCTGTTCTACAGGGTCGCAGGCAAGCTGGAGCCTATCCCAGCTGACCACAGGCGAAAGGCGGGGTACACCCTGGACAAGTCGCCAGGTCATCGTAGGGCTGACACAGACACCCATTCACACTCACATTCACACCTACGGTCAATTTAGAGTCACCAGTTAACCTAACCTGCATGTCTTTGGACTGTGGTGGAAACCAGAGCACCCGGAGGAAACCCACACGGACACGGGGAGAACATGCAAACTCCGCACAGAAAGGCCCCTGTTGGCCACTGGGCTTGATCCCAGAACCTTCTTGCTGTAAGGCAACAGTGCTAACCACTACACCACCGTGTGGCCATATATCATTTTGTTATTAAGTATTTAAAAGGAACAGAAATAGCTAAAATAATATTTTCCCCCAGTATCTCCTGTTCCACACTCCAGCCCAGTTGGTAGCAGTAATGCACATTTAAGTTGGTTTGCCAATTGCCAAAATACCCCAAAAGAAGAAGAAAATGGCGGAATGTGTTGCTGAACCAACCGATGACGAAATTAAATTTCTACTCAGAAACCGCCCCCCCAAAAATGCAAAAAAGCAACAAAATATAGTTTTTTTTAATTTTTCAAAATTATTATTATTATTATAGCATTTTTCACAAATTGCTACTGTCATTTCGCCGGTTTGTTTACATTCTAAGTGGAAATTATTTTGTCGGGCGTTTTGTAAAAAGTTTTTATTTATCAAATTTGCAAAAAATGAAAATAAAAATGCTCTTTTTCTCAAAATCCAGTCAATGTGGACAGAATAAAATAGTTATTCCACGAAATCAAGTCGTACATGGCTTATAGCCAACTCGGTGCTACGTGCCTCATCAGCTATCAGCTCATGTACGACTCGATTTCGTGGAATAACTGTTAAATATCCCATTATGAGCACTGCACTCAGTTGTTAGTTTTGAGGCTCACTCCCAGCCAGCCCGTGGAAGAGGTTTTTCTTCACCGCTAAACTCTGGAATAGTGTTCTACAGTACACATAATGCCTTGCTTTATTATAACTATAAAAAACGTTCTACATTAAGGAAGATCCAAATTCCTCTAACCTTGTTAGACATAATGGGGAGAGGCTACTTGCTTTAATTCATCAAATGTCAATTGTGGAGGGGCTGTTGATTTTAAAACAAATGTTTTTGCATTACTTGACTTCGAAATAAAGCAGTCAGTCAGTCATTTGGTCATGTTTTATACTGCAGTTGAGAGCAACCAATTCAAGAAGAAACTCATCACCACAAATGAAGTGGAGTAGATCTGAATCTGGTGGCATGCCAAATTTAACAGCGGGATGAGGAAGACCACAGAGCAGGTGAGGAAGACTGCCCACCTGTTACAGCTGCATGGGGCTCTCTCCCCCGGGTCAGTGAAATCCCACACTGCTACTTCGCTTGTTACTTCCTTCTTTGGCACCACACCGTTCGACAGATTGCATCTGTGTCGAGGCAAGAGGAGAGACGCATTCTGGTGTATATTTATGGAGCATTATATAAATATATCACTAAAGCAACACTTGCATGAAAGATGAAAAGGCACAAACAGTAAATGAAATATGTCCTTTCAGCTTTCCACATTCCTGGACATGCTGACTGGAATTTGTCATTGTGTACTTGAAATCTGCCTTGTTTGCTCACCATTAAGCAGGGATTTCTATAGTCCTGGCATGTTTTAGGCACAGTATAACACTAATTTATGAGGTTGGACAATAGCTCAAGAACTAATCTAAGCCTATCCATACTCTTCCTGAATACCTCTGTCCATTTCCTGTCTTACTGTACCAGTAGAAAGGAGGAGAAGTCCTCTACAGACTGTGGGCGTAAATAATAAAATACTGCTGGAAATGTATACGTTTCTTTTCTTCAACATAAAATAAAGTGTATTTGATGTTAAAATGTGTGTTCCATTACCACATGTCCCACAACAATGAGTTTGTTGTAATGTTTTAAAGTGTGCCAATATTTTAATTTGTCTGAAAATAGAGAATGTCTGTGTGAATTGAGTAAAATGGTGCCAAAATACAACAACAAGAGAGCTCTGAGAGCACAATATCCCCCCGCTGGCAACTCTGCCATAACTCTGGTAAAATGCGACTGAATTGAATGAAATTGCAATATGCGTATTACCGACATATAACAAAGAATCCTGTTGAGTTTCATGAAATTCCTCCAAAAATTGTGAGAGGAGTTGATTTCAGAAGGTGAGTATCCTTCCTAGGATGGACGGACAGAAATCGCCACGACATAATCCCCGTTCAGGCCTTTCGGCCAGCGGGGGATAATAAAAATTGTGAGGGAAGTTGATTTCAGAAAGTAAGCACACCTTGATGAAATTGCCAAAGTACAAGTGTGGCAGCGGGGGTGTGGTCAAGCGTCGGTCTGTGAATGGAGGGCGGAGTCAGGGAAGGTAAGTGGCAGAATCACTACACCTGATGTTAGTTAACCTGTGTTTGTGTGTCTTCCCAGTGACCGCGCCCTATAAAAGGAGAGAGAGAGCAGAGGAAGGGAGCTTTCTCCCCAACCAGATGACTGATGTGTGTGTGCGTGTCTGTGTGGCTGGGAGTTTGTGGTCGACTGAAAAGTGTCACAATAAAGAGTTTTGGTAACTCAGTTCTGGCCTGCCGTACTTCTGTGCTCCAACCACCCGCTCAAAGTCCTACAGTGGTGCTGAAGGAGCACAGAGGAGAACAGCCCCATGGAGTCCTCCCCCTTCGCGGACCTGATCCACGCTCTCGCCACGGCCCAACAAAGCCAGCACCGGGCGCTGGTCACCCTCCGAAAGGAGTAAGCGCAAAGGTTCGAGGCCCTGGTGCTGGCGCAACAGGAAGATCGTCAGGCATTCCGGCACCTCCTCGCGTCGGCAGGGTCCACCATCTCCACCATCACGGGCCCTCCCCACCTCACCCTAACGAAGATGGGCCTGCATGACGACCCCGAGGGCTTCTTAGCGCTCTTCGAGCAAGCAGCAGAGGCCTGGGGCTGGCCAGTGGAACAGTGTGCAGCGCGCCTCCTTCCCCTGCTAATGGGCAAGGCGCAGCTGGCCGCGCTACAGCTCCCCGCCGACAGCCGGCTGGTCTACGCGGACCTGCGCCAGGCCGTCCTCCAGCATGTGGGGCACATCCCAGAACAACAATGCCAGCGCTTCCACGCTCTACGCCAAGAGGAGGTCGGCCGCCCATTCGTGTTTGGCCAGCAACTCCGGGACGCCTGCCGGTGGTGGCTGAGGGCTGACAACCGCAACGCCAAAGGAATTGTCGATCTGGTGGCACTGGAGCAGTTCATCGCCCGACTTCCCGAAGGGACCACGGAGTGGGTCCAGTGCCATCGCCCGGCGTCGCTGGATCAGGCCATCAAGTTGGCGGAGGATCATTTGGCGGCTGTTCCCATGGCAGGATCGCAGATCTCCTCTTCTCCTCTCTCTCTCTCCCCCTCCCGTTCTGTGTCTCGTCCTCGCCCCGTTCCCCCACTGTGGAGGTGGGGGCCGGCTCCACCCCAGCCGGCCCGCCGCACCCGCGGTGCCCTCCCGTTTCCCGCTTCCGTGTCTGTCTCCCCCCCCCCAGGTGAGTGAGCCCCAGAGCGCTGGTGCAGAGAGAGAGCCCAGGCTGGTTTGCTGGCGCTGCGGGGAGCCGGGGCACCTCCAGCATCAGTGCTCGGCAATGGAGGTGGGCGCGGTGGTCCGGATCCCCGACTCGCCAGGAACCGCCCTCGATCAGGCCGGAGCGTATCGCATACCAGGGAGTGTCCAAGGGGATACGTATCAGGCTTTGGTGGACTCTGGCTGTAATCAGACCTCCATCCACCAAAGCCTGGTGCAAGATGAGGCATTGGGGGGAGCACAATTGGTGAAGGTGTTGTGTGTGCATGGGGATGTTCACAACTACCCTTTAGTGTCGGTCTACATTCTATTTCGAGGGGAAAAATTTTGTGTAAAGGCGGCAGTTAATCCTCGCCTTACCCACTCAATAATTTTGGGGACTGATTGGCTGGGGTTTCGGGAGTTAATGACTCATTTAGTGAAGAGTGGGTCCTGCCGTAGTTCAGCAGGGGGAGGTCCCGGTGTGGCACTGGCGGGAGCAGCTGTCACAGAGCCGTCTACATCATCTCTGCGTCAGAGTGAGGAGCAGCAGGGTCCTCCTCCGTCTCTCGGGGAATCCCTCGCGGATTTCCCATTAGAGCAGACACGAGACGAGACTCTGCGGCATGCGTTTGACCAAGTTAGAGTAATCGATGGTCAAATGCTCCAGCCAAACGCCACCCTGTCCTTCCCCTATTTCTCCATTATGAAGGATAGATTATACCGAGTGACTCAGGACACTCAGACTAAGGAAACGATTACACAACTTTTGATCCCAAAGAGCCGCCGGGAATTAGTATTCCAGGCGGCTGACTTTAATCCCATGGCTGGACACTTGGGGCAGGATAAGACACTAGCCCGAATAATGGCCCGGTTCTATTGGCCAGGGATTCGCAGCGATGTCCGTAGGTGGTGTACAGCGTGCCGCGAATGCCAGTTAGTAAATCCAGCGGCCATTCCAAAAGCGCCTTTGCGCCCTCTGCCATTAATCGAGACCCTGTTCGAAAGAATTGGGATGGATCTCGTCGGGCCATTAGATCGGTAAACACGAGGGTATCGCTTTATTTTAGTTCTGGTGGACTATGCAACACGATACCCGGAAGCAGTGCCTCTTCGTAATATCTCAGCACGTAGTATTGCGGAAGCACTCTTCCACGTCATCTCCCGAGTCAGAATCCTCAAAGAGATTCTGACTGATCAAGGCACTACGTTTATGTCACACACACTGCGTGAACTGTATGGGTTACTGGGAATTAAGCCGATCCACACCAGCGTTTATCACCCACAAACAGACGGTTTAGTAGAATGGTTTAATCGCACCCTCAAAAATATAATTAAAAAAATAGTAAGTGAGGATGCACGCAACTTGGATAAATGGCTCAAATCCCTGTTATTCACAGTGCGAGAGGTCCCACAAGCCTCCACGGGGTTCTCCCTGTTCGAATTATTATATGGGCATAAACTGCGGGGCATTCTAGATGTACTGCGGGAAAACTGGGAGGAGGGACCTTCAACGAGCAAAAACGAAATTCAATACGTTATTGACCTGCGCGCAAAACTCCATACACTCACACACCTAACCCAGGAGAATTTGCGGCAGGCCCAAGAACAGCAAGTCCGCCTGTATGACAGGGGCACGCGCCTTAGGGAGTTCGCACTGGGAGATAAAGTACTCGTGCTGTTGCCTACGTTGAGCTCCAAATTGATCCCCAAGTGGCAAGGACCCTTTGAGGTCACACGGCGAGTCGGGGACGTCGACTATGAGGTGAGGCGAACGGACAGGGGTGGGGCGTTACAGATTTACCACCTCTATCTGCTAAAACTTTGGAACGAGGAGGTCCCCGTGGCGTTGGTGTCGTTGGTTCCAGAGAAGGCGGAGCTGGGGCCGGAGGTTCAAAAAGGAACATTGACCACCACTCCAGTCCCCTATGGAGACCACCTCTCCTCAACCCAACTCACGGAGGTCGCCCAGTTGCAAGCCGAATTTTCGGATGTGTTCTCACCCCTGCCCGGCCGCACCCACCTCATAGAACACCACATTGAGACACCCCCGGGGGTGGTAGTGCGCAGCCGCCCTTACAGGCTGCCCGAACACAAGAAAAAGGTGGTTCGGGAAGAACTCGTGGCCATGCTCGACATGGGCATTGTCGAGGAGTCCCACAGTGACTGGAGCAGCCCGGTAGTCTTGGTTCCCAAGGCCGGCGGGTCGGTCAGGTTCTGTGTACACTATAGAAAAGTCAGTGCGGTGTGTAATTTCGATGCGTATCCAATGCCTCGTATTGACGAGTTGCTTGATCAACTAGGCACGGCTCGTTTTTATTCGACACTGGATTTGACAAAGGGATATTGGCAGATCCCCTTGACTCCATTATCCCAAGAGAAAATGGCCTTTTCCACACCGTTTGGCTTAAACCAGTTTGTCACACTTCCTTTTGGGCTGTTTGGGGCGCCCGCTACGTTCCAGCGGCTTATGGATAGGGTCCTCCGCCCCCACGCCACCTATGCGGCCGCATACCTGGATGACATTATAATCTATAGCAGGGGTGTTCAAATTGATCCATAAAGGGCCGTGTGGCTGCAGGTTTTCATTCCAGCCATGCAGCAGCACACCTGACTTGGCTCATTCAATCAACTGAACTGTCTTCACACAGTCAAATACTTGCAGCCACACCCACCCTTGATTAAAGGGTGGGTGTGTCAGTTGATTGAATAAGCCAAATCAGGGTGCTGCTGCATGGCTGGAATGAAAACCTGCAGCCACACGGCCCTTTATGGATCAATTTGAACACCCCTGATCTATAGTAATGACTGGCAGAGGCATTTGCAACATCTAAAGGCCATCCTTAGGTCACTGAGGTGAGCGAGTCTCACAGCCAACCTGAAGAAGTGTGCAATTGGGCGGGTGGAAGTACGGTATCTGGGCTTCCACTTGGGCAATGGGCAGGTGCGTTCCCAAATTAATAAGACAGCAGTGATTGCGGCCTGTCCGAGGCCCAAGACCAAAAAGGGGGTGAGACAGTTCCTGGGGCTGGCTGGCTACTATCGTAGGTTTATACCTAATTATTCGGATGTCACCAGCCCGCTGACTGATCTCACTAAAAAGGGGTCACCAGATCCGGTCCAGTGGACGGAGCAATGCCAGCGGGCTTTCTCTGAGGTAAAGGCTGCACTGTGCAGGGGGCCACTGTTACACTCCCCTGACTTCACTCTCCCCTTTGTTTTGCAGACGGATGCATCGGACAGGGGGCTGGGGGCTGTTTTGTCCCAGGAGGTGGAGGGGGAGGATCATCCCATGCTCTACATCAGCAGAAAGCTGTCGGTGCGTGAGGGCCGCTAAAGCACTATAGAGAAAGAGTGCCTTGCCATCAAGTGGGCGGTCCTCGCCCTCTGCTACTACCTACTGGGATGTCCTTTCACCCTCTGTTCGGACCACACGCCCCTCCAGTGGCTCCACCGCATGAAGGACGCCAACACGTGGATCATCCATTGGTATCTGGCACTCCAGCCCTTTAACTTCAAGGTGATCCACAGGCCGGGGGCGCAGATGGTCATGGTGGACTTCCTCTCCCGTCAAGGGGGGGGGAGTCGGCTGCAGGCTGGATGGCTCCCCGGCCTGAGTCGGGCGGTGGGGGTATGTGGCAACGGGGGCGTGGTCAAGCATCAGTCTGTGAACGGAGGGCGGAGTCAGGGAAGGTAAGTGGCAGAATCACTACACCTGATGTTAGTTAACCTGTGTTTGTGTGTCTTCCCAGTGGCCGCGCCCTATAAAAGGAGAGAGAGAGAGCAGAGGAAGGGAGCTTTCTCCCCAACCAGACGACTGATGTGTGTGTGTGCGTGTCTGTGTGGCTGGGAGTTTGTGGTCGACTGAAAAGTGTCACAATAAAGAGTTTTGGTAACTCAGTTCTGGCCTGCCGTACTTCTGTGCTCCACCCACCCGCTCAAAGTCCTACAACAAGTTTGTTAATAATGAAGGGCATAACTCCCGTAAAATCTGCCCAAATTAAACGGAATTTCAATATGTATATAACTGTCATATAACAAAGCCTTTTGCCAAGTTTGGTGAAATTCCTCCACAAATTGTGAGAGGAGTTGATTTCAGAAGGAAAACACACTCTCATGAAATTGTCAAAGTATAATTTTGTTAATCTTCTGAACTCTGGTAAAATGTGACCGAATTTAACAAAATTACAATATGCGTATTACTGACATATAACAAAGAATCCTGTTGAGTTTCGTGAAATTCCTCCAAAAACTGTGAGAGGAATTAATTTCAGAAGGTGAGTATCCTTCCTAGGATGGACGGACGGACGGAAATCGCCATGACATAATCCCCCTTCAGGTCTTTCGACCAGAAAAGTAAATAAATAAAACTGAACCTGAAACATTAAAGGGGAACTGAAGTCATTTTTAAACTTGCTTTATTTCTTAATTAACGTGTTCTTCAATTACGTTTTCGGTTTGAGTAACCTTATATCGTGACTTGCATTGGCAACTAATTGCAATTAAATATTATACTTATCGGCCTATTCGGTTTTTAGCCATGTTGAATTTAGTTTGTTTGGTCCACGGCAGGCGTCGCTTATCCGCGCGATCTTCACGAGACTTGTGTGAGACTTCGAAACCTGAAGTGTCAGCCAGGTGTCAGTGCTGCCATTTTGAAAACTGTTTTCCAAACGAAATATTGCACAAAAACGAGTTTAAATGATGATTATTGCCTACTTTTTTCAAACTTTCCTGATTGCTATCAAAACAAACAAAACTTCTGGCTTGATCACGTCAGCATTCGAAAGAAGGCGCGCGCGTCTTTTGACAACGTTGGCAGATGTTGGTCACTTTGATTTCCGCTGTACGTTTTACTTCCGTCCTACGATGTCTCGTACAGGTCGCAACGAATCTCGTTTACGGCCATCGCTTCGACATATGGACTGATTATATTATATAGCATATTTCAGACACTCATAACTTGCTATAGCAGCGACAAAATAGCGATCAAAAATGCATTCATATATTTAGTAAAATGAGATAAATAGAATTTTGATAGTAAAAAATTTGCCTTCAGTTCTCCTTTAAAACTGCATGACAAAACTGTGATATTGCTTCCTAAAGCTTACATCATGCCTTGACTGCACAAAACCTTAAGAGAAATTATTCTGAATGTTATCAAATGTATCTAGTATTTCCTATTATAACATCCTATAAGAATGTTATTGAAAAATATGGTGGACCCTTAATTGCAGTGTATATTGACCTGACTGCGGCACATGACCATGTTCCCAGGAATTTTCTCTTCGCAATCCTTACAATACGAACAGGAGCAAAACATCTCATAGCAAGCTTGCAAAAACTTTACGAAGGTACTACTGCATCTACCAGTGGCACAAAAGCAAAATTTGATGTCCTAGTTGGAAGTAGACAAGGTGGGCAGGAATCTGTCTGTATTTTCAATTACTACTTTGATTACGTACTAAAAGTTGCTGCACATGCTACATGGGAAAAACAGATGACATGCTTGAGCAGACATACTTGCGCTGTAATTGGTTCATGTAGCATTCCTTCCATGCTTGATGGACCATCTGATTACTGAGCTTTTTCTCCGAATGCTTGGGGCTGTGGGTGGCTCCGCTCTCTTGACTACTCACGCTAGAGACTGCGGTCTGAAAGCCGCTGTCACCTAGAAAAGTACACAAATTAAAAAAATTGCATGATACAACATTCACAATTTATTTGGTTTCAGGCATGACAACAATTTGCCCTTGCTCCTCCCACTCGAGTAGATCAATTCAACAACAGTACAGTACTTGTAAAAGTAACTATCTTAAGCTTATCGGTTTCAATCACTGACACTTAAAGCTAGACCGCCTTTCAGACTTTTCAAGTGTAGGTCATAAAAAGAATTTTCACCGACACCCAATTATTCTTGTTTAGTGGCCTGAATTCGAATCACAGACTTCCAATTTCATTAGTTTTTTTTTAAAGAACAATTAATGAATTTAAGGCCACGTGGCCCTAAATTCTCCGCTATTTTTTCCTGCTTCACCATGACCCAATTCAAGATACTATGTCATGCGTGACATAGTGGGCTTTCCCTGTTCGCGCAAGGCATTGTGGGATACAAATTTGAAACAGGAGAGAAAAATGGAGGACGTGAGTGTGTGAATTAAATGTGAAAGACCGACTACAGTAATGGAAAGAAAGCGAGAAGAAAAGACGTTATGTTATATACGAAGGAAAGGAAACGCAGGACCAAACTAATAAGTATCAGTCGGTCAGCATTTAACGACAGAATGATGGAACTGTCAATGCACGCTCAAAGGGAAACCTGCGCACACACACGGACTTCCTCTGTCTGCTTGACTGTGTGAAGCTAGCGATTTCACGCATATTATTTGCTCGGGAATCCGCTCACATTAAATAACTTCCCAGCCACAGAATGGCTTGATATTTTATGAGATATTACAGAAATAAACATATATCACAATGACCAAATTTCAGAGGGAACTAAATTTCACCGATTTTATGAAATCGAAAGGCCGTCTCGTTTTAAGCGCTGAAACATCCTAATTCTACAAACAACAATAATCAAGATTGTCTGTCTTACAAAGTTTAGGCATATAGCTTAATCACATGTCATCCCTTTAAGGCTGGAACGAGATGATTATCAAATAATTAGCATTACAAGGGATTACAGTTTCTGGAGATCAGTGTGTACATACAGTGTGTACTATCATACACACTGGAAACTGTAAGGTTAATAATGGCTTCTAGTTGGTAATAATGTGGGCTAGTGGGTCATTATTGAAGCCATTAACAGGAAATGCACACTAAGCATGATTACATTCAGACTGCAGAGGTGAAAGGTAATGAGGCTGGGACTAGAGGAAATGCACTCGTTAAGAGCGGATCTATGTGGGAATTTAAAGAGCTGATCGGTGTCTTCAGCCCACCTAATGATTAGTCTCTCTAAACGGGAAAGCTCAAGCACGTTTACTAACTCGCTGTTATGAGTCCTTCATTAAATCCAAGACAATGTCTATTCAGATTTTACAGAATATTAACACAAGCGAAAGGCAATCTGTAAAGAAATAGCAATTCCTTTTATACCACAACAATTTACTAACTGCTAATTTATTTTATGCATTATTGAATGACACTGTGCTCTTTATCCATTTAGTACCAGATGAGTAGCATGCTATAGATGCACAATGGTGTAACATAGGGAAAAAAATTAAAAATTCAGGTTTTGATTTTATGTACTGAAATAACTATTAGGCACAATTTTTACAATATCTATATAAATTAGTTGTTTTTACCCATTTTAACCTTGAAATCAGCATTTTAATGATTACCCATAATGCACTGTTTATCGCGCTAAAACAAGCAAAAACGTCATAAGACAGTGGAAATACTACCTTTACTACCTTCACGTGGCGTCTTTCTCGATCGCACGTGCCTAGAAGCGTACCTTCTAGAACATTCCTGGGTGGTCACGGACCGTCATGTAGCCTAGTTCGGTTGTGAAAGTCGCTAGGATGGAGTATTTTCGCGAGTTTAGTGGCAAACTTTTGCGCCGTAATTTCTCTATTCTCGAAATTTGTAACCTGAAACCCTACAAGAAATGTTTCATAATGTTTGGGATTTTGAAAAATGCTTCTAGCAAGTTTATTTCGCTGTATTTTTCCGTGAAACTTGGCATAAATCATCCTTAAGTGATGAGCGTGACATTGTTATTTTGGTCTGGGTCACGGAGTTAGTTGGAAGCAGGAGAAATGAGAGTTTCTCAACTACAGCAGCACTTCTCACCATAGATGGCTGGCGTGTTTCACAGCGTTTGGGATTCACTAAATCTCTAGATCTACTGAAGCTATGAGGATATAAATCACCAGGATTCTAATTTACTGGGTGAGAAGTATTTTATATATATTTTTTGAAAGGTTTATTCGCGCTACAAGTCCATGAAAGTTGGAATTGTTCGTGAAGGGGTTAGTTAGATTTTGGTAGCGTGACGCGCACAACAAGCAAAAGAAAAAACAAATTTTCTTCCGAATTTCCTTGCTTTATCAAAATTATTTTTTGATACATTAAAAGACTGTGTGTTTATAATATTTAAGCGATTTTTTATTATAGAGAATATTTGATCAAAACTTTGAAAACAGCATTCAAAGAGATTTTTCACGGGTGTAAATGTTACGCGTGACGTCCATAATTATGTTAAATTTTAAGAACTAAAATTCTGTTAAAAATTCTAGATTTGTGCTATCATTCTGGGGTTTTGCTGAATAATACTTGAGGGAGTTCTCTTACAATGCTGAAAATTCAATGAGTTTTGGTGAAATTCTAGAAAAATTATTTACATTTTAACGTGCCTGATAGCGATTGTGCTCACACAGCGTGCTACTCATAACCAGTCAAAAGTTTAGACACACCTTTGAATTCAATATTTACTTTTTTATGAATTAAAAGACTCTTCTTCATGTCTTAAAATAATGATGGATGTCGTTTCTCTTTACTGAGTTGAGCGGTTCTTGACATAATATGGATGACTACAGTTGTAGTATTTACTGTATTTTTATTATTTACTATTTATTCTTAAACGCATTAAGGCAAGAAACTCGTCCACTAATTAACTTTGACGAGACACACCTGTTAATTGAAAAGCATTCCAGGTGATTACCTCATAAAGCTGGTTAAGATAATGACAATAGTGTGCAAAGTGTCATCAAGGTAAACGCTGGCTAGTTTGTAGAATCTAAAATATGAAACGTATTTAGTATTTTAACACTTTTTTGTTTACCACATAATACCATATCTGTTATTTCATAGTTTTGATGTCTTCAGTATTGTTCTACAATGTAGAAAATACAAAGTACAGAAAATCCTGTGTCCAAACTTTTGACTCGTATTGTATGTGAAATGAGTTAGCTCATGTTATTACTTGTATTATAAAATACGAGTCTCTCCTGTTTTCCTCTCTTTAAGTTAATAAAACAAAACTATCCTGAAAACGTAAAGTTATAGCTTTATCTCTGACTGCTACAAATTACCGAGACTGACCCTGTGTCTGAAATCGCTCACTCGTTCACTACTCCCTACATAGGGAATTACTCTATAGAGGACTATACAGTGAGCTCATTGGTAAAATGAAAAAACGCTTTCGGACACTAGTCCGTCGCGCTGGTATTTACGTCATTACTGCCGCACAATTAAAACGTGCCAGATCAGTCGGCTGGTGGGTTTTCAAAATAATAAATACATGCGGGTATTTTTGTGATAAATCCATATTATCCTGAGCGCATTTCCAACATTAATCAATACAAAGTACCTGCATCTTTCAGTTCTTTTAAATCAAGGCTGAATACTTTCTTCTTTGCCGCTGCCTTTTATTAAATCAAGTTTAAGACTTTTAATTTGATTTCTTTCAGCACGACCGCAATGCATGATGGGATTTATTGCTTTGGTTAGTGACCATTATTGTACACTACTTTTCGTGATGCATTGTGGGATACTTTGAGTGCCCTACATAGGGTGTAAATAATCCTCACTAAGGTTTTGGACAGCACTACAAAATGGCGTCCTCACTATACCGGTATAGTGCCCTATATAGTGAGTAGGGAGCGATTTTGGACACAGGGTGAGACTGGAGATTGGAGACTCTGCCTACAAATGTTAAATAAATGTCTCCTCACAGAAATCTTCACCATATTAACAACCATACACTTTTTAAAACTCCAATCATCAATCAGAATCAAGCATTCAATATGTTGTGGTATAAGACAATATAATAGCCATATTGTGATAAATTATGGCACAAAATACTTTGTGACAGATAAAAGCACTTTTTGTTGATAAGAATAAAAAAAAACTCTTAGGAACCAGCTGATTATTATAATAGCGTATTAGGACCATTGTAGGTTAAAAAAAAAGATGAAGAGGGGCTAATATTCTGATAAAAAAAAGTCATAATTTCTGAGTTTAAAGTTGTACATTTATGAGAAGAAAACTCAGATATTCTCAGAGATTATAAAGTCATAAATTTGTAAGGAAAATAACTCAGAAATTCCAAGATTAAGAAGTCACAAATTTACAAGGGGAAAAAAAAAAAACCCTCTCATGCTTCCCAGCTTCCTGGCTGCAGTGCATTCTGAGAAATGTAGTAGAAAATCTCTTAGCGATTTTTTTTTTTATACTGTGCTATCAAACAGGAAAGACTGCATTTCATATAACTTTGGCATCTGTGGTGTAATGACGTCGATCCAACCTTGCAAAGTGAAGTGATGTGGTTCCTTGACCAAAAAAAACAAAAAAAACACTATTTTTTCCAAGTTTATTTTCTTGTAAATTTGTGACTTTGTAATCTCAGACACTGAGGGTTTTTTCCTCTCAGAATATTACCCCGTCCTCAGCTCCATATTTTTTAACCTACAATGACCTTAACACAGTCATAGATTAGATGTTAAAATTGTATTGGTTTTTTTTTTTATTATTATTTTGGGCTTCTTCTCATTGTTAAATCATTGTGGGGTTTTTTTTTATAATTACATAAAAGTAAGTTTTGATATGATTTTTAAAATACAACACTTTCTGCTAGAGCAGCAGCTACAATTATCGACACCTTAACGATCTTTTGCCTGTTGCAAAAGTAGAAAAAACTTTAAAAACGTAAATTGTGCATGAATAATTACTCAAACTTTCACTGGAAAAAAATGAGTTGATTCCCGATTACTTAGCGTATCAGATCACGTCACACCGTTCCACAATTATCGACACCGTTCCACAATTATCGACATCCAGATGATTATTTATTTTAAAAAATAATCGGTATGTGGTATTAAGTTAACAAAATATAGTTTTTATTTAAAATTTGTTTTACGCAGACTTATATTTAGTACTAAATATATTCTATATAAATATGTCAATGTCGGTGCTTACGTAAATGAGGAAGTAATTCTAATGTTTGTAAACAAATGAACTGATGTTTAACCTGCGTCAGAAAATCTTTTTGTTCCACTTTCTACCTACTTTCTAAGTATTTTTGTAGATCACATTTTGTTAATCATTCGTTGTTGTTTGTATTAATTTCTAGTTTTGTCGTTTACCAATAAATGTCAATAAATGTCAGGGAATTGACATTGTAACCACATGAAAATCCAGGTCAAAGGTCGCATGTCATTCCTCGAACCAAAATATAAAATGTCGACTGATATTGTAATATGTGGTAGATATTTACAACAAACTGCAAAAAAAAAAATTCTGAATGGAATAGAAAAATCTGAATATTTCAAGCATGTCATTTTTTTATACGCTAGGAATTTAATTCTGGTCTAATTCTATTTATTGCAATCGGATTCCAAATACTCTATCAACATTCCATTCTGTTATAAATCAGAAAAAGAATTATAAATCACAACACTTTTATTTTTTTTAAAGCACTTCATCTACTTCAACAATGTTACACAAAGATCGATCCATAACAGTTGTAAATGTCACTCAATCCCACAGGGTGTCGATAATGCTGGACACTGGTGAAAGTGATCACTATTATCGACACCTCACATGACTTCTCAAACGCGCGTTTAGATACGAAATGGCGACTGTCAAATGAAAGAGTAAGAAACAAAGCAGGTCTCAACAAGGAGATCATGAAATATCGGTGAATTTGATCAGTAAAAATATGTCCATGATCTTTCCACCATGATGATAACATCCGGGTTTTTCTCAAATTGCTGATCGTGCTAAAAAAAATTCCATCTCCAGCAACGAGCTGTGTCATCAGACGACAAGATCAAAGGGCGAGGCAGGTCTTCCGGTTGATTAATTAACCAATAATAATTGTTATAACTGAAACTCACCTTTTGTAAAATTGTTTTTTATTGGTAAATCTGAAAAGGTGTCGATAATTATGGACTGTCGATAAGTGTAGCCACCGTTCTAGTAGTTTGTTAGAAAATCTGTAAGTCCTGATACATATTGTGTATCACAGAAATGACTGATTGTAAGACGTTTAAAAGTATGGTGATAAGATATTTTTGTGATATTGCTCACCACTATTTAAATGCATAAAAACATGATGATGTGATTTGTCTTGAGTTTTTATGTCCAATTGACTGTGTGTGTGTTACCGGAGCAGGGCTGCTCTGGGGACGTGGGAGGGGTGAGGGGAATGCCGCAGTTTGATGAGTCTCGAGCGCCACTTTGCGCTCCCTGGGCAGGAGGAGGCTGTTCCACAGGCAGATCGGCTTGGGCAATGAGCACAAAGACTGCAGGGTAGATCATCCTCACACCACCTGTAGCGGGACAAGCGAGCACATTTTATATGAAAGACAGAAAAAGTTGTTTGAACAAGTTGATCTGAGAAATTCAAATACTGCTGCTAATATGAAACGTAGCAGCCTGTGTCAATGTTGTAAATTGAATTTCTTAATATTAGTTTAAGTTGAAGGCAACTGAAACAGAAGACATCAGTCCTTATCTCATTTAAAAGGTTAAACAAAACTGCACCCACACACGATTAAAAGCCTGTCCTTTGATAAAAACAGGAACAGCTGCTTGCTTAGAATGAACAACACTGAGACTCTGATTCACGACAGGTTTGCATAAGAAAGCACGCACAGATAATAGTGCAAGCGAATTTAGTAACAGACTCTCGAGAAGGCTGCTTTCTTTCACATGAGCAAAACAGCAAGTCTTGGCCAGGTTGTGAATTGAACAAATATGTAATGAAAAGTACAAAGTACAGGGTGCTGTCTATAAAATATTCATTTTTGGGATGGAGGTGTGAAATTGATACGACTGAAGGGCAGGTATTAAATTTCATTTACTACGCCTTCATCATGATTATTATACATACAGGACACTTTTTCGATGGAATAAAAACATTTGTTCTATTCCCTTCTAGCAGGTTTCATTCCGGTTTGATGGCATGCAACATTGTTCGCATATCGCTTATCCTACGTGTAATATTACATCACTCTACCCAATGGAGAATAAGCGTTGAATATGGTTTACGATATTGCACGGTTGTCAAGACAACATGACGACACATGTCGGAGACGTAAAACGTCCGTGCTAGTGAGTGACTGTGACAATTTGTAAACAAACAAATATGGCTGCCAGGTTTGCTTCGTTAAATATGGAAGATTTTGAGCGAATTTAGAAAGAGAAAGATGTATTGAACACCTGAAAGGAATGTGTGTGTATAATAATAATAATAATAATATTGGCTGGCTTTTTTCATAATATATCAGATATAGTCCATTCAGCTACTTCGTCTTCGACTCGTTCAGTATCATGCTAGCTGAATGGAATATATCTGATATACCACTCAACACCAGCCAATATTATTTAAATAATGAATAATTAAAGCTTTTTGAATACAATCATATTTTTAAAATGATTTCTTGATTACTGATACTTGATACATGACTATTACCAAAGCTAAGTTGGATATACAGTGCGGCAAAAAAGTATTTAGTCAGCCACCAATTGTGCAAGTTCTCCCACTTAAAAAGATGAGAGAGGCCTGTAATTTTCATCATAGGTACACTTCAACTATGAGAGACAGAATGGGGGGAAAGAATCCAGGAAATCACATTGTAGGATTTTTAATGAATTAATTGGTAAATTCCTCGGTAAAATAAGTATTTGGTCACCTACAAACAAGCAAGATTTCTGGCTCTCACAGACCTGTAACTTCTTCTTTAAGAGGCTCCTCTGTCCTCCACTCGTTACCTGTATTAATGGCACCTGTTTGAACTCGTTATCAGTATAAAAGACACCTGTCCACAACCTCAAACAGTCACACTCCAAACTCCACTATAGCCAAGACCAAAGAGCTGTCAAAGGACACCAGAAACAAAACTGTAGACCTGCACCAGGCTGGGAAGACTGAATCTGCAATAGGTAAGCAGCTTGGTGTGAAGAAATCAACTGTGGGAGCAATTATTAGAAAATGGAAGACATACAAGACCACTGATAATCTCCCTCGATCTGGGGCTCCATGCAAGATCTCACCCGTGGGCTCAAAATGATCACCAGAACGGTGAGCAAAAATCCCAGAACCACACGGGGGGACCTAGTGAATGACCTGCAAAGAGCTGGGACCAAAGTAACAAAGGCTACCATCAGTAACACACTACGCCGCCAGGGACTCAAATCCTGCAGTGCCAGACATGTCCCCCTGCTTAAGCCAGTACATGTCCAGGCCCGTCTGAAGTTTGCTAGAGAGCGTTTGGATGATCCAGAAGAGGACTGGGAGAATGTCATATGGTCAGATGAAACGAAAATAGAACTTTTTGGTAAAAACTCAACTTGTCGTGTTTGGAGGAGAAAGAATGCTGAGTTGCATCCAAAGAACACCATACCTACTGTGAAGCATGGGGGTGGAAACATCATGCTTTGGGGCTGTTTTTCTGCAAAGGGACCAGGACGACTGATCCGTGTAAAGGAAAGAATGAATGGGGCCATGTATCGTGAGATTTTGAGTGAAAACCTCCTTCCATCAGCAAGGGCGTTGAAGATGAAACGTGGCTGGGTCTTTCAGCATGACAATGATCCCAAACACACCGCCCAGGCAACGAAGGAGTGGCTTCGTAAGAAGCATTTCAAGGTCCTGGAGTGGCCTAGCCAGTCTCCAGATCTCAACCCCATAGAAAATCTTTGGAGGGAGTTGAAAGTCCGTGTTGCCCAGCGACAGCCCCAAAACATCACTGCTCTAGAGGAGATCTGCATGGAGGAATGGGCCAAAATACCAGCAACAGTGTGTGAAAACCTTGTGAAGACTTACAGAAAATGTTTGACCTCTGTCATTGCCAACAAAGGGTATATAACAAAGTATTGAGATGAACTTTTTTTATTGACCAAATGCTTATTTTCCACCATAATTTGCAAATAAATTCTTTAAAAATCAGACAATGTGATTTTCTGGATTTTTTTTTTCTCATTCTGTCTCTCATAGTTGAAGTGTACCTATGATGAAAATTACAGGCCTCTCTCATCTTTTTAAGTGGGAGAACTTGCACAATTGGTGACTGACTAAATACTTTTTTGCCCCACTGTACATTAAGTTATCATTGCTGCTTGCTGAGTGGGATGTATAACCAATCAGCAAATAACAGTACTCCTAGCCACACCCCTACTGGTACCAGTGTTGTACAGCAGTACCAACAATTATAAACAACTTTCAGTACAGAGTCAATGCTTCCTTCGACTCAATTAAAGACCAGGCTTTTCAAAGATGTTTTTGTTCCTCCTGATCACACGAATCTGCTTAGACTGAGTGTTTAATTTGTCTAGGTGGAGCCACTCACCCACGATGACCTCCAGAGCGACATGGCTGTGGGGGTCGTAGTTGAGGTCGCTGTCTTGCTCGCCCCTGCTGTGTTTCAGCACCATTGGGTAAAAGTAGCTCCACTCTTCCATCAGCTTCCGTACCGCCGGATCACTCATCTTAAACGCCTGGCCTGTCAGAGTGCCACCCAATCCGTAAGGACTCAGGATCACTGCAAGACAGAGACACAGACAAATAAACATAATAAATGAACATGTTAAAATGCTAGGATTATTGTGTTTGCTTTTTTTTTTCTAATTTACAAGAGCTAGTTAGCTTCTTACTTGTGAAGAAGCAAGTACTATTTGTCCTACTGTCTCTGATTTGTCTTGGACTCATTCATATTTGCACTCGAACTTGTCTCAGTCTTGGACATTGTCTCGGTCTTGCCAATTATTCTAGCTGGTCTCAACCAAATCCATCTGCCTTTAAAAAATATGCTGGGTTTTTTTTCTCAAGTAACTCTTCCTTCAAAACAAAATGATTAAGTAAGAGCGCTTGTTCAGAAACCGGGCACTGGTTGAATTAATTCAAAATATGTCTAGAACAGGAGTTGTACAGTGGTGTAGTGGTTAGCACTGTTGCCTTAGAGCAAGAAGGTTCTGGGTTCGAGCCCAGTGGCTAACGAGGGCCTTTCTGTTACCCCTTTTCCACCAAATCAGTTCCAGGGCTGGTTCGGGGCCAGTGCTGGTGCTGGTTCACAACTCGTTCAACTTGCGAGCCAGCTGAGAACCAGTTTGCTTTTCCATAGTTCGCAGTGCTAAGCGGAGCCACGTCATTACGTCGCTGTATACGTCAGTTATGGCGCTACGTTTACATAAACCTTGGCGCGAATATCAAAGCAAAAACAACACGGTAGAAGCAGCAGCAGCAACAACAACAACAATAATAATAATAATGGATGACTTCGCATTTGTACAGCTGCTGCTTCTCGTCGCTTAAAAATGGCGATCTTTCGCGGTCTTGTTATTGTTGTTGGTCTTAACAACTCTGCCCCCCCGCTGACGTAAGCGGTTCTTTCCTCTGGCCCAGCAGAGAGTTGGTGCTAGCCTGGAACCAGTTTTTTCTGGCCCCAGAGCCAGTTCTTTGTCAGTGGAAACAGAAAACCCGGTTCCAAACTAAGCACTGGCCCCAAACCAGCCCTGGAACTGCTTTGGTGGAAAAGGGGCATGTGTGGAGTTTGCACGATCTCCCCGTGTCTGCATGGGTTTGCTCCAGTTTCCCCCAAAGACATGCAGGTTAGGCTAATTGGTGGCTCTAAATTGACTGTGTAGGTGTGAATGGTTGTTTGTCTCTGTACTGTATGTCAGCCCTGCGATGACCTAGTGACTTGTCCAGGGTGTATCTCACCCATAGTCAGCTGGGATAAGCTCCAGCTTGCCTGTGACCCTGTAGAACAGGATAAGCGGCTACAGATAATGGATGGATGTCTAGAACGGGCCTGTCAAAACTCATTGTCTTTTGGACTTGAACCTCTTTGAACTCTTGACTAGTGCTGGTCTTGGACTTGTCTTGGACTCAACTACAGTTTCTTTCTTCTTCTTCTTTTGGCTGCTCCCATTAGGAGTCGCCACAGCGGATCATCATGTTCCGCATATTTGACTTGGCATAGGTTTTTACACCGGATGCCTTTCCCGATGCAACCCTCCCCAATCTATCTGGGCTTGGGACCAGCACTAAGTATGCACTGGCTTGTGTAACCCCAGTGGCTGGGTATTTTTACCTAATCTGCATATCTTTGAACTGTGGGAGGAAAACCGGAGCAGACACGGGGAGAACACTCAAAACTCCTTGCAGAAAGACCCCTGTCAGCCATGAAGTTTGAACCTAGAACCTTCTTGCCGTGAGGCGACAGTGCGAACCACTGCACCACCGTGCTGCCCCTTGGGCTCAACTACAGCTCTGGCTATTTTATCAGGCTTTTAATCTGCCATTTAGATTTTTTTGTGAATGAATGAAACAATGCTAATGTTTAATGATTAATTTAAGTGCTTGTTTCCTCAGTTCAAAGCATAAGCTGACTGAACACTCATCGAATACGAGTACTCTTACAGCCCTCTAAGTGTTTCTCATATTTTTCCATTAAAAAAAAAAAACATCGGACCTTGAGACAAGCAGTTTCACCTATTAACATGTAATACGCTCTACACACCTTTATTGTGAACTCTAAAGGGACAATATTATTAATTATTATACATACAGGACACTTTTTCGATGGAATAAAAACATGCGTTCTATTCCTTTCTAGCAGGTTTCATTTATTAAAGGTGGGGTATGAGATTTTGGAATAACGGTTCCTGCAAGCCATATTTTGAAAAGAAACGCTCCCATCCCCCGCGTCTCCACCCCTCCTTCCCCTTATAAAGCCTGAGAAAATTAGCCTTTATAATGGGTGTCTATTGCGTTACACACCAGTGGAGCAGAGTGTAGAGAGCTTGGAAAAATAGCTCAAACTTTCTCATTTAAACTGTGTTTTCAGCCCCAATTTTCACTCCACACACATAATTTTCTCAAAAGTAGTAGCCACACTTGTCCTGATTCACACAATGTGTCTACCTACATGATAGGACTTGCAGTTTTTGAATGAGAAGCCTGAAAGTGAGGAGAGGACAGGCGCTCAGCCCCATAGACTGCCATTATAAACTTGGCAGAAAAGTCACTCGTTTTTAACTCGCTCTAGTGACCTCAGTTTTTACACTACAGACAAAACAATTACATCAGTGTGTTCAGGAGATCCTTGTGGCGCTCACTGTGAAAGAATTTTGTGAATACCTCCTTCCGTTTTTGTGTAAATCCCCGTTGTTTGGGGGGAGCGCACTGAGAAAATCCTGCGCTCTGTGTGACACTGCTTGCGCTCTCACACGCACACAGAAGGGCCGGGCTGTTTGCGGGCTTCAGTCTGATTGACGTGCCAGTATCCATTCATTTTGAGGTGGTACCTCGATATGATTGGATGGCGTTTTTCCTTTATTTTACACTGTAGACTGGATTAAAATATTTCGTTTTTGGGTCAAACCTTCTATTGTACTGCTTGCAACATGGGTGTGAGGAGCTTTTTAAGCAATATGGTAAAAAATACTCCTGAAAAAAATCTCATACCCCACCTTTAAGGAGGCGGTTCTTCTGGGAAACGAATGCACTCATGGCCCATGAACCCATGTTTCAGTTTCCTGAAAGGATTAAAGATTCATTTTGTTTTAAATGTTTGCTTTGTTTGCTGAAAACGAACCACATCGTGGCCTACAAAAACTCGCCGTCTGACCTGCAGGAGCATATTGAGGTCTGTAAACGTTTTGTTGCAAGAGAAAGCTTGCAACGAAGTTGTCTGTGCTTTTAGAGCTATCGATAATGTTGCAAACGTAGCTATGCAGTGTGGTTAGTCAAATGACTTTCTTTGGATTTGCCCACCAAGTTGCTACAGCCTTGTCCATGGCTAACGTTTACACATAGTGAGTTAACTTGGACACCGTTAGTTAGCATGTAAACACAGAGTTACGGTACGCTAACATGAATAACGTTAACTTATCTGAAGTCCTTTCAGAAATATGTTTTAGCATAATCTTGCCAAATAAACATCTTTCTTTTCTAGTAGCGTTAGCTACCCAATATGATTTCGAGTTTGAAAAGAGTTTGCTAGCATGTCAGGTGGAGTTTCACTGACTAGCTAGCTTAACGTTAAACCATCATGATGGCACAGCATGCGTTCATTTTGTGAATTCACATTTCTGTCTTTGGTAACGGCGTTAGGTTTTGTAAGCGTTGTGGCAATAATACAACAATGCGTTGACAGAAAATGTACTTTTAATACTTCAGTATTTTTAAAAGCAAGTACTTCAGTACTTTAAAAATTTGACTGGACAACTTTCACTTGCATCGGAGTAACATTTGACCAGTGGGATCCGTACTTTGACTGAAGTAATGAAGTTGGGTACTTTGTCCACCTCTGAGCATAACTGAGACACACTTCTGTTCTACTCAATCTCAACACTACGTGCATTACTGTCGCTGAGCTACAGTACTTAAGCCCATAGTTATGTCTGAGGTCTGAACACCAGTGTGTCTCATATCTCAACTCTGAATACAGCCCATAACTGTTTTAAATCAATATTTTCAAGTCTGAAATGTATGATGATCTGTGAACAATATATACACCGTGCTCTTAAGTTGTAGTTTTATAGATGAAGAAAAGGATAACTTGGGTACGTCTCACCCTGTATGGGACTGCTGGAGGTCTGGGCCAGACGCACATGTTCCTCAGTGACGTGGTAGACAGGCTGGTGCTGCGAGATCTCCACGCTGGTGCACACGTTACTCTCACCATGCAGGAAGAAGGAGAAGGAGCACGAGAGGTGCTCACTGCTACTGGAGAGACACAGAGAGGGAGGAAAAAAACACAGGAAGGTGTCATTTCATGTACTTATGTGACCAGAAGAGGGCGATACGCACAAAGTCAACTGAAATAATCTGTGTGGCACATAAGCATTTTTCAAGCTCACCAAGAACAACAGAACGCTGGAGACATAACATAACAGCAGGCTGATTCAGCACACACCCGCAATCTCTCTCTCTCTCACACACACATGTACTATTTGTATAAGTGTTCTGCCTATGTTCACATTTAATTTATATTTATGCTGAGCCTGAATTGAACAAAAAAAAAGAAACACGACACTCATCCTCTTTTTCCCATGTAGCAGCCCAACTCTGTGCAAGAACCATATGAGGATCTATTTATGGATACACCGAGTGCCAATGGGAAAATCTCCTGTTAGAGCATTAGACAAAGCTTTACAGGCAGGACGCATATGCTCGTAACCAGGATCAAAATTGTTACTGACGTCCACAATGTAGAAATGTACCATAGTTCATATATCGTAACTCTGTTCTGTTGTCCTTCCATTCATTCTTCATTCATAAAATGCCAATTAGCCCGTTTAAATTGATTGAGTTAATTGTGGTTTCCAGGACAACCTGTCAATTTCTGAGTAACCCTATGATACGTCCAGTCAGTTTATTTGTATCGCGCTTTTAACAGCAGACATTGTCGCAAAGAAAAATAAAGACTTTGAACATATGAGCTAATTTTATCTCTATTAAATGTATTCGTCCCTTCAATGCCTTCAATATGATGAATGTTATCCTGCTTGGAGTACGTTATTAATGAGTAACATCACAAAACGACTTAAAGAAGATTAAGTGCTAATTTCGGGACAATTAAGGAACCTGTAGCTGAACCCAATCTGCTCACGTTACTCCGGCGAGTGATCTGATTTGGCTAACAATGCTACAAGTCGTCAAAATTGAAAAAGTAACAACAAGAACAATAATAAGGTTTGCATTTTACAAACTGCCAACTGCCCTCATAAAATGCACACTGTTATCATATGATATCACCTGGATTATTCAATCCACATTCACTGGATATGAGCAATCGTACGCTCTGATTGGCTACTCTACTACTAGGCTATCAGCTCATATACCATGAGTAGAGAAAAACAAAATGGCGGAGCGTGTTGCTGAACCAACCGAGGACGAAATAAAAACTCTACTCGAAAACAAAACCCCAAAAATTGTTATCAAGTATTTAAAAGAAACAGAAATAGCTAAAAGTAAATACACCCCCCTTCCACACTCCAGCCCAGCTGGTGGCAGTAATGCACCTTTAAGTTGGTTTGCCAACCACCAAAAAACCCTAAAGAAGAAGAAGAAGAAGGAGAAAACCCAAAAAAATACAAAAAAAAGCAACAAAATATGGAATTAAAGTATTTGATGGTAAGAATGTATCTTTTTTGTTATTTTTTAATAATTATTATTCTAGCATTTTTCACAAATTGCTCCTGTCATTTCACCGGTTTGTTTACATTCTAAGCAGAGATGATTTTGTCGGACATTTTGTATAAAGTTTTTATTTATCGAATTTGCAAAAAATAAAAATAAAAATGCTCTGTTTCTCAAAATCCAGTGAATGTGGATAGAATAAAACAGTCATTACGCTCAATCTCGTCGTACATGGATTATAGCCGACTCAGTGCGATGCGCCACATCGGCTATCAGCTCACGTACGACTCGATTTCATGGAATAACTGTTAAATATGTGCCTTGCATATTTCTCAAGAAGCTACAATTTGGAAATGAAGCAAAACCTACAGGTCAGTTCAGAAGCAAAGATCACTCCTGTTTGGATCTTGGAATGCAAGCTTTTCCATATAATAGGCTCCATTCTGCCACTACATTATCAAGATTTCACTGTATATAAGCTATGTGAGGAATAAAACAACAACAACAACAACAACAAGGAGAAAAGCCTTAAAAAAAAAGCAGACCCCAGACCTCTATGTCCTCATACTAGCTGTACACGTGTTACACAGACACACATACTTGTAACCCCACTGAGTACAGCAGAGTATAAATGTTGACCTTTCTGGATGGAAGGGATGTTTTCCCTCTTTCTCCTGTTGACCAGCCCAGCTATAACTAAACATAAACACATTTTATCGTGTTATGCAGAAGCATGTGTGCTCAAACTCAGGTTTGTCACTATGGTCTGTTAGTGTATGTTGTGCCAGCAAATGGGAACTAGCAAGGTTTTATCACATACACTTAAACAGCTTGGCTTGACATTTTCACCATATTTGAACAGGATTACAAAACTTCTGACTCCGTTCTGCTCTTACAGTCTACTGTTATCTTGTATCAGTGCATGTCTGATAAAATAAAATGCCTTTATAAGGAGACTGAGTATCTTCTCCTCTCTTTAACAAATAGATGAGGACTTGTTCAAAAAAAAAGTAAAGGAATATTTTTTTTACATCATGCCTGAATAAAAGGGAAGGAGCTCTAATTATTGTACATACATCAATTATCTACTGATAATTGCTCCCCATGACAGCATTGCTCTAATCCCAAATAAATAAATAGGAAAGACAATGGTGAGAGTGACGATAAGAGTGATCTCTCTCCACTTCTGATACCATCACATGCACAATAAAATCTCTCATGTGAGAGGCCTTTAGTGTGTTTAAGTGTACTCTGATGGTAAGATATATATATATATATATATATATATATATATATATATATATATATATATACTGTATATATATATCTGTATATATATATACACACACATACATTTTTCAGTTGAGCCAAACTATTAATAAGTTGCATTGCATCTAAAGATGGATACCACAGCACTGTTGAATCCATGAATCTAATGGCTTTTTTTTTTTTATAACCACATAGCTCTGGCAATAGTTAAAGCCTTCAGTAGAAAGGACTTTCTGTTTTCTCAGTAACATGACAAGCTGCTGTTTTTCATCTTATTAGCTCCAAGAACAAGAAAAAATAGACTGGTGAGGAAACGACTGTTTATAGCTGTGATAAAAGTGATGAAAGGAGCTTGTTTCACAGACCTTCCCCAACATTAAATGGAACCATTAACAGAAAAAAAGCTATGACACTGAATTGATGTGGTCTAAAACTCATAAACTTCTTTGCTGTTATTGGAAAGTAATCAACATGAGAGGGTTAACAGCATCACACCACCCTGTCATCTTAAGGTGTGGACAGGACTGTTTTTTAATCCCTCTCCCATCCACTCCCAAGGGAATTCTGACCAATTTCACCTGCTTCCACAGACATGCTTGAGCAATTTTGCCCACTCCCGCAGGCACTCTTGATCAGTCCCACCCGCTCCCACAGGCACTCTTGATCAGTCCCACCCGCTCCCACAGGCACCCTTGATCAATCCCACCCGCTCCCACAGGCACTCTTGACCAGTTCATCTATTCCCACAGGCACTCTTGATCAATCCCACCCGCTCCCACAGACACTCTTGACCAATTTTGCCCACTCCTGCAGGCATTCTTGATCAATCCTACACGCTACCACAGGCACTCTTGCCCACTGAAACCCGCTCCCACAGGCACTCTTGCCCACTGAAACCCACTCCCACAGGCACTCTTGCTCACTGAAACCCGCTCCCACAGGCACTCTTGCCCACTGAAACCCACTCCCACAGGCACTCTTGCCCACTGAAACCCTCTCCCACAGGCACTCTTGCCCACTGAAACCCGCTCCCACAGGCACTCTTGCCCACTGAAACCCACTCCCACAGGCACTCTTGCCCACTGAAACCCGCTCCCACAGGCACTCTTGCCCACTGAAACCCGCTCCCACAGGCACTCTTGCCCACTGAAACCCGCTCCCACAGGCACTCTTGCCCACTGAAACCCTCTCCCACAGGCACTCTTGCCCACTGACACCTGCTCCCACAGGCACTCTTGCCCACTGAAACCCACTCCCACGGGCACTCTTGACCAATTCCACCCACTCCTACAAGCACTCTTAATCAATCCCACCTGCTCCCACAGGTACTTTTGTCTACACCCACCTGCTCCCACACTCTTGATCAAGCCCACCTGCTGCCACAGGCACTCTTGCCCACTGTACTGTAACCGGCTCCCACAGGCACTTGACCAATTCCACTCACTCCTATCAGCACTCTTGATCAATCCCACCCACTCCCACAGCCACTCTTGATCAATCCTACCTGCTCCCACAGATACTCTTGCCCACACCCACCTGCTCCCACACTCTTGACCAATCTCATCTGCTCCTGCAGGAAATCATAAAAAAAAATCCCTCCTGCTCCCACAGACAGTCTTGACCAATCCCACATGCTCCTTCAGGAATTCTCGACCAGTCATGCCCATTCCCACAGACACTCTTAACCACTCCCACCTCCTGACACAGCCACTCCTGACCACTCCCACCTGCTGACAATTGACTAATACTGCATGCTTCTTCAGCCACTTGACCGATCCCACTCTAGTCCAGCAGTTTTGAACAGTGAACAGTTTCTTTTTGGTCAGCTCTGCCCACAATATTTTATAATGAGCTTAGTTGGTTATACTTCCCAAAATAGAAACAAATTACTCATTTTAACCGCAGTGACCCTGACCATAATAAAGTATTTACTGACAATAAAGGAATGCAATAAACATCTCTCTCAGTACCTTGTGAGCAACCCACCATGTCTGGGTCACAACATTTCCTCTTCCAGTACAGAAAGTTACATTTCTGGTTCAATATTTTTTAATCACTGCAGATTTCCAGTTTGGACCCGTTCTTGTTTTTGAATGTACAACTGAAGAACACACAACGTATTCAGAAGCAGGTAAAAACTACTATGTACATTGAAGAAGAAGAAGAAGAAGCCTTTATTTGTCACATATACAATACATCACAATGACATTCTTTTCTTTACTAACAAACTGGGGTCAGAGTACAGAGTTGCCATGATACAACACCCATGGAGCAGAGAGGGTTAAGGGCCTTGCTCAAGGGCCCAGCAGTGGCAGCTTGGCTGTGCTGGGGCTTGAACCCCCGATCTTCAGTAACCCAGAGCTTTAATCATCGACCCACCACTGGCCACATTATGACTACATGCCTAAAGCCTAGGTCACAACCGGACGTACGATTTTTTTGGCCGTGCGATTTTTGGCGTTTCCCAAATCGCTGCGTTTTTTTTTGTTCGTGGAGAAAGACGCGCGTTGGCCGTAAGTTTGTCTTGCAACCTGAAAAAAACGTAAGCGCCCGTAGAGTTTGTTTGACATGACAAAGAACCTCTGCGGCCAGTCTACGGCTCGAAAATCAGCACGTCACACGCGCGCCCACCGTGCGTTTCTTGCGGTTTTTGCACGTAGACCGGCCGTAGGAGCACGTACGACAGGTTGTGACCGAGGCTTAATACACAAATCCCATCATACGTTAAAAGACTCGCAATGGCACAATTACTACAATACTTCAGTCAAGAATCCATCAGAAACGGCACAGCTGGAGACGCCAGGAAAAGACGGTGCCATTTACCGTCCACAGTGGTGTGTGTGTGTTCTATGTCATATATAACATATGTACATTTGTCTAGTGTCATGTTTTTGCCTCAGTGTTTATTACAAAGTGTGACCAAACAATCACACGAGGAAGCAAGGGGAAAAAAAGAACATGTGGTCAGACGTTTTATCAATTCCCCACTCGTAACTTTAAATCCAACCTGTAGTTAGTTCCCATTTGCGATTTGATACACAAAAATGGAAGAGCCTATAACACTGATTTCATCTTATCATGTCATTAAATGAGTAAAGAGACATTACAAAGAAAAAAGATTGCAAAGATGTAGCAGAAATCGTTAGTGCTTCTGATGAGCACACATACAGTTAGCTTGCTCTGCTAATCTGCCAATGAAAATAGTACGAAGCCTAGCATGTAACATATAAATCAAAGTGAAATACGTTTTAAGCAAAAGTGATGTGTATAAATCGTATGGTGGGCTGTAGGGAGTACGTTTTGTCTACTACTGTTTCTGGTCGTAATTAAAATTATGATGGACAGTGTACACCTCTTAGCTGATTTAATACTATGTGAATATAAACACACAGATGATTAATCAGTTAAATGTGTTGGATGCGAAGGCACCATTGTCTAAACTCACAGGCTATCCTGTAGACACCGTCATGGCTTTTATTTCCAAATTCTGACACTAATCAATACACTTCAACTTGAAGTGAACTAAGTCGCCTACTGGGATTAAACAGCAGTAGGGATCGTATCCAAGGTGTAGTCTATTACTCGCCATATAATGGGTCAGAAATATAATCGTATCTACTGTGCTTTTACAGTTATAGCATTAAAGAGAAAAGAAGTGTTCAAGGCAGCGAGCTGTCCAAAGCTGTAATAATGTTTATGAGTCTGTCTCGTGTCTCTTGCTTGAACTCACGGGTGTAGCGCTGTAGACAAAATTCCACAACACTAACTCGTCATCCATAATGAAGACTACAACATCTTGATGGCATCTCGAGATTGGCCAGATCAGAAGTTTGACAGTTCATTATTTTGGGTGCATTCGAAGATTTAGCTGCAGGTATGTACAGTTGTTTTTAGGAGAGAAACACCCCCCACTCCACCCCACCCCCTCCGCCCCGAACTTTTCGAAGGCTGGAGACCTGTTTTGTATGTTTCCTATAGCAGAACTGATAAATGTATTTATTCTCTCCACATTCACTGGATATGAGCAATCGTGTGCTCTGATTGGTTACTCTACTCCTAGGCTATCAGCTCATATACCATGAGTAGAGAAAAACAAAATGGCGGAGCGTGTTGCGGAACCAACCGAGGACGAAATAAAAACTCTACTCGGAAGCAAAGCCACAAAAAAAAGCAACAAAATACGGAAAAGTATTTGATGGTAAGAATGAATATATTTTTTACATTTATTTAAAGATTTCTTATATATTTATTTATTAATTTGGTCTGTTTACGTTTTAAGCGGAAATTATTTTGTCGGACGTTTTGTATAAAGTTTTTATTTATCGTATTTTGCAAAAAATAAAAATGCTCGGTTTCTCAAAATCTAGTGAATGTGAATAAAATTAAACAGTTATTCCACTCAATCTCGTCATACGTGGCTTATAGCCGACTAAGCGCCACATCGGCTATCAGCTCATGTACGACTCGATTTCGTGGAATAACTGTTAAATATTTGTGGCAGATGGCTAATTCTAATTGGTCCTTGATAGTCCCACCCACCTCAAACCAGCCAGGAAAAAAAAAAGCAAAAAAAGAATGGTTCTTTTTTGCAGTCAAAGTAATTATGAGGTTTCTAATAGTAAACAAAAATCCTAGTACTAAAAATGTATGAAAATAAATCAGGGATTAAAATATCTATAGCATGTAACAACATTTAAGAGAAAATAACTTATAATTACCCCACACCTGCCTATTAAATATTAATCACTGGGTACTTTGTGGACTGTAAAATCACTTGTAAACTGTTTGTTTGTCCCATTTTCTTCCTAATTCAACTGTCGCCAGTTCCCACCTACAAGCCACATCTCTCCATCATCCAACAGCTACCACAAAGGAGGCTGAAGGCTAACATGTTACTTCTGAGACACATGAAGCCAACCGATCACATCTTTTTGCTCTCTTTGACTCCCAGCCTTGGACTGGATCAGAAGTGTGAGTGATATCAAATCATTTTAAAGCTCACGTTTATGGCTGGTAACTATGATAATATAACATTTACAGTACACAGTCCTGTGCAAAAGTCTTACGCACCATATTTTTTTTCATACAAACTCTGTTATAGATTTCTATTTTATGACTTCTACATGGGTGGTACGGTGGTGTAGTGGTTAGCGCTGTCGCCTCACAGCAAGAAGGTCCGGGTTCGAGCCCCGGGGCCGGCGAGGGCCTTTCTGTGCGGAGTTTGCATGTTCTCCCCGTGTCCGCGTGGGTTTCCTCCGGGTGCTCCGGTTTCCCCCACAGTCCAAAGACATGCAGGTTAGGTTAACTGGTGACTCTAAATTGACCGTAGGTGTGAATGTGAATGGTTGTCTGTGTCTATGTGTCAGCCCTGTGATGACCTGGCGACTTGTCCAGGGTGTACCCCGCCTTTCGCCCGTAGTCAGCTGGGATAGGCTCCAGCTTGCCTGCGACCCTGTAGAACAGGATAAAGCGGCTAGAGATAATGAGATGAGATGAGATTTTAGAGTTCCAAATGTTCGTTTTCCAGCACAAAATAAAATGTTACAGGGGAAAAAAAATGTACCTGAGCAGCACATTACATCCATAAGAGCGCACTTTTCAGTTTCAAAAAGAAAACATAATGAAGGCTGCTGGGTTTTGGTGCAAAATGAAGAAGACAGTCAAAGTGTCCAGAAGAATTGTAGCTGGTTCTGTAAGATGCTCAGTAAAACCTACAGCTCATTTCATTATCAACCTGCACTCACTGTACCCGAGACTACTGTTTTCTTTTTTTTTTTTTAAAGCAAAGGGTCGTCTCACACCAAATATTGACTTTGTTTTATTTATTATGGCTTACTGCTTACTGTTTATTGTATTTTTTAATACTGAAACAATTAATTTCATTATTTTTAAGCCATTTTTGGTCGACAGCATTTCTTTACACGTGCCTAAGACTTTTGCACAGCCCTGTATATTATCTAAAGTATAGTCATAGCTTTCAATAAAGTAATACCTACACTAATACTATTCATGTTTGTACTGATTTTAAAAACTCAGCTGATTTCAGTTCAAAATTTTGTCATGAATCTGTAAAATGCTAATTTGTTCAAATGTCATGACTATTTTTATTTCTATTTTCCCTCCTTTATTTTTGTACACATTTAATAAAAGTATGAATGAAATAGTATTCATCGTTATATTAATCATGGCATTTGGAAAGAAAAATTGCTGTTTTGTTAGCAAACCAACATCATACTCACTTCCTTATGACAGACAGGTTGTGCTTTATTATTTCTATTTATACCGTAAATTAAGTAGAACACCGTCACATAGCTGACAGATAATTGTAATTCCACCCTCAAAACCATGCTGATTGAAAGTTTACACACATTGAGATCCTAAATTTCAGCAATGAAATTAATAACAAAACACTTTTACTGAGCTGATTATCTCCGCTATCATTCTTCCACCAATCAATCCAGCACGAAATAAAAACAGAGAAGAGATAAGTATGAGAGAATGATAATATTTATAAGATACAAGTGATTAGAGATAATGCCTGTGTGTGTTTGCTAATGAATAAAGCAACAGCAGAAATAAATCTCCTCACAGAGTCTCCCAGGACAATTAGCAGCCTGTTTAGATTAAACCACGAAGCACTTACTAATGCAGAATGCTTCTTAAACAAAAATACAAACAAAAAACCCAACTAAAACAGTGTCGAGATGCGTATATGTGTCCCAATATACAGAATCATGGAGAGAAAAGGTGAAATAATCTGTGCTCAGATGAGTAAACACATGGCAAATGCATTTTTTTCCCTGAGCCAGCTAAGCAGCTCGGCGTCCGAGTGACCCCGTGATGTAGCCTGACACCCGATGTCTGTTGCCAAGGAGATGGCTAATGTCTCAATGTCATTCCTTTCCCCCCAGCCAAAGCAGGCTAGGAAAACTGTCCACACACACACACACACACACACACACACACACACACACACACACACATTTGCACACACATCAAAAGCAGACATCACTGTGTGCAGTAAAAACATGCTCTGTGGGTTAGCAGCGTTTAAAACATCAAAGTGTACACATAAAAATTCAAATTATGTTGCGAAGAGAAAATGCCTGCGTGATAAAGCTGCACAATGTACTATTCATTAGTTCAGGATTATCATCCTACTGGACACTGCAATACACAAATAAGCATTTTTAATAATATTGGTTCGCCAGATATGTTTTGTAGGTGTGTTGATAAAGTGTGTCATTGTCATGATCATAAACACACAAACAGACAGACAAACAGATAAACAAACAAAAACTACTACTACTACTACTACAACTAATAATAATAATAATAATAATAATAATAATAATTATTATTATTATTAAACAGCACCACCCACATAATAAACAAATATTATTATTATTATTATTATTATTTAATTGTTAAACAGCACCATCTGCTGAATAAACAAATAATAATAATAATAATTATTATTATTATTATTATTATTATTATTATTATTATTATTATTAATAATAAACA
Organism: Neoarius graeffei; assembly: GCF_027579695.1. Classification (NCBI taxonomy): domain Eukaryota; kingdom Metazoa; phylum Chordata; class Actinopteri; order Siluriformes; family Ariidae; genus Neoarius; species Neoarius graeffei. The sequence continues at coordinate 12,096,693 of NC_083596.1, read as the reverse complement.
CCATCCACATAATAAACAAAAATATTATTATTGTTGCTGTTTATTAATTGTTAAACAGCACCATCTGCATAATAAACAAAGACTTTTATTATTATTATTATTATTATTATTATTATTATTAAACAGAACAGCACCACCCACATAATAAACAAAAACTAGTATTATTGTTGCTATTATTATTATTATTGTTGTTATTTTTTAATTATTAAAATGCACCATCTTCACAATAAACAAAGGCTAATATATATATATATATATATATATATATATATATATATATATATATATATATATATATAAAATTATTATTTATTTTATTTTTTTTTTAAGCATAATGCAGCCTTACCCATGACATATTACTGCTTCACCAAATTGTCTTAAGATGTATTTTTCTTTTTTTGCCATATCCACAAAAAAAGCACTTTATTTTTTGAGATTGCAATTCTCTTTAAAAATTATTATGCAAATGAGGTGATAGGTATTATTAAATAAGCAACAATTTGCATATCACAAGAAAATCAATTTTTCTTTGTATTTCAGAATATATATTATATATATATATATATATATATATATATATATATATATATAAAAAATTTTTTTTTTTTTTTTTATTGTGCTAACCCACACAATGGTTGTATTTTCACATACCAGTTTCTAAAAATATTATTTCATATCATTATAAATTATTCAGATAAATGAGAAGTGAATACTTTGCATAATTCTGAACAAACTGCACTTAATTTTGTAAAGCATATCACAATCGTAATGTGTGGCATAAGAATAGAAATGTTATTTTTGTTCATGTCTTTTTCCATGTTATTTTGCACACCACTAACACATGACTGTATTGCTCATTCTGTGCACATACGCTGCTCTGTGTCCACTGTTCATATTTAAAAGCATGTTTATCCTGATCAGCACAATCCATTTAAAAGGCTTTTTTCCTGTCTTCTTTCTACTTCTACCTTTTTCTCTCACTCTCTCTCTCTCTCTCTCTCTCTCTCTCTGGGAGTCTGATGCAATCTGTTACCAACGTACAGTGCAGTGCTCACTGCCAGACACAAAGAAATGAGGGGAAAAAGGGAGGGAGAGAGTCAGCGGAGAGGAGGTCTGGAGGGAAGAAGGGAGGGAGGGAGGGAGGTAAGAAAGGAGGAGGGGTGAGGAAGGCGGCATCTCTTCAGAGATGTGCTGGTCGTCCTCACGCGCTGGGCATTGGGGGAGAATGAAAGTTAACTAAGCGTTACAGAGGTTACAGCGCCTCCTGCTTTCGAGCTGGGAGCGTCACAATGAAATGGATGCTGGGTAATTGAGTTTGCGGGTTAGTAATGTGACTCACAGGCCGAGATTATGGAGAAATATTTGTGTAAGTCATTACTGGAATTGCTACACATGTATTCTGAATTTGTAGTATTTGTTGGCCAAAGTAAAGTTACAGTATGAGTATGTAAGGTATTTCAGGTATGCACCATAAAATCTAAATTTTTTTTTTTTATTATTTTTTGATTATTACAATTATTCAGCCAATTTAGGAACCTAATAGTTAATCACATCCATTGTTTTATCTGTTATGCAACATAAAACAGGTTATTTCATATCACACATTATAACTGAAGCTGAAAATGCACTGGGTAACCAAAAGTTTGTGGACACCTGACAATCAGACCCATATGTGCTTGTTGAACATCCCATTCCAAATGTATTCCTCTTTGCTCTTATAATAATCTTCACCCTTCTGCGAAAGCTTTCCACTAGATTGTGGGGATTTGTGTTCATTCAACAACAAGAGCATAAGTGAGATCAGGCACTGATATTGGGACAGGAAGTCTGGGGTGCAGTCAGCGTTCCAGTTCATCCCTAAGGTTTTCAGTAGGGTTGAGGTGCAGAACATTTGAGATCTTCCACACCAACTTTGGTAAACCATGTCTTCATGGAGCTCACTTTGTCTACAGGGGCACTGTCATGCTGGAACAGGATTGAATCACAGTCATGTGCTACATGTCACAATACACAATCCTCCTTGGTCTTCTTTTCCTACAAGTTGTGATATGGAAAAACCCCAAAGCTGGGGGTTCCCCGTGTTAGGAGTCGTGTATTTCGTAAACTGCTCGCTCCACAGCCAGTCCGCCAACGTTTATTTTGATCACGAATCAATAAAGATTACTCAGCCCAACATGTTATTCAATTCAAGTCGATAATATTGATCCAAACGGTCGATTTTTTTCGACTAAGCAGAAAACTTCCAGTCTACTCTGCCGGAGCTGCCATTTTGGAAATCACATAATGCATTGCTGCATGCTGATTGGTTGAAGTGTGAGTGATGTTGAATTCATCTGCAAGAAACCATACACCAATGTTTTGAGCGTGAACTGTCAAAATGAGTAACAAAAATGCTCACAACACACCGTGTCATGGTATGGAAGGGTTGGAAATTAAACAAGTAGTACACAATGTCTGTAGGTAAAACAGTACGACGCGAACACTGTTTCGAGCTTTGGCCAATCAGTGCGCAGGAATGCAATTGTGATTTTCAATCATGGCAGCGCTGATGGAGTAGACGAACTTTTCGGCTCAATTCAGAAAACCGGCAGCAGGGGACACTAATACTGATTTGAAGTCGCTGATATGTTGATTTGGGAAACATTTATTGTTTTGCGATCAAACAGAGACTGACAAATTGTATGTGGAGTGGACCGTCCATGACGTACAGCTTTGGGATTTTTCCGTGTCATAACTTGTAGGAAAAGAAGACCGAGGAGGATTGCGTATTGTGACATGTAGCGACTGTGGTTTGAAACTCTTATTTCCAGTGAAGGGAAAATGCAAATCTACAGCATACAAAGACAAAAGCCCTATTCGCACGGGATAAGTTATCACCTGTGGACCTCTGGTAATTCGGAATAATTACAGAGAATGTCTGAGTTCTTAGTCCTGTGCGAATGCGCCATGTCCGTAATTTGCCAAGTAATAATTCCACCGCGAATTACCTACTGTGTTTCGGCAAAACACAGACGTCCAGTGGTAATACAAGTCCCGTGTGAATGCGCATGTCTGTGTTTGTAATTATTAAACGCGCATCTCTTGTACTTTTCTGGAGTGAATAATGGAGGATACGGGCGAAATTTTGATAAACAGCATTTCAGGGGCAAGTGGTAGTAGGCCTATCCCGTATTTGAACCAGATAAGCATTTTGAACTCCTGTCTACTAGTGTTGTGACGTTCGCGAACGAACCGATTCTTTTGAACGGCTCCTAGGCATGAACGATGAGAACCGAGTCTCGAGCTGGGGGAGCCGTTCTTTCTGTCGTTCTTTTTCTGTACTGTGTTTCAGATGAAAAAGCTTTTGCCCAAGGACAAGAAGTAGGCTAAACAGCATTTGCCTTTTATTTATTCAAGTTTTATCTGTTTGCCTAATAGTTCAAATTGTTTTGTATATAGTTTATAATGTTGTTGTGCGATATTAATGATAATATTGTGGGAAAACTACTTTGCACGGACGTTCATTTAATTTATTCTATCGTCATTTTGTTCTATTTTTGTGTATTTTATTTATTTATCTGTTTGTCTAGTTGTATCTATTTTTCTAATAATAATAATATATTTTTTGCATTAATAGTTTGTTTTTTCCTATTAAAATAATCTTGTGTTCTTGCCAGTCTTTTGGATGGCTCTTTTCAAAGAACGGATCACAAAGATGCGGATCCCATCAAAGAGCCATAAATCTACAAGACGAAACAGGATGCTGTGAACTTACGACACATCCGGTCACAATGTCTGTAAATTCAGTGAATTACAGACTTTTGCTTATCCCGTCCGAATGCGCCACACAATAACACAGAGGTGCGGGGGTAATTGCGAATTACCAGAGGTCCATAGGTAATACTTATCCAGTGCGAATCGTACTAAAGACATTCTATACAGTACAATTGTATGTGTCCAAATTTGTTGCAACCATTTAGGGGGGGAAAAGCAGATATGGCCGTGACGGTTAGGCGTCCACATACCTTTGGCTGTATATAATAACAACAGAGCATTAAGTGAATCATTTTAATTTTAATTCAAAGAATTCATATCAATATGTATATGAGGATATATACTCCTGGTATGGGACGTCTTCAGAAGTCTGCACAAGTCATTTAGAACTTACAGGTGTGACATGTTGCTAATTATATGCTAATAAGATGAATTTGGATGATTAATTCATGCTCAGGAGTTTGCATTTAATAATTTATCACATCTAATAAGGTTTATTCGTCATTTTCACACACCAGATCCCCAATTATGAACCAATACAAGTGTTTATGGGATATTATGAATAAAATCTAAGACTAATCTAATCTAAGAACAAGACCTTAATTATCACCTGATATGTGAGTGTTACCAACTATAAAGACAATTCATGGGAACAACAAAAACTGATGGATATTTAGTAGAAAAGAAAAAGGACAGAACTGTGGCTAGGCCAAAAAAAAATAGGGTTTAAAAAAATCCTGAAAATTTGGTACATCCTTTTAATAATCTTTCTAATATTAGACTGAATGAAAAATACTATACTTCCACTGCTTTGCTATTTTTTATATTTTATTTTTAATAACAAATTTTCATTTTACTTGATATTAATTAATATATTTCATTATTTTTCATTATTTTTAAATTCTTATTTTACTTATGCATTTTTTCTGCATTTCTATATTCATAAGCGTTTTCATTTTATGTTGTATATTTTATTTAATCTATAATTTTATTATTGCATGTTGTATTTTTGCATTTTTAAATTTCTCATTTTTTTAAATAATCTTTTTAATATTGCATTGAATGAAAAGTACCGCACTTCCTCTGCTTTGCTATTTATATTTCATTTTAACAGGAAATTTTCATGATATTAATTAATGTCTATTTCAATTTGTCATTATTTTTAAATTCTTAATTTACCGATGCATTTTATTCTGCATTTCTACAGTCTGAAATGTTTTCTTTTTACATTGTACATTTTATTGATTTTATTTGATCTACGATTTTATTATTGCATATTGTATCTTTGCCTTTTTTTTATTTTTATCATTCATTTTTTAAATAATCTTTTTAATATTGCATTGAATCAAAGTACTTTACTTCCTTTGCTTGGCTTTTTATATTTTCTTTTTTACAGGAAATTTATTTCATTTTATGATATTAATTAGTATATATTTCATGATTTTTCATTTTTTTTTAATTCTTAATTTATTTATGCATTTTACTCTATTTCTATATTCAGAAATGTTTATGTTTATGTTTTACATTTTATTTATTTGATTTGATCTATTATTTTATTATTGCACATTCTATTTTTAAATTTTTAATTTTTATCCTTTTTTTTACTAGCAAGCTGTACAGCACTTGGAGCTACCATATGTAAAAAAAAAGTGCTCTATAAATAAAGTTATACGTGATATAATTATTACAGCTGAATTAATGTTTAATTAATCAAGAAATCTGAAACTTTGTGCAGCGCTGACATAAAGGTTTTTCTAGTATAGAAGAAAAAATGATCAGATATTGAGAAAAAGAAAGGCAGACAGATAGTGAGTGTGGTGTGCGCGCGCATATTTTGGCACATATGGATTTCTCAGTGTTAAGGAATGGCATGAGTCTCTCTCTCTCTCGCTCTCTCTCTCTCTCTCTCTCAGGCTGCTCAATAATTCACTGCTTGGCTCTGTGTTGAACCCTGCAGGAGGCGCAGCAGCTGATAGTGTGGCACAGACAAAGCTGTCAAAGCAGAGAAGAATCAGGTGGGTTTAACATCCCCCTCCTCTCCATACCCTAATGACAGAGCTCTCCTCATTCGAGCAGCTCAGCAGGGAAGCGCAGCAAATCTCAGCTTCCCGCCACTGCTGTTCTGATATTCACACAATCCCTCCCCAATCATACAACATACACACAAAGAAAACTCCTGCATATATGTTCACACCACACACACACTGCATGCACATAAACATTCCAGCACTGCCATCACATCACGACTCACAAAATCGTGTCTTCCTTTCACTTTCCGACGCACGCTCTGCTCCCGTGACGGATAAGCATTGGTCCTTATTGTTCAAAGCGAGTCAAACGCACGGAGACGAGAGACGAGAGAGAGAGAGAGACACACAGAGACAATGAGAGAAAGAGAGACATGTTCTCGTCTCCTGCTGTGTTGTTGAGACAGACCTGAGGATAGTCCTCTTATCCTCGATTCTTATCCCCCTCTCTTTTATTTCATTCATGTTTCATTTCATGCTTCATTCACTCCGTCATTTATTTACTGTATACCATCATAGGGTAGTGTTTTTCTATTAGAGTTGCCAGATTGCTTCTTACAGTCTTTTTGAGTCTCATTTTTTATGATCAATTGATTCAGGAACAAGTAATAATGCTGATACTTTAAATCCAGTTGGAGATCATTTGTGGTCGACTGGGAAGGTTTTAAACCCTGATTATATGATTAAAACAATGAAACCAATCTGGCAACCCTGATGTATAGATAACTTCCTCCTCAATATGTGCATTTGTGCGTTCCACGAACCCTCATTTTATTGACATTTAATAAAAAAAAAAAACTAAAGTTGGACTAAACTCAGATATCAATAATAGTAATTGTTATACATACGGGCCACTTTTCCATGGAATAAAAACATGTATTCTATTCCCTTCTAGTGGGTTTACTGATGGCATGCAATATTGTTATCATATCGCTTATCCTCCATGTATTACGGCACTTTCCCCAATGGAGAATGAGCGTGCAATATTCTTATAATATTGCACGTTGTCAAGACAACACGACGTCACACTTCAGAGCTCATGCGAAGATCCAGTGACAAAACATTTCTGCTGCGCATGCACACAGTCATTTCTTTGTTGGCTGGGAGACAGAGAAGACGGGGTTAATTCAATGCTTGGTTTAAGCACTAAATAAATAAACTGAAAACTGAAACTAAAGACCCGCTGAACACCGGAAAGGCTATCAAAACTTCATTATATATTCTTCACACATATTTACAAGAGAAAAACAGACCAACGGACATCGAAAAACTGGAAAAGACACACGTCGGAGATGTAAAACTTCCGCGCTACTGAGTGACTCGGACAGTTTGTACATAAACACGGCGGCTTCATTAAAAGCCGAAGATTTAAAGAAACAGACACGCTGGACACCCGAAAGGCTACCAAAACTTCACGCATATTTACAAGAGAAAAACATACCAACGGACATCAAAAAACTGGAAAAGAGAGCAATAGCGGAAATACTGTCAAAGTTCTACTTGGAGGTGAGGAAAAGTGACGGAGACTTTTACAAGAGGACTTCACTCGTGGACTTCACTCAGCAAAGCCCTTTTGTTTTGAACAACTGCGATGTAACAATTAACTACGACCAAAAGTAACTTTGAACTTGAACTGTCTACCTGGATATAGCTTGTATATAAGTTGGGTTGTTGTTCAGGCTTTTTGGACTCGTACGGTACCATTTTTATTGTTAGAACTTTGACTTTGTACAGTACACTGGATTGGCAGAACATTGAATTACATTCGATCAGAATCAGCATTCAATATTGGTAAGTTACCCCCCTTTTCTTAACTTTTTGTAAAATCTATAATTGTTCCATCGAATATGTCTCATCTCATCTCATTATCTGTAGCCGCTTTATCCTGTTCTACAGGGTCGCAGGCAAGCTGGAGCCTATCCCAGCTGACTACGGGCGAAAGGCGGGGTACACCCTGGACAAGTCGCCAGGTCATCACAGGGCTGACACATAGACACAGACAACCATTCACACTCACACCTACGGTCAATTTAGAGCCACCAGTTAACCTAACCTGCATGTCTTTGGACTGTGGAGGAAACCGGAGCACCCGGAGGAAACCCACGCGGACACGGGGAGAACATGCAAACTCCACACAGAAAGGCCCTCGCCAGCCACGGGGCTTCTTGCTGTGAGGCGACAGCGCTAACCACTACACCACCGTGCCGCCCCCCATCGAATATGTATGTATGTATTATAATAATAATAATAATAATAATAATATTGGCTGGCTTTTTTCAAGGTCTATCAGATATATTCCATTCAGCTACTCGTCTTCAACTCGTTCAATATCATGCTAGCTGAATGGAATATATCTGATATACCACTCAAAGCCAGCCAATATTATTTAAATATCACATAACATCATGACTCTAATGGAATAGTAGTTTCTAATCCAAATCCATACCTACTGTTGCAGTCAGATGTTTACATACAATCATCATGGACATGAATGTTGTGGCAACGGACAGTATTGTGGCAATATTGGGCTTTTAATGATTTCCATGAACTGTTCTTTTTCTGAGGAAAAAAGTTCCAAAATGTCTTTTAACTTGCCAAAGCCAAGGCCTCTTAACTTCCTGTTAGTGATCATGACTGGATACAACTGGTAGCTTCTCTGTGCCAATATCAAAAGGGTTTGTTTGACAAGTACAAGTTATTGGAAGGTTTAGCCATTTTGCCAAAGTCTAGAAGAAGACCCAAACTGTCCCCCTCAACTGAGAGGAAATTGGTTTGTATAATCAGGAACAACCCAGTGACCACCAAGCCGCAGGTCTGCCATGAACTGGAAGCTGCTGGAATGCCAGTGTCACTGTCTACAGTCAAGAGAGTTTTACATCTCCATGGACTGAGAGGCTCCTGTCCAAGAAAGAAGCCCCTGCTCCAAAATGAACACCTTCAAGCTCGAATAAAGTCTGCAGCTGACCACATGGACAAAGAAAAAGCCTTCTGGAGGAGTTTTATGGTCAGATAAGACAAAGATTGTGTTGTTTGGCCACAATGACCAGAGGTATGTTTGGAGGAGTAAAAGTGAGGCATTCAATCACAAGAACACTGAACCAACTGTTAAGCAACTGTTAAGCATGGTTAAACAAAGTGGATGGAATAATGAAGAAGGAGGACAACTTTGGAATTTTTCAGCATTCTTCATGGTGTTCCAACAGGACAATGACCCCAAACACATTAAAGCTGGTTATGGAATGGATAAAGCAAGCAAACATTAAGCATTTGGAATGGCCTTCCCAAAGTCCCGACCTCAACACTATTGAAAATATGTGTACTGTGCTTAAAAGTCAGATCCGTACCAGGAAACCAACAAATTTAACCAAATGAACTCATTATTCATTTCATTACAGGCATTTAGCAGACGCTCTAATCCAGAGTGACGTACAACATACCCAGAGCAGCCTGAGGAGCAGCTAGGAGTTAGGTGCCTTGCTCAAAGGCACTACAGCCATTCTTGCTGGTAGTCCAGGGAATCAAACCAGCAACCTTTTGGTCCCAAAGCTGCTTCTCCAACCATTAGGTCATGGCTTCCTTTACCACTTCTGCCAAGAATAGTAACCAAATATCCAACCAGAATTCTGCCAGAAGTTTGCTGATGGCTACCAAAAGCAAGGTCAAGGTGAAACTTACTAAGGGACATTTAACCAAACATTAGATGTATGTAGATTTTTGTCCCTGTAGGTATAATTTTGACCTTCTGTTCATTTCAGAAACCACAAAATAAATTAAATCTTGTGTACCAAGGTAACTTGGCAACAACTATTCAAGGGCGGCATCTGATTTCTCAATATGTACTAATGACAGTTAAGTACCTACTACTTGACCATAACCACGAGTTGGCCTAGTGGTTAGCCTGTCTGCCTCTCGATCGGAAGATCGTGAGTTCTACTCGCAGTCGGGTCATACCAAAGACCATCATAAAAATGGTACCTACTGCCATCTGACAAGACGCTGCAATACAGATGTGAGTGGGGAGTCAAACTCTTGCAGTTACCAGAGGACTAGCCCCCCAACTGTAACCCTAGCTGTATCAGCAAGAGGCTGAGGACTACAGAAACGGATATTGGCGCTGCCCAATGCACCTTAAGGGTCTGGTTAGTACTGGGATAGAAGACTACCTGGGAAGGACTTTAGACTTTTAGACTCGACCATAACTGTAGTACGTTCTATGAGTATGCAAGCAAATAGTAAGGATGTAAAGGCGCAATTTGACGTACTTCGCTGCTGCCTTACCTGTCCTCTGATCCAGATGTTCACAGATGACGTACACCCATGTATGCCATAAAATTAAAAAAAAAAATCAAAGAAGAATTATTTCTCGAATGGCAATAATGTTTAACCAATTCCTGATTCATTTATACACCGCTGCAACAACCGGCTTTGCTTCAGCCATCTTCTTTCTATTTTTCCCCGTAGGAATTCTTCGTCTTTGGTTAATCAGCAGCTCCAGCTGAATTATGGGATAGCATAGTGTGATACACTTGCAAACTACGATCATCGGGGGACTGTTCGACTACTATTAAAGGCTTACTGAGTATTTGGACACCCTACATACTGCTTTTTGCAATCTAATAGTACATAATTTGGATGCAGCCAAGGCCTATGGATTTTATATCGCCCCCTTGTGGTCTCCAAAAGCTCCTGTTCCAAATTACATTCAACGGAAGGCCACATGAATGAATTGGAAAGCACATATATCTCATCTCATTATCTCTAGCCGCTTTATCCTGTTCTACAAGGTCGCAGGCAAGCTGGAGCCTATCCCAGCTGACTACGGGCGAAAGGCGGGGTACACCCTGGACAAGTCACCAGGTCATCACAGGGCTGACACATAGACACAGACAACCATTCACACTCACATTCACACCTACGGTCAATTTAGAGTCACCAGTTAACCTAACTTGCATGTCTTTGGACTGTGGGGGAAACCGGAGCACCAGGAGGAAACCCACGCGGACACGGGGAGAACATGCAAACCCCGCACAGAAAGGCCCTTGCCGGCCACGGGGCTCGAACCTGGACCTTCTTGCTGTGAGGCGACAGTGCTAACCACTACACCACTGTGAAAGCACATACATTAGGCATCTAATTTAAATGTCGGCAAGTTTTAATATATTGATGCCTCAAAGACATATTAAAGTGAGATGGCCTTTTGATTTCATAAATCGGTGAAATTTAGTTCCGTCCAAAATTCAGTCATTGTGACATATGCATATTTTTGTAATATCTCACAAAATATCAGGTCATTCTGTGATTGGGAAGTTATTTAATTTGAGGGGATTAAAGCAAATAATGTGCATGAAATCTGCGTCGTGCAGTCAAGCAGACAGAGGAAGTCCATGTGCGCATGCGCAGGTTTACCTTTGAGCGTGCACTGACAGTTCCATCATTCTGTCGCTAAACGAACAGCTGATCACACCGAGGTGCTCGCTGAGCACCGATATTTATTAGTTCGGTCCTGCGTTTCCTTTCCTTTGTATATAACATAACGTCTTTTCTTCTCGCTTTCTTTCCGTTACTGTAGTCGGTCTTTCACATTTCACTCGCGCACTCACGTCCTCCATTTTTCTCTCCCGTTTCAAATTTGTCTCCCACAATGCCTTGTTGGCACGGTGGTGTAGTGGTTAGCGCTGTCGCCTCACAGCAAGAAGGTCCGGGTTCGAGCCCCGTGGCCGGCGAGGGCCTTTCTGTGTGGAGTTTGCATGTTCTCCCCGTGTCCGCGTGGGTTTCCTCCGGGTGCTCCGGTTTCCTCCACAGTCCAAAGACATGCAGGTTAGGTTAACTGGTGACTCTAAATTGACCGTAGGTATGAATGTGAGTGTGAATGGTTGTCTGTGTCCATGTGTCAGCCCTGTGATGACCTGGCGACTTGTCCAGGGTGTACCCCGCCTTTCGCCCGTAGTCAGCTGGGATAGGCTCCAGCTTGCCTGCGACCCTGTAGAACAGGATAAAGCGGCTAGAGGTAATGAGATGAGATGAGACAATGCCTTGTGCGAACGGGGAAAGCCCACCACGTCATGCATGATGTAGTATCTTGAATCGGGTCATGGTGAAGCAGGAAAAAATAGCGGAGAATTAAAAAATTCATTAATTGTTCTATTAGGAAAAAACTAATAAAATTGGAAGGCTGTGATTTGAATTCAGTAGCTTTCGGTCACTGAACAAAAATAACTGGGTGTCGGGAAAATTCTTTTTATGGCCTACGCTTGAAAAATCTGAAAGGCGGTCTAGCGTTAATAAAGTAACACGCTGGTAAATAATCAATATATCAATATTTTATGATATCCCTTTCACAAGACATTATCTGTTTATTCTGAATAATCTATTTATATCCAGTTGCATCCCTAAATTAAAGGTTGTTATGGTGTATGGCCCAGTAGCCGACTCTGTGATGAGTGCATTCCAGTCAGTAGTTTCCCAAACATCCAAAACATCTAGCTCCACTCATGCACCCTTGTTTGGTACTCTTGGGCAAAACACTTCAGTAAAAAGGGATATCTAACTCAGTACCAGTGCTTAGTTTGGGTTTGAGCCACTCCTTGATTTCATTTTACTACTCCTAATTAACTTTGGGAATGACTATCATTAAAAGACCTTTGTTTTCTCTTTTCTTTCTTTGGACTTTTTTTTTCTAAAGACAGAATGAGTCCAGTAAAAAAAAACAAAAAAAAACACCAAACTGTAATACCATTTCCCCTGCACACTAAAACATCTGCTCAGCCGTTAACCATTACATGAGTCCAGCACACTTAAAAAAAAAATGCTTTCGTGCTCTTTTGCCCCTCTTTCAGGAAATATTTTGTTTCTGTTACCTTCTGAAAAACTATAAGATACACTCAGTCAAATATAAAAACGTAAGCTTGAGACAGTGTTTAACCGACAAAGGCTTCTTTACTGTATAGTGTTAAAAAAAAAAAGAACAATTATTGACAAGCTTTACGAGAAGAGAACCATAAACAAGAACCAAACTGGGAAGAAACACTACAGCTTATAAAAGCATGTGACAGTCTCAAATGTTTCTTCATTTGTGTGGTGTGTGGGGGATGAAGAGAGAAAGACACAATGAACAATTCGATCACGAAGAAATTGTGTGACCAAAAAAAAAACACTTAAAGTGCCATTCCACCATTGGATGTATTCTTTGGCATAAAATACAAAATATTTTATGACAACATGACTAGACAGAGAAATCTTTTAGCTTCAAAATGATATATCAAACATAACTTTTTGACAACGACAAGTATATTAATTTTGCGACCAAAGTCACCTACCCTTTTAATTTCCGTGCGGTAGTGAAACGTGATGTCATCGGCAGGTTCCCCTTCTTGTGTACCACGTGTCGGTCTATTTTTAGACCAGGAAACCCCCAAAGTGAGAGAGTCATTTCTCCTCGTATATGGGGGCCAAAAAAATTGCGAAAAATTTTGAGTTAATCTTTCAGTTAGCTAGATTTATTGGTATTAGCTAGATTTATTGGTATTAGCTAGATTTATTGGTATTATTTTTATCGCGTTCTATCCGCCATTGCTGATAATATGTGCCACGTCACACGTCACGTGGTACACAAGAAGGGGAACCTGCCGATGACATCACGCACTGAAATTAAAAGGGTAGGTGACTTTGGTCGCAAAATTAATACTTGTTGTCAAAAAATTATGTTTGATATATCATTTTGAAGCTAAAAGATTTCTCTATCTAGTGATACCATTTATATATGTTGTCAAAATATATTGTATTTTATGCCAAAGAATACATCCAATGGTGGAATGGCACTTTAAGGAGAAAAGATAACTAACAAACTAACAATGTATTTGCACTATTTGTTACATGAGGACAAGCAAAATCCCTCTGGATATCGTGACATTTTTTACTTGTTTTATGTTCGAATCTCCTGGAGAAAAGGGATACATGTAATGATGTTTTCATTTATAGCAATCGCACTGGTCTAGGAACTAAACTCAGTACTCAGTACGAAGCATTTCCATTTCAATCCCGAGACGCTGCTTTTAATGTCCAACAGTATTTAAAAGCAATCTTCAAATATGCCGTTTCTGTAAACAGTACTTTAACTGAAGTTCTAATATGATCTCATTACAGTGGTGCTTGAAAGTTTGTGAATCCTTTAGAATTTTCTATATTTCTGCATCAGTATGACCTAAAACATCATCAGATTTTCACACAAGCCCTAAAAGAGAACCCAGTTAAACAAATGAGACAAAAATATTATACTTGGCCATTTATTTATTGAGGAAAATGATCCAATATTACATATCTGTGAGTGGCAAAAGTATGTGAACCTTTGCTTTCAGTATCTGGTGTGACCCCCTTGTACAGCAATAACTGCAACTAAACGTTTGCGGTAACTGTTGATCAGTCCTGCACACCGGCTTGGAGGAATTTTAGCCCGTTCCTCCGTACAGAACAGCTTCAACTCTGGGATGTTGGTGGGTTTCCTCACATGAACTGCTCGCTTCAGGTCCTTCCACAACATTTCGATTGGATTAAGGTCAGGATTTTGACTTGGCCATTCCAAAACATTCACTTTATTCTTCTTTAACCATTCTTTGGTAGAACGACTTGTGTGCTTAGGGTCGTTGTCTTGCTGCATGACCCACCTTCTCTTGAGATTCAGTTCATGGACAGATGTCCTGACATTTTCCTTTAGAATTCGCTGGTATAATTCAGAATTCATTGTTCCATCAACGATGGCAAGCCGTCCTGGCCCAGATGCAGCAAAACAGGCCCAAACCATGATACTACCACCACCATGTTTCACAGATGGGATAAGGTTCTTATGCTGGAATGCAGTGTTTTCCTTTCTCCAAACATAACGCTTCTCATTTAAACCCAAAAGCTCTATTTTGGTCTCATCTGTCCACAAAACATTTTTCCAATAGCCTTCTGGCTTGTCCACGTGATCTTAAGCAAACTGCAGACGAGCAGCAATGTTCTTTTTGGAGAGCAGTGGCTTTCTCCTTGCAACCCTGCCATGCACACCATTGTTGTTCAGTGTTCTCCTGATGGTGGACTCATGAACATGAACATTAGCCAATGTGAGAGAGGCCTTCAGTTGCTTAGAAGTTACCCTGGAGTCCTTTGTGACCTCGCCGACTATTACACACCTTGCTCTTGGAGTGATCTTTGTTGGTCGACCACTCCTGGGGAGGGTAACAATGGTCTTGAATTTCCTCCATTTGTACGCAATCTGTCTGACTGTGGATTGGTGGAGTCCAAACTCTTTAGAGATGGTTTTGTCACCTTTTCCAGCCTGAAGAGCATCAACAACGCTTTTTCTGAGGTCCTCAGAAATCTCCTTTGTTCGTGCCATGATACACTTCCACAAACATGTGTTGTGAAGATCAGACTTTGATAGATCCCTGTTCTTTAAATAAAACAGGGTGCCCACTCACACCTGATCGTCATCCTATTGATTGAAAACACCTGACTCTAATTTCACCTTCAAATTAACTGCTAATCCTAGAGGTTCACATACTTTTGCCACTCACAGATATGTAATATTGGACCATTTTCCTCAATAAATAAATAAATGATCAAGTATAATATTTTTGTCTCATTTGTTTAACTGGGTTCTCTTTATCTACTTTAAGGACTTGTGTGTAAATCTGATGTTGTTTTAGGTCATATTTATGCAGAAATATAGAAAATTCTAAAGGGTTCACAAACTTTCAAGCACCACTGTATTATCTATAAGAAACAAAACGCTAGGGGTGTGCAGTTTATGGAAACTATTCAACAAAAATATGGTCTAATATAAAGCAGAGTTGTGAGGAAGAATTACAAATGATGAAAGAGAATGCTGTTCCTAAAAGTACCAAAGATGCTACAAAGTTTGGTCTAAAGCTATTCAAAGGTAAGGTGGAATTGGGATTTATTTTATCTATTTTAAAATAAAGTATTATATGTGAGTCAGCGTAGATAAGTCACACGAGTCTGCGTGCATTACATTTGCATACCGCTTTTGAACACTGAAATTAATTATTTTTTAATTAAAAAAAATGTTTAATAATCACCTGTGTATTTATACTAAAACGATTATCCGCCTCAGGCTCAGTGAATATCAGTGATTATTCTATCTACGTTCACTGGATGTGAACAATTGTGTGCTCTAATTGGCTACTCTACTACTAGGATATCAGCTCATATACCATGAGTAGAGAAAAACAAAATGACGGAGTGCATCAAGTCAGATATATCACTTTGTTATCAAGTAGTTAAAAGAAACTGAAACAGTTAAAAGAATATAGTTCTTTTAGCTGTTTCAGTTCCACATTCCAGCCCAGTTGGTGGTGGTAATACACCTTTAAGTTGGTTTGCCAACCACCAAAAAACCCTAAAGAAGAAGAAGAATGGCAGAGCATGTTGCTGAACCAACCGAGGATGAAATTAAAACTCTACTCAAAAACAAAACCCCAAAAAATACAAAAAAAAGCAACAAAATATGGAATAAAAGTATTTGATGGTAAGAATGTATTTTTTTCCAAGAATTGTTATCGCATTTTTCACAAATTGCTTCTGTCATTTCGCCAGTTTGTTTACATTCTAAGCAGAAATGATTTTGTCGGACGTTTTGTATGAAGTTCTTATTTATCAAATTTGCAAAAAATAACAATAAAAATATTCTGTTTCTCAAAATCCAGTGAATGTGGATAGAATAAAACTGTTACTCCAGTCAAGCTCGTCGTACATGGCTTATAGCCAACTCGGCGCTACGTGCCTCGTTGGCCATCAGCTCATGTGCGACCCGATTTCATGGAATAACTGTTAATTAATAACCTAGACTTTGTCTCGGTTATCATTCACCAATATTCACCCTGCCTTCAGCGATAATTGGTAAATACCACAGCAATTTGGCAGCGATTACAATTTTTATATTTATTAACAAATGATACATCAAAGTACTTTTACGTTTAAGCTTTCCATTTGATGTTGTGAAACTTCCAAGAAACAAGTTAGTTCTGGTTATCACTTCAATCAGCATTTATTTTTATTCTCTCTTGTCGTTTATCTCATCTCATCTCATCTCATCATCTCTAGCCACTTTATCCTGTTCTACAGGGTCGCAGGCAAGCTGGAGCCTATCCCAGCTGACTGCGGGCGAAAGGCGGGGTACACCCTGGACAAGTCGCCAGGTCGTCACAGGGCTGACACATAGACACAGACAACCATTCACACTCACATTCACACCTACGCTCAATTTAGAGTCACCAGTTAACCTAACCTGCATGTCTTTGGACTGTGGGGGAAACCGGAGCACCCGGAGGAAACCCACGCGGACACGGGGAGAACATGCAAACTCCGCACAGAAAGGCCCTCGCCGGCCACGGGGCTCGGACCCGGACCTTCTTGCTGTGAGGCGACGGCGCTAACCACTACACCACCATGCCGCCCCCTTGTCGTTTATACTCCAAAAAAAATGCATGCTATAGAGACGCAAATCCTATGTTCTGAAGACTTTCCCATGGCGGAAAAACACTTACAAAGCATTGACATTGGAGACTCCTTCCATAAAGGTTAAACAGACACTTCCTCCTGGAAAAGCTTCACCGTATCAGCAAGAATCAATGTATTATTAAATCAGAGTGTTATCAGGCTTAGATTACGTACAGATCACCTGGCATGGTGTTAGTGCATGCTATAATATGGAAATATAATTCATCTGATACATGCAAAGTACCTACAGACAAGAAATAAATCCGTAGATCAATTTAGTTGGAAAATGGTATACATGGCAACCCCAGCTTTGTGCTCCCCGCCCCGTGTTAAACTGGATTTCCAACTAAAATTCCTCTCAGCCCCTGGCCACTTCCAGAGAAATATCTGAGGCCATGGTCATGCCTCAAAGCTTAAAATATTTACATCACAACAGGCGAGTTGGATTCAGCATTACAGACCTTTGTCTGTAATGAAGGAAGAAACACAAAGCACAAAAACCTTTAAATCACACTTATAAGGTTTAATAATAATAATAATAATCTCTCGTCCGATTTGAAAAGTCCAAGTCAAATGTCAAGTCAAACAAGTCACATTTACTCAAATGCTGCTCTGACAACCTTCTAATCTGACTCCATTATCTCTTTTGCAGCACACACACCCCTTCCACGTTCACACACTTGGACCGTCTGGCACCCTTTCCCCCTCACACACTGTCATCCTTGTCACACACTCTGCCACAAGTGGCACCCCCACCTGCGAATTTGTTGCCACGGATGCCTCCAGGGAACGACTAAACGCTCGCAAACTCCTCTGCCACATGGTGCGAACTGCTGTGACACTACACTGCTGAGGCTCATCACTGAGGAGCGCTGAGAGGTGGGAACGCTCTCACTCCGAAGACAACACCTCGAGTGTTTCATCTCGAAGGACGGGCTCACGTTTCTTTCAACCAAGTTCGTGCGGAAAGGTGTGAAAAATATCAGAGCATTGTAACCATAATTATACACCAAGTAACTAAAACTCCACGGCGAAATTTATTTCTTTGTGGTTAAAGTGAAACGTTAACATTCATGTTATTTTATTGTCACGTCACGTAAACCACAAAAGCAGCATTACGCAGTTATCCGACAAAATGCATCATCTCATCTCATTATCTGTAGCCGCTTTATCCTGTTCTACAGGGTCGCAGGCGAGCTGGAGCCTATCCCAGCTGACTACGGGCGAAAGGCGGGGTACACCCTGGACAAGTCGCCAGGTCATCACAGGGCTGACACATAGACACAGACAACCATTCACACTCACATTCACACCTACGGTCAATTTAGAGTCACCAGTTAACCTAACCTGCATGTCTTTGGACTGTGGGGGAAACCGGACCACCCGGAGGAAACCCACGGGGAGAACATGCAAACTCCGCACAGAAAGGCCCTCGCCGGCCACGGGGCTCGAACCCGGACCTTCTTGCTGTGAGGCGACAGCGCTAACCACTACACCACTGTGCCGCCCCCTTTTTTTTGTATTTTTTTTTTCATCCTTGGTTGGTTCAGCAACACGCGCCGCCATTTTGTTTTTCTCTACTCACGGTATATGAGCGGATATCCTAGTAGTAGAGTAGCCAATCAGAGCGCGTGATTGCTCACATCCAGTGAATGTGGAGAGAATAATTTCTGATATAAGGTATCACCTAGGAATTTGGAGAAATATTAAAGTACAATTCTGAATTTAATCACATTGTACTTGAGCTGCTGCACCACCTGAATTTTCTTTCATGGGATCAATAAAGGAATATATTATCTTCCATCCATCCATTATCTGTAGCTGCAAATCCTGTTCTACAGGGTCGCAGGCAAGCTGGAGCCTATCCCAGCTGACTATGGGTGAAAGGCAGGGTACACCCTGGACAAGTCGCCAGGTCATCACAGGGCTGATACATAGACACAGACAACCATTCACACTCACATTCACACCTACGGTCAATTTAGAGTCACCAGTTAACCTAACCTGCATGTCTTTGGACTGTGGGGGAAACCGGAGCACCTGGAGGAAACCCACGCGGAGAACATGCAAACTCCGCACAGAAAGGCCCTCGCCAGCCGCTGGGCTCGAACCCAGGACCTTCTTGCTGTGAGGTGACAGTGCTAACCACTACACCACCCCTTATCTTATATCGCATTAAATAGCATTATATTTAACTGCATAATGGTGCTGGCACATTGTGTTCATTCAACTGAGCTTAAAATGTTTGCAGCTGATTTTTGTTTGTACTCAGCATCTGGTGCCTCTCGTCTCAGGGTCCAACAGTCAGTGAGCACTGATGGATTCCAACTGCCCTGATACCGCTTTTCCACGGTCGCAATGTCCTGGTGAAACCTTGCACCATGGTCCTCACTGACTGCACCAAGATCAACAGGGAAGAAGTCCAAGTATGAATACAGATGACAAAATGAATTTTGAGCTTCATGACTTGTTGCATTTCATGGTTGTGTATGCTTTAAGCATGTCGTCAGGCAGCTCTTTGTAGCTTGGCGCTCTGTGGTTGCCAAGAAAATTCTCAACAACATCCTTAAATGCCTTCTGTGCTATTTTCTCTGGCCTTGGTAGCAAGTTTTCGAACTCCCCATCATCGATGACCTGTCTGATTTGTGGAGCAATAAAAATGCCTTCCTTAATCTTGGCATCAGTTATTCTTGGAAACATCAAATAGTGAAATCCATCTTCTGTCTTCATTGCTTTCAGAAAACTTTTCATCAATCCGAGGTTTGTATGAAGAGGAGGTATACATATCTTTGTTGGGTCGACACGTGGTTTATGTGCTACAGTTTTCAGCTCTGGGATGAAATGCTTATAGAGCGGCCGGGTTTTTTTTTTTTTTATGTAACATGACTCTATTACCCCATTTCCACTCACACTGGAAATCATATATTTAACAGTTATTCCACGAAATCGAGTCGTACATGAGCTGAGAGCACCAAGTCGGCTATAAGCCATGTATGACCAGATTGAGTGGAATAACTGTTTTATTATATCCACATTCACTGGATGTTGAGAAACAGAGCATTTTTATTTTCATTTTTTACAAATTCAATGAACAAAAACTTTATACAAAACGTCCGACAAAATCATTTCTGCTTAGCGGACACGTGACAAATTGCATACATGCGTTAGCCTAGTAAACTAGACCCACCCGCCTAGCGGCCAAAAATATTTTTTGCCTGCGAGTGGGTCTAGCCTCGCACCATATCAACAAAGCACCCCGGGCATCAAATCGTGCCCGCCAATCACAATGCAAGGTTTTTGTTTGGATTCTTTGGGCGGGCTTTTGCAGGAGTGATGACAAAGCTGCGCGACGCTGGAGAAAGCACAACAGGAAAGATGGCTACGGCTAGTGAACAGCGCTCGTTTGACTCCGCTTTGGAATCAGTTTTAGAAGAATTAGACTTGGAGTTTTCGTTGAAACATGAGCAAGAAGAGGCTCTCCGCTCATTCCTTTTCAAGAAGGACGTTTTCGCTGTTTTGCTGACCGGCTATGGCAAAAGTCTGATCTACCAGCTGGCTCCGCTCGTAGCCAAAAGGATGGGGCTAGTTTGTGCAGTACGAAGAATTAATAAACAGCTTTGAAACATTGCTTTTTGATTGTTTCTTATTTTCCCGTTATTATAAAGGTCCCATGGCATGAAATTTTCACTTTCTGAGGTTTTTTAACGTTAAAATGAGTTCCTCTGACCTTCTTAAGTCACCCCAGTGGCTAGAAATTTCATAATGTGTAAACCAAACTATGCCCAACATTTGAGAATGACGCGTCAAAACGGCGCGTTGATAAACCTCTTCCCTTGCCTACGTCAGCAAGGGAGATGATCCCCACGCCCCCCCCTGGATTCCCACCCACTGTATGGATTGCCCGCCCAGCTCAAAAGTTGCCACCAAACATGGAAGTTGCGCTGTACATGGATGTGACAACACAGAAAGGAGTCTGTTTTTACTGCCGACGGGAGAGCCCCTGAAGACGCAGTGGCTTAATTTTATTTACTCCAATAATACGCCGTCGAGTCTACCTAAGACGGTGTATGTTTGTCGGAAGCATTTTCCTGATGAATGTTTCCACAACTTGGGACAGTACAGGGCAGGTTTTGCACATCAACTGTCACTGAAGCCTGGGTCCGTACCAAGCATCCCTGCCGCATCAGCCACAAACACCGAACAAGTAAGTGTATAACTGTTAAGTCGTTTTGCCGTGTTTTAAAATCGGTGCCACGTTAGCCTTGCAATGGCTACATTAGCTGTGCAGCTAACCGCTTCCTGCAGTTAGCCAGGTACTCTGCGCTACAAAACCAAAAAGCATGCAGCATGCTCTGTTATAATAGCCAATCAAAACAGTTTTTACAAAGACACCCACATTCTTTTTTTTAAGTCACTCGTTCATTTTATTTGTTTGTTTGTTCAGTAAAAACCCAAACATTTGTTGAATTTATTTTATTTCCTCGCGTCGCACCTTAATGACGTCAGCGCGCGGTATTTTTCCCTTCGCGGTTTGTTCCTTCTCTCTCGCCATAGTAAGACACCCACATCCGCTTGTTCTGACCCACTGGAGGTAGCGTCACAGTGCTGTTAGCCAATCAGAGGTAACACGTTTACATGTCATGAATATTAATGATAAGACCCACCCCCACCCTCTACCCTTCCCCGCCTCCTGCTTCTCATTAGCAAAACGACGCACTGGGAAAAGCGCTGAAATGGGGCTTTCTCCCAGGAGGCTATATCTATGTGCAGAGGGTTCATTTCGAGAAAGGCTGCGGATATAACATCCGGAAACCTCCACGAGCCCGTTTAAAGCATCAACAAACCACCATGCCATGGGACCTTTAAATTTAAGGGAAATTATTTCACCAAACACCACTAAATAAAAATAAAAACTCTCAAAAACAGTTTAAGCAAACCCTTGAAAAACACTTGAAAAAAATAAGAGTGTATGTTAAGTATGTGGTACAGACTCCAAACTTGTGGTCATTATCTCCAAACTTCTTAATATCTAGAACCTGTTTATTAATTAATATGCATTTTGAAAAATTATTTATTTCAAGGCCTCCCCCACTGCTTTCTGTCGCTCTGACTACGTCACAGTCACTGTTGCGCTGATTGGTCAGAGCGTTGGCCTATACACACAGAGACAGTTTGAAAGACAGCGGGTTGTTCCACCCCCACCCTTCGGAAATGTCTACGAGCGAGGCCAGACTAAATATTCACATTTAGTCTGGCTTGCCAGGCTATACATGCGTAGTAAAATATTCAAATTTGACAAGATAGCTTTAGACATTTATTTAATTCTTCCTTGGACATTTCAGTTCTATAATTTTCAAACTTCTTTGAGCTTTTGAACCTAAAAAATTTCAACAAATTTTAATGCTTAATGATGAAGAATGTAAACAAACCGGCGAAATGACAGTCGCAATTCGTGAAAAATGTGATAATAATAATTCTTGAAAAATAAAAATAAGATACATTCTTACTATCAAATACTTTCATTCCATATTTTATTGCTTTTTTTTATCTTTTGGGGGGTTTTGTTTTCGAGTAGTTTTTACTTCATCCTCGGTTGGTTCAGCAACACGCGCCACCATTTTGTTTTTCTCTACTCATGGTATATGAGCTGATAGCCTAGTAGTAGAGTAGCCAGTCAGAGCACGCAATTGCTCATATCCAGTGAATGTGGAGAGAATAATTTCTGCTATTATGCTGTAATGGTGTCATGTAGGAATGAGAGCAAAATGGCATAATTGAAAATGCTAATCTATCCCCTGGAGACCTAGTAACATTTACAGAAATCTTTTGTCATGGTTTCAGTGGGAATTAGAACCATCAGACTTACGTGTTGTGATGAGTAGTATGAGAACTACTCGTACTGCCTCAGTATAAAGAAACCGGCAGCAAACTCAAACAACAAAAAAGAAAAAAACATCAGCAGATACAAGCAAACGTTTGCTTGAACAAAACAAATGTTCAGAAACAGGGAGGGAACTCTCTCAATAGAGACGTGATGCAGCTCGACTCGTGTCATGTTGCTAACATCTCAGCTTGGGCTTTTCACAACAATGGACTCGCCGCCTCATGAGTAAAGGCCAATTTATGCTGACAACGCAGTCCTCGCAGATAGCGTCGCAGACAGTGTCTGCGTAGCCCCCCCACCTTCGCAGACGCTCTGCGCGCACCTCCCAAAAATTGTGACCACCGCAGAAGCCTCGCAGACAGCGTCGCAGACAAGAGGGCTCTGATTGGTCCACTCTACATCCGCTGTACACGCACTTCCGCTTCCCTACTTTCCCGGTTTGGTTTGTTTTCACGACCGGCATTTTTAAAAACACGAGCGAAGATGGAGCAGCACGAAGAGCGGTTGATTGAGGAAGTACGTACATCTATACGACTCCAGTTCTAGTCATTATAAGTAACCGGAGGATAAACACTCCACTAACCACACCCACCAACTACTCC
Organism: Neoarius graeffei; assembly: GCF_027579695.1. NCBI lineage: Eukaryota > Metazoa > Chordata > Actinopteri > Siluriformes > Ariidae > Neoarius > Neoarius graeffei. Next base: position 12,072,931 of record NC_083596.1, on the reverse strand, counting down.
TAGCGACTTCGCGCCCCCTTGCGTTGTGGCGGTGAATAACATCGCGCACGCCTATTACTCCCCGCTCAAAGATAAATTACAACTGTCTGCGAAAAGCTATCTGCGAAAGCCTTGTCGCAAGAGCATGCAGAGGCCTTTATACGTCATATCCGGTCTTGCATGTTTTATGTCTGGTGGAGGTTCATGCTCTGGAGCATTCCTTTAAATACAGTCAGATGGGAATACACAATATTTGTTACTTCACCGTTATAGAAGACTGAATGGGAATACAAATTTGTTATCTATTCAGCGTTGTCTTTTCCTTACACAATAACAGATTTCGTATGTGAAAAGGGCTTTTAGCTCAGAAAAATAAAACTTTTTGTATCTGGTGACACCAAACCACATCTTTGTCAGTCGCCCCTGACTAGGTGCTGGTTCACAACTCGTTCAACTTGCAAGCCAGCTGGGAACCAGTTTGCTTTTCCATAGCTCGCGGTGCTAAGGGAAGACACGTCATTACGTCGCTGTATACGTCAGTTACGTCGCTTCGTTTGCATAAACCTTGGCGCGAATATCGAAGCTAAAACAACACGGAAGAAGCAGCAGCAGCAACAACAATAATAATAATAATAATAATAATAATAATAATAATGGATGAATTCGCGTTTGTACAGCTGCTGCTTCTCGTCGCTTAAAAATGGCGATCTTTCGCGGTCTTGTTATTGTTGTTGGTCTTAACAACTCCGCCCCCCCCCCGCTGACGTAAGCGGTTCTTTCCTCTGGCCCAGCAGAGAGTTGGTGCTAGCCTGGAACCGGTTTTTCTGGCCCCAGAGCCAGTTCTTTGTCAGTGGAAACAGAAAACCCGGTTCCAAACTAAGCACTGGCCCCGAACCAGCCCTGGAACTGCTTTGGTGGAAAAGGGGCATAGGTCATTTAATTCTGGCTGAGTTATCAGAGGATAGCCAGGTGTAAATGGTTCAACATCTGGATCAGTGCCGTTTTCCAGTGGTATTTTTTATCTATAGCTCATCTAGGCTCCATGTCTCTGGTGGCTTTGGTACTGGCAAACTGTCATCATGTGCCACTGGTCTCGTGGCTGAAGGCAGATTGGGGTTTTCAATAAATGTCTTATTTTAAGCAGAGAAGCCAGATTCATTGGTCAGAAAGGAGTAACAGTCCATCATGTGATCCTTCTGTTCTCACGATATCATTGGGACTGCAAATGGCATGGCTCCCAGGTTGACTGCACAACAAATGTGAGAAGCCCAGGGTTTGTCTTGGTCGCCAGTTTTACATCCAAAGTAACGGAAACAGCTTTCTTTGTGGGCAATATACTAGTAGACTTCAAATATGATGGGGAATCACAAAAAAATAGGTTATATCTACAAAACGGTATGTGATAGCGATATCATTTTCCTCATCAGAAGCCCAAAATCCATAAAATACATGCAAAAGTAAAATCTTCGTTGTCGAGCGTTATTGTGAAATAAAATCTGTGTGTGACATACAGTACCAGGCAAAAGTTTGGACGCAGCTTCTAATTCAGAGTTTGTTTGTTTGTTTTTATTTATTTATTAAAAGACACGTCTTCGTGCCTTAAAGTAATGACGCATGTCGCTTTTCTTTACTTAGTTGAGCAGTTCTTGATATAATATGCACTGTTAAAAAAGTCAGTAAAATGAACAGTAAAATTCTGTGAAATCACGACATAAAAATTCATTTTTTACAATAAATTTTACAATTTAATTTAATTTACAATAAATTTTACAATTTAATTTAATTTACAATAAATTTAATTTAACAATTTAATTTAATATAAATTTTACAATTTAACCAAAATACAGTGATATTGTGTTTATTTACCAGTATGATGCTTTATAATGTCGAACCGAAAATTATTGCAAATTTTAAAATAAAAAATTTCAAAAATATTGTATTTTGTTGTGGAAAACACACTTTTTTGTATTTTGTACAGAGAAAAGTTGTATCCTTCTCAACAACATCTCATCTCATTATCTCTAGCCGCTTTATCCTTCTACAGGGTCGCAAGCAAGCTGGAGCCTATCCCAGCTGACTACGGGCGAAAGGCGGGGTACACCCTGGACAAGTCGCCAGGTCATCACAGGGCTGACACATAGACACAGACAACCATTCACACTCACATTCACACCTACGCTCAATTTAGAGTCACCAGTTAACCTAACCTGCATGTCTTTGGACTGTGGAGGAAACCGGAGCACCCGGAGGAAACCCACGCGGACACGGGGAGAACATGCAAACTCCGCACAGAAAGGCCCCCGCCGGCCACGGGGCTCGAACCCGGACCTTCTTATTGTGAGGCGACAGCGCTAACCACTACACCACCATGCCGCCCCTTTAACAAACATATATTTTGAATTTTTATTTTTAAGAATTTTACCGGGGACGTCGTGGCTCAGGTGCTATGCGATTCTGACCCGAGGTCGTTTCCTGATCCCTCCCTGTGTCTCTCTCTCCCGCTCATTTCCTGTCTCTACACTGTCCTATCCAATAAAGGTGGAAAAAGCCCAAAAAATATCTTAAAAAATTTGTACAAAATTATGGGACAATCTGTTTATTTTACAGTTTAACACTGTTGTAACTACTATTTGGTCAGTAAAACTGTTTACATGTTCACTGTATTTTATACTGAATTATTCTGGCAACCACAGCTGCCAGGGTTTTTTTTTTGTAAAAAAAACAGATTTTTTTTTTTACAGTGTGGGTCATTATAGTTGTGGTGTGGAATAGGGCTGTTTACTGTATGTTTGTTATTTACTATTTTATTCTCAAATGCATTACGAAGACGAAACTCATCCATTAATTAACTTTTGATGAGGCACAGTTGTTAATTGAAAAGCATTCCAGGTGACTACCTCATGAAGCTGGTTAAGATAATGACAATAGTGTGTATAGTGTCATCAAGATAAACGCTGACTACTTTGAAGGATCTAAAATATGAAAGATATTTTTTAACACTTTTTTTGTTTGCTACATATATACTTATTGACTGAGTGGGAGGGCCGGATGGGAAAATATTTGGCTTGAGCTCATGCTGTACGGACCTTGGTGCGTTTGGTCCGTACAAATGACCAAGAACTAAATATTTTCCCGTCCGGCCCGACCCAACTCAGTCAATAAGCATTTTATCATATGACCTTTTTTAACTAACATACACAGTGGAAATCAATGAACAACGATGTGTGAGAAACGAACCAATCGATTTTTATTTGATTGACAGCATAACGTTTATATGCTGAATCACCTTTGCACAAGTTTGAAATAACAATTTGACTTCTATAAAATGCAACTGGCTTTACTGTTCTCTCGAAATGAAAACGATTTTAAGATAACATCGTTAGTAAAAGTCAGTTCAAACTCGGATCAGCTCATGGAGACAACATCAATATGAGCCTATTAAGCCTACACAAAAGAACTTTGATTTGAAAACAAAATAGAGTCGAGTCGGCAGTCGAGTCATTAGGTCTGTGTCTGATAAATCATCTGGATAATAAAATTCGCTTTCGCTGTGCTCAGTTGTGTCGCTCATTTATCAAAGTAACAATTCAGAGCAAAATGAAAACGGCGGAAGCGAGGGAAACAGGTCCGGGGCTGCATGCAGCTTTTTCCACACTGGATTCAGAAATCCATATCTGCCCAGTCACATGACTTTTCCCAATGGTTTTATTAAGAGTGCGCATGCGGGTCCGTACGGGTCATATGATAATTACTTCACCTGCTACGGAGTAAGCGGGGCGAGGTGTTGTTTTCGGTCGGGTTTTTTTGTTAACGATATTACAGGAAAACAGCTGGACCAATCTTCATGAAACTTTCAGGACAGATGGGTTTTTGGTCTCAAATAGAACCTCCAACATTTTGAGGGTCATCCAGTCAAGGTCACCAAAAAGGCCAAAATCGTTTTTGTTGTGTCTACTGCCTCATATACAGGCGTTAGCCATTATGTCATCGTGCTGTAAGAATGTAAGTGTAACGATCGCACACTGCGCATACGCGTGTTCTGATTAAAATGGCCGGTGAGTGTATACAATTCGGTTCACCATTCGAAATAAATGGACTAGACTAAAGAAATCACTTTCAGACATGTTTATGCTTATTACAGAGGGAAAGTGCGTTCCACTGAGCTCTAGCACCGGGCCATTTCCGGGAAATAAGAGTTTGGATCATGGCGACAGCGTGTGTGTGTCAGCCTCGGTTCGGAGGTTTGAGTTTCGAAAACTGTAAGAGGTAAGAGTAGAATAATATAAAGTACAGACACTTGGTATATTTTACTTCTGTGATTTTTAAATTGTTCATTTTTGGATTGTGTTTCATTTTTGTGGCTACTGCCTCATAAGGGGTGTTCACACGGCACATATTTGCATCGATGCTGCACCGATGTATTTTGTTGCGATATATCTTACACCGGTGTAAATTTTGTGGAGCGTTCACACGTCACAAACCTGCTTACTAGAGAGAAGCGTGTTAGCACCGGTGCAGCCCCACTTGCGGTCACAAGGCAGTTTTTGCGACCGTGCTATACGATAGTAATAATGCGGAAATGAAATATGCACATGCGTGAAAATGTACTTCCTTTTCCCGGTTGTCATGGCATCACCAAGCGCCGGGAAAACAACGTGGATGAAGACACCAGTGTTGCCGGATACTGCTGACGTTTTCCAGCCCAAAATATGTTCAAATCCGCCAAAATGCACTTAAAACCGCCCAATCTGGCAACACTGGAAGACACGCAGTTCTGTTGTTGTTGATATTCGCCATTTTGGAAGCGCAAAATACCAGGATGCAAATTATGCAATGCCCGTTTGTAATCAGCTCTCTTCACGCGTAGCGAGTCTCCCCCTGTAGCGTTCAGACGTCCCATTTTATATAGGTGGTGCCCCGCAAACTAGCATTTACTCCGGAGTAAATTTCTTAAACCACCTCCCGAGCAGGGTTAGATTTACGCCGGTTTAAGCAGCTTTCAGGTAGTCTGGTTAACACCAGACCATATCACAAGTGAAATATGGTCTGGAATCCGCCTATTGAATTTCTCGTAGGGGAGGTGTGGTTTACGATTGTCAACGGCCGTTTATTGGACGTTGCGAATGTCTATCATTTGGCGTATACGTAGCCCATGGCCAATCATGGCAGTTGTACCCAGTGACGTAGTTAGAGTGACGAAGAGGCGAAGAAGAGAAGGAAAGAGAAAGAGAAGGTAAAACAAAAATAGGAAAACAATGGCACCGAACGATTACTGCCGTTTGTGCAAGACAAATATGAGAGAAGCTGGTTTGGTTAGTTTGGTTCGTATCACTCGCCGCCATGTTAAATGTGATCCGTAAACAGTCCCAAATAAACTACAAGCTTCCGTTTGTCGAGTAGTACGCGTCACCGTCTTTCCACCCCTCCCCACTCTCTGATTGGCTCCCTAACTCAGGCGAGCCTTTAGACCATAGTTTCCATGCTGTCTTTTCAGATCGGAACGATTGTGCAAAGCAGCATGGGATTTCCCAGGCTAGCTTTCAGGGGCTACACCGGTATAACTTTGTACCATGTGAACGCTCTACCGGGGCAGCCCCGGTGCTACACCGGAGTAAAAGTTGCCGTGTGAACACCCCTAAAGAGTAAATATATATGCTGTATTTACTGTATGGACATGGGATCAGAAAACTATTTTATTTATAAGCAGTAGCCACATGGACCCATAGGATACCTATTTTTTTTTTCCACGATATCTTCCTTCATATTCATCATAAGCACTACCGGGCGAGGTTTGTTTTGCCTGGCGACACTTGTTCTATATATGTTATTTCATGGTTATGATGTCTTCAGTAACGTCCTACAATGTAGAAAATAGTCACAATACAGAAAACCCTATGAGTAAGTAGGTGTGTCCTTTTGCACTTTTGATTGGTACTGTAGCTATCATTAATTAACAATTATTTGCTGAAGGTGAAGTGAATTTTGGTGAATAATAACCGAGACAAAGTCAAGGTTATTATTCGTTGATATTCACCGAGCCCGAGATGGATAATTGTTTTCGTATAAATACACGGGTGATTATTTCAAAAGTTTTTTAAAAATCATATTAAAAAATGATTTATTTCAAACTTCAAAAGCAGCACGCGAATGTAATAACGGCACGACGCAGACTTGTGTCACTTATCTACGCCGACTCACATAAAATACTTTATATTGAAATCGATAAAATAAATCCCAATCCCACCTTACATTTGAATAGTTTTAGACCAAACTTCGTGGCATCTTTAGTGCTTTTAGGAACAGCATTTTCTTTCATCATTTGTAATTCTTCCTCGCTTACTGTGACGACGCGATCAGCCGCCATTTTGCCGAATCGCTCAAGATGATTATCGAGAAATAGTTCGAAATTCTCGACCAATCAGTGCGCACGATTTTATATAATCGCCTGTGTATTTATACTAAATATGTATATACAGTAATTAAAATCAGAGTGCTGTATTGGTACCACAACTGTGGTTCGATTCTCGAATCTGATTGGTCAGAAGCTGTGCACTGTTTTTGTATAACCACATAAGAAACACCGTCACATGTTCAATAGGTTTACATTAATGTGCGTGTTTTAGTATGTTGTTGTTTCTGTAGTAACAGCTCATTCACATAATCTAAGACTAGTAATAGTTGGATTGGTGAAAGCAAATCTGCTGATGTGGTAATGTTTATTGAACATATACGGAATGAGTCTCAGGTGTCAGTGCTTTGTAACAGTCCTGTGCTTTGCTAAGTTTCTTATGCCCCTTTTCCACCAAAGCAGTTCCAGGGCTGGTTCGGGGCCAGTGCTTAGTTTGGAACCGGGTTTTCTGTTTCCACTGACAAACAGGGATGGCAACAGGAAAATTTTATTTCAGCTGAAACTCCGAACGGGGGGTTCAGGGGGGCAGAGCCCCCTTGAAGCTTTAGCCTTTTTAGCCTCTTCTACCTATTTTCTAGCCATTTTACATGTATATTGTGTGAAAAATACATGATAAAAATAAGTAAGTATCTAAAGTTTAATAGAAAAAAGACAACTTACTCTGACTGCCCCAGGCATATTTACGAAGTGCAATAACATCCGAGTGTTTCTTGACCTTAGAAGCATGGTCAATTAATGCCACACAGCCACGGGATCCGTAGTTGATCACATCGTTACAATAAATGCAAAATGCTTTGCCAGGCAAATCGCACTTCTTGATAAACTGTTCAAGCGTCTCGCTGATCTCCTCGATCTTTTTTCCAAGTTTCACTTTCGTAGTAACTGTCCGCTGTAGCCAATCCCAACGAAATTTGTTCTTGACATTTTTGTCAATTTCAGCCACCGATGCTTCTTGATCTCGTGATAAAAACTTCATATTTCCGCGGAAAACAATGCTCTCAAAACCTCGTGCAAGACATTTAGCTAAAGGCAAAATGGCGGCCAGTGAAATGAAACATGCTTTCGCATTGGTTGAATCCTTCACTTCGCAACCAATCACAGACTCGTTTGCTTATTTTCATTGTTACACTTGATATAGAAGCTTCCGTTGTTCGCGAGACATGTGGTTTCGATACGATTTGACACTAATCTCGGTAGCAGCAATAAAAGTTAGGTACCTAACCCCCCCTAAAACTTTTCTCTACGTATTTAGACGTTCCACAAAAATGATAAAATTGAAATTCGGCAGAAAATTGCCATCCCTGGACAAAGAACTGGCTCTGGGGCCAGAAAAACCGGTTCCAGGCTAGCACCAACTCTTTGCTGGGCCAGAGGAAAGAACCACTTACGTCAGCGGGGGGGGTGGAGTTGTTAAGACCAACAACAATAACAAGACCGCGAAAGATCGCCATTTTTAAGCGACGAGAAGCGGCAGCTGTACAAACGCGAAGTCATCCATTATTATTATTATTGTTGCTGCTTCTTCCGTGTTGTTTTTGCTTTGATATTCGCACCAAGGTTTATGCAAACGTAGCGACGTAACTGACGTATACAGCGATGTAATGACGTGGCTCCCCTTAGCACCGTGAGCTATGGAAAAGCAAACTGGTTCTCAGCTGGCTCGCAAGTTGAACGAGTTGTGAACCAGCACCAGCACTGGCCCCGAACCAGCCCTGGAACTGATTTGGTGGAAAAGGGGTATTAGTAAAGTCTTCAGGACAGAGGAGTTTCCGCTTTCTGTTTATTGTTGCTACATACGTTGTAGCTGAAACTAATTTGTCAGGGGCGTTCCACAATATTAAATCTATGTAAAAAGGATTCGAATGCATGATTATTACTAAATGAGACATTGTAATCCTCTGTAAATCGCTGTAGTGTGAGCAGGATAACACGGTTAATCCACTTTTGAAGATGGGAGGAGAGGAGAGGAGAGAAGAGACGACTATTTCTGTATGATCACAAGGTCCGTCATGTGTTCCTCTTTTGTTATGTTTATGTTTGCACTGTTTGACCGTTTGGCTAATGCTGAAGGTATGTTTCATGGTACATTAGGCGAGGACTCACCTGGCGCCCAGGTGCTTCTCTTCGAGCTCGTATGGCTTGACGAACCACTTGCCGATGCGCACAAAGTCTTTGTCCATGAGGCACCTGGAAAGAACACAGAGGAGCGATAAATTACTGTACTTTCATTAAAAGGGTGTTGTTTCAATCAATCTCCATGAAGTGATGAGTTCTAAACTGCTTTACTGATGAATCACACGGTGTGTGACGTTTAAAGCAACTAGTGCCAGAAATTCTGCTCAACTAATCTATTAAGTATGAATAGATTACACAGAAATTTACAAGAAACCTATTATAAATGTGAACTCGTCTGGGTTACAGAGGAAGGATGACGGGAAGCGTGTGTGTGTGTGTGTGTTGTTTATAACATTACCGTTCCAACAGGTTGTGAACAGCCTTGAAGAGGAGTGTCCTGCACTCGTAGGAAAGCCCACATTCCCACAGTCCCTCTTCAACCACTGCAAACACAAACACACACACAATACAATCATCAGTAACTGTAATGTCGCCAGTTTGATGGGTTGTGCATTCTGAGATGCTTTTCTGCTCACCACGTTTGTAAAGAGTGGCTATTTAGCAGTTATTCCACGAAATCGAGTCGTACATGAGCTGATAGGCTGAAAGCCGTGTACGACGGGATTGAGTGGAATATCTGTTTTATTCTATCTACATTCACTGGATTTTGAGAAACAGAGCATTTTTATTTATTTTTGGGCAATTCCATGTAAATGTCAACCTCACCATGCAAAAATAAAGCAACATGTAATACATCAAAACCACTCCCAGAGATATCACCTAGGCCTGTATTTTACAGATGTGAATAAGTTGAACCAATTTGTAACCAACCTAATGTGTCACCGTCAGTCTTTCTTTCTTATAATGTAAACCCCAAGCTAAAATCAACTTTGATCATGTACAATTCTATATTATTGCCACAAGCCACAGAAATGTATGCTAAAATCCACAAAACAGCAAAACAATAGCCATCCTAAATATTATTTAAGAACTTTGATAGTTTTAGCTGATATTTAGAGAGTTTTTCAAAGGGTTATGGTGGTTAAATTGCTGATTTTCTAAACATATGCCATGTCTATTTCAGACGCGTCACATCCATAACGGAATTTCGTCACATCCATAACGCTGACTTTTCCTTCCGAAACTCTGCATGAAATACAAAATATTTTAAACAAAGATTTTTTAATATTCACCTTGGACCCCTCTATCAAATGGATATCTCCATTTCGACATTAGGTTTACAATTTCACAGAGTTTGATAAAAATGTACAGTCACCCAAGAAAAGTGATACTTTTTCTGTCACATCCATAACGCATCTTTTATTGGCGTTTTCTGGCACGCCCTAGATGTACTATGGGAATTGTTCTTGTTCTATCACTTCTCCAGTATGGTACAGCCTTAAAATATGCAACACCTGTTTAAATACTGGGAGACAATAAAACATGCACTGGGTCATTTGTTGCCATTTTGAGTTCAAGTGTCACGTCCATAACGCTGGAATTGCTCTTTTTATAAATTCGATCAATAGCGCTGTCGCCTCACAGCAAGAAGGTCCTGGGTTCGAGCCCCGTGGCCGGCGAGGGCCTTTCTGTGTGGAGTTTGCATGTTCTCCCCGTGTCCGCGTGGGTTTCCTCCGGGTGCTCCGGTTTCCCCCACAGTCCAAAGACATGCAGGTTAGGTTAACTGGTGACTCTAAATTGACCGTAGGTGTGAATGTGAGTGTGAATGGTTGTCTGTGTCTATGTGTCAGCCCTGTGATGACCTGGCGACTTGTCCAGGGTGTACCCCGCCTTTCGCCCGTAGTCAGCTGGGATAGGCTCCAGATTGCCTGCGACCCTGTAGAACAGGATAAAGCGGCTAGAGATAATGAGATGAGATGAGAAATTCGATCAATTAAAACTTGATACAAAACGTCCGACAAAATCATTTCCGCTTCGAATGTAAACAAACCGGCGAAATGACAGGAGCAATTTGTGAAAAACAATGCTACAATAATAATAATAATAATAATTCTTGAAAAATTAAAAAAAGATACGTTCTTACCATCAAATACTTTTATTCCATATTTTGTTGCTTTTTTGTATTTTTGAGGGTTTTGTTTTCGAGTACTTTTTATTTCGTCCTCGGTTGGTTCAGCAACCCGTGCCGCCATTTTGTTTTTCTCTACTCACGGTGTATGAGGTGATAGCCAATCAGAGCGCGCGATTGCTCATATCCAGTGAACGTGGATAGAATAATTTGTTACCGGAGCCTTCTTGTCAGCTCAAACCAATCTTGACATTCTCCTTTGACCTCTCTCATCAACAAGGCGTTTCTGTCGCAGAACTGCCGCTCACTGGATGTTTTGTTTGTTTGTGGTATTGCACTGCTGCCACATGATTGGCTGATTGGATAACTGCATGAATAAACAGGTGTACAGATGTTCCTAATAAAGTGACCAGTGAGTGTATACGCTGTCTTTATGCCATAAAAACACACTTTCTGCTGCTTAAACATATTATTATTTAGAATAATATAATAATAATAGAATGCATACATGTCAACCTATATGGAATGTCCGTATTTTATACGGATTTGATTCAATAAACGTAGTATACAGGCATATAAATAAAGTTATACGGATTCTTTAAAAAAACTTCAATATTTATTTAGAGCTATAATCAATTCCCATGATGATAAAAGAGCACATAACATTTACAAACGTACTGTACACCACAGACAGCCAGTAAAGAGTCTTATGAAATCGCGCGTTATCTTGTGGTAGCGAGACTTCGTTCCACTTTTGATCATGCGCACGCCGCATTGCGAGAATCCCGCCAACCGTGAAGTCATAGACATATAAATATAGACGCCGCCTTCTGCGTAGACTCATACGTCATCCTCGCCGCCATATTGGATGTGGCAAAGTGGAGATTCTTCAGCCGTCTCTGGTATAGCGTCTAGACAGTAGCCGAGAATAAAGATGCCTCATTCATGTGCTGCGTTTAACTGTACCAACAGGTTTACCGTCCAAACGAGATCACATGGGATTACCTTTCACAGGTGAGACTGGAAAAATACTTTTCATTGTATTTGGTCATTATAACGTAATTTTACGAACAGATTTTCCTGACTTTGTGGCTAATATGAAATCTCGCGGATAATAGCCGCTCGGTGAAACCTGACTCCAAACAACGAAGTATTTCCTTCGTAACTACGCTGATAACACTTTGTGTTTTTGTCAAACATTGGAGCTTTGTATTCATTCTGAAGGTTTATTGTTATTAATATTGAATAAAAAGTACGTAACTGGGATATATCATTGTTAATTATCATTCAAATTTTAGGTAAATTATTTTAATTTGCATCTTATACGGATTTTATAAGGGAAATACGGATTTTGGAGGTTGGTTATACAGGTTTGATTGACCAAAGGTTGACATGTATGAGAATGGTGTATATGTACAACTAGCTCCGCCCCCAAGTATCATTAATTCTTTGAACAGGAACCAAAACCCTAACAGATGGAACCCTTAGCACAGCACTGGTGTTGATGGACAAACGCACTCTGTGTGTGTGTGTGTGTGTGTGTGTGTGTGTGTGTGCAGTGGAAAGATCCTTTTGTCCAGCCAGTACCTGGAGGGCATTTTGCTGATTTTGTGTGTGTGTGTGTGTGTGTGTGTGTGTGTGTGTGTGTGTGTGTGTGTGTGTGTGTGTGTTTGCTTAAAGGGTGGTGGCAAGCACATAAAACTTGACAACGATACACACCAAATTATAAACACAAGCACCACCACACACCAGGGTCTGCATAAATATACAGAGATTAGCATATTCAGACAAATATCTCACTTAGGTGCATATGCATAAAAGCATATGCATGAAAACACACACACACACACACACACACACACACACACAGCGGGTGGGCAGGAGGGGCCGGGGAAGGGTTGCTACACGCGCATGTCTCTGAAGGTGGCTCAAGGGTTGTCATGTTCTTTTTGCTTTGTTGATATTTCCCTCCATTTTTTTTCCCTCTCCACGCCAGAGTGAATGAAATTTCCTTACTCGCCAGAATTCCCCTGTAACCATGGCAACACGGCCAGCGAGAACACACAGATCCTCAACGTTCGTTTTTCGACGCTGCCCCTCCCTCCTTCCTCCGCTGCTTCCAGCACTCCTGCTGCCTCTGTCTTCATCTTTCCCTCACACTCTCTCTCTCTCTCTCTCTCTCTCTCTCTCACACACACACACACACACACACACACACACACACACACACACACACACGTGTGCACACACTTCTTTTTTTCCCTCCACAGTAGATTTTTCATCATGATCTTTCACAGATCCTCTCTCTCTCTCTCTCTCTCACTCTCTCTCTCGTGCCATTAATGCCAAGTCGTCATCTCACTCCATCCTGCCATCCTGAATTAACATTCAACACAACACATTACACAAAAATCACAATCCTAGTAGCCTAATGGAGCTAAGCAAGCATATGGGATGAAACTTTGCCTCGCAAAACTGCTTAGCAACAGAATGCCTCACTCCTGTACACATGATATAAATACACCAGGTCCTCACAGGAGAGCAACAGTGCCGTGGTTGTAGATTTAAACATTTTGCTAACTGCGAATTTCTCACAAGCCATCAACTTCAATTTTATTCTCCTGAAGCTCCGTAATCAATAAATTGCAAATACAATCGACTCCCGAATCAGTGGAATCCTTCAAAACAATGGAGCAAAACAAATGTATAAAATAAACACTGCACATAATTCAGGTTTTCCACGCATCTCATCTCATCTCATTATCTCTAGCCGCTTTATCCTTCTACAGGGTCGCAGGCAAGCTGGAGCCTATCCCAGCTGACTACGGGCGAAAGGCGGGTTACACCCTGGACAAGTCGCCAGGTCATCACAGGGCTGACACATAGACACAGACAACCATTCACACTCACATTCACACCTACGGTCAATTTAGAGTCACCAGTTAACCTAACCTGCATGTCTTTGGACTGTGGGGGAAACCGGAGCACCCGGAGGAAACCCACGCGGACACGGGGAGAACATGCAAACTCCGCACAGAAAGGCCCTCGCCGGCCACGGGGCTCGAACCCGGACCTTCTTGCTGTGAGGCGACAGCGCTAACCACTACACCACCGTGCCGCCCCAGGTTTTCCACTCAAACTATAAAATAAGAAATGTATGCTGATCGTTCCTATAACATTCTCAAGACATTTTCTCTCTAGAAACATGTGTCGCTATCTGCGGCCAGGTGCTAAGGTTGCAAAATTGGTGAACACTGCTGGGAGGGATGACATGCTCTCTTTCCTGTCAATCACAGCGAAACTAGCCAGTCGTGTGCTTCTGAGAGCTCGTGTATGAGGAAGATGGCCGATAGCACTTTCCCTCGCAGGGTGTTCAGAGGTAATTCTCGGAACAGCGAGAGTCCCAGGCTGGAAATTCGAGTGCAAGCGGCCTTTCTGCCAATTTTTTTTTTCCTTTTCATTACGTCTGCCAAGGAGATTATTTTTGGTGTGGTTTGTTTATCTGTCTGTCAGCAGGATTGCACAAAACCAAACCGATTTCCAAGAAACTTGGTGGAAGGGTATAGCATTGGCCAAGGAAGAACCTGTTGAATTTTGTAGCGAATCTGAGTCACAGGCTGAATCCATGAATATATTTTCACTTTTGCTATCATTGCGAGATACGGCATTTGGCCTTCGCAGAAGTCTGTGCATTGTTGAGCAACATACATCTTAAAACCCAGTTAATGGCACTAATGGCCCTTTTCCACTACCCTTTTTCAGCTCACTTCAGCTTGCTTCAGCTCACTTCAGCCCGACACGGCTCGCGTTTCGACTACCTCAGAACAGCACGACTCAGCTCGCTTCAGCCCTGCTTAGCACCCAAAACTCGCACGGTTTTGGAGTAGGGCTGAAGCGAGCCAAACCGAGCCGAGTGGGGCTAGGGGCGTGAGGAGACACTCCCCTGTGCACTGATTGGTGAGGAGGCGTGTCCTCACGTGCCCACACACGCCCCGCGAGCACGCTGGAATCTGTAAACACCGTAAACCTGGAAGAAGAAGAATTACGAATTACGAGAATTTCTGAAGCCTTATGCGCCTCGCCTCATCTATACGCTCTTGCCAGTATCTGTTGGCGTTGTCGGTGACAACAAGCCACAGCACCAAGACCAGCAACACTAACGACTCCATGTCCTCCATGTTTATTGTTTACTATCCGGGTCGTGAGACTACCGCTTAAAAGATCACTGATGTCACTGTTTGCGCCGCCTAACGACATCAGGTGACATCCACCCACTTTCGCTAACTCCACCCAATGTGTCCACCCACTTCCAGCCAGCACGGTTCAGCGCGGTTGTAGTCGAAATGCAACTCCAACAGCCCCACTCAGCCCAACTCAGCCCAACTCAGCACCGCACGGCTCAGCCCGACTCAGCCGCGTTGGTAGTGGAAAAGCAGCATAAGATTCAACAGTGACAAAACATAGCCAGTGTAGAAATATGATATCTCCATATCACGATCCACATTCACGGGTACCAGTAATCCTCTGGGATACACGCGTAGGCACATAATTCCAATAGTTTTGGAAAAAACATACCCAGACGTATAAAGTGGTCACGGTTGCAGATTTGCACATCATAGAAAAGTCAACTGTTGTCCTTAATGCAGGTCCTTGGTTACCATTTTTCTTCTTTCGGCTGTTCCCATTAGGGGTCGCCACAGCAGAGCTGTTCCACATATTTGATTTAGCATAGGTTTTACACCAGATGCCCTTCCTGACACAACCCTCCCCAACCTATCCGGGCTTGGGACCAGTACTACTGTAAGTATGCACTGGCTTGTGCAACCCCACTGGCTGGGTATTTTACCTAATCTGCATGTCTTTGAACTGTGGGGGAAACTGGAGCACCCAGAGGAAACCCACGGAGACACGGCGAGAACATGCAAACTCCATACAGAAAGGCCCCCATTGACCGTGGGGTTCAAACCCGAAACCTTCTTGCTGTGAGGTGCCACTACACCATCATGCCACCCAGGGTCCTTGGTTGCCATTATGTTACTCAAACTTCTAACTAGCGGCTTGCTTACCAAAATAACGTTGGGCTTGTGAGACATTACTTCATGGCTTAGCCTACAGTTCTTTTCAGATTATCTCCACCACTTATCAGAATTCTGATTTCTCTTTTCCTCTTCTTTGCTCTTTCTTTTATAGGTTCCTAGGCAGGTCTGATGTCTTCATTTCTAAAAGTGCAACAAATCAAGCTAAACTTGCACAAGTCCCACATGTTATCAGATAAAATAGTGCCCCCATTAGACAGGGTATCTGGTATAGCATTGTACATTACCCATCAGAGGATTCGTTGGAATTCTGTACTTTAAAATTTGACATTTTCATAGACTCGGTCTTGGCCTTCCTGGGACCCTTCTCGAAACTTGTGGCCCTATGCAATTGCCTGTCCTGTCGCTACACCACCGGGTATGTTACGCAGCCCTGTGACACAGCAGTTTGCAAAAGATGCATTTGTCCAGCTTCACGTGTCTTGGAGGAAAAACGTGTTAGCCTTCTCCCTCCCCCAGTTGATAGCTGTTGTACGACAGAGGAGAGCTGGCTGGTGGGTGGGAACTGACAGGTGACCAAATTGGAGAGAAAGAGAAAAAACATACCTGGTAAGAGTATTACAGAGGGGAACCATCAGGGCCTTCTAGGCCTTCAGCGAAGCCCAAACATATCAGCATTTCAAATGTTATGTTTAATTTCTTTCATTCATGCATAAGTTCATGATAATTATTCTCTTCTAATTTTAATTTGGCCTCATTTCCTATCAAATTTGCTTCAGAAATGAAAGCGTTACTGTCCTGAAAATATTAAAATCGAGTTATCCAATGAGATTGTTTTGTTTGTTGTTTCTAGGCAGAGCTGCTCACTCATTGGTTAGGACTTCACTGCCGGGACAGAAGGCCATGGCAGTGTACGTTTATATAGGAAGCGACAGATGAATTAATCAATCGGATTTTGATTTATAGTGGGAGGGGCCAAAAATTTATCGCCCTCGGCCTACTCGAAGGCCAATGTGAGCTCAAACGCGAGTCGTTCATCAGTAGTGTTAACGAATGCTAATAAAGCGCTCAAGCTAGTGCTATCGAGAGCAAGTAGCACAGGCTAACGACCGAGAAACGAAGATTTCTGTCTCCAGATGCTTCTTCCACGCAGCTCACTACAGAATTTTTCACTCAGACTTAAGTATTCATTTCCCTATGTAATTTACTTATGGCCCTTTTCCACTACCCTTTTTCAGCTCACTTCAGCTCGCTTCAGCTCACTTCAGCCCGACACGGCTCGCGTTTCGACTATCAAAAACCAGCACGACTCAGCTCGCTTCAGCCCTGCTTAGCCCCTAAAACTCGCACCGTTTTGGAGTGGGGCTGAAGCGAGCCAAAGCGAGCCGACTGAGGTTGGGGGCGTGAGCAGACACTCCCCTGTGCACTGATTGGTGAGGAGGAGTGTCCTCACATGCCCACACACGCCCCGCGAGCGCGCTGGGATCTGTAAACACCGCAAACCCGGAAGGAGAATAATTATGAATTACAAGAATTTCTGAAGCCTTATGCGCCTCGCCTCATCTATACGCTCTTGCCAGTATCTGTCCGCGTTGTCGGTGACAACAAGCCACAGCACCAAGACCAGCAACACTAACGACTCCATGTCCTCCATGTTTATTGTTTACTATTCGGGTGGTGAGACTACCGCTTAAAAGATCACTGAATCAGTGACATACAGAGCATCGTGGACGAGTTCGCGGAGCGCAAGGCTCGTCGTATGCCCTTCAAATAATGTGCGCAGTAGGCTATTGATGTTTTATTATGAGCCATGTACAGTATGTCGCCTAATGTTTTTTTGTTTCTGAGTTACATGTTCGTTTGAAGGACTTAATGTACAAAATAACATAGTTGCACCCCGTAGTGTTGAAATTGGTAAACACAGTGCATTCAGTGAGGTTTGCACCGCCCTCCTTTTATTTCTGACTCTTCCTGTCACCGTTGCAACCTCTGAGCGCTCATTCGTATGCCCTTCAAATAATGTGCGCAGTATAGGCTATTGATGTTTTATTATGAGCCATGTACAGTATCCTAATGTTTTTTGTTTCTGAGTTACATGTTCGTTTGAAGGACTTGATGTACTAAATAACATAGTTGCACCCGGTAGTGTTGAAATTGGTAAACACCGCAGTTGCGGACATTTTGTAGCCTAAAATGATATGATAAGCTTTAATAAAGGGCCCGGTCATTTGCCCCGCCCCCGGCCCGGCTCTGACTTGTTCCGCCACTGTCACTGATGTCACTGTTTGCGCTGCTTAACGACATCACGTGACGTCCACCCACTTTCGCTAACTCCACCCAATGTGTCCACCCACTTCCAGCCAGCACGGTTCAGCGCGGTTGTAGTCGAAATGCAACTCCAACAGCCCCGCTCAGCTCGACTCAGCTCGACTCGGCACGGCACGGCTCAGCCGCGTTTGTAGTGGAAAAGCGGCATTAGTCAACAACTACACGCAACGGAGCTATCTGGCAGGCTGCCGCTAATCCCTCGCAAAATCCTTTGCCCTGTTGCTTTTTTAGTGTGTCTGGCTAAGTTTTGGCTGAGCTCAAGTCCAAGCTCTAATAGTAACGGTTCGCCACTGGAGTATTAGTGTAACAGAAGAAGACAAATGCAGTTGGTGAAACTAGAAAATGTGAAAACAGAACTTTAAAACTTTGTATGTTGGGAAAAAATCCACTATTCAACGTCATTGCAAATGCAATTGATTTTTTATATTAATATTAATATTTGCTTTTTGTCACAAAGGACCAGTAATTCTGGAGCTGACTTTATGTATGTTCATGAACGGTGTACGGTATGTGATGCACAGGATATCGTGTCACGTCACAGGGTCTCATCACCACACTCCTGTATTACACCTAACCCCAACTTCAACCTCATCCTCAGAAGCCAAAAAAATGAATATTTTGCTCTTTTTTTTCCTGCTTCAAATAAGGATGTACTGTATATGAGTGATTCCACGCTTATGGGTACTGAAATAGGGACATGAACTTATTCACCTAAAACCATTTCTTTTTTTACCATCAGGTCACAAAACATGTAATCTTTAATGAATGATATGTTAAAAGATAACTTTAATTTTCTGAGATGTAATAAAAACATATTTATATGCCAAAGTCAAGCCTATGAGTTCCAAAATGATGTCTGTTACATTACTTCTGTTACGATTGTCCATCTCGCGTCTGTTACAAATTAATTACAATCTAGCTCTATACCATGTTAATCTTATTGAAAGAATGTGTATGTTTATTCTACTACACATGTTTATTAATTATATTTGCTAAAACATCACCTTCCCATGTTTCAAAAAGTAATTCTACATTGTTAAAATTGAGAATATATATGTCCACAACACTTCTGTTACGTTCTGACTTTGGCATATAAATATGTTTTTATTACATCTCAGAAAATTAAAGTTATCTTTTAACATATCATTCATTAAAGATTACATGTTTTGTGACCTGATGGTAAAAAAAAGAAATGGTTTTAGGTGAATTTTTAAAAATAAGTTCATGTCCCCATTTCAGTACCCATAAGCGTGGAATCACTCATATACATTTAGAAAATTGTTTAATTTGTCCTCTTTCTAGAGATACAAACTCATCCTCAGTTGCACTGTCATTTTCCTGACCTGATCTTTCACCACGATAAGATTTTCCATTACACGTGTGATTCGATGACTCTCATTTATGTTCCACTGATATTACATTCACAAACGTATGTAAAGTGAAGATCAGGGGGTTTAAATACAAGGAAAGTGCCCTTCATTTGTGCTTGAAATACAGTATGATCATTAAAACATTTTTTAACTCTTTACAAACGTCCGAATACGTTTAACAACTCGTGCTTGAAACATTCTCCTCTGTGAGCCATGCTTTACACAGTAGATTAACAAAAAAAGTACACTTTAGTTCATTTACACATCATCCCTGTTATGTGAACTCAATTATTTTGTTACCTGTTAATTATAAATAGTGTTTATTATATATAGATATTATATTATATATTTAGATTACAGATAGATATTGTATAATACAGATCTTTTAGACATTGTGTATAATCTCGGTGTTGTATATGATGTAGATTTTATATAATAGTAATACTAGTTGTCATAGATTGCATATTTATTATATTGTGTAATGTCTATACTGTCCATACTGCACATTACATCTGCATATATACATTTTTCTTATATTACATATACATAGGGGGCGGCACGGTGGTGTGTTGGTTAGCGCTGTCGCCTCACAGCAAGAAGGTCCAGGTTCGAGCCCCGTGGCCGGCGAGGGCCTTTCTGTGCGGAGTTTGCATGTTCTCCCCGTGTCCGCGTGGGTTTCCTCCGGGTGCTCCGGTTTCCCCCACAGTCCAAAGACATGCAGGTTAGGTTAACTGGTGACTCTAAATTGACCGTAGGTGTGAATGTGAGTGTGAATGGTTGTCTGTGTCTATGGTGGGGTTTACATTAGACCGTATCAGCGGATCATCAGATTAATGTTTTTAAAAACGATTAGCGTGCACACAGCAACGCCAATACACGATTAGCGTGCACACAGCAACGCCAATACACGGATACGCTAATCACATGACTAATTCGGCACGTAAGTTGAAATGTGTCAGTGCGGCTCATCGCTTCCTCCTCAGCGGCTGCGCTCCAAATCACTCCGCCCTGAACAGCAAGTGCCCTCTGGAGGGTGCGCACTCCGGCCCTGCGCAGCTCACAGAGCGCGCGAGTGAAGCGCACGAGCAGTGATTCGGGACTGAGCCGCTGTGCGCAAGTCACTTACCACTTGCAAGTGGAAGGATGGCAAGCCTAAAGACCATCATAACTACACAATGGGCAGTATTTGCATCAGTATTTGCAGTATTTTCATACTTTTATACTCTTTAATGAAAGAAAGTCCGCGCCGTTTTTCAGCAGTCGTGTCACATGACCAACGCCAGCGAATCAGGAAGGTGGATGTCACAGTGACGTTGTCCAATGACGACGCCAGCTAGAGCTCAGCACAGCGTATCCGCGTATTCTCAATGTTTACACAGCACCGGAGCTGACACGATCTGGGTTGAATACGTGGACCCTGGCGGATTCCCGTTTCCCGGCGTTTCCAGGCGGTTTAATGTAAACGGACAGTGCATCCGCGAAGAAAACGAGACAGATACGGTCTAATGTAAACTTGGCCTATGTGTCAGCCCTGTGATGACCTGGCGACTTGTCCAGGGTGTACCCCGCCTTTCACCCGTAGTCAGCTGGGATAGGCTCCAGCTTGCCTGCGACCCTGTAGAACAGGATAAAGCGGCTACAGATAATGAGATGAGATGAGACATATACATAGCTTACATTAAACAGTTATTCCATAAAATCGAGTCGTACATGAGCTGATGGGCTATAAGTCATGTACGACGAGATTGAGTGGAATAACTGTTTTATTCTATCCATAGTCACTGGATTTTGAGAAACGGAGCATTTTTATTTTTTGCAGATTCGATAAATAAAAACCTCATACAAAACATCCGACAAAATCGTTTCCGCTTAGAATTAGTGCTGTCAAAAATGTCGCGTTATTAACGCGTTAACTTGACTCAATTTTAACAGCGATAATTTTTTTATCGCGAGATTAACGCTCTGTGACATGATGTAGGTTTTTCATAAGCTTTTGAAACTGCCAGGAACTTGGAACAGAGACTTTGCTTAGAAAAACAATAGCAGCTAGACTGTAATGCCACGCCCCGCACAGCCAAAGTCCTCTGCCCTCCCCCGAAGAGCCACGGTGCTCGGCTTAGGTTTCGTTTTCCCATCGGCGGCTCCAGCCCGACTTTGCAGTGGCTGTGACAAGACGTGTTATGCTCTGGGGGTCCCTTTTATTCCCTTGGGGGGGGTGCTTGCGCTTGTCTCAGAGCGCGGATCTCCATCGCGCGCTCACTTCGGATATGCAAATGCTTCCCGTTACACACGATTGCTATGTCAATAAACATCATTTTGCCAATATTTCAGAGACCCCCCAACATTTCCCAAATCATGTTTTCAAGGGATCTCATGTCTGTTTCAGGGGATCTTGGATCCCCCGAGTACCCCCGTAGTTCGAACGGTGAGCAAGCCCATTCACTTTTTTATGCTGATAAGAGAATTACAATGGTTTTTCATGTGACAAAAATGTGCGATTAAATTGCGATTAATCGCGAGTTAACTATGACAGTCGCGACATTAATCGCGATTAAATATTTTAATCGCTTGACAGCACTACTTAGAATGTAAACAAACCGGCGAAATTACAGTCGCAATTTGTGAAAAATGCCATAATGATGATAATTATTGAAAAATTAAAAAAAAAAACACGTTCAAATACTTTCATTCCGTATTTTGTTGCTTTTTTTTGTATTTGTTGGTGTTTTATTTTCGAGTAGAGTTTTTATTTCGTCCTCGGTTGGTTCAATAACACGCTCCGCCATTTTGTTTTTCTCTCCTCACGGTATATGAGCTGATAGCCTAGTAGTAGAGTAGCTAATCAGAGCGTGCGATTGCTCATGTCCAGTGAATGTGGATAGAATAAATACATACATTCACACTTTTTTTTTTTCCTCCCCTGTATCACTAGACAGATGGCAACTGCCGGAACCAAATTCCTTGTGTGCGTCAACATACTTGGCCAATAAACCTGGTTCTGGTTCTGCGTATAATTCTATGCTCAAAGTGTTATTTTTAAACTTGGGACTCATTTAAACAGCCATTTTATGTACTTTTCCTTTTTTCTGAATTACAAGAGATAAATGGCACCCCAACTGTGGATTCACCCACATAGTCCAACCATACAGTGATTTTAGCTCCGTCTTTACAGAGGTCAGGCAGTTTATCACCCTGATAGCATCTCGAGATCGCAGCATCATATTGAACTGGATGGATAATCCTACATGACAGGCGCCATTGCAGAATGAGGTTGCAACACAGTTTCACTTCTGTGTTATTAAACTGCGGTGCTAGCACTGGCGAGTGAGCTGCGTATACACTATGTGCAAGCATGTATGTGTGTGTGTGGGTTTGTCTATGTACTTTAGTTACACAAAGCATGCCTAGTTGGCTGTAACACACTCGAGACATAATGCGTATAAGTGATTTGTTTGCAAATTACATTTCCGACGTGTCACGTGTCACAGCCGATCCCTTATTTATTTCCTTTACTTACTAATAGACACTTTTAAAACAATGCTTCCATTTGCTGGACTGGTTATCGCAGCTTCTTGCTTGAGGTTTGTGTATTTTGTGTGGGAGGGGAAAATAAAATGTGAAAGATCATTATCTGTTCGAGTTCTGCGCTTGCAGAATTGGTAGACGCAGTTTGAGTTGGCATTTGTGCAAAAGCACTATCTTTACCTTTCCGTTCTGAAAAGCGTCTAACTGATTTTCACTTCCATGCTCTTGGTGTTCGACTTGAGCACTTCAAAGAAGCATGAGAAAAAAAGAAGGGATACGTTTTGAAAGTGTGCATGAGTGTGACGGTGAGAGTGCATGTTTATGTTCGGTTTCCCCCAGAATTTAAAGATGGCTGGATGTCCAGAAGCAGTATCTGTGTGAGAATTAGCAGAAAATGCTGGATCAGATCTCAGAGGGGGGAGAAGAGTTCGTAATATCAAGCTAACATGCAAATATAACATTATATATATATATATATATATATATATATATATATGAAGCAGATGTATTTGCATTTTGATTTTACTGTATGTGAAATTAATTTAGCTCTTCATTTACATTTTTGCACATTGATTTTTTAATTTGTTTTCTATTTTTTTGATAAGCTGCTGTTTTATTTAAAGCTAGACCGCCTTTCAGATTTTTCAAGTGTAGGTCATAAAAAGAATTTTCCCCGACACCCAACTATTTTTGTTTAGTGGACTGAATTCCAATCACAAACTAACACATTTTATTAGGTTTTTTTTTCTTTAAATAGAACAATTAATGAATTTAAGGCCATGTGGTCCGAAATTCTCCGCTATTTTTTCCTGCTTCACCATGACCCGATTCAAGATACTATGTCATGCGTGATGTAGTGGGCTTTCCCCGTTTGCGCAAGGCATTGTGGGAGACAAATTTGAAACAGGAGAGAAAAATGGAGGACGTGAGTGTGTGAATGAAACGTGAAAGACTGACTACAGTAACAGAAAGAAAGCGAGAAGAAAAGACGTTATGTTATATATCAGGGCTGGGCAATTATTTTTTCCATGGGGCCACATGAGAAACAGAATTTTGTGGAGGGCCGGACCAAAAGGCTGAACTAAATTCTACATAATATTAATTGTATTTCTTTACATAAAGCAGTAAATAACATTGTTTTTACAAGCTGCTAAGACTGGTAAGAGTATGGGGAAAAAAACGAGGTTGCCTTACAAAAAAATTTAATTTATTCAATCAAATTTCCCAAAACAATGGTTAACAAAATGTGAACGTTTGTACCATTTTTTTCAGTCACATTCACCCCAAAACACAATAAAGACATCACAATATTGTCTTTCTACTCCAAATATCAAGCAGGATACATCATATTATAATAATGATGCCCACATTTGTCGTCTAATCACCTCATTTGGTGTTTTTTATTTGTTCAGTGAGAGAAATCTAGTCTCTGTTGGTCTTTAACGAGTGCATCAGAGTCAGGTTGAATGTCTGAGGTGGAGATGCGAAGCACAGCTGACAGATGATCATCAGTCGATTCGGTGTAGGAATCAGATCTATAGATCAGCTCGGGCTCCGGCGCCTGCTGGTGACGTCACGCTACGTGATTGGCTGGACCGTTTGAAGGATGACGTACAAGTTTGTGGTTGGTCTGGACAAATTACGGGAGTAGTTATCGCGGGATTAGGTTTCGTGGGATTTCATGTCATGTTCATGTCGCGCGCATTGCGTTTTTGTTGAACACAACTTCAAAATAAAAGCAATGCACATTCAGTCCATGCATGAGGTAAAATTAGAAAATATGTTTATTTTGTAATTTCTAATTAACCTTACGCGGGCCGGTCAGAATGAACCAAAGGGCCGGATGTGGCCCGCGGGCCGGAAAATGCCCAGGTCTGTTATATACGAAGGAAAGGAAACGCAGGACCAAACTAATAAATATCGGTGGTCAGCGAGGACCTCGGTGTGATCAGCTGTTCGTTTAGCGACGGAATGATGGAACTGTCAGTGCACGCTCAAAGGTAAACCTGCGCATGCGCACACACACGGACTTCCTCTGTCTTCTTGACTGCGCAAAGCGAGCGATTTCACGCATATTATTTGCTTTAATCCCGTCAAATTAAATAACTTCCCAGCCACAGAATGGCCTGGGTTTTTTTTTTTTTTAGATATTACAGAAATAATCATATATCATAATGACCAAATTTCAGAGGGAACTAAATTTCACTGATTTTATGAAATCAAATAGTTGAGTGGTTTTTTTTAATTATTTTATTTTATCTGGTCATCTTAAGTGATGTGCTGTATTTAAAAAAATGTTAAAATGTTTAGTACTTTACAAAATGTCTTGTTTTATTGAAGCACAATAATTTCTCACCACATCCTCACCACACAGAATATAAAAATACGACGCTGCAGACACAATGCGGTGCGCTACATGTCTAACAGGCAAGCAGGCAGAAATATTGCCTGGTATTTTCTCTTTATGATAAAGTCTGCACTCAAAATTGTCTCTATTTTCACTCAGATTAAAGTATCGGCACCCTTTGGGTTTGGGTTGTTTCCTGTCATTACAACATGATAATTCACTCTGTTTCATGCGCTTACAAGTTGTCAATACTTCAATCCATGCCAAGGACTCACATTTCAATAAAAGGTAATTCAGGATATGTGCGTCTATCCAGGATGTTCTTTTTTTTTTTATTCTCCCTCCAAAATATGTATCATCTGTCATCTGGCTCCTGATACAAACATGTGCTGATGGAACTGGGTCGAAACGTGCTGTTCCTATGTTCCTCTGCTCTCCCTGAGCACTTCCTCACTCCGACCACTAGCTGGAGCTTCGAGGTGGGAGGGGTGTCACCACACACAAAGCTGCTATTGACCGGAGAAGCCCCAGATCCGACGCCAGCGTGCTTCCTGAAGCCTATTTAAGCGCTGGAGGTGGGGGCATGCTTGGGCTGAAGTGCATGTGTTGCTGCTTTTTGAATTCTCGCTAACAGTCTAACACACTTCCCGTTTCCCCTAAAAAACCTTTCTGAAAACTCACAATCTTACAGGGCAGAATTTTAGTCACACCTCCTTCACTGCACTGACTCACTAAATAATCCTTTCATTTTCAGGTGTTTATCTGAGTACTTGTTATGAATTAAAACAGGATTTAAAAAAAAAAGCATCGTATTCACAAAATACTACAATCCAATTTCTAATATTTATAATTTCTGCTATTTTCTTAAGATTTAAAAATCGGGTTTTGTATTTCTACCGACACACTGCAGTAAGAACCAGTAGAACCAACCGTTTTATAGTTTAGCATAAATAAACTATTTAAACATTAACATTTCCATGAAACTGGAAACGTTGTAGGGAGAACATTCTGACAACATTGTCAAAGCAAAACATTATGTAGAACTCATGTTTTCATTTGCAGAAATGTCACTGTTGTACCTTTACAGTCTAACCTTCTTAGAACCTGTTGAATAGTTACTAAACTTCTCTCTGTTAGCTGGGGGGAAGGAAAAAAAACACCAGAAGCTAAATATGAATTTTAAAAATATTTTCCTTACAATTTTCTGGTATTTTCCGGTAAACACAACATCAGGCTCTTGTGAAAATTCAGTTTGTAGAGATTCAGGTTGTAAAAATTCACAAAACTTTGGCCTCGGAGATGTGTTGTGATTGGCCAGAAATGTGTTTGTAAGATCTCATCTCATTATCTCTAGCCGCTTTATCCTGTTCTACAGGGTCGCAGGCGAGCTGGAGCCTATCCCAGCTGACTACGGGCGAAAGGCGGGGTACACCCTGGACAAGTCGCCAGGTCATCACAGGGCTGACACATAGACACAGACAACCATTCACACTCACATTCACACCTACGCTCAATTTAGGCCCTGTCCACACGGCAACGGATTCAGGTGAATCCGATACAATTGTTTATCGTTTCGGCCTGGCGTCCACACGGCACCGGCGTTTTGGGTGCCCCAAAACGCAATCTTTTGAGAACGGGTTCCAGAGTGGAAAGATCTGGCAACGTTGCCGTTGCGAAGTCGTCTGGATGACTAGAACGGATTTGTTTACAATGACGTCACAACCACATGACTGTGAGTGCTTCACGCCGGGTAGAAGTGTAACGAACTCGATGCGAGTTGTCAACAAATCCTATAACTTGGTTCATGAAACGCGCTTACAAAATATTTTCACTGTGAATATTTATTGTGTAATGGTGCAAAGTGAGAGAGGGAGAGAGAGAGAGAGAGAGAGAATAGCCCTTAGGGCAGAGTCAATCCTGCCAGCAAAAATAGGGAAAAAAAGGCGCGATCTCACCTCTTCAGATGTTGGTTTAAGTCCTACAATACATTCCTCAAAAAGGGCGTAGAAGAACAAATTAATCCATCAACGTGTAGCATTCAATTTATTCCGGACCATTAAAGACGCCGCCTTCCGCGTAGAATCATACGTCATCCTCGCCGCCATATTGGATAGGTCAAAGCGGAGAATAAAGATGCCTCATTCATGTGCTGCGTTTAACTGTACCAACAGGTTTACCGTCCAAACGAGATCACATGGGATTACCTTTCACAGGTGAGACTGGAAAAATACTTTTCATTGTATTTGGTCACTATAATGTAATTTTACGAACAGATTTTCCTGACTTTGTGGCTAATATGAAGTCTCGCGCATAATAGTTTATGCGCATGCACCCTTACTTCTTCTATTGTTCTGGTGTCTCCGAAGGGACCGTCTTACAGCGCCCCTAGAGGTGTGGCATGTGTATTGCATCGTTTTCAGCAAGCGTTGCGTTGCCATATGGACCTGATATTTTACTGATCGTTGCCCATGTGGACGCGATATTTTTTTAAATAACATCTCGTTGCCATTGTCGTGTGGATGTAGCCTTAGAGTCACCAGTTAACCTAACCTGCATGTCTTTGGACTGTGGGGGAAACCGGAGCACCCGGAGGAAACCCACGCGGACACGGGGAGAACATGCAAACTCCGCACAGAAAGGCCCTCGCCAGCCACGGGGCTCGAACCCGGACCTTCTTGCTGTGAGGCGACAGCGCTAACCACTACACCACCGTGCCGCTGTGTTTGTAAGATAGAATTTGAAATTAAAATAAAATAAAATAGCGGAAAATGTATCGTTCTACTTTTGTGGCAAACAAAACTCTTATTTTTGGCACAAAGCAAAAAAAAAAAAAAGGCTGATAATCAACCAGTGTTTTTGTTGTTTTGTTCTAGTAAATGTCAAGATTTTAGCCTCAACAGCACGCCAGACTTATTACAGAAGACAGGACTTAGCACTGAAAGCTTGTATTTGTTCTCGTGTTGTGTTTCGATTCGTTCCTGCTTGCAAATCAATTCTCCACATAAATGATTTACTCAAAAAGAATGATAAATCTGCAAATCACATATCACTAATCTCGTAACCGTTTGACCATTAAACAACGATTCAGGCTGAATGAACTGATCAGACCTTGTTAGCACTTTACTGCACATCTGAGCTTGACGTGCCTGCAGATTTATTAATGATCAGAGAGCCTGCGAGCTGATAAATGTCTAGATTCACAGAGAGAGAGAGAGAGAGAGAGAGAGAAGGAAAGAAAGAAAGAGGCCCCTCAAATGCTAATGGTGCAAGACTGCTATTAGAGGGATTAACAGGAGGATAATGGAGTAGTTCTCACAAAAGGGAGGATGTGAAGACCTTCACACTGGCGCTACTAACTGACATTTCTACTCAATTTCACATTAAACAAATTTTATCAGTCAGTCAACACAATCTGCGAGAAACCGAACATCGTCTGCTTGGACAGACTGATGACGTCACTAAATCAGGATAAATATTTTCATACAATATTTTTACAACACTGACGAACTGAACATAATAATTGTGCAGCTCTAAGCTCCAGGTTCTCATGTACACCCACAAGCTAAGCACACTCACCCTTCTCTATCAAATCCCAATCAATGATAGAAGATTTTTGTCATTTGTGCAATATTAAAGTTATATAGGACTTAGTACTGAGGTTTGAGGTACACCTAGAGAAGAGGTGTCAAACATGTGGCACATGGGCCAGGTTCCACTTGATAAAGAATGTAATCTGGTTCAATAAATTAATTCAGAATCCATGTTGGAAATAAAAATGGTCTTGTCGACAATAATTAAATTGAAAGATTAAAAAAAAATAGAGCAATAAACACATGGTTACAAACTTAGTGTCCAAAATCATTTCTGGGTTTCCAGTCACCATCGTTACATTTTTTTTTTTTAAATTAGTTGTTTGCAGGCTTGTAGTACTCGAGTCGGACTTGTGCCCTAATTTTAAGGACTTGTGACTTGACTTGGACTTGAGCACTGACGTATCGGAGTTGTGCATTAACTGCATTTGTAAATTGGAGACGAGGACTTGGATTTTTTCTTCATTTTTTTTCTAACATGCCATAATAATTTGGTATAATATATTTATATCTACATTATACTAATTTTGCGCAAGAGAATGAACATTCACCTGTTCATACATCATGTTCAGAAACAAACTAACGTTAATGGCGCTAAAATGCCTGGAGAGAACGCCCCTAGGATTGTCTGCTTTGCTTATACAGACTCCTCGTGCAGTGGGAAAAAAATGCACTGCTGTGTGTTCCATATGTAGAAGAACTATCGAGGAGACGACGGGGACGACCTCGAACTTCAATCGTCATTGGGCAAGACTCCACCCAGAGAAGGAAGTGACACGCTATGTTCATTGCTCTGCTGATAGCATGGCTTGCTTGCTGAGCGATGAACTAGCTAGCGTTAACCCTCTCTCATGTTATTTGCCCTGTTGATAGTGGGCGGGGCTTGCTGAGTGATGAACGAGGTTTTTATCTGTAGCCTGTTAGCTAAAATGGGGCAGTAAAGCAGTAACGTTAATCCGACACAGTAGCAGAGACGGTTTCATATAAAGGCAGCAACAGCCACCGTCAAATGGTGCGGTTGGAGTCTTGTTCTTGGACTTGACTCAAAATTTTCTTTAATGACTCGGACTTGAACACTGGGGACTCGAGACTGGAGTTGGACTCGAGGTTTAATGACTCGACTACAACACTGGTTCTTTGTACATAATTTTATAAACTATACTGATGTTTTCACTCCATTTCAATAGTATGGTGTATTTTGTGCAGATTTGTGATATATAATCCCAATTAAGTCCATCTCTTTTTCCAGGCTTTAAAGGGATATTTCGGGATTTTTGACATGAATCTGTATGGCATCCCCATCAATAGTGTCGTGCAAACACACTGACTGACCCCTGACAGCATCCTGTGAGTCCAGTTCTTGTCCAGTTTTGGTCCAGACGAAAGTAGTCCGGCAAGTTTGTTGGGGTCACGAAAGTAAAACGTTTTTCGTCTCAAAACAGTACGTGTTCAAAAGAGTGATATATTTGCATCACAAAACCGTTGCCAAATAAAAAGCCAGACCTCGAAATCGCTTGGCACTATTTTCTCTCCCTTCTTATCACTGCGCGCTGCCGCCAGGTGACAGCCACGGCTGTTTCATTCATTGTTTACTGCTAGCAAAGTTAGCGACAACATGTCTGACTACGACAGCGACGTTGAAAACATTGACTTCATCTCACAGCCAAAGGGATATCTTTATGAACCCGAATATACAGATGAAGAAATTCGCCAGATGGAGTTAGAACGGGCAGAGAGAGAAAGGGTGGACAGAGAAGTGGAAGAAGGTGAAGCTGGAGCCGCAGCTTGTTAGCGCCGCTGATCTGAACTCCTAATCACTGCCAAACAATGGGAAAGGTGTTGATTCCTGCGCAGATGTCAACATGACAGCGCGCAGTGATACCGAGGGAGACAAAATATCTTATCTCATTATCTCTAGCCGCTTTATCCTTCTACAGGGTCGCAGGCAAGCTGGAGCCTATCCCAGCTGACTACGGGCGAAAGGCGGGGTACACCCTGGACAAGTCGCCAGGTCATCACAGGGCTGACACATAGACACAGACAACCATTCACACTCACATTCACACCTACGGTCAATTTAGAGTCACCAGTTAACCTAACCTGCATGTCTTTGGACTGTGGGGGAAACCGGAGCACCCGGAGGAAACCCACGCGGACACGGGGAGAACATGCAAACTCCACACAGAAAGGCCCTCGCCGGCCCCGGGGCTCGAACCCGGACCTTCTTGCTGTGAGGCGACAGCGCTAACCACTACACCACCGTGCCGCCGAGACAAAATATAGCGCCAAATAATTGCAAGGTCTGACTTTTTATTTGGCAACGGTTTTGTGATGCAAATATATCACTCTTTTGAACACATACTGTTTCGAGAAGAAAAACGTTTTACTTTCGTGACCCCAACAAACTTGCCGGACTACTTTCGTCTGGACCAAAACTGGACAAGAACTGGACTCACAGGATGCTGTCAGGGGTAAGTCAGTGTGTTTGCACGACACTGTTGACGGGGATGCCATACAGATTCATGTCAAAAATCCCGAACTATTGCTTTAACACAAGAGGGTGGGGGTGAATACTAATGCAATATACCAAGAAACAATGTTTTTGCTTTTTTTTTGGTTTTTTACTAATGAATTGCCATCTGTTCATCTTTTTTGTAGATGATGCACTGTAAATGCAGATAAATAAACACATTTGTATGTTAATGGTCACTAAAAAGATTTTTTTTTTTTAAGTCCAAGTCCATCCCACTTGACTTTGGAATAAGTGTAATGTGGATTGTTACCCAAAATGAGTTCGACACCCCTGGCCTGGGCGTTCTCACATGAAAAACGGTATTACCAAACGAGAGCATCCGAAAATATCCCAAAAAGCAAGCTTTGGAGGTTTTTTAAAAAGAGGCTGTCGACTCGACAGGAAACAGGTACAGTAAGTTCTGTTGAAAACTGACATGAGGGGGGAAAAAAAAACGAGAAGCACATTTCCTGTTATGGTCAGATACTTGGTTGCAGATGTAGGTGAGAAATCCCTCTGAAAATGTATCTGACATGGCAAGCGATTTTGTATCTCCTCCCTCAGCAGGGTAGGACATATCACAGAGACCTACAGTACACTTAGAGTATAAAAGACAATGTCTTTTATATAATAGGCATTAATAATAATATTCTGATTGGTATTATTGTTGATTTTTTTTTTTTAGTTAGAAAAATGATTTCATGTTTCATGTCTATGGAACAGAACCTCACTATACAAACAAAAATAACATATTGTAATGAGATATATATCCACACACACAGTCAAGATATAACTGTGATATCGGATCACTCTGCATTAATTCGAACAATTTTTTTTAGACTACTTTAAGACCACAATCTCAGCAGATGTACCTGGAATGACTGAACGTTCAGAGACCATATTTGCATACTGCAGCCTTCTGCGGTATCAGTACTGCAAAGGCCAATATAGCGATAACGTTTTGACACATGATAAATTGTGATGCCCTAGAACCTAATTATGAAAAGACAAGCCTTTTCAACAACAGATCACAATTCCATCTCCAGGCCACTTCCTGTAATCAGTATCATGTTTGCTGACAAAATTGGTCCTGCGTTCCACAATGGTGCCTGTTCAGGAGCCTAAGACTGAGAAAAGCTTACAGTCAGGCAGTTGCCTGGGTATGATTCATTAGTCTCTGAATAAAGAGCTCAAACTGCAACAGGGTTTAAACCAGCAAAGCGATCATGCTGCAAGCACCAAGCCTGGGAGATTTCGCTTTGGCAAGCATCCACCAGTACTACTGTTCACCCGGCCTGGCAAATCAAGCACCCTGCTTTTTTTTTTTTTTTTTAATTTCCAGCTGGAATTAACGGATGACTGAGGAACTCAGCTCTTCAGGAGCCCTCCTGTGGCTCCCACTGTCTTTTTTCATTACACCATTATTCTGCTCATCGAATGCTATTCAACTGGTGGATCTTCACTCCTTCAGGCCAGCTTCAGTCGTTTCCGAGTGAAGATCGTCATCCATCTATAGACGATTTGATGATCTTCAAGCCAGGACAGTTTAAGGCCAAGTTTACATTAGACCGTATCTGTCTCGTTTTCTTCGCGGATGCACTGTCCGTTTACATTAAAACGCCTGGAAACGCCGGGAAACGGGAATCCGCCAGGGTCCACGTATTCAATCCAGATCGTGTCTGGTCCGGTGCTGTGTAAACATTGAGAATACGCGGATACGCTGTGCTGAGCTCTAGCTGGCGTCGTCATTGGACAACGTCACTGTGACATCCACCTTCCTGATTCGCTGGCGTTGGTCATGTGACGCGACTGCTGAAAAACGGCGCGGACTTCCGCCTTGTATCACCTTTCATTAAAGAGTATAAAAGTATGAAAATACTGCAAATACTGATGCAAATACTGCCCATTGTGTAGTTATGATGGTCTTTAGGCTTGCCATCCTTCCACTTGCAAGTGGTAAGTGACTTGCGCACAGCGGCTCAGTCCCGAATCACTGCTCGTGCGCTTCACTCGCGCGCTCTGTGAGCTGCGCAGGGCCGGAGTGCGCACCCTCCAGAGGGCACTCGCTGTTCAGGGCGGAGTGATTTGGAGCGCAGCCGCTGAGGAGGAAGCGATGAGCTGTACTGACACATTTCTCAACTTACGTGCCGAATTAGTCATGTGATTAGCGTATCCGTGTATTGGCGTTGCTGTGTGCACACGAATCGTTTTTAAAAACGTTAATCTGATGATCCGCTGATACGGTCTAATGTAAACCCCACCTAAGCTTCTTCATCGTTCCTTATCAAGAGCTTCTCTCGTCCCCAGCTCATCTAAACCAGAGGAAAGGTGGGACCAGTACATCTGAGATTCACTGGGGATGCAGGAGTTGCCATAAGAGTCAGCAGGGCTGAGTTTGAATGCCTTCATGGGACTCCAGCTCCATTTAGCAGATGGCCGTTGACTCCTTGTAATCAAGAAAATTCGTCCACCCTTAAGTAGACAGGTCTTGTTTTTGTCCTGCCAGGGTGTCCACCCACCCACCCTCACACCTAGGTGTGGGGTTGCGAGAACCTGGAGGACCAGTGGGATCACTCTTTGTCAGACCCCTACCCTTCGACCTGTCCAGTATGGGTGGCCCTACCAGGAGTACACAACTCCCACCGGCATAGCTCTAGGAGTCATTGGAACATGCAAACCACTCCACCGTGATAAGGTGGTGATCCCACGGAGTGGGGATCTTCACTAAAATGTTAAGATTGAAAATGTTACATTTCAGTATTCAGACCTCTGACGTAACTCCGGTTTTAAGCTAGCTGAGAGACCCCTTGCACTGACGTGACATTTACGTTAACAACCGTCGCTACCCTTGTTCTGGGGGACATGCGAACTTTATTCACATACTGTTCACATACTTTTGAAGATGTCTGACATCTGTTGTCTGAAGAAAACTACAGTTAAAAAAGCTCTACTTGGATAATCTAACTCAGAAAGAAGCAAAGGATACATACACACGGAAATTAGTTTATTAACGGTTATGATCCGTACAAGATTCCTCAAAACGATTGGAGTGATGATGTAGCCTCGCGTTGTGGCCTCACGTTACCTACATGTTGGAATGTACCTTCTTTTTTCAAAGAGTCCCAACACGGAAGAACAGTTAATTTAAAAACTACAAAAGCAAGAAAACCTTCTTTGTGGAAAGTATTTTTCCCGACATCAGTTAGAAGTTGCGTCAGAGTTTCACACGATGGGTGGAGTTTGTGTAAAACAGAGGCGTGTCTCAAATAGTGTGAATCTCACGTCTCTGGTAGCACTGTTTACATTCAGTAGTATGACAAAGCAGTTTGTTTATCATAGTATTAAGCTAATATTAGCCTGGATGTTCATATCTGTTAATAGGCTTGACAGCGCGCCACTGCACTGATGAACCTCCCAGACGTTTGTATGGGAGAACAGCAGGTTTTCATTTGGCCTTTAAAGACATTTAAAAGTGTTCAATCTACATAAAAATAGTGTTGATTCAAGAATAAATAACATTTACGTATGGAATCAATTTTGTGCCAAAATGTTCATACAGTACTTTTGAAATATCAAACAAAAACGACAAATCAAAATACAAAAAAAGAAAAAAGTCAATTTTTTTAGACTGGCAAACAAATTTCAGAAACCTTTTATTTTTGTTCCGCGTCTTTCTCAGTTTTGTTTGACGTAATTTATTTTGGTTGCGATTCCAGCTTTCTCGTTTGCGCTCCCTGACTTTTTGCTTGCAGTTTTGGCACAAACTTCACGTGTGGGTGGGCTGTCCAGGAATGCATTCCCATTGGGTAACTTGTGTTTGACTGACAGCTGCGCTCAGCCATTCCTTATTCGGATTCTGGCGGACTGTTTGATGAGTGACCGATCCATTGACGGTAAACAAGGATCGAGTGGACTTCAGTGGCGACTATGATATTGAATTTACACTTTGTTGAATTAATTCAATATCATAGTCGCCACTGAAGTCCACTCGATCCTTGTTTACCGTCAATGGATCGGTCACTCGTCAAACAGTCCGCCAGAATCCGAGTAGGAAATGGCTGCAACAGCCTCCGGGGGAATGGCTGAGTGCAGCTGTCAGTCAAACACAAGTTACCCAATGGGAATGCATTCCTGGACAGCCCACCCACACGTGAAGTTTGTGCCAAACTGCAAGCAAAAAGTCAGGGAGCGCAAACGAGAAAGCTGGAATCGCAACCAAAATAAATTACGTCAAACAAAACTCAGAAAGACGCGGAACAAAAATAAAAGGTTTCTGAAGAGTAATAGACTGATATTTTGCACGATTACATGAATAATTTGTTTGCCAGTCTAAATAAATTGACCTTTTTCTCTTTTTTTGTATTTTGATTTGTCGTTTTTGTTTGATATTTCAAAAGTATTGTATGAACATTTTGGCACAAAATTGATTCCATATTTACGGAATATATTGTTAATTTTACGCGGCGTTGTGATGAGTTTTTACTTTAAGCGTTTTTTTAACGTTGTGTAATGCAATACACCAAACTCATGGGCGCCGCCAACTTGGGTTCTTAAGTGATATTCGTCACCGGTCCGTGTGTTTTGTTGTTGCTTCCAGATCACTTGCTCATTGTTGGTTCAACCGGCTTGTAACTCCTGATTCCCACCTCGTGGTCGAATCTCTCATGTTGACTTGTTTGTCCAGTAAAATTGGCTGAACACTTTGCTGTCTAGCACCCGCGAAAGATCGGATCACTGAGGAAAATGCTGTATCCTTCCTAAAAATCGATGATTTTCCTAATATTTTTTTTTCATGGAGAAAAAATGAGAAGGTGTAGAAATATCGGTGATACTGTTTTGAAGAGAATGAACAAAAGTTTGTTCGTCTTCTATACACAGCACATTCGAGCACCACCGTCATTAGTCATGCTTGGTGTCCACAATTTAAAGTGAACATGCGCGCTAAATTCTGGCGTTTATGTCTAAACACAAAGGATGGACCAATTTCAGTGATGTATTACTTTTAAGCCTTCCAGGTGCATAATTGTGATCAAGAAGAAGCCTTTATCTGTAATTCTTTAAACCAATTTAACCATTGGAAATTAAACCAATGGAAAATGGTTGCTGGTTTGTGACCGGGACAACGGAGAGAAATGGAAACTTTATAAAACACTGGATTTTCAAATGTTCATACCTTTTTTTTTTTAGACATATTTACAAAATTAAACAAGTTTTCAATTCAGATTTTCACATTACTTAATTTGATACATTACACAACGCTATGACAACTACTTTAAAAAATGGCCTGTCATTGCTACTGTTAATAGCTATTTCAAATCTTCATTATAGTTCATGTATAACGAAGAAAACGGTCTGACGCCTTTTCCCAGCTTACTAAAAGGAGCCTTGCAAGTGTTCTTACATATAAGGGCCTCTGCATGCTCTTGCGACAAGGCTTTCGCAGACAGCTTTTCGCAGACAGTTGTAATTTATCGTTGAGCGGGGAGTAATAGGCGTGCGCGATGTTATTCACCGCCACAACGCAAGGGGGCGCGAAGTCGCGAAATCGCTAGGAGTAGTTGGTGGGTGTGGTTAGTGGAGTGTTTATCCTCCGGTTACTATAATGACTAGAACTGGAGTCGTATAGATGTACGTACTTCCTCACTTCCTCGATCAACCGCTCTTCGTGCTGCTCCATCTTCGCTCGTGTTTTTAAAAATGCCGGTCGTGAAAACAAACCAAACCGGGAAAGTAGGGAAGCGGAAGTGCGTGTACAGCGGATGTAGAGTGGACCAATCGGAGCCCTCTTGTCTGCGACACTGTCTGCGAGGCTTCTGCGGTGGTCACAATTTTTGGGAGGTGCGCGCAGAGCGTCTGCGAAGGGGGGGTGCTACGCAGACGCCATCTGCGACACCATCTGCGAGGACTGCGTTGTCAGCATAAATTGGCCTTAAGCTGAATGTCACTGACACTCAATTTTCGAGAGCTCCTGCAGACACCGGGTGTAAAATAGCACTACTGCCATTACAGTGGACGAGTCGGAAGTAAAAGGTTATAATACGAAAATGTTTGTTCAAGTAGCCCATAACTCATGATTCGACTAAGGAGCAATATTAAGTTCAGCGCTACTGGCAGACAATTTCTATTAAATATGTCACTACTGACATTGAGACATTGCTTATCTCTAGGCCTGATGTTTAAATTCATGAATGGATAAAGTTATGAATAAACTTCAGATATCAGATGAGTGCTTGGTCAGCTTACCCTTCAAACCACTGGCCCATTTTTTTTTTCCAGGAAAGTGCATCAACTTAACAAAAACACTGCCATTATTTTATTCATTTGACACATCAAATTAGCATGATAAAATTATTTATAAAATTACACACACATTACAAATTCATTTCGTCACCCTGATTTAGCATCTTCTCACTTATGTGCATGAGTAACCATTCGTATATAATATAATAAACAAGTAATTAACAGTTATTCCAGGAAATCGAGTTGTACATGAGCTGATAGCTGATGATGCACGGAGCTAGATTCACTGGATTTTGAGAAACGGAGCATTTTTATTTTTAATTTTTGCAAATTCAATGAATAAAAACTTTATACAAAACATCCGACAAAATAATTTCCGTTTAGAATGTAAACAAACCGGCGAAATGACAGTCGCAATTTGTGAAAAATGTGAATTTGTGAATAATAATTCTTGAAAAATAAAATTACCATCAAATATGTTTATTCCATATTTTATTGTGCTCTTTTTGCATTTTTTGGTGTTTTGTTTTCAAGTAGAGTTTTTATTTCATCCTAAGCTGGTTCAGTAACACGCTCCGCCATTTTCTTCTTCTTCTTCTTTAGGGTTTTTTGGCGGTTGGCAAACCAACTTAAAGGTGCATTACCGCCACCGACTGGGCTGGAGTGTGGAACAGGAGATATGGGGGGGGACTATATTCTTTTAGCTATTTCTGTTTCTTGATAACAAAAAGTGATATATCTGACTTGATGCGCGCCGCCATTTTGTTTTTCTCTACTCACGGTATACGAGCTGATAGTCTAGTAGTAAAGTAGCCAATCAGAGCACGCGATTGCTCATATCCAGTGACTGTGGATAGAATAAAATGCTATACAATATGAACTACAGGATCAAGTGCTATTTCATAAACTGCCAGATAACGCTAGATGACAATAACGCAGAGTTATATTCGATTTATTTCAATGCTTGCCATCTTCTCTTTCATATATAATTGTATTAGTCTATTTTATTTTTACTTTTTAAATTGCTTTTTGCGTTGATGTTTTACTATATTACATTTGACCGCAAAGACATAAACGGCTTTCCTTTTTCAGTCCGCATTTTCTATCCCGGGGGCCTTTCTGTGTGGAGTTTGCATGTACTCCCCGTGTCCACGTGGGTTTCCTCCAGGTGCTCCAGTTTCCCCCACAGTCCAAAGACATGCAGGTTAGGCTAAGGTGGGGTTTACATTAGACCGTATCAGCGGATCATCAGATTAACGTTTTTAAAACGATTAGCGTGCACACAGCAACACCAATACACGGATACACTCGGCTCCGCAGGCATCCTGCGCTCCAAATCACTCTGCCCTGAACAGCGAGTGCCCTCTGGAGGATGCGCACTCCGGCCCTGCGCAGCTCACAGAGCGCGCGAGTACAGCACACGAGCAGTGATTCGGGACTGAGCCGCTGTGTGTGTGATCCCAGCGCATATCACTTATCACTTGCAAGTGGAAGGATGGCAAGCCTAAAGACCATCATAACTACACAATGGGCAGTATTTGCATCAGTATTTGCAGTATTTTCATACTTTTATACTCTTTAATGAAAGGTGATACAAGGCGGAAGTCCGCGCCGTTTTTCAGCAGTCGCGTCACATGACCAACGCCAGCGAATCAGGAAGGTGGATGTCACAGTGACGTTGTCCAATGACGACGCCAGCTAGAGCTCAGCACAGCGTATCTGCGTATTCTCAATGTTTACACAGCACCGGACCAGACACGATCTGGATTGAATACGTGGACCCTGGCGGATTCCCGTTTCCCGGCGTTTCCAGGCGTTTTAATGTAAACGGACAGTGCATCCGCGAAGAAAACGAGACAGATACGGTCTAATGTAAACTTGGCCTAATTGGTGGCTCTAAATTGACCGTAGGTGTGAATGTGAGTGTGAATGGTTGTCTGTCTCTATGTGTCAGCCAGGACAGGCTCCAGCTTGTCCGCGACCCTGCACAGGATAAGCGGTTACGGATAATGGATGGATGGATTTTATATCCCTGACTTTTTCAGTTTTAAAAGCAAGTCCTTGTGTTTAAAGTTGGCCGTCTCGGATCTCCTCAAGAACAATCTGGCAACCTCAGAATTGTGAACTACATGCAGGTAATTTGCATAATCTGAACAGGAAGCCCAGAAAACCGATTTAAGCAGATGCACAGATGAAGTCTGAATATGCACAAACTTCCCAACGTGAATACTGACGTGACTTTTGCATTTAAGTCTCCAATTCTGAACGTAGCCCGTAGACGTTACTGTTGTGTTGTGCTTCTTAATGATGAACGATCTGCAGTACTTGATTCCAGATGGTGTGGCTGTTCTGACTAGCACTAAACATGGTAAAAGAAGGGGGTTGGGCTGTAAAGGTGAAAGGTCACTCTAGAGTTCCACCTCTCATCTTACCCCCTTCACACAAGCAGTCTTTCCAAGTGCCAAACTGCTCCCTGTGTCTCCCCCACCCCCTTCCACACTTTCCTTGCTTCAGCCCTTCCCCAGTGCAATCTATTTATCCCCTTTCCCTCCTCCCTTCTCTTCTTCTCTTCCTCGCTGCAAAGAACCCGGCAAGCTGCCACTCCCACGAGCATCTGTTCACTCTAGCCCCCGTTCGTCCTCCACAACCTTCCGCACGCCACTCAGTCACCTGAAATCTCTGACTCAGCCGTTTCACAACAAGCCAGTCCTATCCAATGCCATCCCGGATATTCTGAGACACTGGGTAGACAGAGATCTGTATTCGTAATACAGAATAATTGCTGAGAACTGAGATAGCACTCATTATTACTACAAACGGGCAGCACAAGCACAGCACCGCCCTTAAAAAAATGAGTGGACTGGACATGGCTGGTGCAAAGTGGCCTCAAGAGCACACAAGCCATTGAGCTTATGGCCTGATCCGAGTCCAAGTAGAGCCAAGAGGGCAAGAGTTTTTATTTGAGTCTTACTGAGTGCCTGAAGCCATGAGAGCCCACGAACACACAGCTACAGTAGGCTTGGATGGGATCTTTAATAGGTACCTCCTTCTGAAGGCACTCTGGAGGAAGACTGAGGCCACTACTGGGTTAAATGGTCACCTCTAGTGGATGTAGTGGTTTTCAAAGGGAATTTTCAAGCGTACATTTCCTTTGGGGCGGCACGGTGGTGTAGTGGTTAGCGCTGTCGCCTCACAGCAAGAAGGTCCTGGGTTCGAGCCCCGTGGCCGGCGAGGGCCTTTCTGTGTGGAGTTTGCATGTTCTCCCCGTGTCCGCGTGGGTTTCCTCCGGGTGCTCCGGTTTCCCCCACAGTCCAAAGACATGCAGGTTAGGTTAACTGGTGACTCTAAATTGACCGTAGGTGTGAATGTGAGTGTGAATGGTTGTCTGTGTCAGCCCTGTGATGACCTGGCGACTTGTCCAGGGTGTACCCCGCCTTTCGCCCGTAGTCAGCTGGGATAGGCTCCAGCTTGCCTGCGACCCTGTAGAACAGGATAAAGCGGCTACAGATAATGAGAGATAATGAGATGAGTACTAAATGTGTTTACAGGATGATCAGTTGATGATCAGAATAATTGTTTTATTTTATCCACATTCACTGGATTTTGAGAAACAGGGCATTTTTATTTTTTGCAAATATGATAAATAAAACTTTATACAAAACATCCGGCAAAATCATTTGCGCTTAGAATGTAAACAAACTGACGAAATGACAGAACAATTAATGAAAAGTGCTACAATAATAATTCTTGGAAAATGTTCTTACCATCAAATACTTTAATTCCATATTTTGTTGCTTCTGTTGTTTTGTTTTCGAGTAGAGTTTTTATTTCGTCCTCGGTTGGTTCAGCAACACGCTCCGCCATTTTGGTTTTCTCTACTCACGGTATGCAGGCCTAGAAATTCATATATTTTTTCACCAGCCAGCCGGACTCGTTCCCTTCCAAAGTAACTCGCCAAACAGAAAATCAACTCGCCAAAATTTGTTCATGTATGAATTTTACTTCTGTCAAAAATAACGCAAAAGAGAGTAGTTACCATTGTTCATGACTAATGTGCATGTATTTCAAGACCTGAGTATTTTGATACTGTTGTTAAATACATAAATGAGAACAACACAGAGCACCATAATATAATATCAACAAATAATAATATATTGGAAAACTAGGCAACTTGGTGTATGAGTATTGAAAACAAATATACTTACTATCATGACTATAGCACCCAAAATACGTCCAACACGCTTTCTGTATTTAACCATTCATGAGAGAGAAAGCATTAGGAGCTTCATATTGACTCGGAATCAACTTGAAAAAAATTAATTATTCCATAAAAATCATATCGCAGCCGAGGCCTACCCTGCTCCCACGTTTGCTTATAAGTCCTTTGTCGTTTCTCGTTCTCATACGCTTTATCGCCGGCCTTTTTCTCCTCTTCAGACCGAGGTCGCTTTGTCCCCGTCTCTGGTGGTTTCTGTACACCTTTCAGAAAATTCCACATTGCAACGTAGCTTTGGCAGATGTAGATGTAAACAACAACAAAAACACGTGTTTAAACGGGCGATAATGTGGCCACATCTATTGAATTTGATAACGTGATTACCGCGATATTCAACGAGATGCGTTATATGCATGCGCAGTAGTGAAAAAAACGACAGCCTGACTCGTACACGATATGATTCGGAATTCTTCGGTAGTTTCCGTCCTGCCGATAAACACATCGATGAACACAGACACGGCACGCACTTAATATGTGGCGGCTTTAGTTGACGGTGTGTCTGAATCTTCGCTTCATATATATTTTTTATTTTCAACTAGCCAGCCGGGCTGGCTAGTGACAGGAATTACCCGCCAAATGACAAATTAAGTCGCCTCGGGCGACCGGACTACCGCGAATTTCGAGCCGTGGTACAGTATATGACCTGATAGCCTAGTAGTAGAGTAGCCAATCAGAGCGTGTGATTGCTCATATCTAGTGAATGTGTATAGAATAATTGTTTTTTGATCATGCAAATATATATGCAGAAAGCTCCAAGCTACAGTAGAACTCCAAGCATACAGGTGAGTTTAAAAGTTTGTGCCCCCATGAATTTTTTTGAATGAAAAAAATTGTATCTCTGACTTACAATTTATCTACAAACACTCACACTGAATTACAAAGTGTTGCAAATGGAATATGGGTGTGTCTTAGGTGGGGTTTACATTAGACCGTATCAGCGGATCATCAGATTAACGTTTTTAAAACGATTAGTGTGCACACAGCAACGCCAATACACGATTCGCGTGCACACAGCAACGCCAATACATGGATACGCTCGGCTCTGCAGGCATCCTGCGCTCCAAATCACTCCGCACTGAACAGCGAGTGCCCTCTGGAGGGTGCGCACTCCGGCCCTGCGCAGCTCACAGAGCGCGCGAGTGAAGTGCACGAGCAGTGATTCAGGACTGAGCCGCTGTGTGTGTGATCCCAGTGCATGTCGGGCATGCGCGTCACTTACCACTTGCAAGTGGAAGGATGGCAAGCCTAAAGACAATCATAACTACACAATGGGCAGTATTTGCATCAGTATTTGCAGTATTTTCATACTTTTATACTCTTTAATGAAAGGTGATACAAGGCGGAAGTCCGCGCCGTTTTTCAGCAGTCGCGTCACATGACCAACGCCAGCGAATCAGGAAGGTGGATGTCACAGTGACGTTGTCCAATGACGACGCCAGCTAGAGCTCAGCACAGTGTATCTGCGTATTCTCAATGTTTACACAGCACCGGACCAGACACGATCTGGATTGAATACGTGGACCCTGGCGGATTCCCGTTTCCCGGCGTTTCCAGGCGTTTTAATGTAAACGGACAGTGCATCCGCGAAGAAAACGAGACAGATACGGTCTAATGTAAACTTGGCCTTACAGTGCAACAACACAACAATGTAAAACATGAGGGAAAAATCAACTGGATAAATGTTCTGTCATGACCCTTTCAGACTCGTGACCTGAAGAAGGCAGTGTGGGAATAGAATAGAAAAGATCCAAGACACTCACAAACAACGAAACACAACAAACAAAGCACTAATACACACAAAAAAATAGAATACATTTAGAAAAGGAGATGTAAACTTAAACATAAATTATTTTGTGGATTTTTTTTTGGTGATTATTATCTTAAAATACAGTATTTGGCAATTTTGGTGATCCAACATACAAAATGTTTTCTTGTTCTGAATAAAATTTCTGTCTTCTTTGTTGTGCCTTAAGGATATGGAAACTTTTGCAACTGACTGTATGTACGGTAGACGCAGAATGCTGTAAAACTAGTGTGAGCTTTGGATAGTTATGTGTGCAGGGGGGAGTGTAATATGAGAGGCGCATTCAATGCAATCCCTAATCACATTCAGCATAAAAAAAA
The DNA here is from genome assembly GCF_027579695.1 of Neoarius graeffei. Classification (NCBI taxonomy): domain Eukaryota; kingdom Metazoa; phylum Chordata; class Actinopteri; order Siluriformes; family Ariidae; genus Neoarius; species Neoarius graeffei. The sequence goes on along the minus strand of NC_083596.1, from coordinate 12,029,051 downwards.
GTTCTTCCCTTTTGTTAGGTTTTTTTTTAGTGCATATTTAAAATTTTTTTCAGTGCATTATTTTTAATAAACTTTATAAAAAACACAGATGGACAGAGTATGTTATTGCAAAAAAAAAAAAATAACAGCTACAAAAATAGCTGTTTGAAATGTGCGCTTTGTGAATGCAGGCATTTATGAGACAGAGCCTGCAGTTTTGTTGCGAAAAGGCTTCTTTTCGGGAGTGAAATAAAATGAAAACTAATTTTGTTCTCCAGCACATGGACGTACAGTGTTCTCGGCTCACAGAAAGACGGGGAGAGAAGAAAAGGAGGTAAAGAGGGAGAGAAGGAGGGGTAGAAAGAGGAGAGAAAGACAAATCTGGAGTCAATTACAGAGAGCCAGGGCTGTTACATAGTTTTTTTGGAGTGACTCAGACAAAGCTCCTGAGATTCTCTCTCTCTCTCTCTCTCTCTCTCTCTCTTTCGGGTGTCATGTTACAGGAGCCTGTTCTTTCAGACACGAGTGCAGTTTGAGCTTTAAATGTGTCCTTAAGCATAAGATCTGTTTAACTGTTTGGTTTGAAATTAAAACTAGAAACTAGTTGTGGGGGGAAAAAATAAGATTAATGTAAAAATGAAACTAGTGTTGGTTTTTCGTATTCATAAACTATACTTAGGTCACTCTGACTAACAACAAAACCAGTCTAAACACGTCTGAAATCCCAAAACAAAACTCTTAGCCCTTCAATCAATGGCAAATATACTGGAACATCATGCAAAACGCTTAGAACGAAGCCGTTTTTAAACCTGCTCGAAAATGATTGTGTATTATAGTATATTATATTGTATTATACACTCACCGGCCACTTTAATAGAAACTTGTTCTTGATTCTAAGATCCCTGTTCTTGGCTGCAGGACTGGAACCCGATATGGTCTTCTGCTGTTGCATGCTGAGATACTTTTCTGCTCACCACGGTTGTAAAGAGTTGCGATGAGTTGCTATATCCTTCCTGGCAGCTCGAGCCACCTCAAATCTGGCCATTTTCCTTTGACCTCTCTTATCAACGAGACGTTTCCACCCACAGAACTGTCGCTCATTCAATGTCCCCCCGTCCCGCACCATTCTGTGCAATGGAGCTTCAGTTAATGTTCACTTCAAACATCAGAATGGGAAAAATTGTGATCTCAAAGTATGACTTTCTTTCACTGTGGCATGGGTGTTGGTGCCAGATGGAATGGACTGGTTTGAGTATTTCAGAAACTGCTGATCTCCTGGGGTTTTCACACACAAGTCTCTAGAGGGGGCGGCACGGTGGTGTAGTGGTTAGCGCTGTCGCCTCACAGCAAGAAGGTCCGGGTTCGAGCCCCGTGGCCGGCGAGGGCCTTTCTGTGCGGAGTTTGCATGTTGTCCGCGTGGGTTTCCTCCGGGTGCTCCGGTTTCCCCCACAGTCCAAAGACATGCAGGTTAGGTTAACTGGTGACTCTAAATTGACCGTAGGTGTGAATGTGAATGGTTGTCTGTGTCTATGGCCCCGTCCACACGAGTACGCAGCCTCACCCAATACGCTGTCATTTTGAAAAAAATCTCCATAAACACGGCGTCGTTTCGATTCACTGGAAACGACCCAAAACGCTGTAGTACATATGCCAGACCTGTATGTGGCGCTATGACGCCGCCACACCAATACACTAAAACCGGAAGAGAAGCCATGGAGCATGCGTATAAAGGTCACGCGCTGTTTACAAAACAAGCTCATAACACGAGAAGTTTTGTTGCTCCTCACAGTAATATAAAAGCAGAAGGTTTTGTTGTAGCAGCCGTAATAGACTGAGTTGTTTCTACAGTACGAGCACAAGCCTGTAGTCCGCCGTTGTTGTTGTTATGACGCGTCTAGCGGCGGCGGCTGAGGTTAAAGGTTAGAGAGGTGGGGCTTATACGTCATCGTTTCTGAAAAAATCCGCTTCGCCGTCCAGACGACTCCGGGCTATCCGGCGTTTTAGGATTTTCCCACTCTGGGACCCGTTTTCAAAAAATACCGGTTTCACACCTCGAAAAAGCCAGCTCCGTCTGGACGCGAGGCCGAAACGATAAAGTATTTATGTGGATTCGACAAAAACGTACTCGTGTGGATGGGGCCTGTGTGTCAGCCCTGTGATGACCTGGCGACTTGTCCAGGGTGTACCCCGCCTTTCGCCCATAGTCAGCTGGGATAGGCTCCAGCTTGCCTGCGACCCTGTAGAACAGGATAAAGCGGCTAGAGATAATGAGATGAGATGAGAAGTCTCTAGAGTTTACAAAAAATGGTGCAAAAAAAAAACATTAAGTGAGCGACAGTTCTGTGGGTGGAAACAAATGCTTTGTTCATAAGAGAGGTCAGAGGAAAATGGCCAGATTGGGTTGAGCTGCCAGGAAGGATATAGTAACTCATATAATCACTCTTTCCAACCGTAGTGAGCAGAAAAGCATCTCAGCACACAACAGCAGAAGATCACATTGGGTTCCAGTACTGCAGCCAAGAACAGGAATCTAAGGGCGTATTCACACCTACGTTGTTTGGTCCGGACCAAACGACCAAACGAACCAAATTTCCCTTGGTCCGGACCTTTTGGGTTGGTCTGAATACAAACCACCGAACTCTGGTCCGGACCAAACAAGCGGACCGAGACCGAGCTGCAAGGTCGGACTCGGTCCGGACCAAAGGAACCCTGGTGCGGATCTTTTGGAGGTGTGAAAGCAGACCGGACCTAATCCGACAGTTTTGCTTTTTTGTACCTCGGGAGCTTCCGTCGTTTGTCGAGCATTATGGGAAACAGAGTCTTGACACTCCACTGCAAAGTGCCAACACTGTTTCGGTTGTCAAGGGAACCTTACAACAGTCGTTCAGTCATTCAGACCAGTGGTAGGCTAGACTACAGAGTACAAAAAATGAGTAGGGGGCAAACGTGGGCCGAGGAAGAAACGCGCACCCTTGTGGATATATGGGCAGATGTCCACATATCTGAGCTTTTGGAGAGAACACACAAAAATGCTGACGTGTTTGCTGTATTCAGTGAGAAAATGAAGGAGAAGGGGTTCACGCGCTCCCCAGAACAATGTCGGCTAAAAGTGAAGAAACTCCGTCAGACCTACATTAAAATCAGGGACATTCTTTCAAAAAGTGGCGGTACTAGCGACGCAAAAAAGAAATTCATCTATTGCGTGAAGAGCCAGAACTGTCACAACATGATGTGCGCTCATCAGCGCTATCCTCCGTAGCCGCCTTGCCCTTTGTCGTCGTCGTTGATAAATTACTTGTACAACAGCATAGTAATCGCACAATTGTGAAAACAGTAAAAACTGGAAAAAACGTATAGCTTTGATGACATTAAAAAGAATAACAGCACGGAAAGCCTCCATGACTACTTTTGAACTTAACGCTTTGTGCGCGTGTCGTCTCTGACCAATAGCTGAACGACCTCAGGGCGTGTGGCTTTGTTGACAGATTTTGGTCCGCTTACTAAAATGTACAGTGTGAAAGCGAACCGCACCAAAATGAAAAAATAAAAAAAACATTTGGTTCGGACCAAAGCAAGTGAACTATCGAACTATCCTGGTCTGAATACACCCTTAGAATCAAGAACAAGTTCCTATTAAAGTGGCCGGTGAGTGTAAATGTAACTATAAACAGTTTGAAGTACAACTTGTGATTCTTAAATAAATTGTCATCACTGACACACTGCTGTTCTATCAGAGGAACAAAATACTTTGGGAACTTTGCTGTTTTAGAAAAATAACCCATTTCAGTGTGATAAAAGTAACTAGGTTTTTCGTCACGCCTTATAGCACCACTAGTTCTCGTGTTTTATTTCATCCTTTTTCACTGATACAAAATAAACGCTGTATATTTATTTAATAAAAGCAGTGTATTGGTATTTCACATGCAATTACATAACAGACTACACATTTATTCTTTGCATCAAAAAGCCCTGTAGCTTTCTTATTTCGCTACTGTACATAACAGACTGCAAAACATTCATATAATTAACCTGACATACAAAAAAAAAATCCTGATTCCTGAACTGCTGGAGAGAAATACGATCCTATCCTATCAAATGTTGCTTAATTCCGAGGGGAAAAAAATACACACATGGCAACACCACCTGACAGTAACAAGGTGAACAAAACACCATTTTGGGCTTCTTTATTATGTGCGCATGTTTTCAGAAATAATATATAACGCATGAATGGCAATGCTAATATATCGGCTCCACATAATGTGAGCTAAACCCTTAATCTCACCTACCGTGTCCTAAATCTGCCCTTAGGCTCCTTCCTGCACTCAGTATCTGACCTGCACTCAGTACTCAGTACCTCTGTCTTGTTCAGAGACTGTGTTTACGGCTGAACGCGTGCCGCCTGCCTAACACGGCTCGTGCAGAGAACGAGCGAGCAAGTGCAACTTGGAAGCAGCTCTTTAGGCTAATGGCAGTGTTCCAAACCATGAACCTAGTTCACTTGGAAAGCACTACTTAGATCTTTGGAATATGCTAACTATGTAGCAAAACATAAATTTGGCTTCAAGGCTCTTATTTGAAACAAGTACGAAACAAAAGTGTCAAAAATACATCAAACTCATAAATATTTATCCAAGCTACGTTATTTGAAGGATTTCTCTAGTGATAGCTAGCTTTGTTTAGAGATTTTCTCTAGCGTTAGCTAGTTAGCTTAAGAAATTTCACTGCTAGCTTGCTGTATTGTTTGACAATTTTCTCTAGTGTTGATTAGCTTGGTTATTTGGTTTTGTTTCTTCATAGCTTTGTTTGGGGGTTTTGTTGATGATCGCTACCTTGCTTACTTTGTGGATTTTCTTTAGTGTTAGCTACTTAGCTTTGTTTGACGATATTGCATAGCTGTAGCTTAATTTCCTTGTTTAGAATATCCTTTAAAATGAGTAACCTAGCTTTGTTTGATAATTATTTATAGTGTTAATTAATGATAGTATACTAGTAATTAGCAACCTTTAGGATCATCTTTAATCTTGAACAGCTAATCAGTTTTGTGGAATTTTTTTTTTCAACTGATAGGTTGTTTTGATGATTTTCTCAGCTATTAGCTAGCTAGCATTTCTTTTTTGTTATTTTCTGGAGTGTTAACTAACTTTGGGAATTTGCGCTAGTGTTAGTTAGCTAACACTTTTGAAGTTTTCTCTTCCAGTGTTAGCTCAGGTATGTTTATTTGTGGATTGTTCTCTAGTGCTAGCTGGCTAGATTTCTGAGGTCATTTTCTGGAGTGTTAGCTACTTAGCTTTGTTTGACGATTTTGCATAGCTGTAGCTAAATATCCTGGTTTAGAATATCCTTTAAAAGAGTAAGCTAGCTTTGTTTGATAATTATTTACAGTGTTAATTAACAATCGTATACTGATAATTAGCGATCTCTAGGATCATCTTTAATCTTTAACAGCTAATCAGTTTTGTGGACTTTTTTTTCTGTTGATAGCTTTATAGGTTGTTTTGATGACTTCCTCGACTATTAGCAAGCTAGCATTTATTTTTTTGTCATTTTCTGTAGTGTTAACTAACTTTGGGGATTTGCTCTATGCCGAGTTTCCCAAAAGCATCGGAGCACAAAGATCATCGTTAAATGGTACAGTCAGCAGCACAACGAATTCTCTCTCTCCTAGTTAAGATGCTCTTAGTGTTAAGAGGCTTTTGGGAAACCCACCACTAGTTAGTTATTTAGCTAACACTTTTGAAGTTTTCTCTTCCATCATTAGCTCAGGTATCTTTATTTGGGGATTGTTCTCTAGTGCTAGCTGGCTAAACTTGTGAGGTAATTTTCTTTAGTGTTAGCTACTTAGTTTTGTTTGACAATAGTGCATAGCTATAGCTAAATATCCTTGTTTAGAATATCCTTTAAAATGAGTAAGCTAGCTTTGTTTGATAATTATTTACAGTGTAAATTAACAATAATATATTGGTAATTAGCAATCTTTAGGATTATCTTTAATCTTTAACAGCTAATCAGTTTTGTGGACTTTTTTTTTCTACTGATAGCTTGATAGGTTGTTTTGATGATTTTCTCTACTATTAGTTACCGTTGCTTGCTTTTTTTGTTATTTTCTGTAGTGTTAACTAACTTTGGGGATTTGCGCTAGTGTTAGTTAGCTAACACTTTGAAGTTTTCTCTTCCAGTGTTAGCTCAGGTATCTTTATTTGGGGATTGTTCTCTAGTGCTAGCTGGCTAAACTTGTGAGGTAATTTTCTTTAGTGTTAGCTACTTAGTTTTGTTTGACAATAGTGCATAGCTGTAGCTAAATATCCTTGTTTAGAATATCCTTTAAAATGAGTAAGCTAGCTTTGTTTGATAATTATTTACAGTGTTAATTAACAATCGTATACTGATAATTAGCGATCTCTAGGATCATCTTTAATCTTTAACAGCTAATCAGTTTTGTGGACTTTTTTTTTTCTGTTGATAGCTTTATAGGTTGTTTTGATGATTTCCTCTACTATTAGCAAGCTAGCATTTATTTTTTTGTCATTTTCTGTAGTGTTAACTAACTTTGGGGATTTGCTCTATGCCGAGTTTCCCAAAAGCATCGGAGCACAAAGATCATCGTTAAATGGTAGAGTCAGCAGCACAACGAATACTCTCTCTCCTAGTTAAGATGCTCTTAGTGTTAAGAGGCTTTTGGGAAACCCACCACTAGTTAGTTATTTAGCTAACACTTTTGAAGTTTTCTCTTCCATCGTTAGCTCAGGTATGTTTATTTGGGGATTGTTCTCTAGTGCTAGCTGGCTAAACTTGTGAGGTAATTTTCTTTAGTGTTAGCTACTTAGTTTTGTTTGACAATAGTGCATAGCTGTAGCTAAATATCCTTGTTTAGAATATCCTTTAAAATGAGTAAGCTAGCTTTGTTTGATAATTATTTACAGTGTAAATTAACAATAATATATTGGTAATTAGCAACCTTTAGGATCATCTTTAATCTTGAACAGCTAATCAGTTTTGTGGACTTTTTTTTCTACTGATAGCATGCTAGGTTGTTTTGATGATTTTCTCTACTATTAGTTACCGTTGCTTGCTTTTTTTGGTCATTTTCTGTAGTGTTAACTAACTGGGGATTTGCTCTAGTGTTAGTTAGCTAACACTTTTGAAGTTTTCTCTTCCATCGTTAGTTCTCTTCCATTTATTTGTGGATTGTTCTCTAGTGCTAGCTGGCTAGGTTTGTGAGGTCATTTTCTGGAGTGTTAGCTACTTAGCTTTGTTTGACTGTATTATATAATGGTAACTATCTATCTTTGGGATATTTTTAATAATATATAGCTAGCTTTGTCTGGAGATTCGCTCTAGTATAACCTAATTATTTTTGTTTAAATATATATAATGGCAGCTGTCTATCTTTGGGATATGCTTTACGGTAAAGTGGGCGTGGTTAACAGTGACACCGCTAATGCTAGCTAATAACCTATTATTAGTATTATTAAACAATAATTAAATCACTGTGTCAGGATGATAACAGACTGAGGTTTTTAAGATCTAACAGTGACAACATATCATGAAGTAAGTAAATAAGTAAGTAAACAAACAAACAAAAACATCACGCGCTGACCACTGTGAATGGCGCGTGCGTTTTGAAGTTGTTAGCTAGTTAGCTTTGTGGATTTTTTTTTTTTTTCCTGCCTGCTAGGTTTGCTTGGGGATTTTTCTCTGCTTAGCTTTATTTGTGGGGATTTTCTCTGCTGTTTGCTAGCTAATTTTATTTGGAGGTTTCAAATTATTTCCATGAGCTCGTATTTGTTTAATGTTGGTCCAGAGAGGAAGGCAGAGAGGGAGAAGAAAGGGAAAAAGACTGAACTTCTGCCAGCTATGACAATCGTGAGAGGACAGAAAAGAGAGAAAGGCCAGCAGTGTGATCCAACATGGTTACATCATTTGACAGTCACTTATCTTCTCTGTTCTAGCTCAGCCAACATGAGTGCGCACGCACGCACACACACACACACACACACACACACACACACACACACACAAAATAAAATGACCCACTTCTATGATTGCTTTGTGCTCAGGGATGACATAAGCATAACATTTCAAATCTTTAATCCATTTTCTACACATGAAAAGAAATCAATCAATGAAAACACACTGTGCAGGCACCCACTGTAAATCACAAACACTCTTCAATTTACAAGCTGTGAGTTTTTAATGCTTTTAAAATCAAACACACAAAACACTCTTTAAAGATTTAAAAGAGCCCTTTTTCCCCCAACATGTGCCTAATAACCCAGTAACCAGAGCCCCAATGCCATCATCTCAAAGTGAGTCCAACACAAGATTAATTAGCCAAATTAAACCTCACCAGCAGCCAAGAATGACTATAAAGCAGGCACTGGAATGATATTCCAGGCCAGCAGCACACACTAACTCGCTGTTTTCGTGCATTATAACAATATCCTCACAGCTCAGTCATACCTCTGGATGGAAGTCTAGACTTCTTTACATCTCACACTTTGGAGACTCACACACACCTGCTCTTTACCCTCCATGATTCACAATATTCCACAGGAGTTTACTGCTAACCATTTCCAAAGCCGAGACAAGTGCGAACCTGATTCTACAGTTACTACAGCCGTACCACAGAGCTGCGGTGAGCCTGCGGGTAACAGCGACTTGTATCTGCTTGCAATTCCAGTTACATAAAAGGCATGAATAAAATTGCGTAAATCCGCTGGAGACAAAATGGAGAAGACATTTGACACAATTCATAGGTCATTGTTTAACCCATTAAACTCCCAGACGCAGCTCTGACACTAGTTTCGGCTGCAAGGCGAATCATACGTTTATATTAATGCGCTCGTTTTAGTATTTTATCATTCTAGTAACAACTCACACATAGCGTGAACTGTATGGTGAACGCTCCATATCGATATAAATACAGTAAAAAAAAATGATACGGTGAAGTTTTCTGTAAGGAGAATTTACATCGCATTTTTAGAAGGAGTCTCCAGTATCAGCGCTTTGTCATAGTGTGATTCCCCTGTAATGACAAGCAACATTGTTTTGTCTTATTATTTTCAAGAAAAGGGAGTTAAAAGACAAGCTGGTGAAGGAGCGAGTGTTTAGCAATTAAAATTTTCTATTTGCTACATTGTAGAACAATACTGAAGTCATCAAAACTATGAAATAGCATAGGGAACACACACACACACATGTTATTTACCAGCTGGGAGGTCCGTATCGTGAAATACCGTGACTGAGGTCTTGAAAGTACTGAGCGAGGCCCTCGGGGCCGAGGTCAGTATTCAAGGCCGAGGTCACGGTATTTCACCATACGGACCGACCTTAAGCTGGTAAATAATATATTTATTTTTTCTTTCCCAAATTCTAACAGAAAACGAGAGCGCCCGAAAGGGGAAACCGAGCCGAGCCGCCATTTTGAATCCTCATTCACGGCTGTAATGCAAATGGCTTCCTCCTCGGTATACAAGTGCACTTCCATGGCAGGAAAAAAACTACATTTTGCCGCCTATGTAGTCCCCTATTTATACAAAATTGAGTCATTCAGGATTCAGCCATGTTTTTGCTCGGCGTTAGCAACAGTTAGAGGTTTTTAGCTTTCTCCTGAAATGTTTTCTTTTACTTCTTCTTCCTCAGGGTAGTAAAACTCGCTTTCGCTGTGAACACTGTCGTTATCACTATACATGCTGTAAAATTAATGCTATTGTACTGAGAAATGCTGGCAAAAAATTATAAGATTTTTGATTAAAATCTTATAAATAAATCTTATAAAAAAGATAAATGTTGACAAAAATTGCTACTATGTTTGTTGTTGTTGTGAACGAGCGAGTCGCCAGAGGTCCGTAACCGGGGTCTGTAACTGGGGTCTGTACTGTAGGATACGGACCCGCTCGCCAGCCAATCAGAGCACAGGATTTGATGGAAACCGGACTGCGAAAAAAATAAATGGAATTATGTGGTAAACAAAAGACGTATTAAAAAACAAATCATGTTTGATATTTTCGATTCTTCAAAGTATCCACCGTTTACCTTGATGACGCTGTGCACATTACTGTCATTATCTTAACCAGCTTCATGAGGTAATCACCTGGAATGCTTTTCAATTAACAACTGTGCCTCATCAAAAGTTAATTAGTGCATGAGTTTCTTGCCTTCTTACTGCGTCTGAGATCAAACAGTAAATAGTAAATAATAAACATACAGTAAACAGCCCTATTCTACACCACAACTGTAGTAATCTGTATTATGTCAAGAACCGCTCAACTAACTAAAGAGAAGTGACATCCATCATTACTTTGACATGAAGTGAGTTTTAAGTAATGAAAATAAATAAATAAACAACATTGAATTTGAAGGTGTGTCCACACTTTTGACTGGTCCTGTAAGTGTTAACCTGCTCTACAGACGTTCCACAACATAACTACAAACAAAGGTACAACGTTTTATTGTTTAATAAATAATCATTGTAAGCACTGACATATTGCTGTGACATAAGAGGAATAAAACACTTGCTGAAATTATAAAGTAACTGGTATTATCCTCTCCACATTCACTGGATATGAGCAATCGAGCGCTCTGATTGGCTACTCTACTACTAGGACATCAGCTCATATACCCGGTACCATGAGTAGAGAAAAACAAAATGGCGGAGCGTGTTGCTGAACCAACCAAGGACGAAATAAAAACTCTACTCGAAAACAAAACACACAAAAAATAATAATAATAAAAAAGCAACAAAATATGGAATGAAAGTATTAGATGGTAAGAACATATCTTTTTATTTTTCAAGAATTATTATCTCATCTCATTATCTCTAGCCGCTTTATCCTGTTCTACAGGGTCACAGGCAAGCTGGAGCCTATCCCAGCTGACTACGGGCGAAAGGCGGGGTACACCCTGGACAAGTCGCCAGGTCATCACAGGGCTGACACATAGACACAGACAACCATTCACACTCACATTCACACCTACGCTCAATTTAGAGTCACCAGTTAACCTAACCTGCATGTCTTTGGACTGTGGGGGCAACCGGAGCACCCGGAGGAAACCCACGCGGACACGGGGAGAACATGCAAACTCCACACAGAAAGGCCCTCGCCAGCCACGGGGCTCGAACCCGGACCTTCTTGCTGTGAGGCGACAGCGCTAACCACTACACCACCGTGCCGCCCGAATTATTATTATTATTATTATTATCACATTTTTCACAAGTTGCTCGTCATTTTGCCGTTTTTTTAACACTCTAAGCGGAAATGATTTTGTCGGACGTTTTGTATAAAGTTTTTATTTATCGAATTTGCAAAAAATAAAAATGCTCTGTTTCTCAAAGTCCAGTGAATGTGGATAGAATAAAACAGTCATTCCACTCAGTCTCGTCGTACATGGCTTACAGCCAACTCAGCGCTATCAGCTCATGTACGACCCGATTTTGTGGAATGACTGTTAAATAGTTACTCCATTTTGCATCACGCTGCATCACATTATCCTATTGTTTATTCATTTCCTAGAACACCAAGCCCCTAAGTGTTCTGTTTTGACCATAGACCAAACAAAAATGATACAGGATAGCAATTAAATAAGAAACCCTAATTCTTTGTAGAACTTATTCACGAATTGCTCTCAAAATCTTTATTAAAACTAGGCACAGCTGGAGTACGGCAAAAGTATTTTATTTCTATTAGAAAACCGCAGACCTGGCAACACTGGGAAGAAAGCGGCTTTGTCGCACCTTTTAATCAGACGTCACGTCCTCCAAAACGTGTAAAGTCCCTTCCAAGTCCCGCCCACATTGTTTGATTGGCATGTCGATCTCACCGACAGTGAAAATGTAAATGAGACTGAAAAGCCGTTTTATTTTTGGACAACAAAGAGCGATCACTATTGTGTTTTTCAAAAATGTGAAAAAGAAATGGACTTCAAACAGACGTCGCATTTGCATTTGAACTTTGGTACGCGTTTGTACATCTCTGTGCGCAAAACTGCAAATGCAAATACAAGTTTTGCAAATTTATTTGAATTACGTCTCTTAAGGGAAATACAATTGACAATACTTGTTTTCTAGTTAGCATACGGATTTGAATACAGGCCAGAAATATGCTGCTAGGTATACCTTTTCCTTGCTTTGACCTTCAAATTTTACAGCATTTAAAGGGGAACAGAGGGCAATATATAGAGTAAATATAACAATAAAACACACATTAACGAACCTTATTCAAGACTTACAAAAGTTTTTTGTTCTAAGGTTGGAAAGTTATAGTGTTTTGAAAGTAGCTCGAGCAAACTATTTCTGCAGTTTGAACAGACCGCCATGATATTAATTTTATCCAATCAGAATGCACGTTCATTTTCTCTGCGTAACACTCATGACGTATGTATGTGCCCAGTTGTGTTGGCTCATTGAGGTTGGGAATAGCACGTGTGAAATACCTGTTTCTGCCTCTTGCGACGATTTCGCAAGTCCACGGGTGGCGCCTATCTCATTGCAGCAAATAAATTCTGCTGGACTCGTGAGCAACTCCACGTTACATTTTCCGCACGAGCACCACGCCGTGTCACCTGCACGCAGACGCTCTGCCCCACGCTCGCCACGCCCGTGGTCAGCATCAGTCTCATCCTCGCCGTCATCCGAGCTTTCTTCTCTTATTTCATCACCGGAGTCGAGAGTACCTCTCCTAGGTTCAAACTGGTACCCTTCTAAGCCATAGCCTGCTTGCAGTGTGTCTTGCGGGATCTCTTCGTATGACTCGACAGAGCTGTCGCTTTCACTTGATGCGCCCGACGCCATGATTACACGCTTCTCTCCTCTATTTCGGAGAGTTCCGCTAGTGCAGTGGGTAGCGCTGACGTCACGGTCTTTTAAAAATGGCGACTCTTGTGCGGTTTAGCGTATAAAGTATTATATTTACAATTACCAAGATATTTCGTTGTTTTCTAGTATATAAATTTGATAGAATACTTAAGAATACGTTACTTTGTCACATCAGCAACTGTATATATTATATTTGGTACCCCTTTAAACTTCATCTCATCTCATTATCTGTAGCCGCTTTATCCTGTTCTACAGGGTCGCAGGCAAGCTGGAGCCTATCCCAGCTGACTACGGGCGAAAGGGGGGGTACACCCTGGACAAGTCGCCAGGTCATCACAGGGCTGACACATAGACACAGACAACCATTCACACTCTCATTCACACCTACGCTCAATTTAGAGTCACCAGTTAACCTAACCTGCATGTCTTTGGACTGTGGGGGAAACCGGAGCACCCGGAGGAAACCCACGCGGACACGGGGAGAACATGCAAACTCCGCACAGAAAGGCCCTCGCCGGCCACGGGGCTCGAACCCAGAACCTTCTTGCTGTGAGGCGACAGCGCTAACCACTACACCACCGTGCCGCCCCTTTAAACTTAATTCAAGCAAAAAATTAAAAAAAATAATGAAATAAATGCAAAAGTACTGTCAACACTGGGAAAGATAAAATAAGCAGTTAAAAAAAACTGTTAAAATAAAGGATGTCAGCTTGTAATTTGACTGACATTAAAGCAGTTTATTAGTCGACAAATTAAGGAACAGACTGTTCCTCAGGCAGCGTCTTTGGGTTATTATTTATAATCAGCAGAAGAGATAAGCGTAATCGAGGATTTAATGTAGTTAAGCTGCTTCTGTTGTGTAGTGTATAGTGTAAAGCTACATTTCCCTGAAGGCGTTTTAATGATACATTTGACTAAGTTTTTAATGTTTGTCCAATACGGGTGATGAATCAGGATGAATCACGAATTTACTTGTTTGCAGTAGTTGGATATGGAGGAAATGAATGCATTACTGTAAAGAGATTAAAAAAAAAACGCCTTTTGTGAATAGAAGTGTGGCTCTGGGACTGGCTTCAGGAAAGGAGGTAATAAGCAGTTTGGGGATTTACTGGCTACCCCAGAGAGAGAGAGAGAGAGAGAGAGAGACCGACCGATCGACCTTTTTTTCTGTAGAAAGGAGAGGTGGCCAGACACATACAAACTCTGGGCATGGACTTCTGTAACACATAAGCCTCCAAAGCCAGGGGCCAACCACAAAGGACACACACACACGCACGCAATACCAGCATACCTCGACAGCCCACACACAGAACAGGCAAAATTTCTACAATTAAACATTCACACTGAAGCAACTGCTTTTTGACATTAGATCCAAATCCACTCTAAATCTAAAGTTCACGTGTTTATATAGCAGTTACACAGACTTATCAATTAACAAGTCTTCTGAAATGGCACGATCACTTTATCATTACTTACAGCGCCCTCCGCAATCGCTGGCACCGCTTGTAAAGATTAGTAAAAAGAGTTAGAAAAAAAAAAATCCACCTTTTGTTGGAGTCGCTTCATCTCATGCTGAAAAAATGAGAAAAATCCAACCTTTAATTGAAATAAATTTATTCAGAGAAAAACAAACCTCTCATGAAGAAATAAATATTTTCAACAAAAACACATGCGTCAATATTATTCTCACCCCTGGAAAGGATAAAAGGACACAATGTAACTGAAGCATGTTTCCCATTAAATCGTACATTTTTGAGTTGATTGGCGTGTGTTGGAAATTTCAAGCTGTAATCCATGACTAACTGAGGGACAAATATGAGGTGACACAGAGGCCAAATTCCCTTAGTCAGCCATCGACATGGGAAAGAGAAGAGACACACAAACCAAATGATGGAGAAGCGTGTTGACTGTCATAAGTCAGGGAACGGTGATGAAGAAAAATAGCTTCTCAGCTGAAAATGTCCATTTCAACTGTTAAGGTGATGATACCTGATGCAACTTTTTGGGCAATATTGCCAGGCACTTGCACGTCAGCACTTTCCCATTGAGATTGGGCAATGTAATTTCTATCGAAACAATTTTGAAGATCACCCAATCATACCCCTTTTCCACCAAATCAGTTCCAGGGCTGGTTCGGGGCCAGTGCTGGTGCTGGTTCACAACTCGTTCAACTTGCGAACCAGCTGAGAACCAGTTTGCTTTTCCATAGCTCGTGGTGCTAAGGGAAGCCACGTCATTACGTCGCTGTATACGTCAGTTACATCGCTACGTTTGCATAAACCTTGGCACGAATCTCATCTCATCTCATCTCATTGTCTCTAGCCGCTTTACCCTGTTCTACAGGGTTGCAGGCAAGCTGGAGCCTATCCCAGCTAACTACGGGTGAAAGGCGGGGTACACCCTGGACAAGTCGCCAGGTCATCACAGGGCTGACACATAGACACAGACAACCATTCACACTCACATTCACACCTACGGTCAATTTAGAGTCACCAGTTAACCTAACCTGCATGTCTTTGGACTGTGGGGGAAACCGGAGCACCCAGAGGAAACCCACGCGGACACGGGGAGAACATGCAAACTCCACACAGAAAGGCCCTCGCCGGCCACGGGGCTCGAACCCGGACCTTCTTGCTGTGAGGCGACAGCGCTAACCACTACACCACCGTGCCACCCCTTGGCACGAATATCGAAGCAAAAACAATGCGGAAGAAGCAGCAGCAACAACAACAACAATAATAATAATGGATGACTTCGCGTTTGTACAGCTGCTGCTTCTCGTCGCTTAAAAATGGCGATCTTTCGCGGTCTTGTTATTGTTGTTGGTCTTAACAACTCCGCCCCCCCGCTGACGTAAGCAGTTCTTTCCTCTGGCCCAGCAGAGAGTTGGTGCTAGCCTGGAACCGTTTTTTCTGGCCCCAGAGCCAGTTCTTTGTCAGTGGAAACAGAAAACCCGGTTCCAAACTAAGCACTGGCCCCGAACCAGCCCTGGAACTGCTTTGGTGGAAAAGGGGCATCAGAGTGCTAGCAGCAAATCACATGACCTCCTGAGAGTTTCTGAAATTTTCAACAAAGATGGCGGCGTCTCAACAGCAGTGGAGCGAAGAAAAAGAGAGACGACTTGTATCTTTTTATGCTGGTAAGTTGTTATGTGTAAACCCAAAGTGGTGAATTTACCGCCTACCTTAGAAAACTAAAACATCTATTTTTATGTGCTCAGGTTGTAATTAAGACATTGATTTTTTTTCAGCTAACCGCTGTTAGCTAACCATCGCTCCATAGAGACTGAATGAGATTTAGCTAACTAGCGGTGGTTTTTGCTAACATAGTTAGCTGAAAGTTATCGCTAGCTATGTAGGGATAACGTTAGCTCTCTTGTGCCAAGTTAAAAGTGATGGGAAGCTCATGATTTTTTTTTGTAAGTTGCTCTTATCTGATTGGCTGTTGCCAATTGTCTGTTGCCCTAATTAGTTGCCCTGTGTCTCACCTGTTTGCCCATTGCCGACAACACTGCCTGGCAACATTGCCCAAAAAGTTCCCCCATGTATCATCACCTTTAGGACAATAAGAAAAAAGTGGACACCAACTGGAACTGTTACAAACTTGCCTGGAAGAAGACCCAAGATTATTCTGCCCCCACATACCGTACAGTGAGAAGGGTGGTAAGAGATGGTAATGATTGTCTGTTTGCATGTCACTTGGCGTACACTCTGTTATCAGTGCACGGCTCGAAATTCGCAGTGGTCCGGTCGCCCGAGGCGACTTAATTTGTCATTTGGCGGGTAATTCCCGGCTGGTTAGTTGAAAATAAAAAATATATATGAAGCGAAGATTCAGACACACCGTCAACTAAAGCCGCCACATATTAAGCGTGTGCCGTGTCTGTGTTCATCGATGTGTTTATCGGCAGGACGGAAAATACCGAAGAATTCCGAATCATATCGTGTACGAGTCAGGCTGTCGTTTTTTTCACTACTGCGCATGCAGATAACGCATCTCGTTGAATATCGCGGTAATCACATTATCAAATTCAATAGATGTGGCCACATTATCGCCCATTTAAACACGTGTTTTTGTTGTTGTTTACCTCTACATCTGCCAAAGCTACGTTGCAATGTGGAATTTTCTGAAAGGTGTACAGAAACCGCCAGAGACGGGGACAAAGCGACCTCGGTCTGAAGAGGAGAAAAAGGCCGGCGATAAAGCGTACGAGAAGGAGAAACGACAAAGGACTTATAAGCAAACGTGGGAGCAGGGTAGGCCTCGGCTGCGATACGATTTTTATGGAATAATTAATTTTTTTCAAGCTGATTCCGAGTCAATATGAAGCTCCTAATGCTTTCTCTCTCATGAATGGTTAAATACAGAAAGCGTGTTGGACGTATTTTGGGTGCTATAGTCATGATAGTAAGTATATTTGTTTTCAATACTCATACACCAAGTTGCCTAGTTTTCCAATATATTATTATTTGTTGATATTATATTATGGTGCTCTGTGTTGTTCTCATTTATGTATTTAACAACAGTATCAAAATACTCGGGTCTTGAGATAAATGCACATTAGTCATGAACAATGGTAACTACTCTCTTTTGCGTTATTTTTGACAGAAGTAAAATTCATACATGAACAAATTTTGGCGAGTTGATTTTCTGTTTGGCGAGTTACTTTGGAAGGGAACTAGTCCGGCTGGCTGGTGAAAAAATATATGAATTTCTAGGCCTGCAGTGGATATGATAGACTGTTTGAGCCAAGAAAGGAGCACACTTCACGTTTGTTCATGCAACTAAACTTTGCATATTCATTATATGCTTTTCTCTCAGTTAGTATTTAATACGTTTAAGTAAAACTATCGAACATTCTGTCAAACAATTTTCTTATTGCTATTGATGAAGTATCTATCAATGATACTTATCACTAACGTTTTATTGCCCAGACCTAGTAGGTCAACTTAACTTGTTGCTACTATTTCAATCAAACTGATTTATCAACTAGGGGCGGCACGGTGGTGTAGTGGTTAGCGCTGTCGCCTCACAGCAAGAAGGTCCGGGTTCGAGCCCCGTGGCCGGCGAGGGCCTTTCTGTGTGGAGTTTGCATGTTCTCCCCCTGTCCGCGTGGGTTTCCTCCGGGTGCTCCGGTTTCCCTCACAGTCCAAAGACATGCAGGTTAGGTTAACTGGTGACTCTAAATTGACCGTAGGTGTGAATGTGAGTGTGAATGGTTGTCTGTGTCTATGTGTCAGCCCTGTGATGACCTGGCGACTTGTCCAGGGTGTACCCCGCCTTTTGCCCG
The DNA here is from genome assembly GCF_027579695.1 of Neoarius graeffei. Lineage (NCBI taxonomy): Eukaryota > Metazoa > Chordata > Actinopteri > Siluriformes > Ariidae > Neoarius > Neoarius graeffei. The sequence continues at coordinate 12,010,968 of NC_083596.1, read as the reverse complement.
TAGTCAGCTGGGATAGGCTCCAGCTTGCCTGCGACCCTGTAGGACAGGATAAATCGGCTAGAAATAATGAGATGAGATGAGATGATTTATCAACTAACTAACTGAGCTACTAACCTTGTTGATATACATCACATTTTGTATTTCTTGTCAGCCTGTAACAAGTCAGCTTCAAGTACTTGGAAATATTTCTTTTGGAGTTTCTTGTTTAACCGTAATGCTTTTATTTTCCAAGCTGTCTCCATTCTGATTAAAAAAAATAAAATAAATAACCTGGCTATTGGGCTAAACTCCAGAAGTCATCATCAGATTTCTTAAAAAGTTAACCAATATCGACTGATTCTGCAACATAAATTGGTTACGTATCAACTTGGAAACGATGTAAATGAGAAGACAAGTGATGTACTGTAACAATGACCATTGGGAGTGGTGTTATTTTTCACCCTATTTTTTTTTTTAAATTTGTGTTCAAGATATCTGTATTTCCTGAAGCAGCTCGTGATACTGGCACTGTGGCCTTTTACAGCTGGAAGCGTGTTTTTACAAATAGACATGAGTAACCACGAAGAGCAATTACTGCCCACATCAGCCATATTTACTATATACTTCACCATGTTTCTTTTCTACACCAAGTAATGAAATAAACTCTTAGGAGTGTGTTTTTATAGGAAAATAATCAACAACAGCGTCATGAGATGCACAGTCCAAAGTGGAGCTACTGTTACCGCACTAATGTTTAACAGTTATTCCAAGAAATCGAGTCATACATGAGCTGATAGCCGACGAGGCGTGTAGCGCCGAGTCGGCTATAAGCCACGTATGACGAGATTGAGTGGAATAACTGTTTTATTCTATCCACATTCACTGGATTTTGAGAAGCAGAGCATTTTTATTTTTTGCAAATTAGATAAATAAAAACTTCATACGAAACGTCCGACAAAATAATTTCCGCTTAGAATGTAACCAAACCGGCGAAATGACAGGAGCAATTTGTGAAAAATGCAATAATAATAATAATAATAATAATAATAATTCTTGAACAATAAAAAAGATGCATTCTTACCATCAAATAAGTTTATTCCATATTTTGTTGCTTTTTTTTTTTTTTTGGAAGGGGTTTGTTTTCGAGTAGTTTTTATTTCATTCTCAGTTGGTTCGACAACACGGTCCGCCATTTTGTAGTAGAGTAGCCAATCAGAGCATGCGATTGCTCACATCCAGTGAATATGGATAGAATAATTATTATTATCCAGTAACAGTACAGTAAATGTATTTTATTCCTCTTACAGTATATGATAGCAATGTGCAGTGACTACAATTTTCTTTTATTAATGAACAACTCATTCTGTTTTTTTTTTTTATAGTTTATAGTAGTTACTAGTCAGCGCTGTGATGACCTGGCGACTTGTCCAGGGTGTACCCCGCCTTTCGCCCGTAGTCAGCTGGGATAGGCTCCAGCTTGCCTGCGACCCTGTAGAAGGATAAAGCGGCTAGAGATAATTAGATGAGATGAGATGAGTAGTTACTAGTAATGTTGTGGAATGTCTGCGAAACAAGGCTGTTCTGCTTATGTCATGGATTTGTTGACCAATTGAAAAACAATTTCTTTGCCCTGAAGACAAAAATCTGATGCTGGAGACTCCTTCCATAAATGTTGAATAAACATCTCCTTCCAGAAAATGTCACCATATCAACCATTACATTCTTTGTTAAACAATAATACAGTTTTAAATACATTTCCATGTATTATTATTCATCTTATACTGTATTATGTAAAATGTCTGCTATAGAAGTCCCTGTGAATTAGCTGTTACTATGGAAATGATGACGTAGTCTATTGGAATAAGCACATTAATAAAACCTGTGATTTGAATTACAGCTGACACTGGTCACGCCTTCTGACCAATCAGATTCGCAACATTAACAGCGCTGTGGTATAAACCCTATTAACAAACCAGAAGAGTGACAGTTTCATTTTTGCATCTGCTGATTATTTCCTAATCTCTCCTATTCTGATGCAGTGAAAAGCTGACTGTCTCCAACAGAAAAACAAAGCGAGTATGAGCTGCGTTCCTCTCATGAGACTATGACACAGATCCAAGAACAAAAGTACAACAAGTACTGTAAACACTGCGCAACCGCAGATATGGCATACACTCAGAGAGAGAGAGACAGAGAGAGAGAGAGAGAGAGAGAGCGAAAGAGACACACACACACACACACACACACACACACACACACACAGACTCTCTCTCTTAAGTATTCCTTCCCCCCAGTCAATACGTCCTCCTCCTCCAATCTCCTCCCTCTTTGGCATAGAGATATTAACACACAAAGCGTTCATTCTTTCAGTTGGTGGCTTTTCTTTATAAAGTGAAAGTGTGCACAAGGAACTGTGTGTCCTAAACTCTCTATCATGACACAACATCATCTCTAAATCATTAAAACAAGCTCAGGTGCTTAAAAAAAAACAGCAGTAGTGCAACAGGTTAGACAGAAAATCAAAGTGAAGCCAAACGTACACAGTTGTTCATTCGTCCTCAGACTCCATTTTCTCTTTCTGAGTCATTTTTACACACATAACCTAAACTGTACACTTTTCCAAGAACATTCCTGCGTGCGCTCGCTCTCTCTCTCTCTCTCTCTCTATGCAGGTGGTGTATCGTGGTAAATGACAGCAATGGCTTGTTTCCATTAGAGACTGGAGAATTGGTTTTCGATTCTCTTCTCCACTGATTCACAAAATGTCGCATACATACATGTGTTTTTAATTAAAAATTATCAACAGTAGGAAAAATACTGTATCTGAAGACAAAAAAAGGTGTTAGTCAAATCATCAAATCCCTATAAATACTGCATTTGAGTCTTAATTACATAAAGGATTTAGTATTTGTATGCATTTGAATATCTATTAGCCTGACACAGAAAGATTGAGCGTTAGCAGTAGAGCTACACTGCTAATTCTCCTAATGTTGAAAACTTATATATAATATATTTTGTTTACACATAATTGACTGACTTTCAAATTTTATGAGAAAATTGATACATACTTTAAATACTTAAAAATAGAAGTGACTATATGTAACAGAAATGGCACGTGCATGATTCAGGAAAATTAGCTACACTACATAAACAGTGTATTGTGCTACATTTATTTAGCAAAGTAGTTTGTTTAGCTTATGTTACCTCACACAGTAGTAGCTATTTGACCTCTAGCTAGTAGCTAAGTAGTTATTTAAGCTTATGTTACCTCACACAGTAGTAGCTATTTGACCTCTAGCTAGTAGCTAATGGCCCTTTTCCACTACCCTTTTTCAGCTCACTTCAGCTCGCTTCAGCTCACTTCAGCCCGACACGGCTCGCGTTTCGACTACCAAAAACCAGCACGACTCAGCTCGTTTCAGCCCTGCTTAGCCCCTAAAACTCGCACCGTTTTGGAGTGGGGCTGAAGCGAGCCAAAGCGAGCCGAGTGAGGTTGGGGGCGTGAGCAGACACTCCCCTGTGCACTGATTGGTGAGGAGGAGTGTCCTCACATGCCCACACACGCCCCGCGAGCGCGCTGGGATCTGTAAACACCGCAAACCCGGAAGGAGAAGAATTATGAATTACGAGAATTTCTGAAGCCTTATGCGCCTCGCCTCATCTATACGCTCTTGCCAGTATCTGTCCGCGTTGTCGGTGACAACAAGCCACAGCACCAAGACCAGCAACACTAACGACTCCATGTCCTCCATGTTTATTGTTTACTATTCGGGTCGTGAGACTACCGCTTAAAAGCTCACTGATGTCACTGTTTGCGCTGCTTAACGACATCACCTGACGTCCACCCACTTTCGCTAACTCCACCCAATGTGTCCACCCACTTCCAGCCAGCACGGTTCAGCGCGGTTGTAGTCGAAATGCAACTCCAACAGCCCCACTCAGCTCGACTCAGCACGGCACGGCTCAGCCCGACTCAGCCGCGTTTGTAGTGGAAAAGCGGCATTAGTAGTTATTTACTGTAAGCTAATGTTACCTCACACAGTAGTAGCTATTTGACCTCTAGCTAGTAGCTAAGTAGTTATTTAAGCTAATGTTACCTCACACAGTAGTAGCTATTTGACCTCTAGCTAGTAGATAAGTAGTTATTTAAGCTAATGTTACCTCACACAGTAGTAGCTATTTGACCTCTAGCTAGTAGCTAAGTAGTTATTTAAGCTAATGTTACCTCACACAGTAGTAGCTATTTGACCTCTAGCTAGTAGCTAAGTAGTTAGTTTAGCTAATGTTACCTCACACACAGTCATAGCTATTTGACCTCTAGCTAGTAGATAAGTAGTTATTTAAGCTAATGCTACGTACACAGTAATAGCTATTTGACCTCTAGCTAGTAGCTAAGTAGTTAGTTTAGCTAATATTACCTCACACAGTAGTAGCTATTTGACCTCTAGCTAGTAGCTAAGTAGTTAGTTTAGCTAATGTTACCTCACACACAGTCATAGCTATTTGACCTCTAGCTAGTAGATAAGTAGTTATTTAAGCTAATGTTACCTCACACAGTAGTAGCTATTTGACCTCTAGCTAGTAGCTAAGTAGTCATTTACTGTAAGCTAATGTTACCTCACACAGTAGTAGCTATTTGACCTCTAGCTAGTAGCTAAGTAGTTATTTAAGCTAATGTTACCTCACACAGTAGTAGCTATTTGACCTCTAGCTAGTAGCTAAGTAGTTATTTAAGCTAATGTTACCTCACACAGTAGTAGCTATTTGACCTCTAGCTAGTAGCTAAGTAGTTATTTAAGCTAATGTTACCTCACACAGTAGTAGCTATTTGACCTCTAGCTAGTAGCTAAGTAGTTATTTAAGCTAATGTTACCTCACACAGTAGTAGCTATTTGACCTCTAGCTAGTAGCTAAGTAGTTAGTTTAGCTAATGTTACCTCACACACAGTCATAGCTATTTGACCTCTAGCTAGTAGATAAGTAGTTATTTAAGCTAATGCTACGTACACAGTAATAGCTATTTGACCTCTAGCTAGTAGCTAAGTAGTTAGTTTAGCTAATATTACCTCACACAGTAGTAGCTATTTGACCTCTAGCTAGTAGCTAAGTAGTTAGTTTAGCTAATGTTACCTCACACACAGTCATAGCTATTTGACCTCTAGCTAGTAGATAAGTAGTTATTTAAGCTAATGTTACCTCACACAGTAGTAGCTATTTGACCTCTAGCTAGTAGCTAAGTAGTCATTTACTGTAAGCTAATGTTACCTCACACAGTAGTAGCTATTTGACCTCTAGCTAGTAGCTAAGTAGTTATTTAAGCTAATGTTACCTCACACAGTAGTAGCTATTTGACCTCTAGCTAGTAGCTAAGTAGTTAGTTTAGCTAATGTTACCTCATGCAGTAGTAGCTATTTGACCTCTAGCTAGTAGCTAAGTAGTTATTTAAGCTAATGTTACCTCACACAGTAGTAGCTATTTGACCTCTAGGTAGTAGCTAAGTAGTTATTTAAGCTAATGTTACCTCACACAGTAGTAGCTATTTGACCTCTAGCTAGTAGCTAAGTAGTTATTTAAGCTAATGTTACCTCACACAGTAGTAGCTATTTGACCTCTAGCTAGTAGCTAAGTAGTTATTTAAGCTTATGTTACCTCACACAGTAGTAGCTATTTGACCTCTAGCTAGTAGCTAAGTAGTTATTTAAGGTAATGTTACCTCACACAGTAGTAGCTACTTGACCTCTAGCTAGTAGCTAAGTAGTTATTTAAGCTAATGTTATCTCACACAGTAGTAGCTATTTGACCTCTAGCTAGTAGCTAAGTAGTTAGTTTAGCTAATGTTACCTCACACACAGTCATAGCTATTTGACCTCTAGCTAGTAGATAAGTAGTTATTTAAGCTAATGCTATGTACACAGTAATAGCTATTTGACCTCTAGCTAGTAGCTAAGTAGTTAGTTTAGCTAATGTTACCTCACACACAGTCATAGCTACTTTACCTCACACAATAGTAACTAATTGACCTCTAGCTAGTAGTTTAAAAGTATCTAGTTTAGTTAACGTTACCTCACACAGTAGTAGCTATGTGAACTCTAGCTACAGTAGCCTTTCACTAACAATCTAGCTAATGCCCAGCTAACTATAAAAACAGCAGCCAGGTTTTCTAGCATGCAAGCTAACATTAGTCCAGAGACCATATTTTGTTATTAAAACTAAAACTGTTTGCTAGTAAGTATTAGCTCTACTACGGTGGCCATTTTGTGACAACAGGAAAGTTGACTAGAGGAAGGGAATTGGCTACAACTAAATTGGGTGCAAATGTGGAAATAAAGGGCATTTCGCCAAAGAGTTTAGGAAATATGATTTGAGAGACTTACAGTGAAAGCTTAAAAGTAGGACAGAGGATCTTAAACATTCTACTTTAGATATGGTTGGGTTTTTTTTATTTTGAATATGTAAATATTAAGAAAATTTGAAAGGAGAAGTAAAATTCATTGTGATCCTCCTACTATAAATATACAGTGTGTAGCCTCGTGGGGTTTTATTTGCTGGAAATTACATTGTGTTTAGTATTTGTTAGTAAGTAATATAATTTAATTTCTCACTCTGGCAACTTGAGTACAAAATGAATCATATTGTGGAGTATCTAGAGAATCCTACCTTTCATTTCTATTCTCTGTGGTGATTTTTTTTCTTCATATCTTGGCAAGCTGTACATTGTAAAAGTTTAATTTTGCTCTGTAAGGTTAAAGTCGGGCGGCACGGTGGTGTAGTGGTTAGTGCTGTCGCCTCACAGCAAGAAGGTCCGGGTTTGAGCCCCGTGGCCGGCGAGGGCCTTTCTGTGCGGAGTTTGCATGTTCTCCCCGTGTCCGCGTGGGTTTCCTCCGGGTGCTCCGGTTTCCCCCACAGTCCAAAGACATGCAGGTTAGGTTAACTGGTGACTCTAAATTGACCGTAGGTGTGAATGTGAGTGTGAATGGTTGTCTGTGTCTATGTGTCAGCCCTGTGATGACCTGGCGACTTGTCCAGGGTGTACCCCGCCTTTCGCCCGTAGTCAGCTGGGATAGGCTCCAGCTTGCCTGCGACCCTGTAGAACAGGATAAAGCGGCTAGAGATGATGAGATGAGATGAAGGTTAAAGTCAGCCACATGGTGAACCAGAGTACTGTCGAGAAAAAAAAGGACTTGAAAATGAAAGAGATGAAAAAATAGTCGCCCAAGTCCAAGAGGCCAAGTATACTCTCTGAGCTAGTGAAAACTCTACTTCAACACACAAGCTCTTTATTAAAGGTTCATTAAAGAAAGGTCACTTCTCTCTGCGATGCTTGCTAGCATGCTAGTAACCGCGCAGGATCCCTTCTTGGAGATGTGTTAATGGGCAGCAGGGACTGGTTTCACTCACTCACTCACTCACTCAAAAGTACCAATATGCAGGAGACAAACAAGTCTCTTGATTACTCGGAAGGTTTGTGGAAACATCAAAGTAATCAGTGAACATTTTATATTGCTGATAGTTATCCTATTGTCAGATTGTCTCTTGAATGATTAGCTAATCCACCCTGATCGCCACTTTGTGCGTGTATTGATTCGTCTGGGCTTTAGGATGCCTTCCAACTTCATAGGTAATGATAACGTATCAAACGGGCATGAAAAGAGCCAGAGCCTTTCCAAAGAAAAAAAGAGAAAAGAAAAGAAAAAATCCAAACACAATCAATGACACTGCAGCGAGGAGATTTCCACTTCCTGAAGGTGAAATTACCACGGGATCGATACTACTACTCCCGAGAGCGGGAATAAGCACCAGCAGGAACTCCATCTGATGAAAGATATGCTCTCCTAATGCAATAACGCAAATTCAATTCTGTCCTATATTTACTAGTTTTGTGATAGTATAGCGCAGGTTAAAATAACGAGAAGGTCTTGTCAAACCATACAAGAACATGAGTAACTCCAAAAAAACCACACCTTATTCTGATTCCTGGGGGGAAAAAGCAAAAAAAAAAAAAAAACTAACGACATCAGACAAAGATTTATCACTTCTTCTTTCTTACAATGAGATACTTTTCAAGATTAATTTGAAAGCGAAGTTTCTGGAGTTGCGCCAGACTGTCTGAGGAAGTGGATTCAGTGTCCTGATTTCCTGTGCGGAAAAAAAAAATGTACTTTTTCTAAATAAGCAGCAAAAAAAAAAAAAGATCAGTTACAGGTTTGTGCTTGTACACTGGAAAAGTTCTACAAGGGTGGAACAAAGATCAGAAGACTGACACTGCATTAACTCTGATTATTAAAAAAAAAATACACTATCGATGTAAACAGGAAGTGCTTGTGTAGAAGAAGATTAGAAACCAGCACCAATCTGTGTAAATTATTGAAACAGGAGAAGAATTGTTTCAACATTTCTGGCCAAATACAACATATAAATATCATCAGCGATTATCAGGTCAACAAGCCGAACACTGATATCATGAGCAAAGTCATTTTCTGTTGTCAAAATGACACCAAGGGCCACATATGCAAAGTGTATTATGACATACTTCATCCTCTACTCTTCACCCCTGGCCGGAAAAAAGGTCACTCCGAGTGCCAACCCACTTGTGGCTCATTAGAGCAAACGAGGCAGACGGTACACAGGGAGGTGACGTGATAAACAAGAGGAAGAGTCTTGTGTTTTCCTCCAGCGCTCCCTCTCGCACATTGATTTGCCCAAGATCTATATTTAGGCCATGATGTATGACAGAGAGCTCGCTGAAACAATGGTTTTGTCCCCAACACCCCGGGGAGGAGGGGTTTAGGGATGGGGAGGGAGTGGAGACATACTTGAAAATGAGCACACAGTGAGAAATGTGAGTACAGGCAGAGAGAGACTTTAACAACTGCACAAATCTGGAGAGATTACAGATGCCGTTAGAAGAACAGTGAGGACTGGAAGCACAGTACGTCCTAAACTGCCACTGACAGAGTGACCACACACACACACACACAGAGTAAAATATTACTTTTACTAATTTCTTTGAGGTATTTCAAGTGACTTACGTATCACTGCAGCTAAATTTTCTTAAATCCAAAACTTTGTAGTAATCAAAATTAACTCTTGATTAATTTTCAGTCTTTAATTTTCCAAATAAAAGAAGAGCGTTTTTGTGAAAATGCATTGTGTTGAAGTGAGAAGCGGTCAAATTTTCACTGACAAATTCTAAAGTATTTCATCCATCCATCCATCTATCTATTTATTTACCCATCCATCCATCTATTTATTCACCCATCCATCCACCAATCCATCCATCCACCCATCTGTGTATTCACCCATCCATCTATTCATCCATCAATCCATCTATTGATCCATCCACACATCCATCTCTTCATCATCCATCTATTGATCCATCCACCCATCAATTCATCCACCCAGCCAACCATCTATTCATCCACCCATCTATCTATTCATCCATCCACCCATCTGTGTATTCACCCATCCATCCACGTACCTATTCACCCATCCATCTATTCATCCATCAATCTATTAATCCATCAATCCATCTAGTCATCCATCCACACCTCCATCTCTTCATCCATCCATCTGTTGATCCATCCACCCATCAATTCATCCACCCAGCCAACCATCCATCCATCCATCCATCCATCCATCCATCTATTCATCCATCAATCCATCTATCTATTCATCCACCCATCCAACCATCAATTCGTCCATCCAGCCAACCATTTATTCATCCATCCACACATCCATCCATCCATCCATCTATCTATCCATCTATCCAACTATCTATTCATCCATCCATCCATCCATCCATCCATCCATCCATCCATCCGTCTATTCACCCATCCATCCATCAGTCCATCTATCTATTCATCCATCCAGCCAACCAACTTTTCATCCATCCATCCACCCATCCATGCATGTATTCATCCATCCTTATCCATCCATGCAGATATAACTGTGAGATATAATCTCTCCAGCAGGTCAAGGGTCAGCCCCGGGGTCTCCATCCACTGGGATGTGCCCAATACTTCTCTACCTAAAGCTGAGTAATAAGCATTCTTGTAACCTACCTCAACTGGCTCCTCTCAGTGTGGAGGAGCAGCAGCTGTACTCTGAGGCTCTCCTGGATTATCGAGCGAAAGAGAAATTTTTATACATATAAAAGGAAAAAAACACTGCAGGGCTTTTTCTTAGCAACTCACCTTTTTAAAAATGTTGAATTTTAATTCATTTTTCCCCAAACTTTACACTCAACTCTCTTGGAGCATTATGAAGTGGGCTATTTATGGTACTTACTATAGTAACTAGATTTTGAAAAAAAAAATGTTTTATAGGTTTTATACTAATAAAGCACTGGGGTCAAGCTCAGGCAGTGTGAGCAAATGAACCAATCACAAACATATCAGTGCCCAATATCAATCATTTATCCATCCATCCATCCATCCATCCATCCATCCATTATCTGTAGCCGCTTATCCTGTTCTACAGGGTCGCAGGCAAGCTGGAGCCTATCCCAGCTGAGTACGGGCGAGAGGCGGGGTACACCCTGGACAAGTCGCCAGGTTATCACAGGGTTGACAAATCATTTATATGAAAACATTACATAAATTTAACCCCTTAAAGTCCCATGCCTTTCCTATATCTGTATTTAAAGAATTCCTGTTAATAACATTTTGCCCTAAACATTATTTTCATATATATATTTATATATTGATATTTGCAATTATTTTAGCTCCTGTATTCTTCTAAGCGCACGAAATAATAAACGTTTACATGTCTTACTAATCAATATACTCTCAGAGCATATTCACTAATCCGAAGCATTCGTTAATTCAGAAACTGATTATGCTTTTCGGGTTTGATTTTTGCATTCAAAACTGTACACAAGCCAATGCAGAATTTCTTGCTTGGGGAAAAAAAAAAGTTTAACATGACCAAAGTGATCATAAAATAATTTTTAATCATATCTCTGTGTTCTGGATAAACTTTCTGGTCCAATTTTTTGGAAACGTCACACAAACAGATTACAAAAATGTGTCATGTTTTATATTTTTATAAAGTTTTCTCAACATCATTTTTGGAAAACTGATAAAGAGTTTGATTTACACTCAAACACACTACATTTAAAGAAATGTCTCAAACACACACACACACACCTAATAAAAGGCAAGAATTTTACCTTGCGAAATTTTACTGCATTTAATGATGAATATATTTGTGTGAACACAAGGCAGAGTTAAAAATTGCAAAAAGACTGATAAGGAAAGTGTGTGAACAGAAGTCAACATAGGAAGTCATTAATTACAGTGCCCTCCGCTATTATTGGTACCCCATGTAAAGATTAGTAAAAAGGATTAGAAAAAATCCACCTTTTGGTGAAGTTGCTTCATCTCATCTCATCATCTCTCGCCGCTTTATCCTGTTCTACAGGGTCGCAGGCGAGCTGGAGCCTATCCCAGCTGACTACGGGCGAAAGGCGGGGTACACCCTGGACAAGTCGCCAGGTCATCACAGGGCTAACACATAGACACAGACAACCATTCATACTCACATTCACACCTACGGTCAATTTAGAGTCACCAGTTAACCTAACCTGCATGTCTTTGGACTGTGGGGGAAACCGGAGCACCCGGAGGAAACCCACGCGGACACGGGGAGAACATGCAAACTCCGCACAGAAAGGCCCTCGCCGGCCACGGGGCTCGAACCTGGACCTTCTTGCTGTGAGGCGACAGCGCTAACCACTACACCACCGTGCCACCTTGCTTCATCTCATGCCGAAAAAAATTAGAAAAATACCACCTTTAATTGAAATACATTTACTCAGAGAAAAAGAAATCCCTCATCAAGAAATAATTATTTTCAACAAAAACACATGCCACTATCAATGGCACCCCTGTATTTTAATATTTTGTCCACCCTCTCTTCACCAGTAAAACAGCCCTGAGTCTCTCCTGTAACATTTTATAAGGTTGGAGATACAAAGCAGGGCATCTGAGACCGTTCCTCTTTACACAATCTCTCTAGATCATCCATGGTCATTGACCCTCTCTTGTGCGCTCTTTTCTTCAGCTCACCTCGCAGGTTTTCAATGGGGTTCAGATCTGGCCAATCTGTTCGCATGGAGGTGGCGTCTGATGGTGGTTTTGAAGACTTGGAAACCCTCAGATTTAACTTTTTCTTGTAATCCACCGAGAGTGATCTTTGAGGATTTTTTGCCTCGCTTATCGTCCTCCTCACTGTTTGTGGGAGCAAAATAAACTTGGATCCTCTTCCAGGCACATTTGTAACAGTTCCACTTGGTGGCCACTTTTTTATTATTATTATTATTGCCCTAATGTTAGAAATCAACATTTTTTGGCAAATAGCTATTTTTTTATCACCATTCCCTGACTTATGAAAGTCGACACACTTCTCCCTCATTTGGTTTGTGTGTTCTCTTGTCTTTCCCATATTGATGGATGACTAAGGGAATCTGGCCTCTGTATCACCTCATATTTGTCCTCCAGTTAAACAGGAAGTCATGGATTACAGCTTAAAAGTTCCAACACACTCCAATTAACGTACAAAATGTACAATTTAAATGGGAAACGTTTCCAGGGGTGCCAATAATAGTGGCCCATGTGTTTTTGTTGAAAATAATTAAGCCAATAATAGTAGAAGATGCCGTAGAATGATGGCTTGATGGATGTTTATCCGACGCCACTCTGACACGTTTTAGGATGGCTATTTTAAAACAACAACAGGAGGAAAAGTCTAAAATCAGCGGAGAAGTAAAACAGAGGAAATGACTGAAAGTTCGCTTGTTTGTGAGAACGGGGAAACTCTTTGTCAGATGACTGCTACAGTCCAGGTTGTGCAATTTCTGGGGCAATCAGCTGCCAAAAACATGGTGTAAGTAGAGAGAAATTACACAGATTGTAAATAAGGTAAAAGTTTTGAAAATGTAAATTCAAACAAATCCATTGATTTATGTGACCAGAGGGGAACCGTCAGGCCCAAACATATCAGCATTTCAAATGTTATATTTAATTTATTTAATTCTTTCATAATTTCATGATAATTATTCTCTTCTAATTCTAACTTGGCCTCATTTTCTATCAAATTTGCTTCAGAAATGAAAGGGTTACTCTCCTGAAAACATTAAAATAAAGTTATCTAGTGAGATTTCTATGTTTGTTTGTTGTCTCTAGGCTGAGAAGAGTGTAGAGCTGCTCACCCATTGGTTAGGACTTCATTGCCGGGACAGAAGGCCATGGCAGTGTATGTTTATGTAGGAAGTGACAGATGAATTAACCAATCAGATTTTGATATATAGTGGGAGGGACCAAAAATGTATTGCGCTAAGCCTTCTCGAAGGCCAGTGCTAGCTTAATCGCGAGTCAGCGCAACAGTGAAGTCACCTTCCAGCCGGTATAGCGTTCATCAGTAGTGTTAGCGAATGCTAATAAAGCGGTCAAGCCAGTGCTATCAAAAGCGAGTAGCACAGGCTAACAACCGAGAAACTAAGATTTCTGTCTCCAGACTCTTCTTCCATGCAGCTCGCTACTAGTCTGACTAACATGACTTCAAAGCTCTACGAGCTATTGGTCTGGCCAAGATATTAAGCCCAACCGTTTCCCAGAGCCCATGGTTGACCCGCCTCCCTGAAATGCCTCAGTTTGCTACTGGTCGAAGCCAGAAAAGGCTGTGACGAAGCTTAAACCAATCACATCACTCTTTCCTCTGACGTATGTGACACGACGGGGCTAACTGGTAGATTAAACTCTTACCGAAGCCGGTCGGGAGCAAGGCGAAAATGTCCTTCCTTTCAATAAATACCTCCAGGGCTGCTCTCTGCTCCGTTTTCAATGAGAACTTGCTCCATGTTCATAATGTTTCTAGTGAATGAAGCGCTTCCGGCATAGATTCTGTAAACAATCTATGGCTTCCGGTCGCAATTCTACTACGTCAGTGCCTTGAACACGCCTCTACCCAGGGCCGTTGGAGATGCTCAAAGTTGATTGGCTCCCGATTTTTCGGGAGCTTGGAAGAGCTGTAGATAGCTTGCCTGGCCAGACTAAGCTCGCAACAGGCCCTCGTGTTGCGTCACGCTTAGGATGGGCGGGCCCAGGCTAGCTCGCTACAGTATTTTTCACTCAGACTTAAGTATTCATTTCCCTGTGTAATTTACTAAGTTACTTTTAAAATCAACATCGACAGCTACACACAATGGAGCGACCTGGCAGCCTGCCGCTAATCTCTTGCAAAATCCTTTGACCTGTTGCTTTTTAGCTCATCTGGCCGCAGGCCAGGCCGGATGAGTTTATGCGATCACGCGTCGTCTGTCGTCGTCCATCCACAATTTACAAAACTCAAACTGGTGGCTCTAAATTGAGCGTAGGTGTGAATGTGAGTGTGAATGGTTGTCTGTGTCTATGTGTCAGCCCTGTGATGACCTGGCGACTTGTCCAGGGTGTACCCCGCCTTTCGCCCGTAGTCAGCTGGGATAGGCTCCAGCTTGCCTGCGACCCTGTAGGACAGGATAAAGCGGCTATAGATAATCAGAGACTACTCCTCCTACCGGATTGATCGGATTTCGATCAAACTCGCAGTGCTCCCCAGGTGGGTGTGTATTAAAGTTGTCAAGACGGTGGCGCCACCTGTCATATTTACAATTTCATGGGCGTCTTGGCTGGTATGAGCTACAGCCTCATTGAGGCTATCTTTTGGTGTGTCTGGCTAAGTTTTGGCTGAGCTGAAGTCCCAGCTCGAAGAGTAAAGGCCAATTTATGCTGACAACGCAGTCCTCGCAGACGGCGTCGCAGATGGCGTCTGAGTAGCCCCCCCACCTTTGCAGATGCTCTGCACGCACCTCCCAAAAATTGTGACAGCGTCGCAGACAAGAGGGCTCTGATTGGTCCACTCTACATCCGCTGTACACGCACTCCTGCTTCCCTACTTTCCCGGTTTGGTTTGTTTTCACGACCGCCATTTTTGAAAACACGAGCGAAGATGGAGCAGCACGAAGAGCGGGTGATCGAGGAAGTGAGGAAGTACGTACATCTATACGACTCCAGTTCTAGTCATTATAAGTAACCGGAGGATAAACACTCCACTAACCACACCCACCAACTACTCCTAGCGATTTCGCGCCCCCTTGCGTTGTGGCGGTGAAGAACATCGCGCACGCCTATTACTCCCCGCTCAACGATAAATTACAACTGTCTGCAAAAAGCTATCTGTGAAAGCCTTGTCGCAAGAGCATGCAGAGGCCCTAACGGTTCGCTACTGTATGTGACACTGTGTGTAAATTGGTCCGTAATGGGCAGTCTGAATGTGTGAAATACCACTTGAAGGCTAAAAATATAAATGACACAAATCCGAAATATAAACATTAAGGAAGGGTTGCCAAATAGGAAAACATACATTTTGAATTCCATAATGAAAATTGACAAATTGTAATATTCACAAGGCAACATCATGATAATTTTTGATTCTTTACATTACACAAAGGCGGCATGGTGGTGTCGTGGTTAGCACTGTTGCCTCACAGCAAGAAGGTTCTGGGTTCGAGCCAAGGGGCCTTTCTGTGTGGAGTTTGCATGTTCTCCCCGTGTCCGCATGGGTTTCCTCCGGGTGCTCCGGTTTCCCCCACAGTCCAAAGACATGCAGGTTAGGTTAACTGGTGACTCTAAATTGAGCGTAGGTGTGAATGGGAGTGTGAATGGTTGTCTGTGTCTATGTGTCAGCCCTGTGATGACCTGGCGACTTGTCCAGGGTGTACCCCGCCTTTCGCCCGTAGTCATCTGGGATAGGCTCCAGCTTGCCTGCGACCCTGTAGAACAGGATAAGCGGCTACAGATAACGGATGGATAGATGGATGGATTACATTATAGGTATTTAGCAGGCACTCTTATCCAGAGGAAGCCCACACAGACAAGGGGAGAACATCCAACACGTCGGCTGTGAGGTTGGACCCCGGAACCTTCCTGCTGTGAGGCGACAGTGATAACCGCTACACCACCATGCCTACGATTCTTGCTGCCCAAAAGGTTCATTCATTTTATCTAACAGCAGCTCTAACAATAGTTACATCTGCAAGGCAAATTGCAGGTTTATATTAAAGGGGCAAGCTCACCCTTCCCAGAAGCCTTTGCACTAAGTAGATTAATAGATTTTTTTTTAATGTTGCAATTGCTCATAAAGTGAAGCTTCCAGTGAAGAAACACTTATTTTGCTTTTTTTTATTCGGAGTTTGGCGTGCCAATGATTTGTAACAGACACTCTGAGGAAGTCTTGAGGCCAGAAGACTCCCTGATGTTTCTCTATCACTAGCTGTGTATTCTGTGTGTGGTTTTGGCTTATTACTACCTTCAGGAGAGAGGAAAAAAAAATCGAGGCTAAAGAGGGAATAACTATTATCAGTGTTGTAATGTAAGCGATAACAGGAACTATGTGTAACTTATTTTGACAATGTTCCACAACGCTGTACGTAACTATAAACGGATAAATTGTACAATGCATCATTATTTAATAAAGAAAAAGCCTTAGCCTTGACCAAAGGGAACAAAGTGTGCTGTTATTGGAAAATATTTAATTTCAGGCTTATTATAATGAACCAATATTAAAACCAAGTAGTCTTCGTCAACATCTCTTTAAAATGATCTTGTATTACTACATATGGTCATAAATAAGGGTGTATTCAGACCAGGATAGTTCGATAGTTCACTTGCTTTGGTCCGAACCAAATGTTTTTTTTTTATTTTTTCATTTTGGTGCAGTTCGCTTTCACACTGTACATTTTAGTAAGCGGACCAAAATCTGTCAACAAAGCCACGCGCCCTGAGGTCGTTCAGCTATTGGTCAGAGACGACACGCGCACAAAGCGTTAAGTTCAAAAGTAGTCATGGAGGCTTTCCGTGCTGTTATTCTTTTTAATGTCATCAAAGCTATATGTTTTTTCCAGTTTTTACTGTTTTCACAATTGTGCGATTACTATGCTGTTGTACAAGTAATTTATCAACGACGACGACAAAGGGCAAGGCGGCTACGGAGGATAGCGCTGATGAGCGCACATCATGTTGTGACAGTTCTGGCTCTTCACGCAATAGATGAATTTCTTTTTTGCGTCGCTAGTACCGCCACTTTTTGAAAGAATGGCCCTGATTTTAATGTAGGTCTGACGGAGTTTCTTCACTTTTAGCCGACATTGTTCTGGGGAGCGCGTGAACCCCTTCTCCTTCATTTTCTCACTGAATACAGCAAACACGTCGGCATTTTTGTGTGTTCTCTCCAAAAGCTCAGATATGTGGACATCTGCCCATATATCCACAAGGGTACGCGTTTCTTCCTCGGCCCACGTTTGCCCCCTACTCATTTTTTGTACTCTGTAGTCTAGCTTACCACTGGTCTGAATGACTGAACGACTGTTGTAAGGTTCCCTTGACAACCGAAACAGTGTTTGCACTTTGCGGTGGAGTGTCAAGACTCTGTTTCCCATAATGCTCGACAAACGACGGAAGCTCCCGAGGTACAAAAAAGCAAAACTGTCAGATTAGGTCCGGTCTGCTTTCACACCTCCAAAAGATCCGCACCAGGGTTCCTTTGGTCCGGACCAAGTCCGACCTTGCAGCTCGGTCTCGGTCCGCTTGTTTGGTCCGGACCAGAGTTCAGTGGTTTGTATTCAGACCAACCCAAAAGGTCCGGACCAAGGGAAATTTGGTTCGTTTGGTCCGGACCAAACAACATAGGTGTGAATACGCCATAAGATTACAGACAACATACAACTGATGAACAGCATTCATGCACGTTCATGAAGTTCATTAAGTAAAATGATTATACATACAGGACACTTTTTTCATGGAATAAAAACGTGTTCTATTCCCTTCTAGTGGGTTTCATTCATTTGGTTTGATAGCATGCAATATCGTTAGCATATCGCTGATCCTACATGTATTACGTCACTCTACCCAATGGAGAATGAGCGTTGAATATGGTTTACGATGTTGCAGGGTTGTCAAGACAACTTGACGTCACATGTCAGAGACGTAAAACCGCGCTAGCGAACAACTGTGACAATTTGTAAACAAACATGCCTGACAGATTTCATTCATTAAATACAGAAGATTTTGAGAGAATTTTGAAAGAGAAAGACGTTTTGAATGCCTGAAAGGAATGTGTATGTATAATAATAACAATATTGGCTGGCTTTTTTTTTCGTGGTATATCAGATATATTCCATTCAGCTAGCATGATCATGAATGAGTTGAAGATGACTTCAGTGTCATGCTAGCTGAATGGAATATATCTCATAGACCACGAAAAAAAGCCAGCCAACATTATTTAATTATTATACATACAGGACACTTTTCTGATGGAATAAAAACGTGTTCTATTCCCTTCTAGCGGGCTTCATTCATTTGGTTCGACAGCATGCAATATTGTTAGCATATCGCTTATCCTACGTGTATTACATCACTCTACCCAATGGAGAATGAGCGTGCAATATTGTTACAATATTGCACATTGTCAAGACAACATGACGGCACATGTTGGAGACGTAAAACTTCCGCGCTAGCGAGTGACTGTGACAATTTGTAAACAAACATGGCCGCCAGGTTTGCTTTGTTAAATACGGAAGATTTTGAGAGAATTTTGGCTGCCAGGTAGCGCCGCTGTGTGTAGCTATCGATGTTGATTTTAAAATTAACTCAGTAAATTATACTGGGAAATGAATACTTAAGTCAGAGTGAAAAATACTGTAGCAAGCGTGCGTGGAAGGAGAGTCTGGAAACAGAAATCTTAGTTTCTCAGTCATTAGCTTGTGCTAGGAGCTCTCGGTAGCACTGGCTTGAGTGCGCTAGCGTTGGCCTTTGCTAACACTACGGCTGAATGCTACACTGGCTGGAAGGGAACTGGACTGCTGCACTGACAGCTAGCACTGGCCTTTGAGAATGCTGATATGAAGAGAGTGTGTATGTATAATAATAATAATAATAATAATAATAATAACATTGCCTGGCTTTTTTTCGTGGTATATCAGATATATTCCATTCAGCTAGTCATCTTCGACTCGTTCAACATCATGCTAGCTGAATGAAATATATCTGATATACCATGAAAAAAAGCCAGTCAATATTATTTAAATAGTCCATTCTCTTTAGCCCATATGTTCCAATGTATTTATGATAGCTAAATACTTCAGTACTGATACAAAGTTTACTGTTCTTAAAGGAGAACTGAAAGCAAATTTTTTATTATCAAAATTCTATTTATCTCATTTTATTAAATATAGGAATGCAATTTTGATCGCTATTTTGTCACTGCTAGAGCAAGTTATGAGTGTTTGAAATATGCTCTGTAATACATCAGTCCATATGTCAAAGCAGTGGCCGTAAACGAGATTCATTGAGACCTGTGCGAGACATCGTAGGACGGAAGTAAAACGTACGGCGGAAATCAAAGTGACCGACATCTGCCAACGTTGTCAAAAGACACGCGCGCCCTCTTTCGAATGCTGATGTAATCAAGACGGAAGTTTTGTTTGTTTTGATAGCGATCAGGAAAGTTTGAAAGAAGTAGGCAGTAACCGTCATTTAAACTCGTTTTTGTGCAATATTTCATTTGGAAAACAGTTTTCAAAATGGCGGCACTAACACCTGGTTGACACTTCACGTTTCGAAGTCTCGCACAAGTCTCGTGAAGATCGCACGGATAAGTGACGCCTGCCGTGGACCAAACGAACTAAATTCAACATGGCTAAAAACCGAATAGGCCAATAAATCTCATCTCATCTCATTATCTGTAGCCGCTTTATCCTGTTCTACAGGGTCGCAGGCAAGCTGGAGCCTATCCCAGCTGACTACGGGCGAAAGGCGGGGTACACCCTGGACAAGTCGCCAGGTCATCACAGGGCTGACACATAGACACAGACAACCATTCACACTCACATTCACACCTACGGTCAATTTAGGGTCACCAGTTAACCTAACCTGCATGTCTTTGGACTGTGGGGGAAACCGGAGCACCCGGAGGAAACCCACGCGGACACAGGGAGAACATGCAAACTCCGCACAGAAAGGCCCTTGTCGGCCACGGGGCTCGAACCCGGACCTTCTTGCTGTGAGGCGACAGCGCTAACCACTACACCACCGTGCCGCCAGGCCGATAAATATAATATTTAATTGCAATTAGTTGTCAATACGAGTCACGATATAAGGTTACTAAAACCGAAAACGTAATTGAATAACACGCTAATTAAGAAATAAAGCAAGTTTAAAAATGACTTCAGTTCTCCTTTAAGTACATTTTATTCATAGCCGAATAGACTTTATCATTTTCGCTAAAAACTGCCATCTTACATATTTGGCTGGGAACAAAGCAGAACTAAGGTCTCTGTGCTGAAGGTATCTCATTTATGTCCCAGGTTTTCACTATAACAGCACACCACCAGTGACCCAAAATCAAAATGGCTCCTCTAAAAGAATTTAGCTCTCAAGACTTGGATCGAATATGACTACAGCGCCGGAAGACACAGAATTATTTCCATAAATTCCGGGACAACATGATTTCATCCTCTACCTGGCTCATTGACCTCGGGTACAAATATACTGAAGGGGGCAGAAAATTGACTGGCTGTCATGAAGAAGTAATATAGTTTTACATGGTTACTATATTGCCTCCTCTCAAACCGAGGTCGTATATGAAAAAGTCATTTATGTGCAGGAAGATTTTATGAGCAGGATGATGACTCTACAGTAGCATCTAAATACACACTTGACCCAGGTCCCTTGTGCTTGATTTTTTTTTTTTTAAATATTGTTATTTTGCTCTGCTATTCAGGGAAACTTTGGTCAAAGTAGGGCACTAGAGACATGTGAACACTGACAGACGTCAGCTTGCAAACGTCTCACTTGTCTACTCAGGCGAGGCCGATAAAACCACTGCGCTGTTGCAATATTGCTTCCCCATTTGCATTCGGAGCAGCAAGTGAGTCACAAAACTCCACTTAACACACACTTGGGGGCACATCCCTGCTTCCTGGTGTGTCACCAGCAACCCTGAGAACTTCTGATTGCAGAAGCATGTCGCACACTTGTCATATGATTACGAGTGAAATAACACTTGCGCCTTAACATGAACACTTTCACCCTCCACTCCATCAGTGCAGTACTCAGCCGCGATGATCTGTTGATCATGATGATTATGGTGTTTTGAATGGCGGCGGAGAGATAAATCGAGCTAAATTAATAGACACTCAGTGGCCACTTTAAAAGGAACACCTATTGTATTGTAGACCTGCTCGTTTCTGCAATTTTCAGCCGATTCTTTGCAACCATGTGACTTTTTGCCTCCTGGTTCACTTCTGGTTTCCAGAGCTGTGTCCGAAATCACTCACTTGTTCACTACTCCCTACTCACTATCTAGGCAATTCTACAGTGGGGCAAAAAAGTATTTAGTCAGCCACCAATTGTGCAAGTTCTCCCACTTAAAAAGATGAGAGAGGCCTGTAATTTTCATCATAGGTACACTTCAACTATGAGAGACAGAATGGGGGGAAAGAATCCAGGAAATCACATTGTAGGATTTTTAATGAATTAATTGGTAAATTCCTTGGTAAAATAAGTATTTGGTCACCTACAAACAAGCAAGATTTCTGGCTCTCACAGACCTGTAACTTCTTCTTTAAGAGGCTCCTCTGTCCTCCACTCGTTACCTGTATTAATGGCACCTGTTTGAACTCGTTATCAGTATAAAAGACACCTGTCCACAACCTCAAACAGTCACACTCCAAACTCCACTATGGCCAAGACCAAAGAGCTGTCAAAGGACACCAGAAACAAAATTGTAGACCTGCACCAGGCTGGGAAGACTGAATCTGCAATAGGTAAGCAGCTTGGTGTGAAGAAATCAACTGTGGGAGCAATTATTAGAAAATGGAAGACATACAAGAGCACTGATAATCTCCCTCGATCTGGGGCTCCACGCAAGATCTCACCCCGTGGGGTCAAAATGATCACAAGAACGGTGAGCAAAAATCCCAGGACCACACGGGGGGACCTAGTGAATGACCTGCAGAGAGCTGGGACCAAAGTAACAAAGGCTACCATCAGTAACACACTACGCCGCCAGGGACTCAAATCCTGCAGTGCCAGACGTGTCCCCCTGCTTAAGCCAGTACATGTCCAGGCCCGTCTGAAGTTTGCTAGAGAGCGTTTGGATGATCCAGAAGAGGATTGGGAGAATGTCATATGGTCAGATGAAACCAAAATAGAACTTTTTGGTAAAAACTCAACTTGTCGTGTTTGGAGGAGAAAGAATGTTGAGTTGCATCCAAAGAACACCATACCTACTGTGAAGCATGGGGGTGGAAACATCATGCTCTGGGGCTGTTTTTCTGCAAAAGGATCAGGACGACTGATCCGTGTAAAGGAAAGAATGAATGGGGCCATGTATCGTGAGATTTTGAGTGAAAACCTCCTTCCATCAGCAAGGGCATTGAAGATGAAACATGGCTGGGTCTTTCAGCATGACAATGATCCCAAACACACCGCCCGGGCAACGAAGGAGTGGCTTCGTAAGAAGCATTTCAAGGTCCTGGAGTGGCCTAGCCAGTCTCCAGATCTCAACCCCATAGAAAATCTTTGGAGGGAGTTGAAAGTCCGTGTTGCCCAGCGACAGCCCCAAAACATCACTGCTCTAGAGGAGATCTGCATGGAGGAATGGGCCAAAATACCAGCAACAGTGTGTGAAAACCTTGTGAAGACTTACAGAAAACGTTTGACCTCTGTCATAGCCAACAAAGGGTATATAACAAAATATTGAGATGAACTTTTGTTATTGACCAAATGCTTATTTTCCACCATAATTTGCAAATAAATTCTTTAAAAATCAGACAATGTGATTTTCTGGATTTTTTTTCTCATTCTGTCTCTCATAGTTGAAGTGTACCTATGATGAAAATTACAGGCCTCTCTCATCTTTTTAAGTGGGAGAACTTGCACAATTGGTGGCTGACTAAATACTTTTTTGCCCCACTGTACCGTATATAGAGGACTATATAGTGAGCTCATTGGTAAAATGAAAAACACTTTCGGGCACTGCTACGCCGCGACGTTATTCACGTCATTACTGTCGCATGATTAAAACATGACACATCAGTCGGCTGGTAGGTTTTCAAAATAATAATAATACTGAGCGTATTTCCCACATTAATAAATACAAAGTACTTTGTGTCTGCTGCATCTTTCAGTTCTTTTAAATCAAGGCTGAATACTTTCTTTCTTCTTTGCCGCTGCCTTTTATTCAATCAAATTTGAGGCTTATGATTAATTTCTCGCTCTGCACTCTAACTTTTATTCTTGTATTTTATCTGTCTTTAAGTTTTAGTTCGCCTGTATATCGCCATGTATCGTCACCAAAACCATTTCCTGCCATTTTCATCGATAACCCATCGCGAGCTGTTGCGTGACCGTAGCTTAAGACATGCTCACATGAGCTCCATTTCTTATTTTCAATCACATGTGCCATCAAAAAGGATCCCAAATCATGTGAAAGTGTTTAGTGAATGCTTATATAAATATATTCTATGATCATCTTGCTAGTAAAGTGGCACAGATAAGACCGATTTATTGTCTTGTTATAAAATCAAAACAGATAACTTCAATCAGTTTCACAAAATAGTACTACTGTTGTTATAAAAGTAAGGGTGGGCGGGGACAAAGCCTTAAAGCCCTCCGTCATGAAGACTTCACCATAGTGGAAAAGTCGCAGCTGTTACAAAGCACTAACACTAGAAAGTCCTTCCAATACTGCAAAATAAACGTCTTCTCACACACAGAAAACTTCACCGTATCAACAATCACAGATGTTTTTTAATCTTTCTGTGGTGTGTTTATCATACAGCTTTCTGTGAATTAAAGCTAGACCGCCTTTCAGATTTTTCAAGTGTAGGTCATAAAAAGAATTTTCCCCGACACCCAATTATTTTTGTTCAGTGGGCTGAAAGCTACTGAATTCGAATCACAGACTTCCAATTTTATTAGTTTGTTTTAAAATAGAGCAATTAATGAATTTAAGGCCATGTGGCCCTAAATTCTCCACTATTTTTTCCTGCTTCACCATGACCCGATTCAAGATACTACGTCATGCATGACGTGGTGGGCTTTCCCCCTTCACGCAAGGCATTGTGGGATACAAATTTGAAACAGGAGAGAAAAATGGAGGACGTGAGTGTGCGAATGAAACGTGAAAGACCGACTACAGTAACAGAAAGAAAGCGAGAAGAAAAGACGTTATGTTATATACGAAGGAAAGGAAATGCAGGACCAAACTAATAAATATCGGCGGTCAGCGAGCACCTCGGTGTGATCAGCTGTTCGTTTAGCGACAGAATGATGGAACTCTTAAGGCCAATTTATGCTGACAACGCAGTCCTCGCAGATGGTGTCGCAGATGGCGTCTGCGTAGCCCCCCCTTCGCAGACGCTCTGCACACACCTCCCAAAAATTGTGACCACCGCAGACAGCGTCGCAGACAAGAGGGCTCTGATTGGTCCACTCTACATCCGCTGTACACGCACTTCCGCTTCCCTACTTTCCCGATTTGGTTTGTTTTCACGACCGCCATTTTTAAAAACACGAGCGAAGATGGAGCAGCACGAAGAGCGGTTGATCGAGGAAGTGAGGAAGTACGGACATCTATACGACTCCAGTTCTAGGCATTATAAGTAACCGGAGGATAAACACTCCACTAACCACACCCACCAGCTACTCCTAGCGATTTCGCGACTTCACGCCCCCTTGCGTTGTGGCGGTGAATAACATCGCACACGCCTATTACTCCCCGCTCAACGATAAATTACAACTGTCTGCGAAAAGCTATCTGCGAAAGCCTTGTCGCAAGAGCATGCAGAGGCCCTACGGCTACATCCACACGACAACGGCAACGAGATTTTTTTTTTAGCGGGTGAAAAAAATATCGCGTCCACATGGGCAACGGATCAGTAAAATATCAGGTCCATATGGCAACGCAACGCTTGCTGAAAACGATGTAATACACATGCCACACCTCTACGTGCACTGTAAGACGGTCCCATCGGAGACACCAGAACAATAGAAGAAGTAGGACGCATGCGCAAAAACCCCTTCTTCTACCCGGCGTGAAGCACTCAGGAACAAACACACAACAATAAGAAGAAGATGGCTGCGATTACGCGAGGAAATCGTGCCTTCTGTGTGTACAAATTAGTTTTATTAGTGTGCATAGTTTTATATAACTTAATTTTCTTATTGTGTGTGAACATTTTGAAAAGCAGTCTTATCCAATAAAAAAAAGAAATTCAAGAAATGGTTCAGTTACTTGTTTATTTAAAAGAAAAGCTGTATACAAAAGTGAATGCAATGCAGTGGTTCATACAAAACAGTCTGTTGAAGGGTCTTCCAGGTCTCACCCAAAATCATCTTCTTTTGGCCTGTCTAGTTACACACCGTGGTGGGTTTAAAAGAATCTGACGCGTGTGGTCGTGTAAGCGTCTCTGACGCTCGCCTAGTCGGTATAACACCTGTACATTTTGCTTCAATAATGCGAATAAACTTAGCAGCGACTGCAGCACTGAAACTACTGCTACTCTGGGGTCCGCCATTGTTGCTGTTGTTGTTACGAATGATGCGCGTGAGAGTGCTGCTTGTTCTAGTCATGTGGTTGTGACGTCATCGTAAACAAATCCGTTCTACTCATCCAGACGACTTCGCAACGGCACCGTTGCCAAATTTTTCCACTTTAGGAACCCGTTCTCAAAAGATATCGTTTTGGGGCACCCAAAACGCCGGTGCCGTGTGGACGCCAGGCCGAAATGATAAAAAATTTTATCAGATTCACCTGAATCCGTTGCCGTGTGGACAGGGCCTTAGTGCACGGTCAAAGATAAACCTGCACACACACACACACACACACACGGACTTCCTCTATCTGCTTGACTGCGCAAAGCGAGCGATTTCATGCACATTATTTGCTTTAATCCCGTCAAATTAAATAACTTCCCAGCCGCAGAATTTTGTGAGATATTACAGGAATAAACATACATCACAATGAGCAAATTTCAGAGGGAAACGATTTTATGAAATCGAAAGACCGTCTAGCTTTAAGAACCTGACCACTGTATTTAACAGATGTGGTATAATATTTAACAATAATTAAACATTAATAACAACATTATTAATAAAATGATGACTTACAATGTAGCAATCCATTCAAACACTTGGAGCTTATTCAGTTATTAATCATAAAGCGCATTATTCAGTCAGTACTATGAATTATTCAGAAACTACAATGAAAATTATAGCAAAGCGAATGTTACACGAGTGAGGAATGTAAGCCTGGACTCACCATCAGGGGCTAATATAATGTATCATGAAAATATTTAATTGGTGTAATGTCATTAGTTAGTTAGTTAGAGCTTGAAAAATGCTAATTGTTCATTCATGAAGTGCTTACATTGAACAAATCAGGAACCTGCTGTTATGGGGTTTTTTTTATATCAATAATGAAATGTTTAATGTAATAACTAATATAATGTCAACTAAATAAACTTTTTATAATGAGAAATCAAAACACTCTTATGAAGCAACACAGAAATGGCAAACCCAATTATTTCATGCACAACCGGCTATGACATCAGCAGCAGCAGCAACACTGTGCAATTTTTCTCGGGACAAATAAAAGAGAATTATCAGCGTGGCTAATTCGTTCCGTGGCCTGAACTCACCAACCTGTCTAATACGCAGTGTCTTATCTCTGAGCTTTTTGACTGCAGACTATCACTCACTCTCTGTAATGCACACACACACTCACTCGTGCCTGCCAAGCTTGGCGTCTCTTCCGTAAGCCTCTCAGCACCTGGATAAGCGCTAGTCTGTAGAGGGTCAGCTCAGGGTGCAAGCCCCCATTAGATGATGCTCAGGGCTCCATTCATGGTCATGCCCTTCCCCTGACCCCTTCAAGAAAGGTCACTTGAAGAAGGAGGAGTGTGGGAAAACAAGAGTAGAGGCTGACATTCAAGTTTTTTTTTTTTAAATCGACCAAAGCAGCTAGACTTATGCTGTGTTTGACTAAAACTCATAACTCGATATTTCTGACTTCAAAAAAAAAAACACCAACTTGAAATGCCTTGGGGCAGTTAGCAGTTTTTGCCTGTAGCTATAGCGATACTGTGGTGAAAAAAAAAAAGAAAGAAAACACATTGGCTTCAAAAATGCAATACATTTCTTTTTAAACTTACTTTATGAGTACTAAATCATTTTTATACACAAGTTTTTGCCTCTTTCTAATGATAAGGGGTTACAAATGCCATATGCCAGGTTTGTGGCCTAGTAAACTAGACCCAACCGCTTAGCGGTCAAAAATATTTTTTTGCCTAGTGAATCGGTCTAGCCTCGCACCATATAAACAAAAACACCCCGGGCATCAAATCGTGCCCGCCAATCACAACGCAAGGTTTTTGTTTGGATTCTTTGGGCGGGCTTTTGCAGGAGTGACGACAAAGCTGCGCGACGCTGGAGAAAGCGCAACAGGAAAGATGGCTACGGCTAGTGAACAGCGCGCGTTTGACTCCGCTTTGGAATCAGTTTTAGAAGAATTAGACTTGGAGTTTTCATTGAAACATGAGCAGGAAGAGGCTCTCCGCTCATTCCTTTTCAAGAAGGACGTTTTCGCTGTTTTGCCGACCGGCTATGGCAAAAGTCTGATCTACCAGCTGGCTCCGCTCGTAGCCAAAAGGATGGGGCTAGTTTGTGCAGTACGAAGAACTAATAAACAGCTTTGAAACATTACTTTTTGGTTGTTTCTTATTTTCCCGTTATTTTAAATTTAAGGGAAATTATTTCACCAAACACCACTAAATAAAAACTCTCAAAAACAGTTTAAGCAAACCCTTGAAAAACACTTGGAAAAAATGTGTATGTGGTACAGACTCCAAACTTGTGGTCATTATCTCCAAACTTCTTAATATCTAGAACCTGTTTATTAATTAACACGCATTTTGAAAAATTATTTATTTCAAGGCCTCGCCCACTGCTTTCTGTCGCTCTGACTACATCACAGTCACTGTTGCGCTGATTGGTCAGAGCGTTGGCCTATACGCACAGAGACAGTTTGAAAGACAGCGGTTTGTTCCTCCTACCCGCTTCGGAAATGTCTACGGATCGAGGCCAGACTAAATATTCACATTTAGTCTGGCTTGCCAGGCTACCAGGTTTGTGGTTGTGTAGCATGAGTGAGAATAAATAGAAATAAAAACCAAATACATTTTTGTGGTCAATGTACGTCTGTTAGATAGTACTGATAAAATGAACAAGGTATCTTGTTGGATTTTATTTATTTATTTATTTTAAATCAATACCTTCATCAAATAACGCGCTGTTCTGGATATCCGTTTTGTGACAAAATTGGTGCTGGTATTTCAGTCACTCAAATAAGATAAAATTTTAATTTTACTCCAGTGCACTGATGGAAAGGCTTCAACTCGAAGTTAAACACGGAAAAATATTTTCATTGTAACTCTTCCCAAATCCACGGCGATCAAAAATCGCGTCATGCGTGTAACATTGTTTGATAGCGCGTAAGATTGTTTAGATAGCGTTTAAAAGGCTATTTTTAAAATAAAATAAAAGCCAGGCGTATGTGTGTTAAATAAATATACAACCCCGATTCCAAAAAAGTTGGGACAAAGTACAAATTGTAAATAAAAATGGAATGCAATAATTTACAAATCTCAAAAACTGATATTGTATTCACAATAGAACATAGACAACATATCAAATGTCGAAAGTGAGACATTTTGAAATTTCATGCCAAATACTGGCTCATTTGAAATTTCATGACAGCAACACATCTCCAAAAAGTTGGGACAGGGGCAATAAGAGGCTGGAAAAGTTAAAGGTACAAAAATGGAACAGCTGGAGGACCAAATTGCAACTCGTTAGGTCAATTGGCAATAGGTCATTAACATGACTGGGTATAAAAAGAGCATCTTGGAGTGGCAGCGGCTCTCAGAAGTAAAGATGGGAAGAGGATCACCAATCCCCCTAATTCTGCACCAACAAATAGTGGAGCAATATCAGAAAGGAGTTCGACAGTGTAAAATTGCAGAGTTTGAACATATCATCATCTACAGTGCATAATATCATCAAAAGATTCAGAGAATCTGGAAGAATCTCTGTGCGTAAGGGTCAAGGCCGGAAAACCATACTGGGTGCCCGTGATCTTCGGGCCCTTAGACGGCACTGCATCACATACAGGCATGCTTCTGTATTGGAAATCACTAAATGGGCTCAGGAATATTTCCAGAGAACATTATCTGTGAACACAATTCACCGTGCCATCCGCCGTTGCCAGCTAAAACTCTATAGTTCAAAGAAGAAGCCGTATCTATACATGATCCAGAAGCGCAGACGTCTTCTCTGGGCCAAGGCTCATTTAAAATGGACTGTGGCAAAGTGGAAAACTGTTCTGTGGTCAGACGAATCAAAATTTGAAGTTCTTTATGGAAATCAGGGACGCCGTGTCATTCGGACTAAAGAGGAGAAGGACGACCCAAGTTGTTATCAGCGCTCAGTTCAGAAGCCTGCATCTCTGATGGTATGGGGTTGCATTAGTGCGTGTGGCATGAGCAGCTTACACATCTGGAAAGACACCATCAATGCTGAAAGGTATATCCAGGTAGTCTGGCTAACGCGACTTCAAAGCTCTACGAGCTATTAGTCTGGCCAAGATATTCAGCCCAACCGTTTCCCAGAGCCCGTGGTTGACCCGCCTCCCTGAAATGCCTCAGTTTGCTACTGGTCGAAGCCAGAAAAGGCTGTGACGAAGCTTAAACCAATCACATCACTCTTTCCTCTGACGTATGTGACGCGACGATAGGATTCTCGCTGAGCCCCATTGATTTGGCTACTAGCGGGGCTAACTGGTAGATTAAACTCTTACCGAAGCCGGCCAGGAGCAAGGCGAAAACGTCCTTCCTTTCAATAAATACCTCCAGGGCTGCTCTTTGCTACGTTTTCAATGAGAACTTCCCGTTGAATGCTTTCAATACAGCATGATTCTGTAAACAATCTATGGCTTCCAGTCGCAGTTCTACTACGTCACTGCCTTGAACACGCCTCTACCCAGGGCCGTTGGAGATGCTCAAAGTTGATTGGCTCCCGATTTTTCCGGAGCTTGGAAGAGCTGGAGATAGCTTGCCTGGCCAGACTAAGCTCGCAACAGGCCCTCGTGTTGCGTCATGCTTAGGATGGGCGGGCCCAGGCTAATATCCAGGTTCTAGAGCAACATATGCTCCCATCCAGACGACGTCTCTTTCAGGGAAGACCTTGCATTTTCCAACATGACAATGCCAAACCACATACTGCATCAATTACAGCATCATGGCTGCGTAGAAGAAGGGTCCGGGTACTGAACTGGCCAGCCTGCAGTCCAGATCTTTCACCCATAGAAAACATTTGGCGCATCATAAAGCGGAAGATATGACAAAAAAGACCTAAGACAGTTGAGCAACTAGAATCCTACATTAGACAAGAATGGGTTAACATTCCTATCCCTAAACTTGAGCAACTTGTCTCCTCAGTCCCCAGACGTTTACAGACTGTTGTAAAGAGAAAAGGGGATGTCTCACAGTGGTAAACATGGCCTTGTCCCAACTTTTTTGAGATGTGTTGTTGTCATGAAATTTAAAATCACCTAATTTTTCTCTTTAAATGATACATTTTCTCAGTTTAAACATTTGATATGTCATCTATGTTCTATTCTGAATAAAATATGGAATTTTGAAACTTCCACATCATTGCATTCCGTTTTTATTTGCAATTTGTACTTTGTCCCAACTTTTTTTGAATCGGGGTTGTAAATCTGACTGCTATCGAGTTTGGCAAAAAAAAAAAAAACAATAATAAATTTGTCTTTTATTTGGATTTAAATGACAGTCGTAACGCTCTGTCCAATTGCTACGCGTGAAACAGGCGCCTGCTAATTCCTATTCGGAAGTGTTAAGACTGAGCTAACAAGGTCATGGGAATCTCCAGACACACTCATGTGATGTCACTGTGCGAGATACGTAATGGCGAGATGCATGTCATGGCGGAAGGTAGGTGAAAGTCGTAGGCTGTGCCCGAAATCACTCACTCGTTCACTACTCACTATCTACAGAATTCTATTTAGAGGGCTGTATAGTGAGCTCATTGGTAAAATGACAAACGCTTTCTGACACTACTCCGCCGCGACGTTATTCACGTCACTACTGTCGCACGATTAAAACGTGCCAGATCAATCGGCTGGTGGGTTTTCAAAATAATAAATCCGTATTATACTGAGCGTATTTCCCACATTAATAAATACAAAGTACTTTGTGTCTGCTGCATCTTTCAGTTCTTTTAAATCAAGGCTGAATACTTTCTTTCTTCTTTACCGCTGCCTTTTATTCAGTTAAATTTGAGGCCTTTGATCAATTCCTCGCTCTGCACTCTAACTTTTATTCTTGTATTTTATCTGTCTTATTCTATTTTAGCTTATTTTCTATTCTCTTACTAGACTATTTTTAATTGTACTTGAATGTCTGTTTATAATCTGTTTCTTCTTCCGTCCAACACACTTTTTTTTTTCAGCATGACCGCAATGCATGATGGTATATATTGCTTGGTTAGTGACCATCGGTTGTACACTACTTTTCACGATGCATAGTGGGATACAATGAGTCCACTATTTAGGCTGTAATAATTCTCACTATACATTCGGACAGCACTACAAAACAGGAACTCACAATATAGTCCACTATATAGTGAGTAGTGAGTGATTTCGGACATGGGGGTAGTCTGTCCAACAAAATTACGACCATGTTAAACGTGTTACGCACCAGTGAGTCCTGTAGTTTCAATGAATAAATATTTTATAAATAAAGTTCTTGAGTTAAATAACAACCTTACGAGGGACATTTTAGTGTGTTATCGCTACTCTGGCGCCAATACTTTTTCCTGGGTAAAATCGACATGAAATTTTGAGCAAATGGTTGGAGCCAATTGATACGTTTAAAATTTTTCTTCTGCACGATATTTGAAATTCTTTTCTTTCTCTATTAAGAAGAGTTCCTGTGTTATTATTTCCCGATGAGAAATCATGATTATGACTATTTTTGTAGCTCTGTTGGCTCAAAAATTAGTGTCCAGGTTACAAGCGTGACGCCAGATTTTCACGGTTTTCAACGTGGCCTCCTGCACGGTACAGTGGGAGAGTTATCAATATCTCCCCCTTATGATGGATATACCAGGGTACTATAACTATTAATCATAACCCATAGTTAAAGCTCTCCTTCTTGCAGTTTAAAATTTTGAGTGGCATATCGCAAAGTACAGGGATCCCAGCAGTAATTGAAAAAAATAGAGGAATGTAAGAAACTATCAGCAGGGGTCAAGGGCGCTGCAAGCCCCCTGAAGCTGTTGAGATTTTAACATTTAAAGATGCTATAGAACACATTTTTTACATAGATTTAACATAGAAAAGCAACAGAATTTAACAATAATGTGTATCTATTTGATGCCATATTTTGTAATCAATGACATAAGTGGCAAAAAAAAATTGTTATTTATAAAAATTAGATGAAAATGTAGCTTTGAAGAATATACTTCTTCTAACCCGGACACTGTTCCGCTATCTCTTTTATGGACGATATCTTTTTTCCACGACAAATTGAATGAAGTTCAACGCATTAGAAACAAAAGCACGAACGGAGTTAAAACACATTTTCTAGCAAATGGGCGCAGCCATATTGTTTTCTCGTTCTATCGCGTACAGTCTCGCGATATTTACATCAATTTAACTTCCGAGTGTTCCCGAATGTCAACGAGAACAAACGAAGCTGACAAAAACATCGCTAAACAAGCAAACCAAATCAGAACGTATTCTGCTGGTCATTTTACTTAAACATATTTTTAACGGGGGCGGCATGGTGGTGTAGTGGTTAGCGCTGTCGCCTCACAGCAAGAAGGTCCGGGTTCGAGCCCCGTGGCCGGCGAGGGCCTTTCTGTGTGGAGTTTGCATGTTCTCCCCGTGTCCGCGTGGGTTTCCTCCGGGTGCTCCGGTTTCCCCCACAGTCCAAAGACATGCAGGTTAGGTTAACTGGTGACTCTAAATTGACCGTAGGTGTGAGTGTGAATGGTTGTCTGTGTCTATGTGTCAGCCCTGTGATGACCTGGCGACTTGTCCAGGGTGTACCCCGCCTTTCGCCCGTAGTCAGCTGGGATAGGCTCCAGCTTGCCTGCGACCCTGTAGAAGGATAAAGCGGCTAGAGATAATGAGATGAGATGATATTTTTAACGGATATACAAGAGATTAAAAAAAAAAAAAAAACACCACCACTTTGGCTAGAAAAACAGCGGAATTCCGCTAAATAGCGGACATCTGGGATCCCTGAAAGTAGCAAACCCTTATCATAGAAACAGCCTTTTCTATTGTGAGAATCAGCCTTTCTGGGACTAACCTGTCCAAACTGGGTGCTAGCTACTGTAGGTGCGAGCTAAAGCCTCGGTCACAACCAGACGTACGTGCTCCTACGGCCGGTCTACGTGCAAGAAACGCACGGAGGGCACGCGTGTGATGTGCTGATTTTCGAGCCGTAGACTGGCCACAGACCGGCCGCAGAGGTTCTTTGTCATGTCAAACAAACTCTACGGGCGCTTACGTTTTTTTCAGGTTGC
Organism: Neoarius graeffei; assembly: GCF_027579695.1. Lineage (NCBI taxonomy): Eukaryota > Metazoa > Chordata > Actinopteri > Siluriformes > Ariidae > Neoarius > Neoarius graeffei. The sequence continues at coordinate 11,977,279 of NC_083596.1, read as the reverse complement.
AAGACAAACTTACGGCCAACGTGCGTCTTTCTCCACGAACAAAAAAAACGCAGCGATTTGGGAAACGCCAAAAATCGCATGGCCAAAAAAATCATACGTCCGGTTGTGACCTAGGCTTAACTTGCTAACTAAAAACAGTACAAAATAAAAGTAAGAGTCAGACCGGCAAACAAGTTTTGTGACTATCTGTGCAGCACAATGCCCTTTTTTTTTTTTTTTTAATAATATACAGTCCACTTAGGAGGTTTGTATAAAATCTAATATCTGTGCGCTGGTAAAATTAGCACTTCCTTTTCAATACCCATTTTATTGCATATTGAAAAATGAAGTACTTCCTCCTTAGAGTTCGCATCCAAAGCGGTTGTGTTATCAGTTATTGATGTAAAAGTCAAAGTTATCAAAATCCCACCTTCAAAATGACTTGTACTGTAGTTCTTCAGCAAATTAAGTTGAAATGAAATTTTGCTAACAGAGAGCTGGTGTGACGAGCGAACCCTAAGGAGCAGTGTTGTAATAAGCACACACAACAACATGGTCTTACAAGTGCAAATTTGTAACAATTGAATTAAAGGTTATGAAGATCAGGGAAGGAGTACGAGCTCAGGTAGAGTGAGGTAGAGTTTGTACTTTCTTTTTCTTACTTTATGTAATGAAATGAAAGCCTTCGCTAGTCTTACATTTGTGGGAATTTTTCATGAGATCAAGGTGGAACAAAATGACTGAGGAGAAAGAAATGGGGGGTTCAAAATCTACCGTCATGATCGTTACTCTTACATTACATGAATGATATGAATCTAATACCCACATCTCATGAAATATTTTGACAAGTAAGACATGCCTGGCATGACAGCAGCCCAAGCAACCAACCAGCACACACAAAGGCTGAAAGGCATGACTTAAAGCTTCACATCATCATCTTTCACTCCAGTGGGATTATTACAGAGCGACATCATCTGCCTTTTATTCTACCACTGCCAACAATCAATGAATCTGGCAATGGAGAGACAGGAAAAGGGAGGGGGTGTACTACAGAGATTATTGGACTTAACCTTGTCCTGTTATTTACTCGATGCAGCTGAGTGACAGATGTGTGTTAAGCAAACGTGTACGTGTGTGTGTGCAGTATATCTGGAAACTGTCATGAGCATAATTAACAGTTATTCCACGAAATCGAGTCGTACATGAGCTGATAGCCAACAAGGTGCGGAGCACCGAGTCGGTTATAATCCATGTTTGATGAGATTGAGTGGAATAACTGTTTTATTCTATCCACATTCACTGGATTTTGAGAAACAGAGCATTTTTATTTTTATGTTTTGCAAATTCAATAAATAAAAACTTTATACAAAACGTCTGACAAAATCATTTCCGCTTAGAAAGTTAAACAAACCAGCGAAATGACAGGAGCAATTTATGAAAAAATGCGATAATAATACTTCTTGAAAAATTATATGGGTCCGCCTCAGAAACTGCTCTCTCATTTGGGACATTATAGTCAAAAAATAAATTTTCTAATTTTACTTTTTTTTTTGCATTTACCTAACACTCAAGGTTTCGTTTGTCATGTTTAATAAGAATAAAGATAGTATCTTGCTTTATCTGGCCTCCACTGTGGAAAATCTTTTTGATTGCAATTCAAATGCTTTTGTAAAATTGATTTACATCTAAAATAACTCCATCATGAAGAATTAAAGCCCCTCCTTCACAGATGAGTGAAAATATTGAATAAATTTCCTCTTTTTGATTGCTTGGGTTAAAAATGCCAAGTTATGATGACTGAATTGATTATTCACTTAAATATGAATAATATGATGCAGTTTGGGTATTTGATATGGCGAAATAGGACACAATGGAAAAATCAAGAACACACCGGAAAGATGAGAATAACGGCGGTGGTAAAAGAACAGCGACTGTACCGGCTGAAGGTCGCGCGGGTCTCTGCTGCAGTGCGCGAGCAACGGGACATCACTACCGCACCGGACGGAGCGCGAGGCGGGGGCGGGGCAAAATGACTGGCCGTAGATTCTATCAAAAGTTCGATCTAAATTGACCATGGTTGCAAAATATTGGCCAAAAATATGCAAACACTACGAAATATGAAAGTAAGATGAAAAAGAAACAAACATTCTGCTGCCTTATACTGCAAGACTAAAACAAAATAAAACTGTCAAAACTCACCTTTTCAGTGATAACGTCCGAACAGATCACTCGCGTAACAGAAAGACCGCAAATGGAAGCACGATCAACTTCTAACTGTTGGAGTGGAAAATTCCATTCTACACATGCAAATTGTTAATGTGTGTCCTTCCCCGCACACAAATAACACGCTACGGTAAAAAATAGACCACAACTCATTTTATAGCTCAGAAATTCATACAAGACCAGCTACCATCGTAACATATTCTGTAAGAAACATATTCTATACCTAACTTTCAGCTGTCGTTTTAAAAAACAAAATCGCAGATTTATAACTAGATTTTTCTATGGCATAGTGATTTTAAGTTACTACTTTTGGTGAGGTCGTGACCTTGACCCTGAGGCTTTCCGTTTAGATCAAAACACACGATCGTATTGGTTTTGGGTCTGCGGAAAATGGAGTTACAACGGTGATGAAATATTTTGCATGATGTTTTATTACGGTTATGATTATTCTGTGAGCGCACCAATCCTTAGGTGTATAAAGTTACAACTTAAAATACAATTAGTGATAACTGTAGACTTTTCAGTGGACTACAGCCTTTTTAAGGGAATGCGATGTAGTCAACCGTTTATCATGTCCCAGATCAAGCCGCCATTTTTCCACAAATTTGCAGAATTTTTGGCAAATTCTGAATATTCATATCAAAGATTTAGTTTTATCTGTATTATTTCTTTCATCATTTTATTTCAAATTAAAACCAACATCACCATTCAAAACCGTATAGTTTATTGACTGTGAGTATTTATACCATCAAATACTTTTATTCCATATTTTGTTCTTTTTTTTGGTGGTTTTGTTTTTGAGTAGAGTTTTTATTTCATCCTTGGATGCTTCAGCAACACGCTCCGCCACTTTGTTCTTCTCTCCTCCCGGTATATGAGCTGATATCCTAGTAGTAGAATAGCCAATCAGAGTGCACAATTGCTCATATCCAGTGAATGCAGATAGAATAAATACTATATATCCAACTAATTTTCACGTTGTGAATGAAATGTGGACTGCTCGTAACCAGAAATGAGGACTCAGACTTGAGTTGCACTTGAATCCATCATTGACTGACTCGCAACTTGACTCGACCTGATTCGCTGAATATCCTTCAGAATTCTGAATCCTTGTACCAGGCGGCAGGTGACAAACTGGAGAAATGACAGTAGCAATTTTTGAAAAATGCTATAATAATAATTCTTGAAAAACTAAAAAAACATATGTTCTTACCATGAAATACTTTCATTCCATATTTTGTTGCTTTTTTTTGTATTTTTTTAGGGTTCTGTTTTCGAGTAGAGTTTTTATTTCGTCCTCTGTTTTTTCAGCAGCACGCTCCACCATTTTCTTCTTCTTCTTCTTCTTCTTTAGGGTTTTTGGGTGGTTGGCAAACCAACTTAAAGGTGCATTACTGCCACCGACTGGGCTGGAGTGTGGAACAGGAGATATTGGGCGAAAAAAAGACTATATTTTTTAGCTATTTCTGTTTCTTTTGAATACTTGAGAACAAAGTGATATATCTGACTTGATGCGCACCGCCATTTTGTTTTTCTCTACTCACGGTATATGAGCTGATATCCTAGGAGAAGAATAGCCGATCAGAGCGCGCGATTGCTCATATCCAGTGAATGTAGATAGAATAAATACTATATAGCCAACTAATTTTCACTTTGTGAATGAAATGTGGACTGCTCGTAACCGGAAATGAGGACTCAGACTTGAGTTGCACTTGAATCCATCACTGATTGACTCACAACTTGACTCGACCCGATTCGCTGAATATCCTCCAGAATTTTGAATCCTTAAGCAGGTGGCAGGTGGAAGGAGCCAGCTCTCGGTGCTGCTTTCTGCCAAGGAATCAGATACTGGATTCTCTCACTGACCTAGCCATTTGCTGTCTTGAAAGAGAGAAGACAAATACCCTCATTCTCCATCCTGCCTTGCCAAGAGAAGAACCAGAACCTGTGCACATTGGGCATGCTCAACCTACCGCAGCAGAAAATCTACAATGCAGAGGGAAGGGTGTGAGTTTCTTTCTACTGTTGAGAAGCCACCCACCTCATTACACAATGTCCAACATGCCCACAAATGTGAGAGGCTCTGTGAAGGGGAAAGCGCATGGTAGACAAGCCTCATGCTAATGTGATGAGTCACCAACTATCTTCTCCTATATCAACCTTTTACACTTAAAGGTAGCATTATATCATTCGGATAACGTCATTCCTTCATGAAACATCTTGATAGAAACCTGAATACTGAACAAACCCCAGAAATACACTATATGGGCAAAAGTATGTGGACACCTGACCATCACAGCCAAATGTGAGCTTTCTCTAAACTGCTGCCACAAATCTGGAAACAGATACTTGTCTAGGATGTCTTTGCATGCTGCAGCATGAAGCTCTCCTTTCACTAGAAGAGGCCTAGTTCAAATCTGTTCCAGTATGATAATGCTCCAAATATGTTTTGCCAAGGTTGGACTGGAAGGCGTACACAGAGCCCTGATGTCAACCCCACTGAACACCTTTGGGATGAATTGGAACATTAACTTCACTCCAGGACATTTGCCAAACATTAGTGCCCAACCTCACTAATGCTCCCATGGCTGAATGGGCAGAAATCCCCACAGCCATGCTCCAAAATCGAGTGGAAACCCTTCCCAAAAGAGTGAAGCTTATTATAACAACAAAGGGGGACTAAATCTGGAAATGGTATGACCAACATGCATTATACAGTATGGGTGTGGTTGGTCAGGTGTCCACGTACTTTTGGCCAACCTCGTTGTTACTCAGAGCGCCAAAAAGTATTTAATAAAGCCAAATCATGTGTACTTCCTGTGGACTGCTTCTACTACTCATACCCAACCACTGGTGGGTGGTTTTTGGAAAAGTCTTGAAGAACTTGGAACAAGCAGTAAGGTGAAACAAGAAGACGTTTGTAGATCACCACCATGTTCCACCACCCTTTTAAAAGCCAGCAAAGTCGAGCATGGCCTTCATGTGTACCTTCATGGATGCAGGAAGTTAATGCATCGGTGCATCAAGCCATTGAAGATTCTTTGAGGTGAGCAATTCCAGCATTATGGACGTGACACTTGAACTCAAAATGGCAACAAATGACCCAGTGCATGTTTTATTGTCTCCCAGTATTTAAACAGGTGTTGCATATTTTAAGGCTGTACCATACTGGAGAAGTGATAGAACAAGAACAATTCCCATAGTACATCTAGGGCATGCCAGAAAACGCCAATAAAAGATGCGTTATGGATGTGACAGAAAAAGTATCACTTTTCTTGGGTGACTGTACATTTTTATCAAACTCTGTGAAATTGCAAACCTAATGTCGAAATGGAGATATCCATTTGATAGAGGGGTCCAAGGTGAATATTAAAAAAATCTTTGTTTAAAATATTTTGTATTTCATGCAGAGTTTCGGAAGGAAAAGTCAGCGTTATGGATGTGACGAAATTCCGTTATGGATGTGACGTGTCTGAAATAGACATGGCATATGTTTAGAAAATCAGCAATTTAACCACCATAACCCTTTGAAAAACTCTCTAAATATCAGCTAAAACTATCAAAGTTCTTAAATAATATTTAGGATGGCTATTGTTTTGCTGTTTTGTGGATTTTAGCATACATTTCTGTGGCTTGTGGCAATAATATAGAATTGTACATGATCAAAGTTGATTTTAGCTTGGGTTTTACATTATAAGAAAGAAAGACTGACAGTGACATATTAGGTTGGTTACAAATTGGTTCAACTTATTCACATCTGTAAAATACAGGCCTAGGTGATATCTCTGGGAGTGGTTTTGATGTATTACATGTTGCTTTATTTTTGCATGGTGAGGTTGACATTTACATGGAATTGCCCAGGTAACATGTAATCTTTAATTGTTGAGAACGTATCACTCATCTCTCATACTTCATGTGTCCCTATTGAAAGCCTTGATTCCTAGTTTTCTCATGATCACCAGCAACCATTCCATCGCCACCTCTAGATCTGGAAAGATAACGGACAGAGTATGGCTTTCAACCAGGAACCTTCATGGATGTCGAGGATACAGGAAGCTAATGCACCATTATATCAAGTCATTGAATATTCTTCAATGCATTTCAGTATTGCAATTGTGAAAAAAAAAAAGCCACATGTTTCATATGTCCGAGTGCTTTAGATAAAAGATCACCAGCAAACCACCTATACTATTCAGGAAATCCTGGACTTTTTATTACAGATTTGGGGAAGGTACAGTGCAATTGCTGATCAGCTGGGAGAAATTTTGACCTGAGGGAACGCTGGCTTGGATAACATGCATTATTCTATCAACATTCACTGGATATGAGCACTCTGATTGGCTACTCTACTACCAGGATATCAGCTCATATACCGTGAGGAGAGAAAAACAAAATGGCGGAGAGTGTTGCTGAACCAACCAAGGACGAAATAAAAACTGTACTTGAAAACAAAACCCCCCAAAAATACAAAAAAAGCAACAAAATATGGAATGAAAGTATTTGATGGTAAGAACATACTGTATCTTTTTTTATTGTTCAAGAATTATTATTATAGTATTTTTTCACAAATTGCTCCTGTCATTTCGCTGGTTTGTTTACATTCTTCATCTTGAAGCATAAAAATTTGTTGAATTTTTTTTTTTTAGGTTCAAAAGCTCAAAGAAGTTTGAAAATTACAGAATAGAAATATCCAAAGAAGAATTAAATAAATGTCTAAAGTTATTCTATAACTCGGCATGACAGCAAGACGGTAGCCTGGGCCCGCCCATCCTAAGCGTGACGCAACACGAGGGCCTGTTGTGAGCTTAGTCTGGCCAGGCAAGCTATCTACAGCTCTTCCAAGCTCCGGAAAAATCGGGAACCAATCAACTTTGAGCATCTCCAACAGCCCTGGGTAGAGGCGTGTTCAAGGCACTGACGTAGTAGAACTGCGACCGGAAGCCATAGATTGTTTACAGAATCTATACCGGAAGCGCTTCATTCATGCTTCTGCATCTATTACGCATAGATGCTGTATTGAAAGCATTCAACGGGAAGTTCTCATTGAAAACGGAGCAGAGAGCAGCCCTGGAGGTATTTATTGAAAGGAAGGACGTTTTCGCCTTGCTCCCGACCGGCTTCGGTAAGAGTTTAATCTACCAGTTAGCCCCGTCGCGTCGCATACGTCAGAGGAAAGAGTGATGTGATTGGTTTAAGCTTCGTCACAGCCTTTTCTGGCTTCGACCAGTAGCAAACTGAGGCATTTCAGGGAGGCGGGTCAACCACGGGCTCTGGGAAACGGTTGGGCTTAATATCTTGGCCAGACCAATAGCTCGGAGAGCTTTGAAGTCGCGTTAGCCAGGCTAGCAAGACGGCACTTTCGACAAAAAAAAAAAAAAAAACAACACTAACGTCAATTCGTGCAGGTTTTTAAGAAGTCCGCCTAAGCGGAAATGATTTTGTCGGACGTTTTGTATAAAAAGTTTTTATTTATCGAATTTGCAAAAAATAAATTGTTCGCAATCGCAAACTGACCTTTTCAACACTTACTGAGGAAAATTGTTGAATTTAAAAAGTGTCTGTCAAATTTCTTTCGGCGTTCCAATATTTCAGTGACTTGTTCTTCCACCCTTCCCCCACTCCAAAGTCCACGTCCAAGTCCGTGGTCAATACAGTAGTTGTGAGATCTCCAGTGAGCCATGAGATAATGCAAATGGCTCTATAAATAGTGTAGATTCAGCTGATCCCTCTCTCAACGAAACACTCAGGGAGTCGCACACCATGCAAAATCAAAGTCGCCTGCATACCAACATCCTCTCTCTCTCTCTCTCTCTCTCTAGCATCTATGTGTCTCCCTATGGTCCTGCAAATCCTGGGGAAGAGCATCTGGAAAATGATACAGCTTCACTTTTATCTCAAGAGTCCATTTCGAAGGTTATAAGGACTCATCGTAAAAGCTGCATGCATCACTGGCATCGCCGTAGCCATAATATGTGTAATAATAGAAATTAGGCCACTCCTGCAACATCCGTTTAGGGACTCTAATGAGATGAGGTAGAAAGCAGTGTGCATCAGCAGTTAGTGTGTTCTTGAAAACCCTTGTCCTTAACACAAACACAGAAACACTGCGAAATATATCAGGTAATTTTCCATCTCAACTAAAGAATAGCCAAAGCATATAAACTCAACACACACACACTCCGAGTCTAGTGCACTATTCCGCAGCCTCACCTTCGAGCTCATGGTGTATGATGTCACTCAAGTTGGGTTCATCGCCCCACCAGAAGATCCAGAGCTCCTTGGCGTCAGGTTTGAGTCTGCGTCGCCAAACACACAGCAGGTTGGCTTGTACGCAGCGTGTAAAGCTGCACAGCACCGGGTCATCCTGTGCTGGAGCTGAGATCACAGGTCCATATTCGCCGCCACCACGGAAGTTGTAGCAGCGCCATTTGATGCCTGTCAACTCCGCCTAGCAGAGACCAAGAGAAAGAAGCGTCAAATAAGAAGGAAAGAAGAGGAATCAGTTTCGCACTGAAGAATGTTATAATTTACCATGTAAATGCAGTTTTTTTGTAAAGGATTATTTAACTTTGTTTTATTTTGTCATGTTTTCACAGCTACAGTTTTGGGGTTTTTTTTTTAACACCTTCAATGCCCTTGGACGAGTCACGTACGTCATGAAATCTTTTACCGCTGTGCCTTATGACGGAAGAATGTTTTAGGCATTGACTGTAATTCATATGTGCCACAGTGAAGTAAAAGTAATGTGTCATGTAAGGTACATAAAAGGAGGTGTTTATGACGAGTAGCGTACATCATAAGGCACAGCGGTAAAAGATTTCATGACGTACGTGACTCGTCCAAGGGCATCAAAGGGGTTAATTGGTTAAATCCTGAATGGTGTTTTTTGGGGACATACTGTATACTGCGCTACATCAGTGATGAACCGTTACTATTAGAGCTGGGACTTGAGCTCAGCGAAAACTTAGCCAGACACCAAAAAAGCAACAAGGCAAAGGATTTTGCAAGAGATTAGCGGCAGGCTGCTGGTAGCTGTCGATGTTGATTTTAAAAGTAACTAAGTAAATTACAGAGGGAAATTAATACTTAAGTCTGAGTGAAAAATACTATAGCGAGCGTGCAGCGTGGAAGAAGAGTCTAGAGACGGAAATCTTAGTTTCTCAATTGTTAGCCTGTGCGACTTGCTCTCGACAGCACTGGCTTGACCGCTTTATCAGCATTCACTGACACTACTGATGAATGCTACACCGGCTGGAAGGTGACTGCACTGCTGCACTGACTTGCGGCGATAAATTTTTGCTCCCTCCCACTACGTATAAATCAAAATCTGATTGGTCAATCCATCTGTCACTTCCTACACAAACATACATTGCCATGGCCTTCTGTCCCGGCAATGAAGTCCTAACCAGAGAGAGTCAGCTCTAAACTCTTCTCAGCTTAGAGACACCAAACAAAAAATCTCACTGGATAACTCGATTTTAATGTTTTCAGGACAGTAACCCTTTTCATTTCTAAAGCAAATTTCACAGAAAATGAGGCCAAATTAGAATTAGCAGAGAATAATTATCATGAAATTATGAAAGAAATTAAAGAATGAAATAAATTAAATATAATATTTGAAATGCTGATATGTTTGAGCCTTCTCTGAAGGTCTAGAAGGCCCTGACGGTTCCCCGTCTGCACTAAATAGAGTTTACTATGCCTTGTAATAAAATAGTGCCATTTTGGTTTTAGTCGTTTTTAGAGTGTGATTTTAGAGTGTATACATTTTTTAAAGTGCATATCATGGGTAAATTCAGGAACACGATCAATGTAATTCTCCTATTTTATATTAAACTTTGGTCAAATATCTGTCACATTTTGCATTTTGTGCAATTTTTTTACCTTGCGTAATACCAGAAAAATTCAGTTGAAATCAAGCCATTTGTGGCGAATTGGTCCGCCTCTGAAAAAACTTTGCATTTGGATTTCCCGGCAAACATTGATTTTCGTGACGTCACGTGCGGGACGCCTCCTTCTGAATCCTACGTCAGCGCTGGTTTGTTTATGAGAAAATGACCTGGTGGTTTTCTGCAAATTTCTTCAACGTTATCGTGTAATTATTAAAATGGTTAACAGATGTATCGTAGGAGGGTGTAGCAACACCAATCTTGATGGGATTAGTACTCATCGTTTCCCAAAAGACCGACAATGAGAGAGAAATGGGAGCGCTTGGTCTACACAGGCTGTGCACTGAAACCGTGCAAAGCTCTCGCAGCCTGCTGGCGCTTCCGCAGGTAACGTCACGAATCTGGCTCCAGACTCCCTTGGGATTTTTCCAGACACGTTTTGTTATTTTATTTTTTTCTGCTGTAGACAGATGGCCTTGTGCAAAATTACCCTTCTGGATGAGTGTGTAAAGGGACATTCTTTCATATAAAAAAAATAAAATTGGTCCAGAATATGCACTTTAAAACAGAAAAATCAATCCTGATGTAGAAGAGATTGATGATTGGAAAAATAAACACGTCTGAAACAGAAAAATGCATAATAAAATAAGTTTACTTTTCCTATATTTTCACCTAGCGCTACTGTTAATGTTTACTTTGTCTGTCACAGTGTAAAACTGTCTGCTCATTATTATATTTTTGTCTCATCTCATTATCTCTAGCCGCTTTATCCTGTCCTACAGGGTCGCAGGCAAGCTGGAGCCTATCCCAGCTGACTACGGGTGAAAGGCGGGGTACACCCTGGACAAGTCGCCAGGTCATCACAGGGCTGACACATAGACACAGACAACCATTCACACTCACATTCACACCTACGGTCAATTAAGGTGGGGTTTACATTAGACCGTATCAGCGGATCATCAGATTAATGTTTTTAAAAACGATTAGCGTACACACAGCAACGCCAATACACGATTCGCGTGCACACAGCAACGCCAATACACGGATACGCTAATCACATGACTAATTCGGCACGCAAGTTGAGAAATGTGTCAGTGCGGCTCATCGCTTCCTCCTCAGCGGCTGCGCTCCAAATCACTCCGCCCTGAACAGCGAGTGCCCTCTGGAGGGTGCGCACTCCGGCCCTGCGCAGCTCACAGAGCGCGCGAGTGAAGCGCACGAGCAGTGATTCGGGACTGAGCCGCTGTGCGCAAGTCACTTACCACTTGCAAGTGGAAGGATGGCAAGCCTAAAGACCATCATAACTACACAATGGGCAGTATTTGCATCAGTATTTGCAGTATTTTCATACTTTTATACTTTTTAATGAAAGGTGATACAAGGCGGAAGTCCGCGCCGTTTTTCAGCAGTCGCGTCACATGACCAACGCCAGCGAATCAGGAAGGTGGATGTCACAGTGACGTTGTCCAATGACGACGCCAGCTAGAGCTCAGCACAGCGTATCCGCGTATTCTCAATGTTTACACAGCACTGGACCAGACACGATCTGGATTGAATACGTGGACCCTGGCGGATTCCCGTTTCCCGGCGTTTTAATGTAAACGGACAGTGCATCCGCGAAGAAAACGAGACAGATACGGTCTAATGTAAACTTGGCCTTAGAGTCCCCAGTTAACCTAACCTGCATGTCTTTGGACTGTGGGGGAAACCGGAGCACCCGGAGGAAACCCACGCGGACAACATGCAAACTCCGCACAGAAAGGCCCTCGCCGGCCACGGGGCTCGAACCCGGACCTTCTTGCTGTGAGGCGACAGCGCTAACCACTACACCACCGTGCTGCCCATTATATTTTTGTATTTTAAAAAAATCTATATTTTTAAACGTGAACATTTTTTCAAAATTTCAAACAATTCAGAATGTTCTGGGAGTCTTGTGTGCGATTATGTTGACTGCTAACATTAGCCATGCTACCTAGCTAGCATTCACAGAATGCTAGTTACATTGTGAGTCAGACATTTCCTTACTCTTACTCAGGCAGTATTTGGATGACTACTTTTCTTTTATTGGAGACATTACCTGTTTTAAATCCCAGTACTTTTACTTTAATTAACATTTTTGGCGACTTTACCCACTAAACAAACAACATTCTCTGTTACTGAAATTTGCAGTAGCAGCTAAAAGATACACTGAAGAGCTCCTTGGCAAAGATTCTCCAGATAATTCACAAGTATCTATTAATGGTGTTTTTATGTAGTCATTTCCTGAAAATTACTGTTGCTGGATAAATGCTATAACAATTTGCATATGCGGTGGAAACAACAGTTTCTCTTCGACAGAGTTACAATGAAAAGTAGTGAAAGGAGCAGAAAGGATAAAGAGACAACAGGAACAGGAAAGGGGAGGCGCACACACACACAAAAAAAAATCTGAGCTAGAAAGATGTTAAATCTGGAACAGACGATTTGTGAGCAACACGGAGACTGACGCAAAAAAATAAAATAAAATAGTGAGAGGAGGAGAAACCCGAAACAGAAAATACAAGGTAGGAGAGTGAGCGAAATCCTGTCAGAGTGAATCACTCGCTATTTGACGTCTCCTTTGCACAGCTTGATGGAAAGCCGTATGGTACTCCCATGCCGCAGCCGGGCTCTGTCAAACACAGGCTGACACTTGGCCTATTGATGAGCAGTCAAAAGAGCAGCACGCTGACGATGTTCAAATAGAGATATCACTGTGTTGTGTGGAAAACAGAAACGAAGGCAAAAACGGAAGGTCCTGCTTCAAGTTGTTTCAGTGAACAGGACACAGATTTGGGATTGGAGACATAGAAGAGCTCTCTGAGAGCTAAAGAGAAGAAATATAGCAAGTTTGGTACTCTGTTACTTCAACAACAACAAAAAAAAGGAAATAAATAAAAAATAAACACTTGAAGCGATCGTGAATTTTGCCACCTATCTGGCTTTCAATGAGTGTGTTAGTATGAGACCCCATGCTATAAAGCACAACCTTAATAACACTTTCATAATAGTAATGCTGTCTTAGGGTGTATTCAGACCAGGATGGTTCGATAGTTCACTTGCTTTGGTCCGAACCAAATGTTTTTTTATTTTTTCATTTTGGTGCGGTTCGCTTTCACACTGTACATTTTAGTAAGCGGACCAAAATCTGTCAACAAAGCCACGCGCCCTGAGGTCGTTCAGCTATTGGTCAGAGACGACACGCGCACAAAGCGTTAAGTTCAAAAGTAGTCATGGAGGCTTTCCGTGCTGTTATTCTTTTTAATGTCATCAAAGCTATACGTTTTTTCCAGTTTTTACTGTTTTCACAATTGTGCGATTACTATGCTGTTGTACAAGTAATTTATCAACGACGACTTCAAAGGGCAAGGCGGCTACGGAGGATAGCGCTGATGAGCGCACATCATGTTGTGACAGTTCTGGTTCTTCACGCAATAGATGAATTTCTTTTTTGCGTCGCTAGTACCGCCACTTTTTGAAAGAATGTCCCTGATTTTAATGTAGGTCTGACGGAGTTTCTTCACTTGTAGCCGACATTGTTCTGGGGAGCGCGTGAACCCCTTCTCCTTCATTTTCTCACTGAATACAGCAAACACGTCGGCATTTTTGTGTGTTCTCTCCAAAAGCTCAGATATGTGGACATCTGCCCATATATCCACAAGGGTACGCGTTTCTTCTTCGGCCCACGTTTGCCCCCTACTCATTTTTTGTACTCTGTAGTCTAGCCTACCACTGGTCTGAATGACTGAACGACTGTTGTAAGGTTCCCTTGACAACCGAAACAGTGTGTGCACTTTGCAGTGGAGTGTCAAGACTCTGTTTCCCATAATGCTCGACAAACGACGGAAGCTCCCAAAGTACAAAAAAGCAAAACTGTCGGATTAGGTCCGGTCTGCTTTCACACCTCCAAAAGATCCGCACCAGGGTTCCTTTGGTCCGGACCAAGTCCGACCTTGCAGCTCGGTCTCGGTCCGCTTGTTTGGTCCAGACCAGAGTTCGGTGGTTTGTATTCAGACCGACCCAAAAGGTCCGGACCAAGGGAAATTTGGTTCGTTTGGTCCGGACCAAACAACGTAGGTGTGAATACGCCCTTAGTGATAGCGATGGTAGTATCACTTAGGAGCAGCTATGGCCTGAAGGCTAGAGAAGCAGCCTTGGGACCAAAGGGTCGCTGGTTCGCATCCCAGGACCGTATGAGAGGAGTTGAGTGAATGAACAGCGCTTCCTCTTCCCTCTGTATCATGGCTGAAGTACTCTTGAGCAAGGCACCGAACCCCCAACTGCTCCCCGGGCACTGTAGCATAGCAGCCCACTGCTCTGGGTATGTGAGTGTGCTCATTGCTCACTTGTGTGTGCTCACTGCTTCAGATGGGTTAAATGCAGAGGAGAAATTTCACTCTGCTTGAGTGTACACGTGACCAAATAAAGGCTGCTTCTTCTAGTAGAATTTTTTTTATCCCTCACATTCCATAGTATTGCCAACCGTCAGCGAAAATAACTCAAAGAAAAGCGTCCGAATTATTACCTGAGTAAAGTCTAGCAAGGTCAAGTAACACACGAGTCGTTACGCAGGATTTCAAACCCAACAGTAGCAATGATTACCGTAAAACCACTGTAAATAAATAGAACTTCTGGGTTAAATCATATCAAAGGCTTATATTTTGTCTATGAACGAGTTTTAGCAATGTGTTTCGAATTTTACATTACAGGCATTTAGCAGACGCTCTTATCCAGAGTGACATACAACATACCCAGAGGAGCCTGGGGAGCAGCTGGGGGTTCGGTGCCTTGCTCAAGGGCACTTCAGCCATTCCTACTGGTGCAGGGAATCAAACTGGTGACCTTTTGGTCCCAAAGCTGCTTCTCTACCTTTGAGGCCATGTCTCTAATTTTGATATTAGAATATTTTTTTCATCTCATCTCATTATCTCTAGCCGCTTTATCCTGTTCTACAGGGTCGCAGGCGAGCTGGAGCCTATCCCAGCTGACTACGGGCGAAAGGCGGGGTACACCCTGGACAAGTCGCCAGGTCATCACAGGGCTGACACATAGACACAGGCTACGTTTACATTACGTCGAATCAGCGGATCATCAGATTAATGTTCTTAAAACGATTCGCGTTTACACTAAAACCGTTAGCCGTGCACATAGCAACGCCAATACGCGGATACGCTCGGCTCCGCAGGCATCCTGCGCTCCAAATCACTCCGCCCTGAACAGCGAGTGCCCTCTGGAGGGTGCGCACTCCGGCCCTGCGCAGCTCACAGAGCGCGCGAGTGAAGTGAACAAGCACTTATTCGGGACTGAGCCGCTGTGTGTGAGATCCCAGTGCATATCACTTACCACTCGCAAGTGGAAGGATGGCAAGCCTAAAGACAATCATAACTACACAATGGGCAGTATTTGCATCAGTATTTGCAGTATTTTCATACTTTTATACTCTTTAATGAAAGGTGATACAAGGCGGAAGTCCGCGCCGTTTTTCAGCAGTCGCGTCACATGACCAACGCCAGCGAATCAGGAAGGTGGATGTCACAGTGATGTTGTCCAATGAGACGCCAGCTAGAGCTCAGCACAGCGTATTCGCGTATTCTGAATGTTTACACAGCACCGGACCAGATACGATCTGGATTGAATACGTGGACGCTGGCGGATTCCCGTTTCCTGGCTTTTCCAGGGGGTTTAATGTAAACGGACAGTGCATCCGCGAAGAAAACGAGACAGATATGGTCTAATGTAAACGTAGCCACAGACAACCATTCACACTCACATTCACACCTACGGTCAATTTAGAGTCACCAGTTAACCTAACCTGCATGTCTTTGGACTGTGGGGGAAACCGGAGCACCCGGAGGAAACCCACGCGGACACGGGGAGAACATGCAAACTCCACACAGAAAGGCCCTCGCCGGCCACGGGGCTCGAACCCAGACCTTCTTGCTGTGAGGTGACAGCGCTAACCACTACACCACCGTGCCGCCGCAATTATAAAATATTAGAAGAAATATGAAAATTATGAAACATTATAAAATGTGACAATTATGAAATATTTAAAGAACGTTAAAGTTTCAACACATACTGGTACCCAGAGCAATGGGCATTGCTTTATGCTACAGCACCCAGGGAGCAGTTGGAGATTAGGCGCCTTGCTCAAGGGCACTTCAGCCATGATACAGAGGGAAAAGAAAGTGCTGTTCATTCACTCAACTCCCCTCACATTTTTCCTGCCAGTCCCGGGAATTGAACCAGCGATCCTTTGGGCCCAAGGCTGCTTCTCTAATCTGCAGGCCATGGCTTTTACAAACGAGTTGTAGAATCTAAAGTGTTGGCAACAGAACGCCGTTTGAGATTCGGCTACACAAAAATGTAAAAGCAAGTTTAGCAAGCTGTATGAAACTGGAACTCGATATGATGCAAAGAAATTAACCGTAAAATATTTAAATGACGTGACGTCACCCAACATCCCATTAATGTCCAAATATTTCTGCATTGTTTGTGTAGATTTGTTTGTCCATCACTTGTGCATGCAAACTCGACACATGTTTGAACCTAACCCTAAACTTAACGCTTAATTTAAGTTTTGGCGCCCCCAGATATAACTGTCTCTAGTTAACGATTGTTTGTGTTTGAATGGTTGGTTTGAGATCGAGTTTAAGAGATTGATAAAATTGACAATTGATAATTTAAAGCTAGACAGCTTTTCAATTTCATAAAATCGGTGAAATTTAGTTCCCTCTGAAATTTGGTAATTGTGACAAATGTTTATTTCTGCAATATCTCAAAAAAAAAAAAAAAAACAGGCCATGCTGTGGCTGGGAAGTTATTTAATTTGAGGGAATTCCCGAGCAAACAATGTGCATGAAATCGCTCACTTCACACAGTCAAGCAGACAGAGGAAGTCTGTGTGTGTGCGCATGCGCAGGTTTACCTTTGAGCGTGCACTGACAGTTTCATCATTCTATCGCTAAACGAACAGCTGATCACACCGAGGTGCTCACTGACCGCCGATATTTATTAGTTTGGTCCTGCGTTTCCTTTCCTTCGTATATAACATAACGTCTTTTCTTCTCACATTCCATTACTGTAGTCAGTCTTTCACGTTTCATTCGCACACTCACGTCCTCCGTTTTTCTCTCCTGTTTCAAACTTGTATCCCGCAATGCCTTGGGCGAACAGGGAAAGCCCACCACGTCATGCATGACTCAGTATCTTGTATTGCGTCATGGTGAAGCAGGAAAAAACAGCAGTGGCTCTAAATTCATTAATTGTTCCATTTTTTTTTTTTAATTAAATTGGAAGTCTGTGATTCGATTTCAGTAGCTTTCGGTCCACTAAACAAAAATAATTTGGTGTCGGGGGAAAATTATTTTTATGAAAGAATTGAAAAATCTGATTGGCAGTCTACCTTTAACTTTTTAATTGCACTGCACTACATTGATGAGAAACACTCTTTCGTTTCTTTCTGTGTATGCAAATACTCAGGGAAATGACAAATAAAGTGAATCTTGAATCTTAATTTTTCCAAACAATGCACAAGCAAATCCAATTACTTTTATTCACATTCTCATCATATGGGGTGCCAACTTCACGGAGGTAATGTAGCATCACGCTTTTCACCACGGTCAGTCTATTACAAAAAAAAAAAAACAGTCAAAACTAGGAGGAGAAAGTAGGAGAGGAAAGGCAACATTTCAAGGCCCCGGCGTCCTGGAAACACGCCACGCTGGTCTTTAAAGGACATGGGACATGAAACATAAAAGCACGCTATATCAGTTTCTTTCCATTAAAAATATGAATTAATTGCATCAACAAATACAAAATCATCTATTAAATTCAGCAAAATCGTTATATTCGTGATGATTATATGGCATTTCTGCTCGTCTCCCGATATGCATTTTTTGCAACCGGAAGAGCCGCTGTCACGTGATCATACGTCACAAAAACTTTCGGGCACAGCACAAGCGGGTAGATGAATGGAGAAGTGGATGACAAGAAAATTGTTTTTATAGTCTTTAAAGTACATTGAACATCATGGTGTATTGTGCTGCTTATGGTTGCAATAATTCCGATGGGAAATGCCCTGGAGTAAGTTTTTTTGCGTTCCCCAAGGACCCGAAGCTGAGGAAAGTGTGGGCTCACCTGCGCATGCACAGTAGGCTTCGCGCATGCGCAGTAGGCTTGGTAGGACAACTTTACAGAACACCTGTTGAAAAAAACTTTGCACCTACTGTTTCCCACAAACTGTATTCGGACCATTTCACTGAGGATTCTTTCAACATTAATACTCAGGTACTGAGCGATATTAATTCATGAAACAGGAAGCATAAGGATGAGAAAAAAAAACAGTTCAAATCGGGAAGCCGCGCACACCTGCGCCAGGCTGCACAAATGCGCGCAGCTTCCCGACCCAAACCGCCTCTCTCTCATCCTTACACTTCATGCCTCATGCTCCATGAACCAACATCGCTATATATATATATTTTTTAAATCGGATCTGCGCGATTCAGCCGTGAAAAAGGCGGCATCCGCCGAAAGGCGCGCTGTTTGCATCCCTGCACGGAGGCCAGGGGACAGGGCAGGAATATTTTTGTTGATATGAGTGATCCGGTGCGATTTCGCGACCCCCCTGTTGAAGACCTCTGCGCTAAGCGACTGAAAGCCGAGGTAAGGATTAGTATTATAATTTTGGGTGTATCAATTATTGATTATCATAATTCTGACTCGTTTCGCCATTTTGAATGTTTTCATCTCGGACTCTGGAAGCATTGCATCTCAATCAATCTCGAAAAATATCAGCAAAAAAAAAACTAGCTTGCAATGGACTTTAGCTAGATCTATGATGAACTTTCAATGTATGATACAAAAATAATACTTCTTTCAACAGATCATTAGCCTTTGAGCAGAATTGTTTTTAACTTACCAGGAAGTGTTATCCAGCCGACCGCTTTCAGTTTCATGAGGGCTGAATGAACTCTCACTCTCAGAATCATCTGACCCGTCAGAGTAAAGACAAGATCCATGTTCATGTGAATTTCCAGCTATCGGTTCGAATTGATAGGGTCTAACTTCACATCTCTGTGAAACATCGGGAATATCACTGTCGATGGTGTCCATTTCGGTAACCTGTTTACATTAGATTCCCAAGCGCTGGCTCCTTGGAAAGTTTTTGTGACGTCACGGGTCACGTGACCACCTAGCTCATTAACGAATCCTTGTTTTACGCTGATGTATAGAAAAACTTGAATAATGTGATGATTTTCACATTTTTGACACCCTGCAGTGATTTAGATGGCATTTCTTATGTCCTTTATACATAATTATACCCAGGTAAAAATCTATGTCCCATATCCTTTAAGTGCTTCATTCAAACTACACAAGCACTGCTACTGGATCAAAAGCAGGCTGCATGTGTTCCAGAGAGTGCCATGAAAACAGTGTTTATGCATGTGCGCGTATACATGTGGGCTCTTTTTTTTTTGTAAGTGAGAGCATCCATATCAGGATCTGCCAACATGTAAGCGAGAACTCCATGCCTGAGACGTAACATCTTGCAGCTGCTCAGTTTGTGTGTGTGTGTGCAAGTTGGAGAGAAAATGAGAGAGAGAAAGAAGCGAGGCTGTCAATTATATATACACATACACACACATACTCTCTATGTGCTAGCTTTAATCACTGAGAATGTATAGCGGAGATATAAACAGTGCCATGTCGGTACCCAGGAACAGCCCCGAGGTTGAAAGTGCGGCTGTCGGGAACGTCACGATACTTACTGATAACGCAGAGCAGACTTTAAAACGAACAAAAAACTAATCTCACATGTCAGCCTTCATCAAAGACAATGCCACAAAATCTTTAGCATTTAAGATCTTTATTTCCATTTATGGATTTAACAGCCACTAAAAATCTCTTAAAGCATGTTATTCGGTTACCGCGAGGAATTTTTCAGGATGTACGCTAAAACTAGAAGTGAGGAATCCAAATCTGGATCATTCAACATGTTTTGGGGTAAATGGTTGTCTCCAAAAGCGCCATTCATAACTCCAGCTGCACTATCATTATTATTCCACAGGTGTCAAACTTAATTTCTGCCCAGGCCACATTAGCCTTTTTGAGTGCTTTCAAATTACCATACACTATCGAGCCAATTCATTTTCCTGGTGTATAATTTATACCACAGCGCTGTTAAAATCTCAGATCTGATTGGTCAGACTGTGTCGATCTGTTTTCTATTACAGCAGCTCTTACGATAGTGCTTGTTGTAATTTCGACGACAGATTTAGAATAATTATTTGGAGGATTTTCCCGTAACAGTATTCCCCGTCATGCTTTATTGTTCACCTGAGACACAAGTTACAGTAAAAATCTATCAGTAATATCAGAAAACACAGAGGTAACAGATAAGAAACGTCATATTATATTATATTATGGCGGCACGGTGGTGTAGTGGTTAGCGCTGTCGCCTCACAGCAAGAAGGTTCTTGGTTCGAGCCCCGTGGCCGGCGAGGGCCTTTCTGTGCGGAGTTTGCATGTTCTCCCCGTGTCCGCGTGGGTTTCCTCCGGGTGCTCCGGTTTCCCCCACAGTCCAAAGACATGCAGGTTAGGTTAACTGGTGACTCTAAATTGACCGTAGGTGTGAATGTGAGTGTGAATGGTTGTCTGTGTCTATGTGTCAGCCCTGTGATGACCTGGCGACTTGTCCAGGGTGTACCCCGCCTTTCGCCCGTAGTCAGCTGGGATAGGCTCCAGCTTGCCTGCGACCCTGTAGAACAGGATAAAGCGGCTAGAGATAATGAGATGAGATGAGATGAGATGAGATGAGATGAGATGAGATGAGATGAGGTGATTAATGTGGGTTTTATCAATTAACATATAAAAAAAAAGTTGCTTCAGAAATACAACCCCAATTCCAAAAAAGCTAGGATGCTGTGTAAACTGTAAATAAAAACATAATGCGATAATTTGCAAATCATGGAAGCACTGTATTTCATTGAAAATAGCACAAAGACAACATATCAAATGTTGAAACTGAGAAATTTTATTGTTTTTTGAAAAATAGATGCTCATTCTGAATTTGATGTCAGCAACACTTTTCTAAAATGTTGGGACAGGGGCATGTCTACCACTGTGTTGCATCACCTGTATTTTTAACAACACTCTGTAAACGTTTGGGGACTGAGGAAACCAACTGCTATAGTTTTGAAAGCGAAATGTTGTCCCATTCTTTCCTGATATACAGTTTCAGTTGCTCAACAGTTCGGGGTCTCCTTTGTCGTATTTTGTGCTTCGTAATGCGCCAAATGTTTTAAATGGGAGACAGGTCTGAACTGCAAGCAGGCCAGTTTAGCACCTGGACTCTTTTACTATGGAGTCACTTGCACATAAATTGTTGCACTGTTTGCCTACGCAGTCTTTCATAGAGCGGTGAACCCCTCCCCATCTTTACTTCTGAGAGACTCCGCCTCTCTGGGATGCTCTTTTTATACCCAATCATGTTACTGACCTGTTGCCAATTAACCAAATGAGATATACTGTATTTTTTTTTTTTAGCATTACACAACTTTTCCAGTCTTTTGTTGCCCCGTCCCAACTTTTTTGAAATGTGTTGCTGTCATCAAATTCAAAATGAGCTCATATATTTTCAAAAAACAATAACATTTCTCAGTTTCAACATTTGATATGTTGTCTTTGTACTATTTTCAATTAATTATAGGGTTTCCAAGATTTGCAAATCGTCACATTCTGTTTTTATTTATGTTTTACACAGCGTCTCAACTTTTTTGGAATTGGGGTTGTAATAACGCTGTCTATGCTGTGAGAGTTTCTCCCGTTGCTGCTGTAAATACACCCTGATATACTGCATACATGGGCCATTCCTTTCAACTTTAAACTGTTCCTGCTTTCCAGTAGGAATAGCATATTTAGCTTTGTGCCATAATAGTGATGTAAAGTGTAAGTAAATTATTTTTCCCTACATGGCTGTCAAAGCTTCTTTATAAAGAAATCACTGGATTATCTCCACTAGGGAAATATACACTGGGTCTCCCACGCCTCTTCAAACGTGTGCTTTTCATCAACATTTCTTTTTTCCCCCATATCTTTGTAGCTGGCGACTTTGGGAGAATAAGGCTAGTTCTGCGTTAGAAGAGATCTTTATATTATGCTAACACTGCTATAATGTGAACAGGCCTGGTAATGACATACTACAACATTACCTTTCATACATTTCCAAGGTCAGTATGAAATGAAACAGCAGGCCGTGTAAAGTTAGCAGAGCCTGAAACAGCAGCTTATAGCCATAGAGGCCTTTGTAACAGAGCTGCAGAGCTTTAAAGGCCATTCCGTAGTAAAGTTGTACAGCCCTATAGGTCCCTCTTTGCTAGATGTGCACAACCCTAAACATATTTTATTACTAGAAAGAGCCTTAAAGATCCTTCCCTATAGCGGTCAGTAGCCATAGAGCTCTTTATTAAAGGCTCCTCTGTATTAAAGGTGTCCAGTCATATAGGCCCCTTCTTATTAGGAGTGTACATCCCTGAAAGTCCCTCTTTATTAGAAGTGCACAACCTTTCACAAGATCCCTCTGTGCTGCAGCCAGAGCAACGGCTGGGTCAAATATCTGAAAAATGTATCACGATAAAACGTTTCATTTCAGTCAATATCGATAATTATTATACATACAGGACACTTTTTCAATGGAATAAAAATGTGTTCTATTCCCTTCTAGCAGGTTTCATTCATTTCATTTGGTTTGATAGCATGCGATATCGTTAGCATATTGCTTATCCTACGTGTATTACGTCACTCTACCCAATGGAGGATGAGCGTTGAATATGGCTTACAATATTGCATGGTTGTCAAGACAACATGACGTCACATGTCAGAGATGTAAAACTTCCGTGCTAGCGAGCGACTGTGACAATTTGTAAACAAACATGGCCGCCGGGTTTGCGTCGCTAAATACGGAAGATTTTGAGAGAATTTTGAAAGAGAAAGACGCGTTGAACACCTGAAAGGAATTTGTATGTATAATAATAATAATAATAATAATAATAATAATAATATTGACTGGCTTTTTTTTCTCATCTTTGATTCGTTCAGTATCATACAGGCTGAATGGAATATATCTGATATACCACTCAAAGTCAGTTAATATTATTTAATTATTGTTTTGTTTTCAAGTAGAGTTTTTATTTCATCCTTGGTTGGTGCAGCAGCACGCTCCGCCATTTTGTTTTTCTCGACTCACGGTATATGAGCTGATATCCTTGTAGTACAGTAGCCAATCAGAGCACGCAATTGCTCATATCCAGTGAATGTCGAAAGAATAATAGACTTTACTTGGGTGAGCCGCCCAGAAATATTAACAGCCACTTAATGTAGAATTTGCGACCTATTTTAGCAAATAAATATGAAGAACAAGAATGTTATATGAGCGATAGATAAATAATAATAAACATAACAGAATGTATCGCTAAAAGGAACTATGCTGTGCTGAAATGATTGGCCAAATATCTGAACATACGAACGGCGAACTTTGCACCTTACGTGTTTTCGTCAACATTACCATGACAACATGGAGCGCGCAAGTCCAGTCAGCACATTCAGCTTTGTAATAGCACTTTTTTTCTAACCTATTGAACTGATTATTAACAGGACATTAATGGTCCCTGGACATTTCATTATATTTTTGTGTCTGTAACAAAAATTAATAGACAATGTTTTGTTTCTATTATCAGAAATCGCAGATAGAAAATTTAAAAGCCTCCTGTGGTTGTCGTTGATAGATAATATGCACGAGTTCCCGAGCACTGCAAGCAGAGCAAGTTTCAATCCACGAAAGTCGAGCAAATTCGAATGTGATGACATGAGGTAGAGTGTTTTCGTGCTGGCAGGTAATGCAGGCTACCACCACATGTATATTTAAGACCTGTGGGAAACACTGCTCATTTTCTCGCTCCATGCTGTTTCTGTTGTTGTTGCATGTTGATGGTGCAACCGAACAATACATCTGTTAAGTGATTGTCTGTTTGCATGTCACTCGTAGCTCGCTCCATTATCAAAGGATATGACAAACTAGTTTATAGTTTATGAGCCAGGAAGGGAAAACGCCTGGGGTTTGTTAATGCAACTGAACTTTGCGTTCATTATGTGCTTTTCCGGCAGTTTGCATTTAATATGTTTAAGTTTAACTATTGAACATTCTATCAAACAATTTTCTAATTGCTACTGATGAAGTGTCTATAAATGATATATTGCTATTGTTTTATCTCCTAGGCCTACCCAGACCCATAGAGGCCTTTGTAATAGAGCTGCCAGGCCTTACAGGCCACTCATCAGTAAAGTTATACAGCCTTATAGGTCCCTCTTCGCTAGATGTGCACAACCCTAAAGGTCTTTGTGACTAGAGTTGCAAAGCTTTAGAGATCCTTCTCTACACCAGCAAGTAGCTATAGAGGCCTTTATAATACGGCTTCAGAGCCCTAAAGGCCACAATGTATTAAAGCTGTAAAGCCCTTAAGGCTCCTTAAGGTGATGACATCCCTGATTGCCTGTCTTTATTAGAAGCATACAACCCTAAAGATCCATCCTTACTGCAGCCAGAGCCATAAATTCCCCCTTGTAGTAAAGTTGTACAGCCTGTTAGACCCCTCTTTACTAAAGCTACACAACCCTAAATGTCCCTCTTTCTTCACTAGAGATAAACAGCCCTACAGGTCCCTGTATACAGGTACTTTACTATACCAGCCAACAGCCCTAAAGGCCACTTTGTAGTAGATATGTACATCCATAAAGTCCCTTTTTACTAGAGATGTATGACCCTTAAGGCCCCTCTTGACTAGAGATGTACAGACCTAAAGGTCCCTCTTGACTAGAGGTATATAGCCCTAAAGGTCCCTCCATACAGGTCCTTTACTATAGCAGCCAACAGCCCTAAAGGCCACATTGTAGTAGATCTGTACATCCATAAATATACAGAACCATTCTTTACTAGAGATGTCCAGTCCTAAAGGCCACTTTGTAGTAGATCTGTACATCCATAAAGTCCCCTCTTGACTAGAGATGTACAGCCCTTAAAGGCCCCTCTTGACTAGAGATGTACAGCCCTAAAGGCATCTCTTGACTAGAGGTGCACAGCCTTAAAGGTCCCTCTCTACAGCTGTCAATAATCCTAAAGGAATTTGTCACTGAAATCGTAAGCCCCACCAGCCAGTCTATACTAAAGTTGTACAGCCCAAAAGGCAAATCTTTACTAGAGGCATAAAGCTATAAAGGTTCCTCTTTAACTACAGAGCCCTAAATGTCCTGCTTTAATAGAAATTCATAGCCCTAGAAGTACACAGCCCTAAAGATCCCTATCCACAGTAAAAAGGTGTAAAAGCCCCTTCCTATAACAACCAACAGTCCTAAAGTCCACTTTGTAAAAGAGAATCAGAGTCCTAAAAGTCACTCTGTGGTAGATCTGTATACCCGTAAAGGCCCTTTCTTAACTAAAGCAGCACAGCCCTAAAAGTTTCTATTTACTAGCAGTACAAATATCAATGCTGCTATTTATAGCCACAAGCAGCCCCAAAGGTCACTCTTTACAACAACCAGCTGCCCTAAAGGCTACACTGTAACAGGGCCTCAGAGCCCTAAAGAACACTTGGTGGTAGAGCTGCACAGCCCTAAACACCCTTTCTAATCTAGCAGCACAATCCTAAAGGCCACTCTTATCAGCAATACAGCCCTAAAGGGCCCATTCCAAAGCAGCAAGCAGTTATAAAGGCCACTCTGTTCTACAAGAGCACACACCTAAAGACCACTCTCGAATGGAGCGCTCTTCTACTACAGCTGCAGTGTCCCCAAGGACACACTTGTAGTTGAGATTAAGGCCCGTCCCTTAGCAGCACAACTCTCAACAGCCCTCTAGGCAATGCTTTGATATGTCAATGTGTCTGCCATATTGGAAAGGACTGATGTGACTGTAGGCCAATGGGGAGATGCAGGTCTACTGTAATAAAATCCCAGATGTAATAAATGTTTGTACATTGCAAGTAGTGTAAATATAAATAAACATACACTGTTGCTTTTTGTGGGGAAAAAATACACAACTGGACAGAAATGACCCTAAACCAAGCATAGACACAAATATCATCAGATTCTACAACTAAAGGAAATAAAATCACAAAGTGTAAATGCAAATAAGCCGCCTGGCCAAAAGCCAGAGACAGTCAAAGAGGCTGATCCTGCTAGACAACATTCATAGTAGTCTTCTGGTGTGATGTGTCAAATAAGCAAACAGTTCGGTCAGTTGTTAAGCTGAAAGCAATCGATATGAAGTACAAAATGCACAGTGTGCATACAATATGTCTTTTTTTTTTTTTTTAATGACTGGTTAATTCTGCCCTGAATATCATAAGCAAATATTTAGGCTAATAATTTTTAAGCATTTGTACACAAAGCACAAAATTGTAAGACAAGTGCATGTTTGCCAGAGAGGGTGTGTCACATTTAGGCAAATTTACTCTCCGACAACTGTGATTTTGATGGGAAAAGTAAACATGCATGAGTGATAGGGACTTTATCAAGATTTGCAAACAATGTTCTACTTCATGCATGAGAACAACTGACACAGCATATCTCTCAAAAGCTAACCAAACTGAAACTGAAAGAAGAAAACGGAGGAAATGTTGTGTTTCCTCTGAATGTCATTCGATCTACATGACACAAACACGAGTGTGAAAACGATTCCTAGACATTGCATTATGTTGTATTTTATGCAACTCTTCCGGAATAATGAACTCAAATGCATGTTGTGTCATGTGACACCATCACATGCATGTAAATTTATGTACCAGATCTGCGATGATGGAGTGACGAGTAAAAATATAACAACATTACGTATGTTTTTGAGTGTGTGTGTGGAAACAGTATGTATCAGAGCTAAGGGGTTTCGTTGAGTCTATGGCACACTTTGGCACTCTCTAAACGAGTGCTTTACTGCTCCATTGACTGAACAGTCGAGCGGCCCTTTTGTTATCGTACCAGGTAAGCAAACACAAACGTCTCCATTCATAAAAAAGCCAACAAGCGGTCTCCAAAGAGCCGGCTTCAGAGGGAGCCTGTAAACTGTCACAGCAGTGAGTTTATGATTAGATACACGAAGTCTACTATGCCGCTGAGAGAAGCCGTTTATCACGCTGGGGATATACTGAATAATACAATCCAAACTGAATTTTACAGTCAGATTATAATGGCACTCTTGTTAGAGTATATTCACCTACCCTTGCTGCATGCGTAATTAGGTGCTGTGTAATTTCTATACAGCTTCACGCTATTACATTGTACTGCAGCGTAGTGTTGTGTATTGCTGCTAATTAGACTTGTACAAAGGAGTGGTTACTAAGTAGTACATGCACAACGGTGTCAGGCAATTATAGACAGAAGGAAAGAAATGAAAAGATATAAAAGCAGGAATAACAGGTCCTCAAGCTTGGGAACTCAAATACAGGACGAATCTGTCAGACCTCCCTTTGATTACAGCTCCCTAGGAATCGCTGTCAAACAACTGAAAACAAGTGAGATAATCGGACAGAAACACATCACTGGTCATACATTCAGAAGCCCAGGTAGTATTTCGCAAAAGATCAAATACTAGTGACTGTTAAAAGGTTGATCAGTGATTGTTTGTGGAATCCCCCCCGTGTGCTAAGAGTCCTCATGTGTAAAGCACAGAGAGAAAAAACAAGTGAATTTTACTTCCTTTTACAACAAAGCACATCGAAATGGGCAATTCTTCAGCAGTGACGCCAAAATTATGAAATTATTAAGACTGCCTTAACTTGTCAGCTCAGTGAGCTTGCTAAAGTATGGAATCCAAGGCAAAATGTACTGAAAACCATATTTAAAATCCATCCATCCATTATCTATAGCCGCTTATCCTGTTCTACAGGGTCGCAGGCAAGCTGGAGCCTATCCCAGCTGACCAATACCCCTTTTCCACCAAATCAGTTCCAGGGCTGGTTCGGGGCCAGTGCTGGTACTGGTTCACAACTCATTCAACTTGCGAACCAGCTGAGAACCAGTTTGCTTTTCCATAGCTCGGGGTGCTAAGGGGAGCCACGTCATTACGTCACTGTATACGTCAGTTACGTCGCTGCGTTTGCATAAACCTTGGCGCGAACATCGAAGCAACAACAACACGGAGAAGAAGAAGAAGCAGCAACAACAACAATAATGGATGACTTTGCGTTTGTACAGCTGCTGCTTCTGGCTTTACGGTGCATCATTCAAAATGGCACCCTCTCGCGGTCTTGCTATTGTTGTTGGTCTTAACAACTCCACCCCCCCGCTGACGTAAGCAGTTCTTTCCTCTAGCCCAGCAAAGAGCTGGTGCTAGCCTGGAACCGGTTTCTCTGGCCCAGAGCCAGTTCTTTGTCAGTGGAAACAGAAAACCCGGTTCCAAACTAAGCACTGGCCCCGAACCAGCCCTGGAACTGATTTGGTGGAAAAGGGCTATATGGGTGAGAGGCGGGGTACACCCTGGACAAGTCACGAGGTCATCTCAGGGCTGACACATAGAGACAAACAACCATTCACACCTACAGTCAATTTAGAACCACCAATTAATCTAACCTGCATGTCTTTGGACTGCAGGGGAAACCGGAGCACCCGGAGGAAACCCACACAGACACAGGGAGAACATGCAAACTCCACACAGAAAGGCCCTCGCTGGCCGCTAGGCTCGAACCCAGGACCTTCTTGCTGTGAGGCGACAGTGCTAACCACTACACCACCGTGCTGCCCCTGTATTTAAAATCATCACCCCAATTATAACAATATCCCTTCAGAGAAATCTTGGTTTGAATTTTAAGAAGTGAAAGTTCAGTTTTTTCTGACATAATTCTGTTCCTGACTTTTCTTTCCTCATAAAAGATTCTACGTTCAGAGTTAAACATAGCCAATTTTTCTCTGCTTTTTAGGGTCAAAAGTTACCCCATATAGTGTGAAAGTTTTATTTAATACCATTTATCTTGAGTACTGCAACTAAAAAAAGATACCACGTTTTGCTGTGAATGTAATTCCGTTACCGAAGAACGACCCAAATACAGTACTGGAATAAAAATTTACTCCTTGTGTTAAAATACTGTAGTCAATATTATATTTAACCAATTTGTATTTCTAGCCAATCAATTATCTACACGGGCGGCACGGTGGTGTAGTGGTTAGCGCTGTCGCCTCACAGCAAGAAGGTCCTGGGTTCGAGCCCCGGGGCCGGCGAGGGCCTTTCTGTGTGGAGTTTGCATGTTCTCCCCGTGTCCGCGTGGGTTTCCTCCGGGTGCTCCGGTTTCCCCCACAGTCCAAAGACATGCAGGTTAGGTTAACTGGTGACTCTAAATTGAGCGTAGGTGTGAGTGTGAATGTGAATGGTTGTCTGTGTCTATGTGTCAGCCCTGTGATGACCTGGCGACTTGTACCCCGCCTTTCGCCCGTAGTCAGCTGGGATAGGCTCCAGCTTGCCTGCGACCCTGTAGAAGGATAAAGCGGCTAAAGATAATGAATGAATGAATGAATGAATTTTCTACACTTCATCATAAAATCATTTAACACAAATATTGCGTTAAGATTCAGCTTTAAAAAAAAAAAAGGCAATACACACAATAGTGTTTCCAACCTCATCTCTATTTACAATATCTGCAGCGCCTGTATAACTGTAAACCACAAGAATTCCAATACTAAACTTGTCATAAACTGAGAACACTTTCAAAAACCTGTTGATGGAAACTCGCTCGTAATGGAAGCCAAAAAACAGTTGTTGAACTTCGTCAATAAATGCTTATGGGAAATGTGTTTTTTGCGACTACATGTTTATGAATTCTGAAAAGTATGCTATAAATGAAGCTCTGAATCTGTGTCATTTGTCCTATGAAAGGTGTGACTGGTTTATTAAAAGGAAGGATCTATGGTTGAGCAGGTCTGATGCTGCACAGATGCCACAAACCTTTCGGAAAATTTAAGCAAGTAGGCCTGTTTGGTTTACGCTGAGGGGAAAAAATGTAAGCTTAGGATCAGAAAGACACAAAAGTCAAACACTGTCGTGCTCTCATGAGGAACAAATTATATAATCTTAAAAAATCATAATAATCTTTCATTTAAAAAAATTAGCCACTTGTAAACATTTACTGATGGACAAATACGCATAGCCTACCATTATGAAGTAAACTAAACGCTTCTTAAGAAACGTCTTCATCCAGAATAATCACACGTACACTACGGGCACGGTGGAGAGAGATTAAGTGCTGATTAAAGTGAGATTTTCTTTGATAAATAAAACCTCATCATAAGCCCTATTCTTACCCAATACCATTGCTGACAATAGTAAAGAACACAGTATTTGCATGAGTTTAAATAAATTATCTTGATTGTGTCTTTCTGTTCTGTTCTGTTCTAAAACACACAGAAAGCAGAAGAGGAACTGGTTATCTCATGCCATCCTTGGTCCAACAAAGGAAAAAGACAACTGTTTTTTTCTCAAGAAGGAGGAAGACAAACTTCCTGCTGTTTCATTGGCCTCACTTTGGTGTAAAAGGACTTTACAAATGGTTTAAGCCATTGGAATCAGGTTAACCTGACTGACTGCATCTGCTTTGTCTACGGATTTGTTTTCTTTTTTTCATCACGCTGTGCAGAAGCTACGCTAACACCACTGCATATGTGTAAATAATATAAAAAAATAAAAAAATATGATAACCATATTTGATAACCATACAACTAAATATCATGTTTGAGGTTTAATGCTTTCAAAAAATATAAGTCCTACAATGCAGAATTGAGGCCTAAAATAAAAATAAAAAAAACATTAAATAAGTGGAATTTGAAGATTTGTTTCTGTGGTTTTGTACATCACTGGAATCCAATCCTGTAAGTGTGCAAACTTGGTTTTATTTCTATTAATCTGTTGAGGATTAACAGAAATAATGTCAAGAGAACTACCAATAAGTATCCCAACAACATCCAAAAAATCTTTTAAAGTTTAGGTTGTTTAGCTTCATAGCATATATTACCTCAGCTCACTCGAATGGCGCCATAGAGCCATTACCTCGACTTGTGTGGTTAGCATCATAGCTACATTATCTCAGCTTGCTTGGTTAGCATCATAGCTACATTATCTCAGCTTGCTTGGTTAGCATCATAGCTACATTATCTCAGCTTGCTTGGTTAGCATCATAGCTACATTATCTCAGCTTGTTTGGTTAGCATCATAGCTACATTATCTCAGCTTGCTTGGTTAGCATCATAGCTACATTATCTCAGCTTGCTTGGTTAGCATCATAGCTACATTATCTCAGCTTGCTTGGTTAGCATCATAGCTACATTATCTCAGCTTGCTTGGTTAGCATCATAGCTACATTATCTCAGCTTGCTTGGTTAGCATCATAGCTACATTATCTCAGCTTGCTTGGTTAGCATCATAGCTACATTATCTCAGCTTGCTTGGTTAGCATCATAACTACATTACCTCAGCTTGTTTGGTTAGCATCATAGCTACATTACCTCAGCTTGCTTGGTTAGCATCATAGCTACATTACCTCAGCTTGTTTGGTTAGCACCATAGATACATTACCTCAGCTTGCTTGGTTAGCATCATAGCTACATTACCTCAGCTTGTTTGGTTAGCACCATAGATACATTACCTCAGCTTGTTTGGTTAGCACCATAGATACATTACCTCAGCTTGTTTGGTTAGCACCATAGATACATTACCTCAGCTTGCTTGGTTAGCATCATAGCTACATTACCTCAGCTTGTTTGGTTAGCACCATAGATACATTACCTCAGCTTGTTTGGTTAGCACCATAGATACATTACCTCAGCTTGTTTGGTTAGCACCATAGATACATTACCTCAGCTTGCTTGGTTAGCATCATAGCTACATTACCTCAGCTTGTTTGGTTAGCACCATAGATACATTACCTCAGCTTGTTTGGTTAGCACCATAGATACATTACCTCAGCTTGCTTGGTTAGCATCATAGCTACATTACCTCAGCTTGCTTGGTTAGCATCATAGCTACATTACCTCAGCTTGTTTGGTTAGCACCATAGATACATTACCTCAGCTTGCTTGGTTAGCATCATAGCTACATTACCTCAGCTTGCTTGGTTAGCATCATAGCTACATTACCTCAGCTTGTTTGGTTAGCACCATAGATACATTACCTCAGCTTACTTGATTAGCATCATAGCTAAATTATCTCAGCTTGCTTGGTTAACATCATAGCTAAATTACCTCAGCTTACTTGGTTAGCATCATAGCTAAATTATCTCAGCTTGCTTGGTTAACATCATAGCTAAATTACCTCAGCTTACTTGGTTAGCATCATAGCTAAATTACCTTAGCTTGTTTGGTTAACAGCATAGCTAAATTACCTCAGCTTACTTGGTTAACATCATAGCTAAATTACCTCAGCTTACTTGGTTAGCATCATAGCTAAATTATCTCAGCTTGCTTGGTTAACATCATAGCTAAATTACCTCAGCTTACTTGGTTAGCATCATAGCTAAATTACCTTAGCTTGCTTGGTTAACATCATAGCTAAATTACCTCAGCTTGCTTGGTTAGCATCATAGCTAAATTACCTCAGCTTGCTTGGTTAGCATCATAGCTAAATTACCTCAGCTTGTTTGGTTAGCACCATAGATATATTACCTCAGCTTGTTTGGTTAGCACCATAGATACATTACCTCAGCTTGCTTGGTTAGCATCATAGCTAAATTACCTCAGCTTGCTTGGTTAGCATCATAGCTACATTACCTCAGCTTGTTTGGTTAGCACCATAGATACATTACCTCAGCTTGCTTGTTTAGCACCATAGATACATTACCTCAGCTTGCTTGGTTAGCATCATAGCTACATTACCTCAGCTTGTTTGGTTAGCACCATAGATACATTACCTCAGCTTGCTTGGTTAGCATCATAGCTACATTACCTCAGCTTGCTTGGTTAGCATCATAGCTACATTACCTCAGCTTGTTTGGTTAGCACCATAGATACATTACCTCAGCTTGCTTGGTTAGCATCATAGCTACATTACCTCAGCTTGCTTGGTTAGCATCATAGCTACATTACCTCAGCTTGTTTGGTTAGCACCATAGATACATTACCTCAGCTTGCTTGGTTAGCATCATAGCTACATTACCTCAGCTTGCTTGGTTAGCATCATAGCTACATTACCTCAGCTTGCTTGGTTAGCATCATAGCTACTTTATCTCAGCTTGCTTAGTTTGCACCATGGCCTACACCAGCTCATCTGCTTAGTGCCATATCATTCGTGAGGGGTTTTCTTGTTGTTGTTGTTTTGTTTTGTTTTAGGTTGTTTTTCCCCCCCAAAAAAATCCAAAGTAAACCATAAAAGTGAGAAATTAATTGAACATTGGGGTAATTTATGTTTTCAGAAACTATTTTCTGGGAGTATTTAATAATTTTTTAATTAAAAAAAACTGCTCAAGATCTTTTGACTTGTTATAAAAATCACTTTTAGCCTCCGGTAGTTTACCAGGACAGTATTATCTCTGAATTGTACCTGATATGATTGTTCCTTAAAATGTATGCAACCTTGATTTAAAAATGTGACATTTTTTTTTAGATCATTGCACGTGAAAGCAGAATTAAAAACCCTTATCTTGGTATCATAGTATTAATGCGTTATCTGTTTCAGATTTTCTCATCGCTGTACACTGTCACACTGATAACTGTCACACCCATATATTTGGGGCACAAAGAAAGGCTGTGAGTCAGGTGTGCAGCCCGGCACCACTAAGCCTCTCGCCTCTACAGGGCATTCTGTGATGGGAATATGGTGCTGCAAGGCGTAGCAGGGATGTGGCCCTACAAGGTAAGAGTAAGCGACCTAATTAGAGCAGTTTGGTGTCCCTTGGGCAGAGCGATGGATGGATCTGCCAGTCAAGAGATTCACCTTTCACAGAGGGAGGGGCTGGCCATGGAAACGAGCCAAAGTGTGACAAACAAAGCCGCCTGGAACCCTAACATTTGCACAAAGATACAAGTCAAGGTCCATAAAGCAGCTTCCTCTAAGGACTGGCTACCCTAAAACACTATCCCTGTTTAGCCTGAATTATTAACCAGGCAAATAAATAAAGCAGGGCCTCCTTTACCAGATTCTCTCCTGTGTAACTTAATTAACTCTGACAGGCATGGAAAGGAAGAAGAGAGAAAGCGAGAACAAGAGAGGAAGGGTGGAGGGGAAAGAGAGGGAAGTAAAAACAGTTGCTAGGCAACATATAACATCTGTAAGACTTCAGCAACTTATTCAATTTTCAAGATTCAGTCTCCAGGGTTACAGCAGACAGATAACATTGCAGGCTGTTTAGGGATCCTTTTTTCCGATTGACTGCAAATTACAAAGAGACGTAATTCCTGATCTTCACCGTTCTTCTCACATGCCTCCAGAGTACAGTTTCTGACACCTGGTGCTCATTTTTGCACTCATTCTGGAAAAACATAAGCATTTCATGACTACCCGACTATAAAATCTGACTGTAAATTCATACTGGTTAACAGTAATCCAACTAAAGCCCCGGTCAGAATAAGTGCTGAAGGTTCGGAGAATTTGTTGAAGTTTGATTCGAAAGGTGAGGAGGGAAAACAAGCTGATGTGGAATCACCGGCTTGTTAGGTAGTGTAATATTCCACAACTGAGCACACACACGTAATCAAGTAAGTGCATAAAAATGGCTATCTAAGGGGTAATAAGACTCTAACATAAACAGCATCCTAATTGGGCCGTATTATCCATATAGATCCTTTAACAAGACCTGTATTCCTGGCTTGATAATACAAATATCAGTGTGGACTTTAGTAAGTAAGAAATAAAACATAATGGCTTGTGCTGTTATAGAAAAATAATCAACAACAACCTGACATAAAGTGAAGAAACCTCACCACCCTGAAATTGACTATTTTCTTATAACAGCTTTGGGACCAAAAAGGTTGCTGGTTCGATTCCCTGGACCAGCAAGATTGGCGTAAGTGCCCTTGAGCAAGGCACCTAACCCCCAACCGCTCTGGCAAGAGTGGTGGCGTACCTTGTGTCTGATTAGCCAAAGAAAAACTGATGATGCGATTATCAGTTCGGGCACTGAACCTGAGAGACTGAGACTTATAACAGCACATTTCATCTGTTTACTTGGACAATGACGTGTCAAAGATTACAATTTTTAATTTATTAACGAAAAGAACGTTGCACTTTTAAACCATCTATAGTTGCATTTCTTGTGGAAAGTCTGCAAGACAAGCAAGTTATGCATCTTGCACAGTAGTGCAGTGGTTAACACTGTCACCTCACAGCAAGAAGGTTCTGGGTTCGAGCCCAGTGGCTGACTGGGGCCTTTCCGTGTGGAGTTTGCATGTTCTACCCATGTCTGCATAGGTCAACTGGCTGCTCTAAATTGCCCATAGGTGTGAATATCTGACCACGAGTAGTATGATGGCTGCCAGTGGCGCTTTTGTATGCCTTCGACTCACCCATGTTGAGCTGTATCCTTCATAATTCAGCTATTCTGCTGTAAGAAAGGATGATTCCAGCACTACTGAACTCATGGAAATGACGCTATATACGTCCATTATCAATTATCAGCTGTTATAGCAGCTATATAGAGTCGTATCCTCACCTGCCTCTATTTTTCTGTCTTGAAGTTAATATGACAAAAAAACCTGAGTTTGTCATGATAAACCTGAGACACCTGAAGTCCTCTGCCTTGAAAATATCCCCAAGGTGGAAAACTTACTGACTGTTATAAAGCACTATCACTGGAGACTCCTTCCATAAACATTAAATAAACATTTTCTTACAGAGAGCCTCAGCATAATCTGTTTATTAGATTAACCAGAGCGGCACAGTGGTGTAGTGGTTAGCATTGTCGTCTCACAGCAAGAAGGTCCTGGGTTCGAGCCCAATGGCCAATGTGGGCCTTTCTGTGTGGAGTTTGCATGTTCTCCTTCTGTCTGCGTGGGTTTCCTCCAGGTGCTCCGGTTTCCTCCAAAGACATGCAGGTTAGGCTAATTGGTGGCTCTAAATTGGCCATAGGTGTGAATGGTTGTTTGTCTCGATTGCCCCTTTTGCACCAAAGCAGTTCCAGGGCTGGTTCGGGGCCAGTGCTTAGTTTGGAACCGGGTTTTCTGTTTCCACTGACAAAGAACTGGCTCTGGGGCCAGAAAAACTGGTTCCAGGCTAGCACCAGCTCTTTGCTGGGCCAGAGGAAAGAACCACTTATGTCAGCGGGGGGGGGCCGAGTTGTTAAGACCAACAACAATCGCAAGACCGCGAAAGGTCGCCATTTTTAAGCGACGAGAAGCAGCAGCTGTACAAACGCAAAGTCATCCATTATTGTTGTTGTTGCTGCTGCTTCTTCTCCGTGTTGTTGCTTCGATATTCGCGCCAAGGTTTATGCAAATGCAGCGATGTAACTGACGTATACAGAGACGTAATGACGTGGCTCCCCTTAGCACCACAAGCTATGGAAAAGCAAACTGGTTCTCAGCTGGCTTGCAAGTTGAACGAGTTGTGAACCAGCACCAGCACTGGCCCTGAACCAGCCCTGGAACTGATTTGGTGGAAAAGGGGTATATGTGTCAGCCCTGCGATGATTTGGCAACTAGTCCAGGGTGTACCACGCCTCTCGCCCATACTCAGCTGCGATAGGATCCAGCTTGCCTGCGACCCTATAGAACAGGATACACTGTAAAAAAAAATATTTGTTGTTTTAACTTAAAAAAGTTAGTGCAAGGGCTGCCTTAAAATTTTGAGTTCACTGGAATTCACATAGTAAGTTAAATTGTTGTGAACTTACTATATTAATTTCAGTGAACTCAAAATTTTAAGGCAGCCCTTAAGGCAACCCTTGCACTAACTTTTTTAAGTTAAAACAACAAATCATTTTTTACAGTGTAAGTGACTACAGATAATGGATGGATGGATGGATGGATGGATGGATGGATGGATGGATGGATGGATTGATTAACCAGTTTCGGTTATGTGCAGCATCCACCATATAAGTCCCTGTGAACAATAAGCAGCTGATGCTCTTTTATTGAAATTTTTATACTGAAAGTACACAAAATACTATCAAATCTGTAACAGGAGGACAAGTTGAAATGTGGTGGGTGAAACCCAACTCAAAAACGTGGGAATTTCAGACCAGTCAATGAGCAAGTCTCAACCTGCCATGGGCTCTTCCCAAGCCTGCAGTGTGTCATTTGCCAACAGAGTGGGTGTGGCCTTCAGTTCAGCTGCTAAAACTGTGACTGAATGCACCTCCAGAAGCTAAGCCTGACATGCTAATGACTCAGTTATTACACCCATATTCATTGTGGTACACTGCTGATCAAGTTTGCTTGTCATATTATCTATGATTCAAGCGCTTTGGGGTGATCTATGACCTGTGTAATTAGGCAAGGCATACTTTATTCATAGCCATCAACATAGCCATGTTACAGTTCTTCATGGGGCTTTCCATGAGTCAGGGGTGTGAAATTACAAATTCCTACTAAATCTTTGTTACTAATTCAAAATAACTTTGGCAGTAATACTTAGCCACTAAAAAAAAAAAATCACGCATGGTGCAAATGCCATATTAAATGTAATACTACCTAATCTGTATTGCAGATTCATTCAGTCATTCATCTTCAGTAGCCACTTTATAATAGACAGGTGGATCCATAGACTGTCCTGAAAGGTGGGAATATGGTGTAGATGGGTACTGCAGTCTATCGCACACAGACATTCACACACCCGTTTAGACCATGAACAGTTTATAGTCACCCAATCCATCCCAATCTACCGGCATGTTTATGGGAAATAGGAGGAAACCAGAGAACCCAGAGGAAACCCACATGGACACAGGGAAAAGATGCTGTACAGACAGTAACCCGAGCTCAGGACCAAACCAGGGATTACATCATTTGGGATATTTCCATTCATTTAAAAAGTAAGCAGTGCCCTTTTACTACTGGTTAGCACTGTCGCCTCACAGCAAGAAGGTTCTGGGTTCGAGCCCAGTGGCCAACAGGGGCCTTTCTGTGTGGAGTTTGCATGTTCTCCCCATGTCCTCCAGTTGTTCCGGTTTCCCCCGCAGTCCAAAGACATGTTGTTAGGTTAACATGGGGTAGCCATGGCCCGAGGTTGGGTTGAAGTGCCCATGAGCAAGGCATCTAACCCACAACTGCTCCCCAGGTGCTGTAGCATAGCTGCCCACTGCTCTGGGTATGTGTGTGTGTGCACTCATTGCTCACTTGTGTGTGCAATGTGCCAGATGGGTTAAATGCAGAGGTTAAATTTCACTGCGTGCTTAAGTCTGTGCTTGAGTGTACGTGTGACAAATAAAGGCTTCTTGGCTTCTTTAGATCCTCATGAATTTTTAATAAAAACAAGAACTAGCGAATTCTTTAAATACCCTTTATAATGACCTCAAACCAAAGCATCCCTATTGTGGTGCAAGAGATTTTCTGCTATCTTGTTGAGCACATAGTGTAAAAAGTGCTCATCTCAGTCCTTCACTAGATACCATGGTATCATCCCCTGTGTCAGATTAAGCTCTGGAGACTGTAGATGAGGCCTTTGTATGATGCAATTCAGTTAAGGCGACTCCACCGGATGAAGTCACTGCAGCCGGAGACTGGCAGGATCCAATGAGACGCTCAGATTTAGAGCCATCAATACAACTTTGAAGGGCAGCAGACTGTCGGCGATGCCGAGGACAATCGCCATCCGTTATCTGGGCTTCGCGTGTGTGTGCCTTCCTCTCTGCCAATTCTTCTTCCACTACTCCCTTGTGTCGCACCACGCGCAGGAGCACCAGTAGGCTAAGAATAGCACACACAGCTGGTACTGCAGGGCTTACATATTTCACACTCAATTCGACTCCTAAATATCAGCCACACACAGATACACACGCCCATACCCAAGGACCAACACAACGGATGCTCTTTAAACATACTTCAAGCCCTTGACAAGCTTGGGTTCTCCATGAGCCCCAAGATCCATCATTTTACAAAGAAGGATTTATTCCTCTTTTTTTCCCCAAAGCTTCCATTCCTCTTAATCATTGTGCTTGGGCAGGAGGAGCTAGAAGGCTTGTTAATGGATCAATTTCTTTCTAGTGTACTAATCTGTAAGAGGCGTTG
This sequence comes from Neoarius graeffei, assembly GCF_027579695.1. NCBI lineage: Eukaryota > Metazoa > Chordata > Actinopteri > Siluriformes > Ariidae > Neoarius > Neoarius graeffei. Next base: position 11,937,989 of record NC_083596.1, on the reverse strand, counting down.
GTGCTTGCAGAGTTGGTGATGAATATTATTCCTCAGGGAATTATTATGTATAATACCGCTTTCAGCCATCCTCTGAGGTTGGTGTCTATAGAGGACAGCATGGTTACATCCAGATGGATTATTTTTATGGACAGTTGGACACCGTGTTTATGTTTAGCATGAATAATTTATAAAACCCAAGATAATAATTAGAGTATCTAAACTTATTTTGTATAGTCATTATAAAGGCATTATACCTGCTGATTTATACCTTTAGCTCGAGCTTCCTTTTTTTTTCCTTTTATGAATGATGCTCCTTTTTGTATAAAAGAACTAAAACTTTGACGGTCTGAGCAGATATTAGAAAAGCTCCATGGTGGCATTTGCTGTACCCCTGTAACCCAACACCAGGGAAGCCCTGGCAGTCTGGGGACACAGCCGAGGCCTTCAGGTTTCCTGTCCCACTGCTGGCTAATACCAAACCTCCACAAATCTCAGTTATCTAAGGGAATTCCTTCCAACATTTTTCATCTCCATGTCCTGTTCACTTTTTTTTTTTTGTCTTGCTGGCTGTGTCGCAGAATTGCTTCCAGCCTACTCACAGCTCACTGTCTGAATACGGTTTGGTTAATAAGCGCCTTTTAGCTGATCACATTATACTGCCACAATGACAACACTTCATTACTAACATTTCAGTCAGAGCCACCCTGTTATATCAGACCACAAAAATCATCCTTAAAACCATACAAATCCTTCAAAATGTGTATTTCCACCCGGAACGAATTGCACGTTTATCATTATAATTAATATGTGCTCTTTGTGGTGTTTAAGATTTATTTCGTAATGAAATTCTGAGATGACATTTTTAGTTTGAGCTTCTTTCACCAACATGTTGGTCTACTTTCAATTGCATTACATTACTGATAGTGGCACCATTAGGAATTCATCTCTATCTAAAGAGAGTGATGCAGCAGCACTTTAGTCCTTTAGTCTGTCCAACTCTCATCTGTTCTTCTGTACATCCCCAGAAAAGAGATCAGCTTCGAAAGCTTCAGCGTTCATGCTAACACCACCATCAATTCCATTAGGCTAGTCATCTCGTAGATCGCTAACTAGCCAAGCCGAGTCTTTGTCGTAACTCAGCGACACTGCATCATACAGACTTTGGGGACTTATTTGTGCCACTATTTCTATACTGAAATTCTCATTAATATGACTTCTCATTAGCCAGGTTTCCATTGCAGTTTTGCACAAGATATTTTAAAAATTGCGACAAAACACAATTGCGAATGGCGTCTGTTTCTATTCAGTGATGTTATGTGATTAAAGCTGGGTTTTCTCCTCTCGTGATTGCTTTTACAGCGCACTCTGTTTTCAGGAAAGTCGCATTTCCTTTCCACTGGCTTTACATGTCATGTGACTTAAATGCGAAAAATATGTTTCTGTGTCAATTCTGCGAAATATTGCTTTATCGAATCGTCTGAAGAATCACTTCGTGTGAGCGTATTTTTTTTTTGCAATATGTGCGACTTTGAAATTCATGTCTTTCCATTACTCATTTTTAGTTCACAGTTTCAAATTGCGCATTAAACAGGTTAATTACATCAACAATGCAGCTAATGGAAAATGATAACTGAAAAAAAGAAGCTCTTGCTTTTTTTTCCCTTGTTTTTCAGAGCTAACAACAAAACATGAACATTATTACTTCTTTCTGAGATTGCTGGATGTTTTTTTTTTCCTGAAGAAACAGCACTGTAACTGAGCCTGCATAAAAGTATAGAAGTAAGAGAAAGCAAGAGATTCAACCATGAAATTAGTGCCAGAATCTCTGAATATATCACAACAGTTGAAAATAAATACAGTATAAACAATATAAATGGTTCCTTTAATACACTTCAAATGTGTCTATGTATAGCACATCTTCAGAAGCCTGTGAACACATGTGTACGTTTTTCAGGCGCGTATTTTCCCCTTCACTTCATATTTAAGTGGTGACTACAACATGAGTCAGGGCAAAGCTACAGAAAGAGAGACAGCTCCTTTCATACTGGGCCCGGGCCTAAGCTCAGGAAATACATATCACACATAATACTTTCCTAAAGCGAAAACAGATTCCCCAGCTCTCTCTCTCTCTCTCTCTCGCTCTTGCTTTTCCTTGCTCTGATTTTTTTTCTTCTCTTCCTAACAGCAGAAAAAAATAGCTCGGGAGCCGGACAACATTCTTCAAGCTTAAACCAATGCTCTTTTTTAAGACTCGGCCATCGTGTTTTTCTATCGATGGTCAGAGTTTTCCACGTGATCCAATTTACATTAGAATAAAGAGCTCTCTTTCCAACAGCTGAGGTTTCTCTGAAAGGTTTCATCTGTGTATTTCTGACCACTGTTTTTTTTTTTTTTTTAACTGTATTCAGTAGTAGGTTACTCAATAGTTTACGGAGGAATGTTAATCTCAGTGTCCTTCAGTAATCTTACTGTATATTTCAACAAGTGAATATATTAATATCAAGGTTGTTATATCCTATCATATCTGGGAGTCTTTTAGTTAATATGAAATGAACTCACAGTTCATCACTTTGTGTCAAAATACAATCGTGATTATTTGAAATATGGAGATCGGCTTCTTATAGTAATTAATACACACTGCACATAATACAAACAACGCCGATTCAATGGCAGCAAACAGCACTAATGGAATTTTCTTCTACGCTAAAAAAAAAAAAAAAGGTCAGTCACTGGCTAAACCTCTCATGTTTCCTCAGGCACTGAGCATTTTTAACTTCACAGGAAGCTTAAGAAAATAAACTGGGCCATCCCATACATCTTGGCCATGTCTTTTAAAAAGGGGCATGACCTTATAAAAAGCTTGTGATCACGAGCGAGTCAGATCAGGGGTGTCGATCTTTCTTTCCATGATCACTCCAGACACACTTCGACGTGGAGCTCGTCGTTTGCCAATTCCCCAACCCCAAATCACACGTCTTTCCTGACGTTGACTCAAAGCGTTTGCCGAATCGCTTTTGGATTTCTCTCAAATCCCTTTAATCCACGGCAGCTCTCATAATAACAACATGACACGCTGAGTGCATCAGTGTATCAGTGCATCAGTGCATCATACAGCGCATATTTACACGCATGGAGGATGATGATGATGCAATTTACACACCCTGATTGCACGAATAAAAAAAAAATCACACTGGAAGAAATTCGGGATGCAAAGATATGACACGACACGAGTTTCTTTCCTTTCAGGAGGATGTTAAGCAGTCGTGACCTCTATAGCGTGAGGGAATTTGGCTTGGAATAGCTGTCCAACCCAGTGTGTCACTTTTTCCTTTGTAAACTTGGATACAGTGGTGGGTTTTTTTTTGTTTTTTTTTAGTAGGCTGACAAGCACAGAACATCATCATTATTATTATTATTATTATAAAAAAGAGGGCTTCACAAAAAATGCCTCAGTATCCAAATATGAGGTTTAAATGAACATATTTACGTTGCGTTTCCTAATAAACAAAATTGAAGATTTATAAGATCACGAACCTATTTCGAGTCACTTTTGGACGAATACTAAATTCAAGCTTGATTTTTTTATTCTCTTAGCAGATTTCTATTAAAAAAAAAAAAACAGCCTAAATGCTTAAAATCAGCAAAAGCTAGAAATGAATTAAAAAATGTCTAGAAATAGTTTTATTGTAACTGTAATTGTAATAACAGGAAACAGTAGGGGGGTGAAATTGGATTGCATTCAAGATGTTTTCACTTGCTCGTCTATAGTATATAGATTTCATTTTTGCAGTGTAGACTGGTGGCCAAGTTTAGACTAGCCTACTCATTAGGAAGTCTAGTAAACACTAGATAGCAGACATATGAAAACAGAATCATTTTCAAAGCTCAATTTCAGCTCCAAAGGCGTCCAGCTCGCGTGGCCCTGGTTAATGATTATCTAATAAGACCAAGCTACCAGAAAACTGCTTCACCTTTGTACACTAGACTGAAGAAGAAGGCTCCATCCTGATCCTAACCATGCTCCCTTCTTTCCACCTCGAACCCTTGCGCAGAGCAGAGCACAGAGTGTTTGTGTTGGTGGTTGAGTATATATATATATATATATATATATATATATATATATATATATATATATATATATATATATATATGATTATGATAATAATAATAAATGCTACTATACCAGAGAGAAAAGGTTGGAATGGCAGTCCTCGAGGCTTGCCCCGTTCGCCACCCAGTTCGCTGCTGTAGTCATACTGGTCCGCCGATGGTTTCCTCAGTGTAGGGCATGTCGAAATCCTTGATCGATCTTCAGCTTATTAGGATCGAGCCCACGGTGCCCAAATGGTTCCGTGTTTAAAGAAAAAAAAAAAACCAGCAACTACAGGATCCTTGTGTATAAGGCTTGATTTCTGTATGAGGTTGGATTTATTGTTTTGGAGGAAAAAAAAAGGCGTGATGATGGAGAAAAGGTGTGTGTGTGTGTGTGTGTTATATGTGTAACGGAGAATCCTGTCCTCATGCAAATCGATTCTTTGTTTCACTGATCCGGATGTGCGCGGAAACACCGGGCCGAGCGGCTCTCTCAAACCGAACCATTGTCCTGTCCGAGTCTAGCGCGCGCGGTGTGGTGTGTAACCGTGGTTTCTCAAACCGAACCGGGAGACACGACGAGCCGCGTCCATGCCAGATTATTTCCTCCTTTCTTCTTCTTCTTCTTCTTGCTTGATTGTTTTAATCATTAAAAAAAAAAAACAGCCACCTATAATAATAATCACACTGCTGCTGCTGCTGCTGTAATCCAGTAGTACAGGGGTTTGTTTTGTTTTTTTGTTTGGTTGTTGTTGTTTTTTTTTCTTCTGGTTGTCTTCTTCTTCTTTTTCTTCTTTTTCTTCTTTCTCTAAAAACGACAAAATCCATCCGATTGTCTGCTAAATATTGACCATCGGCAAGTCGCATAAGAAGTTTCCCATAATCCCAGTGACACGTTTTATTGAGCTGTCTCGGTTAGGAACAATAAACAGAGCGCGAGAGAGAGGGAGAGAGAGTGTGTGTGTGTGTGTGTGCGTGTGTGTGTGAGAGAGAGATCCACAGCATTCCGCGCGAGACACCGACACGAGGGGGGGGGGAATATATATATATATATATATCCGTGTTTGTAATATATATATATATATATATATATATATATATAGCCTAGAATTGCATTGCCTTCTTCTTCAGCACGGAACCGTTCCGGTCCTGACACACACACACACACACACAGATCCACGGCATTCCGCGCGAGACACCGACACGAGAAAAATAAAAAAATATATATCCGTGTTTGTTTGCAATATGATTTTTTTTTTTTTTTTTTTTTTTGGATATAGCCTAGAATTGCACCGTCTTCTTCTTCAGCACGGACACTGTGTGGTCCTGACGCACACACACACACACACACACACACACAGAAGGAATGCCCAAATCTCCGTTTCACTTTGTAGCAACACACACTGCAGGGCTAAAAATAAAGCCTGACCCTTTCCGATCCGACCCGATCCGATCCAATCCCATCAGTCACGATATTCAGCTTAAGGATGCACGATCCAGGAACAAGATAACAACAACAACAACAATAACACAATTCTGCCTCAGTCGAAAGAAAAAGTTCTCAGCGCCACCAGGAACAGAGCAGAACAACAGAGAGAAAAAAAAATCTTCCTTCCTTTTTCTGTTAGATCATTACGAAACGTCCTCTCTCTCTCTCTCTCTCTCTCTCTCTCTCTCTCTCTCTCTCAGATTTCTGCTGGTCTCAAGTTGCTTTGTTTCACATCCGATCAGATTTTAAAGCGCATTTTCCAGCATTGCCTGTTGTAGGTTATGATTGCAGGCTGTTTTTGCTCTCAAGCAAGCCTGAAGTGCTGAACTGTAACCTAATGAAACCAGAGATGTGAGTAGAAACATGTCGAGGCTGGTGCAAAAAGAAAAAGACTTATTATGTGTGTGTGTGTGTGTGTGTGTATCCTTTAATTGCGCATGCATGGGTAAGACAGTATAGTATAATTGCGCGTGCATGGGTAAGACAGTAGTATAATTGCGCGTGCATGGGTAAGAGTATAGTATAATTGCGCGTGCATGGGTAAGAGTATAGTATATTTGCGCGTGCATGGGTAAGACAGTATAGTATAATTGCGCGTGCATGGGTAAGACAGTAGTATAATTGCGCGTGCATGGGTAAGAGTATAGTATAATTGCGCGTGCATGGGTAAGAGTATAGTATATTTGCGCGTGCATGGGTAAGACAGTATAGTATAATTGTGCGTGCATGGGTAAGACAGTAACACTGGCAAGTTGAGTGTGTTTGTAGTGAAAGGTATGCAAATTAGCTGTGTGTGTGTGTGTGTGTGTGAGAGAGAGAGAGAGAGAGAGAGAGAGAGAGAGAGAGTGTGTGTGTGTGTGTGTACAGTAGCTGGAATATTCTCGCACTATTCACGCATAGCTATGTAATGGCGGCCGCCAGCCTGCCAAAGAGACTCGCTTTCCCATTTAACCAAGTGGAGCGCTCACGTGATCAAAGCGCACTACCGTATTAAACAGTGTATTAAAATAATGCACAAAAAAAAATCCCTCCAACAAAAATAGCAACCCATTTTGACCTTGCATACTGTCGATATGAAAGCCAGTCTCGAGGCGCCAGGTTTACTGCTCTGATTTAGTTCAAGGGATTACATCAGTGTACTTAAATATTTGATTATAGGATTTGCTGAAGGAGAAATGTCCCAATTTCTTTAACATTAACCGTTTCCCTGCATGGACTCTAGCACACACACACACACACACACACACACACACACACACACACACACACTTCATAAATGTATCATAATAGCCTATAATTGGTGCCCTTTCAGAGACTGGTTTTAAAAATGACCAGAGGTGGACAAAGTGCCCAACTTCATTACTTACACTACCGTTCAAAAGTTTGGGGTCACCCAGACAATTTTGTGTTTTCCATGAAAAGTCACACTTTTATTTACCACCATAAGTTGTAAAATGAATAGAAAATATAGTCAAGACATTTTTCTGGCCATTTTGAGCATTTAATCGACCCCACAAATGTGATGCTCCAGAAACTCAATCTGCTCAAAGGAAGGTCAGTTTTATAGCTTCTCTAAAGAGCTCAACTGTTTTCAGCTGTGCTAACATGATTGTACAAGGGTTTTCTATTCATCCATTAGCCTTCTGAGGCAATGAGCAAACACATTGTACCATTAGAACACTGGAGTGAGAGTTGCTGGAAATGGGCCTCTATACACCTATGGAGATATTGCACCAAAAACCAGACATTTGCAGCTAGAATAGTCATTTACCACATTAGCAATGTATAGAGTGCATTTCTGATTAGTTTAAAGTGATCTTCATTGAAAAGAACAGTGCTTTTCTTTCAAAAATAAGGACATTTCAAAGTGACCCCAAACTTTTGAACGGTAGTGTAATGCTGCTTTTCCACTACAAACGCGGCTGAGCCGTGCCGTGCTGAGTCGAGCTGAGCGGGGCTGTTGGAGTTGCATTTCGACTACAACCGCGCTGAACCGTGCTGGCTGGAAGTGGGTGGACACATTGGGTGGAGTTAGCGAAAGTGGGTGGACGTCACGTGATGTCGTTAAGCAGCGCAAACAGTGACATCAGTGACAGTGGTGGAACAAGTCAGAGCCGGGCCGGGGGCGGGGCAAATGACCGGGCCCTTTATTAAAGCTTATCATAACATCATTTTAGGCTACAAAATGTCCGCAACTGCGGTGTTTACCAATTTCAACACTACCGGGTGCAACTATGTTATTTAGTACATCAAGTCCTTCAAATGAACATGTAACTCAGAAACAAAAAACATTAGGATACTGTACATGGCTCATAATAAAACATCAATAGCCTATACTGCGCACATTATTTGAAGGGCATACGAATGAGCGCTCAGAGGTTGCAACGGTGACAGGAAGAGTCAGAAATAAAAGGAGAGCGGTGCAAACCTCACTGAATGCACTGTGTTTACCAATTTCAACACTACCGGGTGCAACTATGTTATTTTGTACATTAAGTCCTTCAAACGAATGTAACTCAGAAACAAAAAAACATTAGGCGACATACTGTACATGGCTCATAATAAAACATCAATAGCCTACTGCGCGCATTATTTGAAGGGCATACGACGAGCCTTGCGCTCCGCGAACTCGTCCACGATGCTCTGTATGTCACTGATTCAGTGATCTTTTAAGCGGTAGTCTCACGACCCGAATAGTAAACAATAAACATGGAGGACATGGTGTCGTTAGTGTTGCTGGTCTTGGTGCTGTGGCTTGTTGTCACCGACAACGCCAACAGATACTGGCAAGAGCGTATAGATGAGGCGAGGCGCATAAGGCTTCAGAAATTCTCGCAATTCGTAATTATTCTTCTTCCGGGTTTGCGGTGTTTACAGATCCCAGGGCTCGCGGGGCGTGTGTGGGCATGTGAGGACACGCCTCCTCACCAATCAGTGCACGGGGGAGTGTCTGCTCACGCCCCCAGCCTCACTCGGCACGGCTTGGCTCGCTTCAGCCCCACTCCAAAACGGTGCGAGTTTTAGGGGCTAAGCAGGGCTGAAACGAGCTGAGTCGTGCTGGTTTTTGGTAGTCGAAACGCGAGCTGTGTCGGGCTGAAGTGAGCTGAAGCGAGCTGAAGTGAGCTGAAAAAGGGTAGTGGAAAAGGGCCATAAGTCAAAGTACAGATCCTACTGCTCAAATGTTACTCCTATACAAGTGAAAGTTCTCCAGTCAAATTTTTACTTAAAGTACTTGCTTTTAAAAATACTTAAGTATTAAAAGTACATTTTCTGTCAACGCATTGTTGACATTGTATTGCTACAATGCTTACAAAACCTAACGCTGTTACCAAAGATAGAATTCACAAAATGAACACACGCTGTGCCATCATGGTGGTTTAACGTTAAAGTGCATATCCTGGACCAATTTCGTGGGTTTTTTTATATGAAAGTATGTCCCTTTACACACTCATCCAGAAGGGTAATTTTGCACAAGGCCATCTGTCTACAGCAGAAAAAAAAATAAAATAACAAAACACGTCTGGAAAAATCCCAAGGGAGTCTGGAGCCAGATTCGTGACGTCACCTGCGGAAGCGCCAGCAGGCTGCGCGAGCTTTGCATGGTTTCAGTGCACAGCCTGTGTAGACCAAGTTTAGCAGCTAGCGATTTTGCATTGAAATATGGAATTGTCATCTGAGCGCAATGTTACTTCACCTTTGGATGAAGAATATAATGAGATGTCAGGATTATTTCTTACCCTGGCAACAGTCAACTTGTGAATTGCCAATTGTCTTGGTCTTTTTCTCAGCTCTGCTTGGTCCTCAGCTTCAAGGGCCTCAGTGGATACGGAACTTCACCTTCTGCCAGGGGAGACGAACACAGCTGGCTCCTTTGGTGACGCTGACACAGATGGAGACTGTGTTGCTTTGGGCATTCTGACAGATGGAACTGCGTCTTTTTTCAGATCAAGTTGCCTCGCGAAGTCCACTTCCCACTGCAAATAGTTCTCAAAGTTGTCGGGCCTTGTGAAGTGAGCACCGCAAATAATGCTGTAGTCTGTAGCATGTAGCCAATTTTTCTGGGTGCCTCGCACGAAGTGCTCCCATTTCTCTCTTATTGTCCGGTCTTTTGGAAAACGATGAGTACTAATCCCATCAAGACTGGTGTTGCTACACCCTCCTACGATACATCTGTTCACCATTTTAATAATTACATGATAACTTTGAAGAAATTTGCAGAAAACCACCAGGTCGTTTTCTCATAAACAAACCAATGCTGACGTAGGATTCAGAGGGAGGCGTCCCGCACGTGACGTCACGAAAATCAATGTTTGCCGGGAAATCCAAATGGCAAGTTTTTTTCAGAGGCGGACCAATTTGCCTCAAATGGCTTGATTTCAACTGAATTTTTCTGGTATTGCGCAAGGTAAAAAAATTGCACAAAATGCAAAATGCGACAGATATTTGACCAAAGTTTAATATAAAATAGGAGAATTACATTGATCTTGCTCCTGAATTTACCTGTGATATGCACTTTAAGCTAGCTCGTCAGTGAAGTTCCACCTGACATACTAGCAAACACTCTTTTCAAACTCGAAATCATATTGGATAGCTCACGCTACTAGAAAAGAAAGATTTCTACATTCTGTTTATTTGGCAAGATTATGCTAAAACATATTTCTGAAAGGACTTCAGATAAGTTAACATTATTCGTGTTAGCGTAACTTCGTTTTTACATGCTAACTAACAGTGTCCAAGTTAACTAGCTATGTGTAAACATTAGCCGTGGACAAGGCTACGAGAACTTGGCAGGCAAATCCATAGAAAGTCATTTGACTAATCAGACTGCATAGCTACGTTTGCAACATTATCGCTAGCTCTAAAAGCACAGATGACTTCACTGCAAGCTTTCTCTTGGAATAAAACGTTTACATCCCTCAATATGCTTCCGCAAGTCGGACAGCGAGTTTTTGTAGGCCGTGATGTGGTTCGTTTTCAGCAAACAAAGTAAACATTTAAAACAAAACGAAACTTTAATCCTTTCAGGAAACTGAAACATGGGCTCTAGGTAAAGCCATGAGTGCGTGCATTCGCCAGAAGATCCACCTCCTTCCTTTCTGCCATCAACTGATCGTGTTAAATAATGCTGCGGAGAAATCACTGAACTTGATTTTATACAGTCTATGGATGTGACGCGACCCTAGTGATTACTGATAGACTGTCTCAGTGTCACCTGCAAAAAAAAAAAAAGAAATCGCAATTTAGAAAGCAAAAGAAAAAAACATCCACTTTCAAAGCTGCTTCATAGTAACGAGTAATGAGGACCTTGACAGAAATGTAGTGGAGTGAAAAGTACAATATTTGTCTTTCAAATGTAGTGAAGTTAAAGTCAGAAGTTTCCAAAAAAAATAACACTCAAGTAAAAGTACAGATACTCAAAAAGTGTACTTAAGTACAGTACTCAAGTAAATGTACTTCGTTACTGTCCACCTTTGGAAATGACACATAAACAAACATTTTCTTGAACAAAAAAATAATTCTCAAGAACTTTTCTAAAACATGTACACACCTAGGGGCATAGAGCGTACCACTTGACCTTGCATGGCATATGAGGAAACCCGCACAAACACGGTAAGAATATGTGAAACTTGACACAGAGAGTAACTCTCGTGATCAAACTGGGGACCCCAGAGCTGTGAGGTGACAATACTACCCACTAGTGTTGTAGTCAAGGCCACCTAAACCGAGACCAAGACCAGAGTGTATCAAGATTGAGATAGGACTAAGACTTTAAGGGGTTGAGACCAAGTCAAGACCAAGATCAAGGCAGAGCGAGACCGACCCTGTGTCCGAAATCGCTCAGTCGTTCACTACTCCCTACTCCTTATATAGGGAATTACTATATAGAGGACTATATAGTGAGCTCATTGGTAAAATTAAAAAATGCTTTCGGACACTAGTCCGTCGCGCTTGTATTTATGTCATTACTATCGCACAATGACTGAGAGTTGGCCTAGTGGTTAGTGTGTCTACCTCTTGATTGGGAGATTGCGAGTTCTATTCATGGTCAGGTCATACCAAAGACCATCATAAAAATGGTACCTACTGCTGTCTGGCAAGGCACGCTGCAATACAGATGCGAGTGGGGGGTCAAACTCTCGCGGTTACCAGAGGACTAGCCCCGCACTGTAACCCTAGCTATGTAACAGGCGAAAGGCTATACAGAAACGGAGATCGGCACCACCCTATGCGCCACATGGCATGGGAAGGACTTTGATTTGACTTTGACTGTTGCACAATTGAAACGTGCCAGATCTCAGCTGGGTGGTCGTTTTTCAAAATAATAAATGCATGTATGGTGGCACGGTGGTGTAGTGGTTAGCGCTGTTGCCTCACAGCAAGAAGGTCCGGGTTCGAGCCCTGTGGCCGGCGAGGGCCTTTCTGTGTGGAGTTTGCATGTTCTCCCTGTGTCCGCGTGGGTTTCCTCCGGGTGCTCCGGTTTCCCTCACAGTCCAAAGACATGCAGGTTAGGTTAACTGGTGACTCTAAATTGAGCGTAGGTGTGAATGTGAGTGTGAATGGTTGTCTGTGTCTATGTGTCGGCCCTGTGATGACCTGGCGACTTGTCCAGGGTGTACCCCGCCTTTCGCCCGTAGTCAGCTGGGATAGGCTCCAGCTTGCCTGCGACCCTGTAGAACAGGATAAAGCGGCTAGAGATAATGAGATGAGATGAGACATGCATGTATTTCTGTGATAAATCCATATTATCCTGAGCGTATTTCCCACATTAATCAATACAAAGTACCTGCATCTTTCAGTTCTTTTAAATCAAGGCTGAATACTTTCTTCTTTGCCGCTGCCTTTTATTAAATCAAATTTGAGGCTTTTAATTTGATTTCTTTCAGCGTGACCACAATGCATGATGGGAGACATTGCTTTGGTTAGTGATCATCAGTTGTACACTACTTTTCGTGATGCATTGTGGGATACTTTGAATGCACTATATAGGGTGCAAATAATCCTCACTAAGGTTTCGGACAGCACTACAAAATGGCGTCCTCACTATATAGTGAGTAGGGAGCGATTTCGGACACAGAGCGAGTCAAGACCAGGACCAAACCAGTGGGTGTGAAGGAGGGTGGAGGGATGGGGAGGGGTGACAACCGTTATCAGTAATGACAATTTTGAATTAGCAATGAGTCATGTTATTGGTCACATTTGAAGCAGGAGGTTTTACATCCAATCACAGTAACAATTTGTTAACAAATAAATCAGACAGTACATAGTGAAATCCCTGCAGCTGTGGTCTTGACCGATCTTGAAATAAAATCCCATAGAGTCCTCTGTGTCTGAGACTAGACCAAGCAAACATGCAATCAATTTCGAGACGAGACCAAGACCTTCAAAAAGTGGTCTTGAGACCTATCTCGAGTACTACAACACTACTGCCTACTGTAACTGTACCAACTTTCAGCAAATCATCCTAGAGCACATCATTCATTCATTCATTCATTTTCAGTAAGCACTCAGTAAGTCCTGTTCAGGATCGTGATGGATACACAGCCGGCCTCAGAAACACTAGGTGCAATGGGGGAATATGATTGCATAAACTAAAATTTACGCCCAATGATTCAATAAATATCACTCAGATGCTTTTACGGAACAAAAATATTCTCATATGAATTTATCTTGACACTCCTAAAAATGTCTCTTAAACATCTAGCTTATTATTCAAATATCTCATCTCATTATCTGTAGCCACTTTATCCTGTTCTACAGGGTCGCAGGCAAGCTGGAGCCTATCCCAGCTGACTATGGGCGAAAGGCGGGGTACACCCTGGACAAGTCACCAGGTCATCACAGGGCTGACACATACTGTAGACACAGACAACCATTCACACTCACATTCACACCTACGGTCAATTTAGAGTCACCAGTTAACCTAACCTGCATGTCTTTGGACTGTGGGGGAAACCGGAGCACCCGGAGGAAACCCACGCGGACACGGGGAGAACATGCAAACTCCGCACAGAAAAGCCCTTGTCGGCCACGGGGCTCGAACCCGGACCTTCTTGCTGTGAGGCAACAGCGCTAACCACTACACCATCGTGCCGCTCTTATTCAAATATTATCTCATCTTATTATCTCTAGCCGCTTTATCCTGTTCTACAGGGTCGCAGGCGAGCTGGAGCCTATCCCAGCTGACTACGGCAAAAGGCGGGGTACACCCTGGACAAGTCACCAGGTCATCACAGGGCTGACACATAGACACAGACAACCATTCACACCTACGGTCAATTTAGAGTCACCAGTTAACCTAACCTGCATGTCTTTGGACTGTGGGGGAAACCGGAGCACCCGGAGGAAACCCACGCGGACAACATGCAAACTCCACACAGAAAGGCCCTTGTCGGCCACGGGGCTCGAACCCGGACCTTCTTGCTGTGAGGCAACAGCGCTAACCACTACACCACCGTGCCGCTCTTATTCAAATATTATTAAGAAATTAATATTAAATATGCACTATATACAGATATACATAAACTAATAAGATTATCTTAAAAGACACTTCTTCATGTCTTAAAGTAATGATGGATGTCGTTTCTGTTTACTAAGTTGAGCGGTTCTTGATGTAATATGGATTACTAGTTATGGTGTGGAATAGGGCTATTTACTGTATTTTTTTTTTTTTTTTACTATTTGATCTCAAACGCATTAAGAAGACAAGAAACTCATCCACTAATTAACTTTTGACGAGACACACCTGTTAATAGAAAAGCATTCCAGGTGATTACCTCATGAAGCTGGTTAAGATCATGACAATAGTGTGTAAAGCGTCATCAAGGTAAACACTGGCTACTTTGAAGAATTTAAAATATGAATCACACTTCATTTTTGTAATACGTTTTTGTTTACCACATAATTCCATATCTGTTCCATATGTTATTTCATAGTTTTGATGTCTTCAGTATTGTTCTACAATGTAGAAAATAGTCAAAATACCAGAGGTGGACAGTAACGAAGTACATTTACTTGAGTACTGTACTTAAGTACACTTTTTGAGTATCTGTACTTTACTTGAGTATTATTTTTTTTTGGAAACTTCTGACTATAACTTCACTAGATTTGAAAGGCAAATATCGTACTTTTCACTCCACTACATTTCTGTCAAGGTCCTCGTTACTCGTTACTATGAAGCAGCTTTGAAAGTGGGCGTTTTTTCTTTTCTTTTCTAAAACGTGATTGGTTTTGTTGCAGGTGACACTGAGACAGCCGATCAGTAATCACTAGGGTCACGTCTCTTCCATAGACTGTGTAAAATCAAGTTAATGATTTCTCAGCAGCATTATTTGAACACGGTAAGTTGATGGCAGAATGGAAGGAGACGGTTCTTCTGGGGAATGCACGCACCCGTGGCCCATGAACCCATGTTTCAGTTTTCTGAAAGGATTAAAGATTCATTTTGTTTTAAATGTTTGCTTTGTTTGCTGAAAATGAACCACATCACGGCCTACAAAAACTCGCCGTCCAACCTGCGGAAGCATATTGAGGAATGTAAACATTTTATTCCAAGAGAAAGCTTGCAACAAAGTTGTCTGTGCTTTTAGAGCTAGCAATTGCTATGCAGTCTGGTTAGTCAAATGTCTTTCTATGGTTTTGCCTGCCAAGTTGCCATCGCCTTGTCCACGGCTAATGTTTACACATAGTGACTAGCTAGCTTATTCACATATTCACTGACTAGCTAGCTTAATGTTAAACCACCATGATGGCACAGCATGCGTTCATTTTGTGAATTCACATTTCTGTCTTTGGTAACGGCGTTAGATTTTGTAAGCGTTGTGGCAATAATACAATGATGTGTTGACAGAAAATGTACATTTAATACTGAAGTATTTTTAAATACTTCAGTACTTTAACTTAAGTAAAAATTTGACTGGACAACTTTCACTTGTATCGGAGTAACATTTAACCAGTGGGATCTGTACTTTGAATTAAGTAATGAAGTTGGGTACTTTGTCCACCTCTGCATTACACAAAAACCTATATCTGTACTTGTTAACCTATAGTTAATAATTAGTTAACAAATTTACCTAATCCCTCTCAGTGCTCAGTAACTCTACTGCTGCTGCCTTTGACCCTCTCCTGTTTCCCCTGGGTATAAATATATGATGGTTACAGCCATCATCTGGGGGAAGACTCAAGAGAGCACATAAGAGACAGACGCTTGTTAACCTGCACATCTAGGCTAGATACTGCTTATAAAACATATGTAAGGAGATTTTAAAAAAAAATACTATTGTGTACAATCAAGAATATTGTTTTTAAAAGTTTCAAGTTTCAAAAAAAGTTTTAAATGTGAAATAGTTGAAAATTTTCCAGGAATTAGATGCATGAGCAGACTGAACCCACGCTCAGTAAGGAGGATGGTGAGGGAGGCAAATAAGAACCAAAATATCACATTCACAGAATTGTACAGTTAAGCTGGTCCTTGGGATTGTCACTATATCCATCCATCCATCCATCCATCCATCCATCCATCCATCCATCCATCTTCTACCGCTTATCCGGATCCGGGTCACGGGGTAGCAGCCTAAGCAGAGCAGCCCAGACTTCCCTCTCCCTGGCCACCTTCACCAGCTCTTCTGGTGGAATACCGAGGTGTTCCCAGGCCAGCCAAGAGATGTAATCTCTCCAGCGTGTCCTGGGTCTGCCCTGGGGTCTCCTCCCGGTGGGGCATGCCCAGAAAACCTCCCTTGGGAGGTGTCCAAGGGGCATCCTAACAAGGTGCCCGAACCACCTCAACTGACTCTTTTCGATGTGGAGGAGCAGCGGTTCTACTCCAAGTCTCTCCCGAATGACCAGGCTTCTCACCCTGTCTCTAAGGGAGAGCCCAGCCACCCTGTGGAGAAAACTCATTTCTACCACTTGTATCCGCGATCTCATTCTTTCGGTCACTACCCATAGCTTGTGACCATAGGTGAGAGCGGGAACATAGATGGACCAGTAAATTGAGAGCTTTGCCTTTTGGATCAGCTCTCTCTTTACCACAACAGACCGGTTTAGCGTCCGCATCACTGCTGACACTGCCCCGATCCTTCTGTCCAACTCCCGCTCCCCCTTACCCTCACTTTTGAACAAAACCCCGAGATACTTAAACTCCTCCACTTTAGGTAGCAACTCCCCCCCTGACCTGGAGTAGGCACTCAACCTGTTTCCGGCTGAGTGCCATGGCCACGGACTTGGAGGTGCTGATCCTCATCCCAGCCACTTTGCACTCGGCTGCAAACCGTCCCAGCACATGCTGTAAGTCACAGATTGATGAAGCCAACAGGACCACGTCATCCGCAAAAAGCAGAGACGTGATCCTGATGCCACCAAACCAGACACCCTCCGCCCCTTGGCTGTGCCTAGAAATTCTGTCCATAAAAGTTATGAACAGAACCGGTGACAAAGGACAGCCCTGGCAGAGTCCAACATGCACCGGGAACGAGTCCGACTTACTGCCGGCAATGCGAACCAAACTCCTGCTCCGGTCATACAGGGACTGAATGGCCTGCAGTAGTGGGCCCTGAACGCCATACTCCTGAAGCACCCCCCACAGGGCACCACGAGAGACATGGTCATAAGCCTTCTTCAGGTCCACAAAACACATGTAGACTGATTGGGCAAACTCCCATGCACCCTCCAGTACCCTTGCAAGGGTAAAGAGCTGGTCCAGTGTTCCATGACCAAGACAAAAACCGCATTGTTCCTCCTGAATCCGAGGTTCGACTATTGACCGGACTCTCCTCTCCAGCACCCTGCATAGGCTTTCTCAGCGAGGCTGAGGAGTGTGATCCCCCTATAGTTGGAACACACTCTCCGGTCCCCCTTTTTAAAAAGGGGGACCACCACCCCAGTCTGCCAATCCAGAGGCACCGTCCTCAACCTCCAAGCAATGTTGAAGAGGCGTGTCAGCCAAGACAGCCCAACAACATCCAATGCCTTCAGGAACTCAGGATGAATCTCATCCACCCCCGGAGCCTGGCCACCGAGGAGCTTTTTAACCACTTCGGCAACCTCAGCCCCTGTGATAGGCGAGTCCTCCCAAGCACCCTCAGACTCTGCGTCCTCCTCTGACAACATGAAGGTGGGATTGAGGAGATCCTCAGTGTATTCCTTCCACCATTGGATGATGTCCCCAGTTGAGGTCAATAGCACTCCATCCTCGCTGTAAACAGTAGGGACAGAGAACTGTTTTCCTTTCCTGAGCCGCTGGACAGTTTGGCAGAATCTCTTTGAGGTTGACCGAAAGTCACTTTCCATGGCCTCTCCGAACTCCTCCCACACCCGAGTTTTTGCTTCAGCGATTGCCAGAACCGCATTCCGCTTGGCCCGGGATTGAGGAGATCCTCAATGTATTCCTTCCACCGTTGGATGATGTCCCCAGTTGAGGTCAACAGCACTCCATCCTCGCTGTAAACAGTAGGGACAGAGCACTGTTTTTCTTTCCTGAGCCGCTGGACAGTTTGGCAGAATCTCTTTGAGGTTGACCGAAAGTCACTTTCCATGGCCTCTCCGAACTCCTCCCACACCTGAGTTTTTGCTTCAGCGATTGCCAGAACCGCATTCCGCTTGGCCCGTCAGTATCTGTCAGCTGCCTCTGGAGACCCACAGGCTAACCAAGCCTGATAGGACTCCTTCTTCAGCTTGACGGCTCCCCTCACCACAGGTGTCCACCAGTGGGTTCGGGGATTACCGCCACGACAGGCACCAACAACCTTGCAGCCACAGCTCTGCACAGCCGCCTCAGCAATGGAGGTGCAGAACATGGTCCACTTGGACTCAATGTCCCCATCCTCCCCCTGTATGCAGCTGAAGCTCTGCCAGATGTGACAGTTGAAGATCTGACAGACGGAAGCCTCTGCCAGACATTCCCAGCATACCCTCACTACTTGTTTGGGCCTGCCGGGTCTGTCCAGCCTCCTCCCCCACCATCTGATCCAGCTCGCCACCAGGTAGTGATCAGTTGACAGCTCTGCTCCTCTCTTCACCCAAGTGTCCAAGACATACGGTCGTAGATCAGATGAAACGACTACAAAGTCAATCATCGATCTGCGGTCTAGGGTGTCCTCGTGCGACGTGCATTTATGGACACCCTTATGCTCGAACATGGTGTTCATTATGGCCAAACCGTGCATGGCACAAAAGTCCAACAACTGAACACCACTTGGGTTCAGATCAGGCAGGCCGTTCCTCCCAATCACACCCCTCCAGGTTTCACTGTCATTGCCCATGTGAGCATTGAAGTCCCCCAGTAAAACAATGGAGTCCCCTCATGGTGCACTGTCTAGCACCCCACTCAAGGACTCCAAGAAGGCCGGGTACTCCGAATTACCATTTGGCGCATAAGCGCAAATGATAGTCAGAGACCGTTCCCCGACCCGAAGGCGCAGGGAAACGACCCTCTCCTTCACTGGGGAGAACTCCAATATGACTCTGATTGTCACTATATATCACCTCCATAACAACAAGCTGTTTGTTGACAGCACCAAGAATCTTTGGATGGACAATTTAAATTATGTATTGTAGTCAGATGAGTCCTTAATTGAAAGTTTTTTGGCTGTGAACTGCAAACAGGAGCATAAAAAGAATACATGTGCAACCTAGGAATATAATATAAGGAATATAAAGGAGCTTGAACTCTTGTGCAAGGAAGAGTGTACCAAGATCCACCACATGCATTTTCCAACATTGCAGGATTACAGGAAGAGGCGCCATTCAATTGAGGTTTCATCAAATATTAAAGGAGAACTGAAGTCATTTTTAAACTTTTTTTCTTAATTAACTTGTTATTCAATTACATTTTCGGTTTTAGTAACCTGATTGGCAACTAATTGCAATTAAATATTATACTTATCGGCCTATTCTGTTTTTAGCCATGTTGAATTTAGTTCGTTTGGTCCATGGCAGGCGTCACTTATCCATGCGATCTTCACGAGACTTGTGCAAGGCTTTGAAACGTGAAGTGTCAGCCAGGTGTCAGTGCAGCCATTTTGAAAACTGTTTTCCAAACGAAATATTGCACAAAAACGAGTTTAAATGATGATTACTGCCTACTTTTTTTTTTTCAAACTTTCCTGATTGCTATCAAAACAAACAAAACTTCCGGCTTGATTACATCAGCATTCGAAGGAGGGCGCATGCGTCTTTTGACAATGTTGGCAGGTGTTGGTCATTTTGATTTCTGCTGTACGTTTTACTTCCGTCCTACGATGTCTCGCACAGGTCTCAACGAATCTCGTTTACAGCCACTGCTTCGACATATGGACTGATATATTACATAGCATATTTCAAACACTCATAACTTGCTATAGCAGTGACAAAATAGCGATCAAAAATGCATTCCTATATTTAATAAAATGAGACAAATAGAATTTCGATAATAAAAAATTTGCCTTCAGTTCTTTTTTAATTGAAGGGGTGCCAATAATTCTGAAAGCAGTGTGTGTGTGTGGCGGGGGGGGGGGTCCACAAAAACAACACTTTTTACTAACAAGAAGACAAGATGCCTTTTTATTTATCACACATACACTCAAGCACAGTGAAATGTTTCCTCTGCATTTAACCCATCTGAAGCAGTGAACACATGCATACACAAGTGAGCAATGAGCACACACACATATCTCCAGAGCAGTGGGCAGCTATGCTACAGCACCCAGGGAACAGTTGGGGGTTAGGTGCCTTACTCGAGGGCATGTCAGCCCAACCTTCACCCAACCTGCATGTCTTTGGACTGTAGGGGAAACCGAAGCACCCAGAGGAAACCCACGCAGACATGGGGAGAACACGCAAACTCCACACAGAAAGGCCCCCGTCGGCCACTGGGCTTGAACCCAGAACCTTCTTGCTGTGAGGCTACAGTGCTAACCACGACACCACCACTGGTGCAGTCACACAATAAGTTTAAGCTCACAAACCACTCATTGCATGCCTTACGTATTTTCTATATTCATTTTATGAAGTGTAATTACAATCCTGGCACAATTAATTACAGGTAAAATAATACTGTATATGGGGTTTAATGATATTTAATGGCATTGTGTTTGAAATGCAAAAATATAATAGTCAGTATACTGTATATACTCATGACTAGTACAAATACTGTATATGTTTAGGATGACGGACGAGTTGTGGAAAAAAATGCAAGTGAAAGACAATTTAAAAGAATAATAAATTGTGCTACAGTCACTGTAATATATGGCCTTCAGAAGTAATGGAGAGCAATGAGCAGATCCCATAATTCATAAATGATAGTAATGACGGTCATCTTCAGCAAATGTTTTAAAGCAGACTGCCAACCATGTGTAATAATAATGAAAAGATATAACAATTTTCAATTACTTCTCTTTATCTTTAAATAAAATGGCAATCATATTCCAATAAGTGGATATTTAGATCTCATAACTCAATAGATAATAGGGAGCTTTATTACTGCATTAACTGCTGCAAGTAAAAGAAGACGAAGTCCTGTAGAGCCAGGTCAGATCCAAAAGGAAAACACTAAACATCAGCTGAGGAATCAATGCAGTGAGCGGTATTCAATTTGCCAAATTATGGTTATTTTGGCGAGCATTGTAAACCCCCGCTGTATCTGATAACCTCTCGGAGTGAAGTGGCTTTTGGCTTTGAGCCGTTTCTTATAGCTGGGAGGAAAAGAATGGAGTAGAAGGCAGAGAGGGAGATGGAAGAGATATGTATCAGACTTGGCAAGAGCTGAGCCAGGCATTTATTGATCAGGTCTCTGTAGAAACACGGCAGAATTCATCTGTAGTTTCTTCACCTTGTTCAATATGTCCTCAAGGCCTGGAAAGGTCTCACTTAAACAGCATTGCAGCTTTCTTTGCTAGGTGTCTTAGTGTGTAAATCCTCTGATGTAGCCTAATTATCTTTGAAAAATTAGAGGAAAATTCTACAGCTGTGTCAGATAAATCATAAAGTCAGCGTTAGCATTAATTTCCTCATGGATTGATTATATTATACTTGGTTGCTAATACTAAGATTGATAGTAACTAATGAAAATTAATTATAAAGTGAAAATGTACTCACTGAACTGCAAAGATTATTATGGTGAATTCTAGCAAATTATTGCGATAAATTTTTTAACACTATCACTTTCTAGCAAGTTCTTTAACATTAATTATTATACATACAAGGCACTTTTTCAATGGAATAAAAATGTGTTCTATTCCCTTCTAGTGGGCTCCATTCATTTGGTTTGATAGCATGCAATATTGTTAGCATATCGCTTATCCTATGTGTATTACATCACTCTACCCAATGGAGAATGAGCATTCAATATGGTTTACAATATTGCATGGTTGTCAAAACAACATGATGTCACATGTTGGAGCTGATGGGAATATTCAGTGAGAAAGTTTTCTGTTGCGCATACGCAGAAGCATTTCTTTGTTCGCCGGGAAAGAGAAAGACGTGTTGAACACCTGGAAATGCTTCTGCGCAGGCTATTAAAACTTCATTAGGTATTCTTCACACATAAGAGAAAAACCAATGGACATCAAAAAACTGGAAAAGAAACACGTTGGAGACGTAAAACTTCCGCACTAGCAAGCGACTGTGATAATTTGTAAACCAACATGGCCACCAGGTTTCCTTTGTTAAATATGGAAGATTTTGAGAGAATTTTCAAAGAGAAAGATGCGTCAAACACCAAAAGGCTATATTTACAAGAGAAAAACAGGAGTTTTTGGAGTTGGACCGTTTTTATTGTTAGAACTGACTTTGTACATGTACATTGGATTGACAGAACACTGAATTATATTGGATCAGAATCAACATTGGATATTGGTAAGTTACCCCCCTGTTCTTAACTTTTTGTAAAATCTATAATTGTTCCATCGAATGTGTATGTATTATAATAATAATAATAATAATAATAATAATGGCTTTTTTCATGGTATATCAGATATATTCCATTCAACTAGTCTTCAACTTTGACTTTGTCTTCGACTCCTTCAATATCATGCTAGCTGAATGAAATATACAGTGCTCAGCGTAAATGAGTACGCCCCCTTTGAAAAGTAACATTTTAAAGAATATCTCAATGAACTGTCACGGAACAGACAGGAGAGGAGATCAAATGCGCTCAAACCACAGTTTATTAATAATAGGGGAAAGGGGAGTTGGAAGAATGTGTGTGGCAGGAGAACTGAGAGGCAGGGATGGCTGGTGGTGACGTCTGAGGTCTCCCATCCAAGTACTGACCAGGCCCAACCCTGCTTAGCAGCAGAGATGAGACAGGACCAGGCGTAGTCAGAGAGGTGTGGCTGTAGGGCTGAGCAAGCTGGAGATCAGGTGAAGGTACAGGAGGGGCAGGCAAGAGGCAGAGTCGACAGAACAGAAGGCAGATCAGGTTACCGGGGCTGGAGAGCAGACAGAGTCAGACAGAACAGGAAATCTTCAGGAGTCAGAGTAGTAGGAACACA
This sequence comes from Neoarius graeffei, assembly GCF_027579695.1. NCBI lineage: Eukaryota > Metazoa > Chordata > Actinopteri > Siluriformes > Ariidae > Neoarius > Neoarius graeffei. The sequence goes on along the minus strand of NC_083596.1, from coordinate 11,914,961 downwards.
GAGCAGGTTATCAGGCTGAGAGTTGCAGACGATCTGACACAGGGGCTAGGGAGAACTGCAGCTTAAATACACACAGGGGGAGAGCAGGTGATTGGCAACAGCCAGTCACTGAAAGATAATAAGAGGAAGTGAGTGCGGGTGTGGCTGGTAATGCTGAGTGGAGATGTTACCTGAAGAGAGAAGCCCACAGGTAGGACCATGACAGAACCCCCCCCCCCCCCCCCCCCTTAAGGGACGGCTCCAGAAGTCCCTAGCCACAGATCACCAAAGATGGGCGGGAGGAGGGGGAATACTGGTGGAGGGTTAGATCTCCTCAGACCGGTCAGTGTCCATAGCCTCTGCACCCTCTTCACCGTCAGAAGAATCGTCATCCGAGGACCCCCGCCCAGGATTCAGTTCGGTGTCAGGCTCAGGCGCTGGAGCAGGGGCAGGGTCCGGAAGTGGATCCGCATGGTGAGAACCCCTACGTCGGCCCCGTCGGATGGAGGGCTGGTTGGGGTGTAGCCGATGGAAGTCGGCGATGAGAGCCGGATCCAGAATCCTTCCAGCGGGAACCCACATCCTCTCCTCAGGGCCATAGCCCTCCCAATCCACCAGGTATTGGAGGCCCCTGCCCCTGCGTCGTGACTTCAGCAGTCGCCGGACGGAGTAGACCGGGCCACCGTTGATGAGACAAGGAGGAGGAGGAGGAGCAGCTGGGACCAGCGGGCTCTCATGCACTGGCTTGATCTTAGAGACGTGGAAGGTGGGGTGCACTCTCATGGACTTGGGCAGTCGAAGCCGGACAGCAGACTGGCTGATTATCCTCTGGATAGGGAATGGTCCGACAAACCGAGGTGCTAGCTTATGAGACTCCACCTGGAGGGGCAGGTCCTTGGCAGATAGCCACACCTTTTGGCCCACCCGGTAGGTGGGCGCAGGCGTCCTCTGCTGGTTGGCGCCAGTAGAGTATCTGGTGACTGACCTGAGGAGTGCAGCGCGGGCTTGAGACCAGGTGCGGCGGCATCGGCATGCATAGGTGAGGGCAGCCGGGCAGGTGACCTCTCCCTCCTGGCTGGGGAATAGGGGTGGTTGGTAGCCATACACGCAGTGGAATGGGGACAGCCCGGTGGCTGAGCTGGTGAGGGAGTTGTGGGAGTATTCCACCCACAGCAGGTGCTCGCACCAGGCCCTAGGGTTGCGTGACGCCATGCACCAAAGTGCCTTCTCTAACTCCTGGTTCGTCTGTTCTGACTGGCCGTTGGACTGGGGTCGGAATCCGGAGGTGAGGCTGGGGGTGGCCCTGAGTAGGTGACAGAACTCCTTCCAAAAAAAAGAGGCGAATTGCGGCCCCCGGTCCAAAACGATGTCCTTGGGCAGCCCATGGATGCGAAAGACATGTTGCAAGACGATCTGGGCAGTTTCCTTGGCTGACGGTAGTTTAGGGAGGGGAACAAAGTGAGCCATTTTGCTAAAGCGGTCCACGATGGTGAGTATGACCATCATCCCGTTAGAAGGGGGTAGACCCGTAACAAAATCCAGGGAGATGTGGGACCAGGGTCGCATTGGCACGGGCAGAGGCTGGAGCAAACCGGCAGGAGGCTGGCTGGAGGACTTATTTTGGTTACAGGTAGGGCAGGCTCGGACGAAGTCTCGCACATCCCTGCCCATAGTAGGCCACCAGAACCGTTGGGTGAGCAGGTGGTAGGTGCGAGTGGACCCAGGGTGGCAGGCTAGACGGGAGTCGTGTCCCCATTGTATAACCTGGGATCGCAGGTCTGCAGGAACGAAGAGGCAACTTGCGGGGCATGCACTGGGGCTGGGTTGGTCATGGAGGGCTTCCCGCACTCATTCTTCGATGTCCCAGGTCAGTGCAGCAACGATACAGGGGTCAGGCAGGATGGGAGCCAGGTCCTTGGAGGGGGCATCACCCTTCTGGAACTGGCGGGAGAGCGCGTCAGGCTTGGTGTTGCGAGATCCGGGCCGGTACAAAAGGGTGAAATTGAATCGAGTGAAAAAGAGAGCCCAGCGGGCCTGTCTGGGGTTGAGTCGTTTGGCAGTGCGGATGTATTCAAGATTCTTATGGTCTGTCCAGACCAGAAATGGGACTACGCATCCCTCCAGCCAGTGGCGCCATTCTTCCAGGGTGAGCTTGACCGCCAGCAGTTCCCGATTGCCTACGTCGTAATTGCGTTCAGCCGGCAACAGCCGGCGGGAGAAGAACGCACAAGGGTGGAGCTTGTTGTCATCCGCAGACCTCTGTGAGAGCACTGCCCCGACTCCCACATCCGAGGCGTCCACCTCAACGATGAATTGCCGCTCCTCATCAGGCAGCCGGAGGACGGGAGCAGTGGTGAACCGAGCCTTGAGGGTGGCTAAGGCTTCGTTGGCGGCCGAAGTCCAGGTGAAGGACTGTTTGGTGCTGGTCAAGGCGGTGAGGGGTGACGCAATGGTGCTGTAATTACGAATGAATTTCCTGTAGAAATTTGTGAAGCCCAGGAACTGCTGAAGCTGCTTCCTGCTCTCTGGTACTGGCCATGAAGTAACTGCAGAGACTTTGGCAGGGTCCATCTGGATGCTCCCTTCTGCCACGATGTACCTCAGGAACCCCACAGACTTGGTGTGAAACTCACACTTCTCTGCCTTGATGAAGAGGGAGTTTTCCAGGAGACGACGGAGCACTTGCTGGACATGCTGGGTGTGTTCGGACAGGGTTTTAGAGAAGATCAGGATGTTGTCGAGGTAAATGAACACGAACTTGTTCAACATATCTCGCAGAACATCATTCACCAGAGCCTGGAATACCGCTGGCACGTTGGTAAGGCCAAACGGCATCACCCGGTATTCATAGTGACCGGTGGGGGTGTTGAACGCGGTCTTCCACTCGTCTCCTTCCCTTATCCGAACCAGGTGGTAGGCATTCCGGAGATCGAGTTTGGTGAAGACCGTGGCTCCCTGGAGCAGCTCGAAGGCGGAGGTAAGCAGTGGGAGAGGGTATCGGTTCTTGACGGTGATGTTGTTGAGACCCCTGTAATTGATGCAGGGGCGCAGGGATTCATCCCATCCTTCTTTTCCATGAAGAAGAACCCAGCGCCGGTGGGAGAAGAGGATGGACGGATAAGGCCGGCAGCCAGAGAGTCACTGATGTAGGTCTCCATAGCCTTCCTTTCCGGGGCAGACAGAGAGTAGAGACAACCCTTGGGTGGTGCAGTGCCTGGGAGGAGATCAATGGCGCAGTCGTAGGGCCGGTGAGGAGGCAAGGAAGTGGCCTTGGTTTTACTGAATACCTCCCGAAGGCTGTGATAACACACTGGGACATTAGTGAGGTCTGGGGCAGAGCTGGCAGGTGGAGTACGGGTGTTTAGGATGGCGGCTCGTAAGCAGGTCTGATGGCAGTCCTTGCCCCATTCTCTTATCTCTCCAGTGGCCCAGTCGAGGCGAGGACTGTGCTGGCGGAGCCATGGATAGCCCAGGATGAGAGGTTGGCTGGGGGAACGGAACAGGTGAAATTGGATGGTTTCGTGGTGGTTGCCTGACAGTCATCGGAACAGGGGCAGTGAGGCGGGTGACAGTGCCAAGGAGATGGCCATCCAGCGCCCTGGCTGGAATGGGAGAGGATAGTTGGTGGCTTCACAGGCCCAACTGGCGCGCAAGCCCAGTGTCCATGATGTTAGCCTCGGCGCCAGAGTCAACCAGGGCGGCCAGGGTGTGGGTGGAATCCGACAGACGAAGGCAAACTTGGAGCATAGGTTTCTGGCTGGTGGAGGATTGGAGGATCATTGAACCCAACCGGGCCCCTCCTATGTCCGGTGAGCTCTGGCTTCTCCATGCAGTGATGACTGGCTGAGTCCGGCGGGTCCTCTCTCATCAACGGGTCTGGACCCGGTGGTCAATGCGGACGGCCAGGGCGATGGCCTCGTCGAGTGTTGCTCGTACGAGACCAATTCATCCTTCATGTAGTCGGCCAGGCTGTGCAGAAAGGCATCCACCAGCGCCTGCATGTTCCACTTGCTGCGCCAGGCCAAGGTCCGGAAATCGATCGAGTAGTCAGCCACTGTACGTCTGCCTTGGCGAATACTTATCAGTCCTCCGGATGCCTCTACTGATGACGAGCCCGGGTCGAAGACCTTAATCATCTCTGCAGCAAACAGGGAGAAGGAGGCACACGCCGGTGTCCGGCGTTCATACTCAGCAGTCCCCCACAGGCGGGCGCAGCCAGTCAGATGAGTGATGAAGAAGGCCACCTTCACTGCAAAGGTTCTGGGCTGTAGGTCGAAGATCAACTGGCAGCTGGTCAGGAAAACACAGACTTGGGAGGGGTCACTGTCAAAGCGCTCCGGACTGCCGACCTTGGGTTCCGGGGCATCGAGTGCAGCAGGAGCACCTCCCGGAGGCCCAGGGGGTGCTAGGGTGGTGAGCAGCTGGAATGCTTGGTCCAGTTGTTGTTGCTGGAGCTGCTGGCCATGCTGGATCAGGGCTGTAACGTCAGCAGACATCCCCTTCAGTGCGCTGCAGCCGGTTCGGGTGCTGACTCCATGCTGGTCAGATCGTTCTGTCACGGAACAGACAGAGGAGGAGATCAAACCACAGTTTATTAATAATAGGGGAAAGGGGAGTTGGAAGAATGTGTATGGGTGAAGTCCAGTGGCAGGAGAACTGAGAGGCAGGGATGGCTGGTGGTGACGTCTGAGGTCTCCCATCCAAGTACTGACCAGGCCCAACCCTGCTTAGCTTCAGAGATGAGACAGGACCAGGCATAGTCAGAGAGGTGTGGCTGTAGGGCTGAGCAAGCTGGAGATCAGGTGAAGGTACAGGAGGGGCAGGCAAGAGGCAGAGTCGACAGAACAGAAGGCAGATCAGGTTACCGGGGCTGGAGAGCAGACAGAGTCAGACAGAACAGGAAATCTTCAGGAGTCAGAGTAGTAGGAACACAGAGCAGGTTATCAGGCTGAGAGTTGCAGACGATCTGACACAGGGGCTAGGGAGAACTGCAGCTTAAATACACACAGGGGGAGAGCAGGTGATCGGCAACAGCCAATGACAGTCACTGAAAGATAATAAGAGGAAGTGAGTGCGGGTGTGGCCGGTAATGCTGAGTGGAGATGTTACCTGAAGAGAGAAGCCCACAGGTAGGACCATGACATGAACACAAACAATTTCCAAAATGTTGAGAAGACAAAGTTTAATATAACATCTGTTTAACTTATAATGTGAAAGTAAGGTTAATAATATAACTTAGATTACACATTTTTCAGTTTTACTCAAATTAGGGTGGTGCAAAAATGAGTACAGCCCACAACAAAAACTACTACATCTAGTACTTTGTATGGCCTCCATGATTTTTAATGACAGCACCAAGTCTTCTAGGCATGGAATGAACAAGTTGGTGACATTTTGCAACATCAATCTTTTTCCATTCTTCAACAATGACCTCTTTCAGTGACTGGATGCCGGATGGAAAGTGATGCTCAACTTGTCTCTTCAGAATTCCCCAAAGAAAATAATTTCTTTACACCACAAAGGTGAAGGCTACAAGAAGATCAGCAAAGCTTTACTTATCAGTGAGAATACTGTAGCAAAAGTGATACAAAAATGTAAGAAAGATGGAACTGCAACCATCTCACAGAGACGTCCAGGTCGTCCACGGAAGTTAACACCTCGACAGGAGCGTCTTCTGATGAGAAGGGTTGAAGAAAATCGGCATGCAAGTTCACTGCAGTTATCTAAAGAAGTAGAAAGCCAAACTGGGGTGACTATTTCCCGTGACACAATACGGCGTACACTGCAGAGGAATGGCATGCATGGATGCCATCCACGAAAGAAGCCTCTCCTAAAGCCCAGGCACAAAAAAGCCCATTTAGAGTTTGCCAGGGCCCATGCTGACAAAGATGAAGACAACTGGGACTCTATACTCTGGCGTGATGAGACCAAGATAAATGTTTTTGGAACTGATGGCTTCAAAACTGTATGGCGTCGCAAAGGTGAGGAATACAAAGAAAAATGCATGATGCCTCAGTGAAACATGGTGGTGGCAGTGTCCTTATGTGGGGCTGCATGAGTGCTGCTGGTGTCGGGGAGCTGCATTTCATTGATGATGTCATGAATTCACAGACGTATTGCTCTATACTGAAAAAGAAGATGCTACCATCACTCCGTGCCCTTGGTCGTTGTGCACTTTTCCAACATGACTAAACACACATCTAAGGGCACTGTTGGATTTCTGAAGAAGAACAGGGTGAAAGTGATTCAGTGGCCAAGTATGTCTCCTGATCTGAACCCAATCGAACACCTATGGGGAATTCTGAAGAGACAAGTTGAGCATCACTCTCCATCCAGCATCCAGTCACTAAAAGAGGTCATTGTTGGAAGAATGGAAAAAGATTGATGTTGCAAAATGTTGCCAACTTGTTCATTCCATGCCTAGAAGACTTGGTGCTGTCATTAAAAATCATGGAGGCCATACAAAGTACTACAACCCTGATTCCAAAAAAGTTGGGACAAAGTACAAATTGTAAATAAAAACGGAATGCAATGATGTGGAAGTTTCAAAATTCCTTATTTTATTCAGAATAGAGCATAGATGACATCAAATGTTTAAACTGAGAAAATGTATCATTTAAAGAGAAAAATTAGGTGATTGTAAATTTCATGACAACAACACATCTCAAAAAAGTTGGGACAAGGCCATGTTTACCACTGTGAGACATCCCCTTTTCTCTTTACAACAGTCTGTAAACGTCTGGGGACTGAGGAGACAAGTTGTACAAGTGTAGGGATAGGAATGTTAACCCATTCTTGTCGAATGTAGGATTCTAGTTGCTCAACTGTCTTAGGTCTTTTTTGTCGTATCTTCCGTTTTATGATGCGCCAAATGTTTTCTATGGGTGAAAGATCTGGACTGCAGGCTGGCCAGTTCAGTACCCGGACCCTTCTTCTACACAGCCATGATGCTGTAATTGATGCAGTATGTGGTTTGGCATTGTCACGTTGGAAAATGCAAGGTCTTCCCTGAAAGAGACGTCGTCTAGATGGGAGCATATGTTGCTCTAGAACCTGGATATACCTTTCAGCATTGATGGTGTCTTTCCAGATGTGTAAGCTGCCCATGCCACACACACTAATGCAACCCCATACCATCAGAGATGCAGGCTTCTGAACTGAGCGCTGATAACAACTTGGGTCGTCCTTCTCCTCTTTAGTCCGAATGACACGGCGTCCCTGATTTCCATAAAGAACTTCAAATTTTGATTCGTCTGACCACAGAACAGTTTTCCACTTTGCCACAGTCCATTTTAAATGAGCCTTGGCCCAGAGAAGACGTCTGCGCTTCTGGATCATGTTTAGATATGGCTTCTTCTTTGAACTATAGAGTTTTAGCTGGCAACGGCGGATGGCACGGTGAATTGTGTTCACAGATAATGTTCTCTGGAAATATTCCTGAGCCCATTTTGTGATTTCCAATACAGAAGCATGCCTGTATGTGATGCAGTGCCGTCTAAGGGCCCGAAGATCACGGGCACCCAGTATGGTTTTCCGGCCTTGACCCTTACACACAGAGATTCTTCCAGATTCTCTGAATCTTTTGATATTATGCACTGTAGATGATGATATGTTCAAACTCTTTGCAATTTTACACTGTTGAACTCCTTTCTGATATTGCTCCACTATTTGTCGGCGCAGAATTAGGGGGATTGGTGATCCTCTTCCCATCTTTACTTCTGAGAGCCGCTGCCACTCCAAGATGCTCTTTTTATACCCAGTCATGTTAATGACCTATTGCCAATTGACCTAATGAGTTGCAATTTGGTCCTCCAGCTGTTCCTTTTTTGTACCTTTAACTTTTCCAGCCTCTTATTGCCCCTGTCCCAACTTTTCTGAGATGTGTTGCTGTCATGAAATTTCAAACGAGCCAATATTTGGCATGAAATTTCAAAATGTCTCACTTTCGACATTTGATATGTTGTCTATGTTCTATTGTAAATACAGTATTAGTTTTTGAGATTTGTAAATTATTGCATTCCGGTTTTATTTACAATTTGTACTTTGTCCCAACTTTTTTGGAATCGGGGTTGTAGGTTTAGTCGTTTTTGTTGTGGGGTGTACTCATTTTTGCACCACCCTAATTTGAGTAAAAGTGAAAAATGTGTAATCTAAGTTTATATTATTAACCTTACTTTTTCCCGTTATAAGTTAAACAGATGTTATATTAAACTTTGTCTTGTCAACATTTTGGAAATTGTTTGTGTTCACTGAGATATTGTTTAAAATGCTACTTTTCAAAGGGGGTGTACTCATTTATGCTGAGCACTGTATCTGATATACCGCTCAACGCCAGCCAAGATTATCTAAATATCTAGCCAGCTAGCTATTTTTCTTTACCACATTCAAGCTCAGCCCTTGATAATGTATTTCATTATCTCCAAGGCACCAGATCTACATTTAGACACCAATCTCATATCATACTATTTGGAAACGCCACAGTGAAGCCTTTTTGTTTTTCATCTAACCACAAAGATAAGCACCTGGAGTTCACTCGAAGCTACTGGAAGTGTTTTATTCCTCTTATACTGCAGCAATTTGCCAACAATAAATCACGTAATAAGACAAAACACAGGTTGTGATGTTACCAAGTAACTGTAAAGCCCTCTGTTTTGACTTCCCAGTGTCGGAAAACTTCGAAAACCCTGGAGCCTCCTTCCAAAAATACTAAATAAACCTTCACCTTCGCTAAAGAAAACTTCACCTTTTAAAACTAACATGGTTTTTAATTAGTTTATGTGGAGCGTCCACTAAAATAAGTCCCTGTGTAAGTTATAGAAGCGATAATGTACTAGAACAAGTGCATTAATATAAACTTTGCAGCCAGGATGACTGTCAGAACTGCTGTAATAGAAACTTAATCATCATCTTCTGGCCAATCAGAATCAAGGATTCAACAGCGTTCAACATGATTACAGACTGGATACAGCAACTGTACATAACTAGTGTGATACTAAAGGATTAATTGCAGGTAGACAGTAAATGTTAACATACCAGACAGGATAATTACAGTAATTGGTAAATTACTGTACCATATTTCCAAAGTAAATTACAAGGAATTCAGAGTTAAGTGGAATACAATCACATGAGTACAACCCCAATTCCAGAAAAGTTAGGAAACTGTAAAACATAAATAAAAACAGAATGTTATGATTTGCAAATAATGGAAACCGTATATTTCATTGAAAATAGTACAAAGACAACATATCAAATGTTCAAACTGAGAAATTTTATTGTTGTTTGAAAAATATATGCTCATTTTTAATTTGATGCAAGAAACATTTCAAAATAAGCTGGTACAGGGGCATGTATACCTCTGTGTTGCATCACTTCTACTTTTAACAACACTGTAAATATATGGGAACTAAGGAGACCAGTTGCTGTAGTTTTGAAAGAGAAATGTTGTCCCATTTTTGCCTGATACACAATTTCAGTTGCTCAACAGTTCGGGGTCTCCTTTGTCATATTTTGCACTTCATAATGCACCAAATGTTTTCAATAAGTGACAGGTCTGGACTTCAGGCAGGCCAGTTTAGCACCTGGACTCTTACTACAGAGCCATGCAGTTATAATATGTGCAGACAGCAGTTTGGCATTGTCTTGCTGAAATAAAGAAGGCCTTTCCTGAAAACAATGTCATCTGGATGGCAGCATGTTGTTCTAAAACCTGTATACTGTATATCATTCAGCATTAATGGAGCCTTCCCAGATGTGCAAGCTACCCATGTCGTGTGCACTAATGCACCCTCATACCATCACAGATGCTGGATTTTGAACTGTGTGCTGATGACAAGCCTGATGGTCCATCTCCTCTTTAGCCTGGATGATGTGATGTCTATGATTTCTAAAAAGAATTTCAAATTTTGATTCGTCAGACCACAGGACACTTTTCCGCGTCACCTCTGTCCATCATCGATGAGCTCAGAGAAGGCAGTGGTGTTTCTGGATATTGTTTATGTATGATTTTAGCTTGCATATGTGGAGGCAGCGATGAGCTGTTTTCACAGGTGATGGTTTTCAGAAGTGTTCCTGAGCCCATACAGCGATTTCCACTACAGAATCATTTCTGTATTTAGTGCAGTGTGTCACCTGAGGGCCCGAAGATCACGGCCATCCAATATCTCTTGTGTACCGTGGATGTTGTGATCCCCGAATTCTTTGCAATTTTACATTGAGGAACGTTATTCTTAAATTGTTGCACTGTTTGCCCACGCAATCTTTCACAGAACGGTGAACCCCTCCCCATCTTTACTGCTGAGAGACTCCGCCTCTCTGGGATGCTCTTTTTATACCCAATCATATTACTGACCTGATGGCAATTAACCAAATTAGTCTTGTTTTAGCATGACACAACTTTTCCAATCTTTTGTTGCCCTTGTCCCAACTTTTCTCAAGTGTGTTGCTGGCACTAAATTCCAAATGAGCATATGTTTTTCAAAAAACAATGACATTTCTCAGTTTTAACATTTGATATATTGTCTTTGTACTATTTTCAATGAAATATAGGGTTTCCATGATTTGCAAATGATCACATTCTGTTTTAATTTACATTTCACGCAGCATCCCAACTTATTTGGAATTGGGGTTGTAAGTATTGGAGAGTTAAAAGGGCTCAGGTGAGTCTGTCTGGTAGTCCTGGGACTTGAACTCAGAATCTGTCAGTGACTACCAACAAAATTAATGTCTATTAGGGAAAGAGGGAAGACCCGTTGTTGTAACGATCACGTCTGTTCAAGGTTTCATTATGACAGTAGAAGTGCATTGGCAAGAGATACAGTATATAAATGTTTATTACACAACTTCGAAATGCACAGCAGTTCTTACATTATCTTGAAATAATTATAATTAGCACTCTGATAACAACCGATATCTCTACAAAGATTGTTTTTCACTCCTCCTTTATTATGCTGATGGGTTCAGACCATTACAAATCACTCAGGCAAATTCCAGTATAAAATGACCAGCTGGGCCTGAAACCGCTCCAGGGAGTGCATAACACAAACTTGTTATCTCAAAAGAAAAATGCGTCTACTTTTCATAAGCACAGTCCATAAGAACAATCACAAAATAATCACATTCTGGTCTCTCTCCTTCTCCCTCTCTCTCTTTTTTTCTCTATAGCATTTCCTGGAGAAGAGGCTGTCTGGGAGAAGAATAGATGGCATGCATTATAATGAACCGAGCCTGACACCAGCTCATCCATCATCCAGCCTGGGAAAATTATAACACTCCGGACGGCACGAGAGCCACTCATAGCCACTTCGCAATGCCATGGTGCTGCCTAAAAACCCACTCTCATTGCTTTTGCCAAAATAAACGCACTGAGAATGAAGGGGGGGGGGGGGGGGGGGGTGATGGCACTGAGAATGAAGGGGGGGGGGGGGGGGGGGTGATTCACAGTTATTCACACTGGGTAAGTCCTATGTTGTCATTTCCAGCTGCTGATTGAGAATTGACAGACGTTGATCATGAAATAACTACGAAAAGGAAATAAAAAAATGAAAGCAATGGATCATTTCAGGATGAGGTACGTGGGTGTCAGACCATATCAGAAGCCGCAATACCTTCATCGGCTCATGATTTGAATTTTGAGAATTTGCTTTTCAACAAATCGAAACATTTTAAAGGAACCTGTTTTTCACGCCGTTTTCCTTTTGTGGTCATTCCCTAAAGATCTGAGGAAAAGACAGTCATGAGGTACATAAGGAATAAGACACGATGTAATGCCACTTCAACGTTGATTAGTTTCCTAGCACCAAAATGTTTTATTCCTTTAATACCGCTGATAAAAGTTCCATTAAAAGTCATAAATGATGTCATGTTTGAAAAATAAGCTTTGAGAATTTGCTCTTGAACAAAGCTAAAAATTCTAAAGGAGCTTCTTTTAGAAAAATGTGCTGTTACGCTCACTCGCGGAAGATCTGACCTTCCTCCAACTACAACTCCAGCTACATAAGGAATAAAACATATTATTCTATCCACATTCACTGGATATGAGCAATCATGCACTCTGATTGGCTACTCTACTACTAGGATATCAGCTCCTATACCGTGAGGAGAGAAAAACAAAATGGAGGAGCATGTTGCTGAACATGGCGGCACGGTGGTGTAGTGGTTAGTGCTGTCGCCTCACAGCAAGAAGGTCCTGGGTTCGAGCCCCGGGGCCGGCGAGGGCCTTTCTGTGCGGAGTTTGCATGTTCTCCCCGTGTCCGCGTGGGTTTCCTCCGGGTGCTCCGGTTTCCCCCACAGTCCAAAGACATGCAGGTTAGGTTAACTGGTGACTCTAAATTGACCGTAGGTGTGAATGTGAGTGCAAATGGTTGTCTGTGTCTATGTGTCAGCCCTGTGATGACCTGGCGACTTGTCCAGGGTGTACCCTGCCTTTCGCCCGTAGTCAGCTGGGATAGGCTACAGCTTGCCTGCGACCCTGTAGAAGGATAAAGCGGCTAGAGATAATGAGATGAGATGTTGCTGAACCAACTGAGGATGAAATAAAAACTACTCGAAAACAAAACCACAAAAAAATACAAAAAAGCAACAAAATATAGAATAAAACTATTTGATGGTAAGAACGTATATATTTTACATTTTTCAAGAATGATTATCGTATTTTTCACATATTGCTACTGTTGTTTCGCCGGTTTGTTTACATTCTAAGCGGAAATTATTTTGTTGGACATTTTGTATAAAGTTTTTATTTATCAAATTTGCAAAACATAAAAATAAAAATGCTCTGTTTCTCAAAATCCAGTGAATGTGGACAGAATAAAACAGTTATTCCACTCAATCTCGTCATACATGGCTTATAGGCAACTCAGTGCTATGTGCCTTGTGCACTATCAGCTCATGTACGACTCGATTTTGTGGAATAACTGTTAAATGTGAAGCCACTCTGAAGTTGATTCGTTTCCTAACCCTGAAGTGTTTTATTCCTCTTATACTGCAGCAATTTGCCAAAACTAACAATTTTTATGTTTTATAGAACAAAATTATGGAAATCACTGCCAGTAGCAATTTGAGAAACTGAATCAGTTCCTTCTTTTAAAAGCCTATTAAAACGTATCTTTTTACCCTCATTTTTTAATCTCATCTCATCTCATTATCTCTAGCCGCTTTATCCTGTTCTACAGGGTCGCAGGCAAGCTGGAGCCTATCCCAGCTGACTACGGGCGAAAGGCGGGGTACACCCTGGACAAGTCGCCAGGTCATCACAGGGCTGACACATAGACACAGACAACCATTCACACTCACATTCACACCTACGGTCAATTTAGAGTCACCAGTTAACCTAACCTGCATGTCTTTGGACTGTGGGGGAAACCGGAGCACCCGGAGGAAACCCACGCGGACACGGGGAGAACATGCAAACTCCACACAGAAAGGCCCTCGCCGGCCACAGGGCTCGAACCCGGACCTTCTTGCTGTGAGGCGACAGCGCTAACCACTACACCACCGTGACACCTCATTTTTTAATATATATTTACATTTTTTTTACTTCTTTTACCTCTCCTGAATTTTTGCTGTATATTGTAATTTTGTTTTATTTTAATGCTTTTTATTTTACTTTTTAATTTTAATTTTCTTACTGCATTTAAATTCATTATTATCCCCTGCTCAAAGAAAGTTTGGCGGGGGATATAGAAACGGGTTCTGTCCGTCCGTCCGGTCACGTTTTCGTTTCCGGGCCATATCTTTAAAACTACTGAAGATATCTTCATGAAACTTTGTATACATATCTAGCAACATGTGAACTGGTGCCTTTTGCTATTTTGGATTTTTGAAGAAAAAAAAGAAAAAAGTATTTTTCAAATTTGTACATAAAAAATAGATTTTGACTTGGTTTCTAAGGGCAGTGTTCGTTTCCGGAGCATATATCCAAAACTATTCATGATACGGATTTGAAACTTGGTGTACATGTTAACAAGGTGATGTAGATGTGCCTTTTCATACTAAGAAATTTGAGAAATGTTAATTTTTCATGTTTCCATGGAAACAATTTCAGACTTAGTCTCTCAGGTTAGTCTTGGGGTAGGTTTTGTTTCCGGAGCAGAACTTAAAATCTATGAGTGGTATGGTCTTGAAAATTGATATATGTGTTGATTAAGTAATGTATATGTGCCTTTTGATAAGAAGAAATTTGAGAAATTTTAATTTTTAGGTCATCTGGACCAACGGTTGATGGGTTTATGCCATGGGCTGCTGAGGTCAGTGTAAAGACGTAGGGTTGGTTTCCTGCAGCAGAACTTGAAAAACGTGACAATATCTTGAAACTTGGTATATAGTTGGTGTATAGGGTGGGGGATATAGATGACTCTTTCTTCTTGTTATCCCTTCTTTTAAACTTTTATTTCTTATACCATTATTTTATCTGTATATTTGTTTATATATATATATATATATATATATATATATATATATATATATACACACACACACACACTACACTCACCACCAGCCACTTTAATAAGAACATGTTCTTGATTCTAAGATTCCTGTTCTTGGCTGGCAGGACTGGAACCTAATGTGGTCTTCTTCTGTTGCATACTGAGATGTTTTTCTGCTCACCACGGTTGTAAAGAGTTACTATATCTTTCCTGGAAAAAATGCTCAAACCAATCTGGCCATTTTCCTCTCTGACCTCTCTTAACAAGGCGTTTGTTTCCACCCACAGAACTGTCGCTCATTGGGGATGTCGTGGCTCAGGTGGAGGGGGCGCCATGCCATGCCATGCCATGCCATGGGTCCGGGGACCCGGGTTCGGTTCCAGCCCGGGGTCATTTCCCGATCCCTCCCCGTCTCTCTCTCCTGCTTGTTTCCTGTCTCTGCACTGTCCTATCCAATAAAGGTGAAAAAGGCCCAAAAAAAATCTTTAAAAAAAAAAAAGAACTGTCGCTCACTCACTCGATGTTTTTTTGTTTTTCGCACCATTCTATGTAAACTCCTGAGACTGTTGTCTGTGTGTGAAAACCCCAAGAGATCAGCAGTTTCTGAAATACTCAAACCAGTCCATCTGGCTCAAACCAACACCCATGCCACAGTGAAAGAAAGTCACACTTTGAGATCACAATTTTTCCCGTTCTGATGTGTGAAGTGAACATTAATTAACTGAAGCTCTTGATTTGTATCTGTATGATTTTATGCATTGTGCTGCTGTCAAGGGATGATTAGATCACTGAATAAAACAGCAGGTGGATGGGTGTTCCTAATGAAGTGGCTGGTGAGTGTAGAGTATATTAGTAGTAGTAGTAGTAGTAAAGAATGACATTATACTTTTATCCATTAATAGGTTATTTATTAATTATTTCATGTTGTGGAACGTCTGCAAAACAAGTTTGAATTTTAAGAGTTTGCTTTTCAACAAATCTAAAAATTCTTCAAGAGCTTCTTTTCCATCCTGACTTTCTCTAATCATCATCAAAAAAAAAATAAATAAATTGAACTTCATAGATAAAGCCATGACACTACAACTCTAGCTACATAAGGAATAAAACATGATGTGATGCCATTCTGAACATGATTAGTTTCCTAGCCCTGTAATGTTTAATCCTATTATACCACAGCAATTTTCCATTTGCCATCCATTTTTTAGCTACATTTTATGTCAAGGAAAGTCCACAAAACAAGTCTGAACAAGTTTCAACCTCACACAGTAACCAAAGGAACTTTTTATTGTTGAGCTTTTCACAAATGCTTCAGCTCCGTTCACTCCCCACGGATCTCAACTTCATCAACAAAGACGCTATAAATTTTGTCGTTATGAGAATTTTGCTTGTACTGTTCCACTGTTATTCTGAGATCACCCAGGCTTATGACTGCTACGTGATTTTTACAGATGAGTTTCTGTATCCTTCCTCATTTACGGCTGAGCTCCTAATTAATTCCATGCATGTCTGTATTTTTTTTTAAAGTATGCACGAACCTTGCCAAGGTCCTCGCATGCTGCAGGAAGCCTGCCATGCCCAATAGAGTTCCCCTGATCTGTTGTTATTTCCAGCATATGGTGACTGTTTAATTTTATGTACTTTCCAACATTCCTCATCAATACCACCAAATATTTTTTTTCTGCTCAGCTCAGAGTGTACGTTAATTACATCAAGCAAAAGAGGGAAAAAAACAACTTGTTTAATGCTTGAGATGAATTGGTTGGCATCAGTTGCACTCTACAGATTACAGTTTAGCACTCATCTGTTAGGACGTCGCCAGCAAGCGTATCTCAGAAGGCAAACGTCTTTAATTCAGGCCTCACACACTGCTGCTGGCATTGTGCTCCGAATCTGCTGCCACATGCCTTGATGTATTTGCATTGTGCCACTTCAACAGCAACAATATGTCAAACATTTGTCTCCTTCTGAAAATGGCTGATTCTCACCATTTTGGCCAAATGAAAAGCATCAGTGAAGTCATTCGTAGTTTTATTTCACAACAGGCTGTTGAAGCCACATGGATGTTGCTGTATTCTTGAAGCCAATATTCTGCGAATATAAATGATTCATCTTTACAAGCTTGACAAGGAAGATCCTAGTGAATTTATCTACACGCATTTTCCCCTTCATACAGCTAACTGGCCAAAACTCCTCAAAACAAGTACTTTTCCACATTTTTAGATCGATTTCTATGGTTATATAATGACATTTATTTGTAGACAGAACTAAAACTTAAAGATGGAAAGTTTTTAAGTCACTGGACTTTATTATTATCATTTTTATTTCAGGGTATTTCTATTTTACCTGAATACAATTCAAAATAATACTTACTCAATTACACTTCATGGAAAAGTCCACAGATTTTATTGAGCATTCTCATCTCATCTCATCATCTCTAGCCGCTTTATCCTGTTCTACAGGGTCGCAGGCAAGCTGGAGCCCATCCCAGCTGACTACGGGCGAAAGGCGGGGTACACCCTGGACAAGTCGCCAGGTCATCACAGGGCTTTATTGAGCATTCTGTAAGAGGTAAAGCTTTTGGTTTTCCTTCACTTGATTTTTTTCTAATTATTATTATTATTATTAATTTCATGAGAGACAAAAAAGGTCTTGAATAGTTATTATAACATAAGTGATAGCAGGAACTAACTTGTCTTATACAACATTAAATATAACTATAATTATTCTATTCACATTCACAGGATATGAGCAATCGCACGCTCTGATTGGCTACTCTACTCCTAGGCTATCAGCTCATATCCTTGACTTGCAAGTGATGTCAAAGCAAAATAGAAATCTGGATGTCGGCCATGTTGGTGGATCTACAAATGTGGGGTCAAACAACATTCCCTACAAAACATAGTCACACGTGCGCAACTCTTTGTTTTCCCACTGCTTTAAGCATTCTTTTAGCTCTGCCATATCTTTGTGCTGTATATGGTTGTGGTCACAATAGTACTCGTGACCATGGCACGTCCCAATTTTTTAGAATTCCATCCGTGATTTGGAAAGAGGGCGAGGAAACGCTGAGGCTTTGTACAGAGAGAAAACAAGCACGGCTGAACAACATCGGCAGGGCTGATCTAACAGAGGCTAAAACCAAAACAGCTCGCGTTTGCAGTCATCATTTTATCCCAGGTGAGATTCAAAAGCTCTCTCAGTAATATCATGGAAGAATTTTATTTTGTGTTGCTAGACTTTTGCTATAAAATGAGAATTCTCTTGTCGTGGTTCACTCGGTCGTTGTTATAATTTTAACACGTATATTACCATTTCGCTTCTAGGAACGGCAGCAAAATTATATGATAGAAACAATCCAGACTGGGCACCCACTCAGAAAATGGGCTATGTTTCGTCCGAGGTCGGACTTGATTCTACGGCAGCTGAACCAGATATCTGGATACTCGATGGTCAGTAGAAGCATCTTATCTTCAGAAAACTGAGTTTTTTAAATAATATGGGTCAAAACCACACATATCTATCTTCTGTTTGTATCAAATCTTTGCTGGACCGTTCAAATCGTGGTAATACTGAGAAAATTCAGCATTGTTTACAGACACGATTTCAGCGGCTGCCATCCTAGTTGCTTTGTAGATCCACCATCATGGCGGACGCTCATGACGTAGCACATTTTGATCACGTGGATGCAAGTCATCTATATCATGAGTAGAGAAAAACAAAATGGCAGAGCATTTTGCTGAACCAACCGAGGACGAAATAAAAACTCTACTCGAAAACAAAACCCCAAAATATTATCATCAAGTATTTAAAAGAAACAGAAATAGCTAAAAGAATATAGATTCCCCCCCCCCCATCACCTGTTTCACACTCCAGTCCAGTTGGTGGCGGTAATGCACCTTTGAGTTGGATAGCCAAGTGCCAAAAAACTCTAAAGAAGGACCCCCCCCCAAAAAAAATAGGGAATAAAAGTATTTGATGTCAAGAACATATCTTTTTCTGTTTTTCAAGAATTATTATAGCATTTTTCACAAATTGCTCCTGTCATTTCACCGGTATTTTGTCGGACATTTTGTATAAAGTTTTTATTTATCGAATTTGCAAAAAATAAAAATGCTCTGTTTCTCAAAAGCCAGTGAATGCGGATAGAATAAAAAACAGTTATTCTACTCAATCTCGTCATACATGACTTATAGCCAACTCGGTGCTATGCGCCTCATCGGCTATCAACTCATGTACGACTCAATTTCAAAGAATAACTGTTAAATATACATAACCATGTGTTGCTGTTTAATATATATATTTTTAAACTGTTAGCGTTGATAAATCATAGTGGTGCAAGAAGAATAATACACTTTGGGATAAGGGATGAGGCCAGAAACTTCAAAATGAGTGGACTTTTATGAAACAGGGTGGATCAGTTATCAGGGCTGTCCGGTGGTGGTGGGATGGGGTGGGGGGACAACATTGCACTTCATGATGACAATCATGTTCTGTGTGTATCAAGGTGCATTTTTATTCACTTCACGTCAATCGGCCCACCCCTGCCCTTATATGGACTTGCTACTGTTCAGGACATGCTGTTACAGGTTAATAATTAATTGATTAATCAACATTTGTCATATTATTTTCCTATAAAAGAAAACCAAATGTCTCAAACTGTTTTATTCTTCTATACATGTTACTCTTGAATCTTAGGTTTTATACAGAAAAGTGAGATACATTTTGGAGATCCGATTACGAAGTACAATAAAAATAAATGTATATTCTCTACAGAATACATTTTTTGGAAAAATAGATCCTGAAGGGTTCTTTGGAACCTTCTAGTTAAAGGTTCTTACCTGTAACTCTCATGTAGACAAAAACATTGTTGTAGGGTTCCACGGAGAACCTTCATGAATTGCCCAGGAGAGATAAACCAATGAGCCCTTTAGCATTACAGATTGCTCCTTTGGGAAAAAGACCAGGTCACTGTTTTGCAATCTTCAAATGTCCAGTTTTGGTGAGTCTGTGCCTACTGTAGCCTCAGGTTCCTGTTTTTGGCTGACCAAAGCGGAACCCGATGTGGTCTTCTGCTGTTGTAGCCCAACTGCTTCATGGTTCGACGTGTTGTGCATTCTGAGATGCTTTTCTGCTCGAGTTGTCAAGAGTGGTTATTTAAGTTACTTTTGCCTTCCTGTCAACTCGAACCAGCCCTCTGCTCTCTCCGCAACAAGGTTTTTCTGCCTGCAGAACTGCCTCTTACAAAACACACACAGTGTGTTATATATGAAATATAGTCAGCTGGGATAGGCTCCAGCTTGCCTGCGACCCTGTAGAACAGGATAAAGTGGCTAGAGATAATGAGATGAGACACCACTTGTTTTTTTCATACGAGCTCCATCCGGGACATGGAGAACTAAAACCGTGACAAATCTCTATATGTCACTCGTGAGGAAATCAATGACGTGTTTTGATAAATTTGGGTACTTTGTGAATGTGTTGCTATAATAAAAAGAAAATTACACATTGGCTTGAACATATTCATGAGTGAGCAATATTGAGAGGATAAATACCTGATGCTAGTCAGACAGAACTGAAGAAGCCTTTCGGATGAGAGGTGAAACGTCTTCAAGAATCTTCAAGCAAGTCCAGTTGCTCTCTTACCACCCACAGTTGGCTTGAAGATATAAACTTTATCTCCTCGTGTTGAAAAACTCGCATTTTTTGTACGAAATACATCGTGGATCTAAGTGAAATATTTAAATAATATTGGCTGTCGTTGAGTGGTCTATATTCCATTCAGCTAGCATGATATTGAACGAGTCAAAGACGAGTAGCTGAATGGAATATATCGGATATACCACGATAAAAAGCCAGCCACTATTATTCATCTCTATCTCTAGCCGCTTTATCCTGTTCTACAGGGTCGCAGGCAAGCTGGAGCCTATCCCAGCTGACTACGGGCGAAAGGCGGGGTACACCCTGGACAAGTCGCCAGGTCATCACAGGGCTGACACATAGACACAGACAACCATTCACACTCACATTCACACCTACGGTCAATTTAGAGTCACCAGTTAACCTAACCTGCATGTCTTTGGACTGTGGGGGAAACCGGAGCACCCGGAGGAAACCCACGCGGACACGGGGAGAACATGCAAACTCCACACAGAAAGGCCCTCGCCGGCCACGGGGCTCGAACCCGGACCTTCTTGCTGTGAGGTGACAGCGCTAACCACTACACCACCGTGCCGCCCGCCACTATTATTGTTATTATACATACACACACAATCTTTCTCTTTCAAACTTCTCTCAAAATCTTCCGTATTTAACGAAGCAAACATGGCGGCCATGTTCGTTTACAAATCGTCACATTTGCTCGCTAACACAAGTTTTACATGTAATACGTATCTTATGGCATTTTCAATTCACTGCGACAGTTTATTGCAGGCACCGATGACGAACAAAGAAATGCTTCTGCGCATGCGCAACAGAAAACTCTCTCATTGAATATTCACATCAGCTCCGACATGTGACGTCACGTTGTCTTGACAACCACGCAATATCGTAAACCATACTCAAGACTCATTCTCCATTGGATAGAGTGACATAATACACATAGGATTAGCGATATGCTAACAATATTGCATGCTATCAAACCAAATGAATGAAACCTGCTAGAAGGGAATAGAACACATGGAAAAAGTGTCCTGTATGGATAACGATTCCCGATATTTCACTTCAGTGATGTCACTCCCAGTGTTTTCCCACTGACTGGATGCATGTTATCAAAATGGCGAACCAGTTCAAATTAAAATTCTTTTGACTAACTTGGTTTGTTTGTAGATGTGTGTCCATATAATATAAAAGCACATTACACAGTGGCATGAAGATATGAAGTTTATCTTCATGTTGAAAATATTTTCACTCGTTCGCTTTACTCACTCATGAATATGTTCACCACTCAAAAGGTAAACTTCATATCTTCATGCAACCGTGTAATATCCTCGATATAATATGCTTTTCAGTTAACAGGTGTGTCTCATCAAAAGTTAATTAGTGGACGAATTTCTTACCTTTTTAATGTGTTTGAGCTCAAACGGTAAATAATAAAAATACAGTAAATATCCCTATTCCACACCACAACTGTAGTAATTCATATTAGGTCAAGAACCGCTCAACTAAGTAAAGAGAAACGACATCCATCATTACTTTAAGACATGAAGTGTCTTTTCATTTATTAAAATAAAGAAAAACATTGATTTAGAAGGTGTGTCCAAACTTTTGACTGGTACTATAGATCACAAGCTATTTATAGCATGATAGTGTTTATAATACGCCAAAATGTAATGCATGTACAAGCTTTTTTCCCCTCCCCTTGGTCCACTACCTTTTACAGAGACATTGAAAATGATTTAAAACCTTGTTAAAAATTAATGCAACAATGAACTTTCAGCAAACCTCTCCTGTGTTCCAGTAAATCATTATTCTTACATTATCAGATGTAAAAATCAATTTGAACTTGTAGTGCATTTGTAAGGGCAGCGTAGTTTTGCTCATTAGGCAGACCAACTGGTCTGAGCCAGAAATTGACCCCAATAAATTAACCTCCTTATGTTACTGGCTTCAGGATAACCTCTTCTTTTTCTTTCCTACTGACCACAGAATCATTTTCCCTGGCAAACCAAATATGCGAGGTGTAAATGCAACATTTATGGCCTCAGTGCCAAAATAACCGCAAAGCTTGCACTACTGTTTATGCTGTATATTGTTCATTTATCCATCTTCAGTAATAACTTTATCCTCATCAAGGTCACCATTAAAAGGTGTACTTTAACATTTCCCAAACTGATCTGTAGTGTACGTGTGACTATCACTAACAAGAACCTCAATGTATTTGCCTGTACTGAGGAGGGAAAAAACCCCACCCTGAAAACATGTTTACATCAGCTTTACTCATAACGAAAGTCTACAGACAGCTGTTGAATTTGGGGAAATATTTATGTGCAAAATAAATATATTTTTCTGAATACTTCAGGAAAAAAAAAAAAAAAAGTCTTTTGTTTTATTTTCAAAGTGTATCAGAAATTACACTATTTTCAGAGGGAAGAATGTCAGACAAAGTGTAAAGATTTGGAATGATTATTTTATTGACAGCTCCAAAGTTGAAAAGTTCAAATTTAGTAAGACTCATTTCTCTCATCCAAACAACTTTAATGTCAGAGTGAAGGAGTCATTCATTTATTTTTCTGTCCACATTCGCAGGATATGAGTAACTGTGTGCTCTGATTGGCTACTCTTACTAGGCTATCAGCTCATATACTGAGAGTAGAGAAAAAAAAAATGGCGGAGCGTGTTGCTGAACCAACCGCAGATGAAATAAAAAACACTCTACTCAAAAACAAAACCCCAAAAATTGTAATCAAGTATTTAAAAATGACAGAAGTAGCTAAAATAATATAGCTCTCCCCCCCCAAAAAAAGCTCCTGTTCCACATGCCAGTCCAGTCAGTGGCAGTAATGCACCTTTAAGTTGGTTTGCCAACCACCAAAAAACCCTAAAGAAAAAGAAATCCCCAGAAATACAAAAAAAAAAAAATGAATAAGATATGATGGTAAGAACATCTTTATTCAAGAACTATGGCATTTTTCACAAATCACTGTCGTCATTTCACTGTTTATTACATTCTCAGCACAAATGATTGTCAGACATTTTGTATAAAGTCTATCGAATTTGCAAAAAATAAAATCCAGTGAATGTGGATAGAACAGCTATTCCATTCACTCTCGTCGTACACCGCTTATAGCCGACTCAGCACTATGCGCCTCATCGGCTATTAGCTCATGTACGACTCGATTTCGTAGAATAACTATTTACGTATCCATCCATTATCTGTAACCACTTATCCTGTGCAGGGTCAGGGGCAAGCTGGAGCCTATTCCAGCTGACTATGGGCAAGAAGCAGGGTACACCCTAGACAAGCTGCCAGGTCATTGCAGAACTGACAAACTACTATTCATGCTCAGAGCTACTAATTAGCCTAACCTGCATGTCTGGACTATGGGGGAAACCTACGCGGACACGAGGAGAACACGCAAACTCCACACAGAAAGGCCCTCATCGGCTACTGGGCTCAAACCCAGAACCTTCTTGCTGTGAGGCAGCAGTGCTAACCACTACACCACCCTTACTTACACACAAAACAAATGGATCTCAAATATTTTGTACTGACAACATACCGGTAGAAGTCAGTAAATAGAAATCTAACACTTGTGTTAAATAGGGGGCCTAAGATTTTTGCACAGTACTCCAATATATTGACATTTCAACTGCCCTTGGACTTCTGTTTGATTTTAAACAGGTTCAGTTACACTCCAGCTGTGGTAGATGAAGATTAGATAAAGCAAGTTATTCCTTTAATATGTTGGGAAAGGAAAAAACCCTAGAAATAAAAGGTTTTTAAAAAAAAAAAAAAAAAAAACACACCCACATCCATCCTGGAGAAGTTTATGTTGGACTGCACCAGAGCAAGCGTAAATCCACCATGACCATGTTTAAAGCAGGAGTGAGAAGGGACCCCCTCCTTGCCCACTTGTGGACTTCAATACAAGGCTCAAATCAAAGTGGCTCTGTGGCCATTGAAGTGAAAGATGAACAATGTGGCCATTCTCCCTGCCCGGCTGAACAGGCCCATCTATCACCGAGCTCTGCAGATTAATTCAATTCATCAGCTCTTTGTCTCCTCAGGCCTCCTAATGCGACGTGATATTGCTCAAGGGAGCCTCATAATAAATGTTTGGATGCAGCCGGAGCCCGACACTCGTGCAGGCGAATTAAAACATTACTCTCTCCTGCTCTCTCTCCCCACCGACCTGCCCGTCGCAGCAGCATTCCCATTATTCTAATGAGGCCATGGAGGCAGCCCTAAGGCAAGGCAGGGTGGAGGAGGTGGAGGGCTGGGAGAGAACAGATCATAGGAAAAGGAATGTTGGTGTTGAAAAAATTTCAAAGGACCAAAGATAGTGTTTATAAGAACTAACATTACATTTATTCATCTTGAATACAGGTACATGCTTCTTACAGCTGGAAGCAGGTTTAAAGGAGCTTGAACTGGATTCTCAAATTACACTGCAAGAGCCAGTTTAAACATGCATTAACCTGATTTGGTGTATTTGTAATAAATGTCTTTAGTAAGCTGAAACCAGTGGCCGATTTAAGCAGAATAAGATGAAGTGCTAAAATGCAGCCATCATTGGCCTGCATGTTCACAATCATCTAAAGGAAGACTGGATGCACACTTGACAGGATTTTTTCACTCCTAAATCTCCCCGTTTCATTGTGCTTTGTCTTTCCCCTTGCACAGCCTTCTGCTGAGAAATTCAGCCTTGATCGTCCCCAGAGAATGGAGGGCTGCCAGCTCATGTTTATGCTGGCTGCCTGAACTGTTCCTGCAGGTTCTTAGCCAGACAGAAGCATGATTGAGATAGACAGTGCTGGTGGAGCCCCCTTGTGGATTCAATGCAGCACTGAGCCTATAGTAGTCAGGAGGCTCACATTCTAGCTGCTGTAAACACGGACTGACCTGACATTACACTGATCTGAATAATTGAGGCTTGCTTTTTTTTTTTTTTTTTTTTTAAGTCATCAGGTTCGGGGGCTGAATCATAAGTAGTGGTGATAACCTAATACCCTTGTTTCCATTGGAAATGGAACCTTAAAACAAAACCACTCAAACTTTTTAAACCAAGCTTAATATTTATTCAG
This sequence comes from Neoarius graeffei, assembly GCF_027579695.1. Classification (NCBI taxonomy): domain Eukaryota; kingdom Metazoa; phylum Chordata; class Actinopteri; order Siluriformes; family Ariidae; genus Neoarius; species Neoarius graeffei. The sequence continues at coordinate 11,889,816 of NC_083596.1, read as the reverse complement.
AAGTTCTCGACTTGGTCGGTAACCCAACCTTCCACCTCTCCAAAAACACAGATAGTAGCTTGTTGCAATGACTCCAACAATCAAGATCAGCACCAAGCAAACAGTAAGCGCCACAACCCACACAGGAACACCTCCCAGCCCTAAACACACAACAGGTCTGTAATTCACATGGCACATTTTCTTTAAGTGTTAAGTGAACATATACAGACCTTGTTCAGTTGGCCAGAACATGTACTTGTCTGATGCATTGGGTTGAGAATCAACCATTGTAAAAGGCCCAAGAACCTGCTGTGTAGAAATCCCTTGAGGAAAGAGGGAAACAGGAAGCAATCACAACTGAGGAAGTAGATAACCAACTAGAAATTTGGAGCCCCATCACCAGTTCTACTGATCATGAATTACAATACCAGAGTTAAAGTCAGGTTGATGCACACAAGTAAAGTCACAACAGCTACAGAAGTAACTTTGGGTTGGATCATCCAGAAGCTCCCACCTATAACATAAAAGCCCTTTAGCTTTGAAGTGACAGTTCTATAGAACACACCAAAGCAATGCTTTGGTCCTGAGGTCTAGGAGTCAAAACAGAACAAGAGATGAACACTTGGAACCAAAGAGGATTTGAAGAACCCCTTGCTCCTGAAGAGCTTCGTTTTTGTCCATTTCTAATTAGAACACATTTAGAAGGCTGGAACTAAAAGGTCATCCAAGGAACCCTCAAGGGCACCAAACTTGACAAAAGGATAGTCCCTAGATATAACTTGAATCTAGAACACTAGGTTTCTTGAGCTTGTTTCAAGACACTATTGTAGGGTTGTGCAACCACAGACTTCAAGTTTTACTTGAAATAAGAACACCAGTAAGAAACAGATGTTAAATATTTATGGGAAAGTAACATTATCCAGTGCAAGTTACCTGTTTTGGCTTTGCAAATATTGGCAGGCCTTCTTATCAACACTAAAGTTCTGGAGATCCGATGCGGTCATGTCACAGTGAAGGAAAACCTGAGAAGTTGTCATTTTTGGATCAGGTACTCATTAAAAAACCAAAGTCATAAACCTTCACATTAGATTTAAAAAAAAAAAAAAGTCCTCACTTGTTCTCCCAAGGCAAATTTGAAAGCTTGGAAATGAAGGCAGATTTCTGAGGGCTCCCGTCTGGGCAGAAACGTTGCACTTCCTTCTTTGCTTTCTGTGAGACACCTGGGGGGGGAGGAGGGGGGGCAGCAATTAACATTTTATTCAGTCAGTGCAAGTTAGTCAATATCCACATTAATCTTCCACCAGTAACTGGACAAAGAATGTTTACCCAGCATCAGAAATAAGCATATGTAGCTGGCTGGCCTGAGTGAGGTTTGGAGTATTTGCCAGCATGCAGTACTGCAGGTAAATCCACACCGGTGCAAGTTCCGGCTGTTCCACTTTGGCCCGGATGGGAATTCTGGTGCCGAATGGGAAGGTAGTGGATGGAGCAGGCCCAGTAAAGTCACCTGTAGAACAAAAATTCACTTCTACAGTTCACATCTCTGCCAATTTCATACATGGAGAACAAAAGCTATGCCAAGTTAGCAGTGAGAGTCAACATAAGGCAGATTTAGGAGTTTAAAGTGGCTCAAGTAGCCCTGAACCATAGCCAACTTATTGAATTCTGGGAATATAGATTTGCTTTAGGTTCAAATTTGTTAACAGGCCAGAAGAAACCCATCATATCCAAGATTACAGTATGAACTGGTGTGAAGTTAAGACATGCATGCTAATAAGCCAATTAGTTATTAACTAAACTTATGGTAACAGGTACAAGTTTTACTGTGGTTATATAACATTAGCCAGAATACGAGACAATACCAAGAAGGAAGTCCTGTTTACTAGCAGCTAGCTTGCAGGATATGGAGCATTAACACATTTATGTATAGCATATTCCTTGCCAGGATCTATGAATAAGTGTCTAGTGAGGTCACGGCCATGACATTTGACATGAAATAATTCATAGGAAATCCAGCAAGTTCACATTCCCTTATAATTCCAGCAAATGTTGCTAGATATACAGCTAAGCATTGAAGGTTCACTTACTGTTCATCAACTCCAGAGTGAAGACGAGGTCATTTTTCATGTTATCCAGATCATTGTGATAGCTAGCCCTGTTCAAGAATGTTCTGGTAAAATGATCAGCCAACACACATCCACCAACCTTCATACAAAGAGTGAAGCTTTTCAAAATAACCACTTACAGGTCATAAACACACTTTACTGGCTCGGCAATGGGAGGACGTCCAGCATCCAGGCTATAAGTGAGCACATTGGTGTAGGTCACTTTGTCTTTACTCACCTGGAAGAAGCCAGTTACAATCAGGCAAATCATACAAGCATTTATGGCTCATTACAAGGGGACACCACCCTGACATGCTTATATTGAAGCAGTGCCAATGTTTGCTGATCTATCTAGCCATTATCTAGACCACTTATTCATCAGGGTCATGGGGGAAGCTGGAACCAATCCAAGTTGACTTTGGGCAAGAGATGGGGGTGGGTTGGGTTTAAAAACACCCTGGGCAGGTCATGGTTAATCCATGATAGATTTTACATCTACAGGCAATTTAGAATAGCCAGTTGACCTAATCCACATGTCTTTAAACTGTGGGAGGAAGCCAGAACACCCAGAGGGAAAAGGTCTTATGGATTCTGGTGCCAATTTAAAGGACTAAAGTGATTGTTACATTACTGCATGTACAGAGGAAGCAAGGGCAATACCTCATTACAGTCTAAATATTTTGGGTAATATAGGAAACCATGAACCAAAGTGAAACACTAGACCAAGAGGTCAACTCAACTGTTACAGAACGATTCTCAGATGCCATCATGCAAGTCATTAAAGGTAGATCATGCCTTTAGCTACTGGAAGCACAAACAATACTAGGAACTAATCAACTAGTTGGTGTCCATCCATAAAAAGGATGGCTTAATTCTTAGTTCATGATTACCAACATGCATTGCATTATGGTTCAGATTTTCAGAGGTACAGATTATTGACTTGACTGATGTTGGTACAAGTCCAGTTGCTTGAATTCATCATTAGATATACACGTCAAGTGACCTAGGTATCTGAAAAACTTCAGATACACAGTCAGATAAAGCATATTACCAGTCTCCTAAAACCACAGTCATGAAGCCAGACAGAGAACAGCAGTGTATTATCTTGCATAGAGATACTGGAGGGTGGGCAACTTCCCAAATAAGCTTTAGAAAGGTCCAGCTTTTGGTCCCAGTTTAATGCAGGCCTCCACCGAACAGTGACTGTATTATCTGTACAGTCAATCACTAGATTTGATTAAAAGAAAAAAAAAAGTTTTAAGAACAAGTATCAAATGCAGCAAAGTTGTTATATGAAAAACAAAACCCACCAAGTCATACTCAATTAGAAGTGAATAAAGTTGACAAGAGATTTAACACAAACCCAGCAGCCTACTTTACAGTTAATTTTTGGGCTTCCCAAGTTTACTTATTAAAAAAAAAAAAGTTTTCCACCATTCCTTTGTAAGCAAAAGTAACTCTGATAACATAACTGCAACTTTTTTTTAATTTTATTTTACCTTTCTGCCCCAAAGTAGAAGCCACAAAAAGCACCACTAGAAAACCCTGTGGTAAAATCATCTTTAAGCCACAAAATAATTTTTGCAGCAGTGGCATAAACACATAACTACATCACTCATTCATAGCATTTAAGGTAAAGGGTTAAGGCGGGGCTATTTCAGTCATCCAATCACATTCTCAGGACTGACTGTCAATTCTCTTCAATGATTAACTAGGTGGAATCAGGTGTTACAAAGCTGAAAGTTAGAAACTAGAGAAGCCTGAAACATCTCATCTCATCTCATCATCTCTAGCCGCTTTATCCTGTTCTACAGGGTTGCAGGCAAGCTGGAGCCTATCCCAGCTGACTACGGGCGAAAGGCGGGGTACACCCTGGACAAGTCGCCAGGTCATCACAGGGCTGACACATAGACACAGACAACCATTCACACTCACATTCACACCTACGCTCAATTTAGAGTCACCAGTTAACCTAACCTGCATGTCTTTGGACTGTGGGGGAAACCGGAGCACCCGGAGGAAACCCACACGGACACGGGGAGAACATGCAAACTCCACACAGAAAGGCCCTCGCCGGCCACGGGGCTCGAACCCGGACCTTCTTGCTGTGAGGCGACAGCGCTAACTACTACACCACCGTGTCGCCCCCAGCCTGAAACATATTTGGGTGAAACAAAAAATTAAATTAAATTAAATTAAACAAACAAACAAACAAAGGTGACAATTTGTAAACAAACATGGCCACCAGGGTTGCTTCATTAAATATGAAAGATTTTGAGAGAATTCTGAAAGAAAAAGATGTATTGAACACCCGAAAGGAATGTGTATAATAATAATACTATTGGCTGGGTTTTTTTTTTCCATGGTATATCAGCTATATTCCACTAAAGCTTAAATTATTATGCCAAATATAAGAGCTCTGAAATGAATCGTGGGTAAATGTAGTGTCTTTTTTTCTTTTTAAATAAACGTAGTACAATTGACAAATCACTGAAATAGGAGTGATTATTAAAAGCTTACTGAATTGCCATGTGAATTAAGTGTATTGAAAATTCATGGGAAAATGTTCGCCGTTATCTCTAAATCATAAAGAAGCTACACAGAGCGAAATTTACAAACCATGACAATCAGTCTGATGTAGAAGGATCAGATCAGATGTAACGGCAGCAAATTACAGTAAGGATTGCATATAAATAATTATTATTCATACCAGACACTTTTTTGATGGAATAAAAACGTGTTCTATTCCCTTCTAGCGGGTTTCATTCATTTGATTTGATAGCATGCAATATGGGCGGCACAGTGGTGTAGTGGTTAGCGCTGTCGCCTCACAACAAGAAGGTCTGGGTTCGAGCCCCGTGGCCGGCGAGGGCCTTTCTGTGCGGAGTTTGCATGTTCTCCCCGTGTCCGCGTGGGTTTCCTCTGGGTGCTCCGGTTTCCCCCACAGTCCAAAGACATGCAGGTTAGGTTAACTGGTGGCTCTAAATTGATCGTAGGTGTGAATGTGAGCGTGAATGGTTGTCTGTGTCTGTGTCAGCCCTGTGATGACCTGGCGACTTGTCCAGGGTGTACCCCGCCTTTCACCCGTAGTCAGCTGGGATAGGCTCCAGCTTGCCTGCGACCCTGTAGAACAGGATAAAGCGGCTAGAGATAATGAGATGAGATGAGCATGCAATATCGTTAGCGTATCGCTTATCCTATATGTATTACATCACTCTACCCAGTGGAGAACGAGTGTTGAATACGGTTTACGATATTGCACGGTTGTCAAGACAACATGACGCCACACGTTGTAGACGCAAAACTTACACCACGCGAGCGAGCAACCGTGACAATTTGGAAACAAACATGGCCGCCAGGTTTGCTTCATTAAATATGGAAGATTTTGAGAGAATTTTGAAAGAAAAAGATGTGTTGAACACCCGAAAGGAATGTGTATAATAATAATAATAATGGCTGGGATTTTTTTCATCGTATATCAGATATATTCCATTAAGCTACTCATCTTCTTGACTTGTTCAAGATCATGCTAGCTGAATGGAATATATCTGATATACCACGAAAAAAAAAACCCAACCAACATTATTTAAATGTCACTGACAAGGATCTAAATTCTGTTTATTTATTTATTCATTCATTCATTCATTTGGGGAGGGTAGGGATGACTTTACATTTCAACATAAAACTTTTCTTTTTTATAGTAAAAGAGACAATTGTGGGCGGCACGATGGTGTAGTGGTTAGCGCTGTCGCCTCACAGCAAGAAGGTCCTGGGTTCGAGCCCCGGGGCCGGCGAGGGCCTTTCTGTGTGGAGTTTGCATGTTCTCCCCGTGTCCGCGTGGGTTTCCTCCGGGTGCTCCGGTTTCCCCCACAGTCCAAAGACATGCAGGTTAGGTTAACTGGTGACTCTAAATTGACCGTAGGTGTGAGTGTGAATGGTTGTCTGTGTCTATGTGTCAGCCCTGTGATGACCTGGCGACTTGTCCAGGGTGTACCCCGCCTTTCGCCCGTAGTGAGCTGGGATAGGCTCCAGCTTGCCTGCGACCCTGTAGAAGGATAAAGCGGCTAGAGATAATGAGATGAGATGAGATACCACGAAAAAAAAAACCCAACCAACATTATTTAAATGTCACTGACAAGGATCTAAATTCTGTTTATTTATTTATTCATTCATTCATTCATTTGGGGAGAGTAGGGATGACTTTACATTTCAACATAAAACTTTTCTTTTTTATAGTAAAAGAGACAATTGTGGGCGGCACGGTGGTGTAGTGGTTAGCGCTGTCGCCTCACAGCAAGAAGGTCCTGGGTTCGAGCCCCGTGGCCGGCGAGGGCCTTTCTGTGCGGAGTTTGCATGTTCTCCCCGTGCCCGCGTGGGTTTCCTCCGTGTGCTCCGGTTTCCCCCACAGTCCAAAGACATGCAGGTTAGGTTAACTGGTGACTCTAAACTGACCGTAGGTGTGAATGTGAGTGCGAATGGTTGTCTGTGTCTATGTGTCAGCCCTGTGATGACCTGGCGACTTGTCCAGGGTGTACCCCGCCTTTCGCCCGTAGTCAGCTGGGATAGGCTCCAGCTTGCCTGCGACCCTGTAGAACAGGATAAAGCGGCTAGAGATAATGAGATGAGATGAGAGACAATTGTTTGAGCCACACATTGGACAATTACACATCGTGTTCGAACAGGACTCAAGTAAAAGTCTAGTTTCTTTATACGTTTCACTTTATTATGGATTTTGTTACAGCATTTCTTTTCTTTTATATTAAGCATCAATTTTTAAAAATGAAAGTGTCATTCCAGAGCTCTTTTTAAAAATGCTATCATAATACAGCTAAAAATGACCCCCCCAAAAAATTTTTTTTCTAATTTTCAGCACCATGTCATATTTGATGCCCCATAACATGAAAACATAAATTTCTTTAAAAAAAACCCATGTAAACAAATAAACACTCTTCCCTTTGTTTGCACAGTAGTCATAGATGTATGTATATTCCAAATAAAATATGTGACTATACAGATCAAGTTCACTTACAGAGTAAAAAGATTCACCATTTCTGTTCTTGACATCACAGCCACCTGTTCGCTGGGACAAATTATGGTTTCATATCTTTTTTTATATATATATTTTTTCCCCGTTTTCACAGAATTTTAAATTGGCTAAAATGTGCACATCTGCAACTTATGGCTTGGTGTCTTTTGCATAGTGATGCTCAAACCTTCACAACATTCTCAACAATCTGCTTTGATAACCATCGCTATAATGCACCGAGGTACAAAAATAAATTTATTTACATTTTAGAGAAATGTTTTCATCGGCTTTATCTATGAATATATCAGACTAAACATGAGCAAGGCAAAAACAAGTGTCTAAGGGAAAACTATGGAACAATAGGACACTATGACTGAGGAAAAAATAAAAGATAATCAAGTGACACTAGGTACCCAGGATCCTGTGCAAGAGTCTCAAGTTGTTTATATCGTGACCTACTCGTATCAAAAGTTTGAAGCTAACTAGATAATACAGCTACATCGTTTTTTTTTTTTAATAAACCGTAACAATGTTTATTTTCAGTATTATCACACATCACTAGTATTGTGTTTCTTACAGTATACGAAACTCATAGGAGTGTAACGATACACAAAATTCTAATTCAACATATGGCGGTGCCTTGATACATTTTTAGGAAAAAAAAAAAAAACTTTACCTGAAAAAAAATAATACTAATAATAATAAGAAGAAGAAATGACAGATTCAGACTCTTAGCAGTATACTATACTGCATCCTATATGCTGTATTTTTTGAAAAATATGAAAATATTGCTCATTATTCAGCCCAGTGAATCACTATATCGGACTTCGAGACTCGTCTCAAAACTATTGGCACACTGTTATCGTTACTAGACGAGGTTATGCGTCGTGGATGGAAATGAAAAATCAGCCTCTTCTGCTGCGATCTGATGAGATTTTACACGGACGAGCGTCCTTCAGCTTCATGTCGGTTCCCTGGGTTTCATTCGTGCTTTTCTCCTCCACCGTACACCTTCCTCAAACTGGAGTCCAGGAGGAAATCTACAGACCTTTACACAGGAACACACACACCATTTCAGAAATGCACCACACAGCACATGTCTGATAAAGCTTATTTTTCCAAGTTGATTCCAGAATTATTGGCACCCTTCCAAAAACAAAAATAAATATTACAAACACAATAATCGACATTTTCAACTCAAGCACATGCACTGCAAAAAATGACATCTTAGCAAGTGAAAATATCTTGAATAGTTGAAACGATCTAGCGTTTCCGATTAGAAGAATACAAGACAGCAATTCTGAGATTATTAAACCTAGTTCTAGATTGCAACCAGCTTATTCTAAGATGTCTTATCAAGTAAAAACATCTGTCCGTGCAGCAAGATCATTTCACTAGTATTAAGTAACTTTCTCCTCAAATTCAGTTTTCAATTTTTTTGCAGTGTATTTGCACAGCAACAGGAGAATATATATTTTAAATATGAAAAAATGATGGGAAACAAACTGTTTCCATAAAAACTAATGTCATCTTTGGCCCAAAAAAAAAAAAAAGCAACACACAAAAAAAAAAAAATCTACTGCCATGTGTATAAAACCAATAAAATTTCAGGAGGAGTTTAAAAAGCCTTGAAAAGTCAAGAAAATTGTCAAAAATTAGGCCTAGGAGCATACGCACATCTCATTCTCATTATCTCTAGCCGCTTTATCCTTCTACAGGGTCGCAGGCAAGCTGGAGCCCATCCCAGCTGACTATGGGCGAAAGGCGGGGTACACCCTGGACAAGTCGCCAGGTCATCACAGGGCTGACACATAGACACAGACAACCATTCACACCTACGGTCAATTTAGAGTCACCAGTTAACCTAACCTGCATGTCTTTGGACTGTGGGGGAAACCGGAGCACCCGGAGGAAACCCACGCAGACACGGGGAGAACATGCAAACTCCGCACAGAAAGGCCCTCGCCGACCCCGGGGCTCGAACCCAGGACCTTCTTGCTGTGAGGCGACAGCGCTAACCACTACACCACCGTGCAGCCCGCATACGCACATACATACACAAATTTTGGTTTAAAAGAATTCAAGCTCAAAATGACATTCAATATTATAGCAGAATTTCTGCTTATTTTAATGAAGGGTGCCAATAATTTTGCAAAGTTAAAGGAAAAAAATTTGTTTGAAGATAACCATCAATGAATAGAAAACAAAACATATTTAGTCTAGTGTTTCATTTCAAAATTATTATTTTTTTACAAATATTTCATTTGAACAAAAAATGTAGTTGATATGACTGTATATTGAATAAATCAGGTGAAGGTTTCAAAATACACACACACACACACCTATCGATGGGTTTGATAATGAAAGGGATAGTAGAAAGGCCGATGGTGGTGGTGGTCCACTTGCGCACGGGTAAAGGCCACCGCGTGGTTTTGCCCAGCAGAAAGAGAGAAGCAGCACACACACGGTTGATGGTGAAGCCGGGAATGGCCACGGACGCCAGCGCCTGCCACACAAACGTGTCCACGACGGCCACAGCTATGCGGGTAGTCTTCCCCGGGTGATCTCCGTGAGCCTTAATACACACACAGCAGACGCATGAACCTTAATAATCAACACGATTTCTTCTTCCACCTTTCGGTTTTAGCCAGCATTAACTTTTTCAGCAATTTGTACTACAGTAGCTCTTCTGTGGGACTGGACCATATAAGATAAGACAAGATAAAAGTTTATTCATCCCTCGGTGGGGAACGTTACATGTTACAGCAGCTCACAAGTAGAGAGAGAGAGTCAGGAATAAACAGTAAAAAAAATTGAGTGCAATAAAAAGTATAAAAAACAAGAGGAAAATAAGTAAAATAAATAAAAAAATAAAATAAAAACAAAACACAGGCTATGCACGTAATATACACAACTAAATAAGAATGCAACTTAAATAAGAACAGTACTTCAACTGAAATAGAAATAGAATATTGCACCAGATAGTGAATGTTATTGCACAGCAGAACATACGGTAGATAGTGAGGATGAAATGTGTGTGTAAAGTAACCAAAAAAACCCCACAGGCTAGTCTTCGTGCCCCATGCGAATCAATGAGCCTTCGACGCCCATGACTCGGTCACCGGTTGTCCTTCGGCTCCTTGGACCACTTTTGTTCAGTACTAACCACTGCACACCGGGAACACCCGCACGAGATGTGCCATTTTGTTGATGCTCAGACCCATTCATTTATCCATCACACTCTGGTCCTCGTCAAAGTCACTCGGATCTTTACACTTGCCCATTTTTCCTGCTTCCATCACATCAACTTCAAGAACTGACTGTTCTCTTGCTGTCAAATATACAGTGGTTCTTGAAAGTTTGTGAACCCTTTAGAATTTTCTATATTTCTGCATAAATATGACCTAAAACATCATCAGATTTTCACACAAGTCCTAAAAGTAGATAAAGAGAACCCAGTTAAACAAATGAGACAAAAATATTATACTTGGTCATTTATTTATTGAAGAAAAATGATCCAATATTACATATCTGTGAGTGGCAAAAGTATGTGAACCTTTGCTTTCAGTATCTGGTGTGACCCCCTTGTGCAGCAATAACTGCAACTAAACGTTTGCGGTAACTGTTGATCAGTCCTGCACACCGGCTTGGAGGAATTTTACCCCGTTCCTCCGTACAGAACAGCTTCAACTCTGGGATGTTGATGGGTTTCCTCACATGAACTGCTCGCGTCAGGTCCTTCCACAACATTTCGATTGGATTAAGGTCAGGACTTTGACTTGGCCATTCCAAAACATTAACTTTATTCTTCTTTAACCATTCTTTGGTAGAACGACTTGTGTGCTTAGGGTCATTCTCTTGCTGCATGACCCACCTTCTCTTGAGATTCAGTTCATGGACAGATGTCCTGATATTTTCCTTTAGAATTCGCTGGTATAATTCAGAATTCATTGTTCCGTTATTGATGGCAAGCCGTCCTGGCCCAGATGCAGCAAAACAGGCCCAAACCATGATACTACCACCACCACGTTTCACAGATGGGATAAGGTTCTTATGCTGGAATGCAGTGTTTTCCTTTCTCCAAACAGAACGCTTCTCATTTAAACCAAAAAGTTCTATTTTGGTCTCATCCGTCCAAAAAACATTTTTCCAATAGCCTTCTGGCTTGTCCACGTGATCTTTAGCAAACTGCAGACGAGCAGCAATGTTCTTTTTGGAGAGCAGTGGCTTTCTCCTTGCAACCCTGCCATGCACACCATTGTTGTTCAGTGTTCTCCTGATGGTGGACTCATGAACATGAACATTAGCCAATGTGAGAGAGGCCTTCAGTTGCTTAGAAGTTACCCTGGGGTCCTTTGTGACCTCGCCGACTATTACACGCCTTGCTCTTGAATTTCCTCCATTTGTACACAATCTGTCTGACTGTGGATTGGTGGAGTCCAAACTCTTTAGAGATGGTTTTGTAACCTTTTCCAGCCTGATGAGCATCAACAACGCTTTTTCTGAGGTCCTCAGAAATCTCCTTTGTTTGTGCCATGATACACTTCCACAAACATGTGTTGTGAAGATCAGACTTTGATAGATCCCTGTTCTTTAAATAAAACAGGGTGCCCACTCACACCTGATTGTCATCCCATTGATTGAAAACACCTGACTCTAATTTCACCTTCAGATTAACTGCTAATCCTAGAGGCTCACATACTTTTGCCACTCACAGATATGTAATATTGGATCATTTTCCTCAATAAATAAATGACCAAGTACAACCCCAATTCCAAAAAAGTTGGGACACTCTGTAAAACATCAGTAAAATCAGAATGCGATAATTTGCAAATCATGGAAACCCTATATTGCATTGAAAATAATACAAAGACAACATATCAAATGTTGAAACTGAAAAATTGTATTGTTTTTTGAAAAATATATGCTCATTTTGAATTTGATGTCAGCAACACGTTTCAGAAAACTTGGGACAGGGACAACAAAAGACTGAAAAAGTTGTGTAATGTTAAAAAAAAAAAAAGTAATTTGGTTAATTGGCAACAGGTCAGTAAAATGATTGGGTATAAAAAGAGCATCCCAGAGAGGCGGAGTCTCTCAGAAGTAAAGATGGGGAGGGGTTCAACGCTCTGTAAAAGACTGCTTGGGCAAACAATACAACAATTTAAGAATAACGTTCCTCAATGTAAAATTGCAAAGAATTTGGGGATCACACCATCTATGGTACATAATATCATTAAAAGATTCAGAGAATCTGGAGAAATCTCTGTATGCAAGAGACAAGGCTGAAAACTGACATTGGATGCCTGTGATCTTCAGGCTCTCAGGTGACACTGCATTAAAAGCAGACACGTGTCTGTAGTGGAACTCACTGTATGGGCTCAGGAACACTTCAGAAAACCATCATCTGTGAAAACAGTTCATTACTGCATCCACAAATGCAAGTTAAAATTAGATATAAACAATATCCAGAAACACAGCTACCTTCTCTGGGCCCGAGCTCTTTTACAATGGACTGAGGTGAAGTGGAAAATTATCCCAAGGTCTGACGAATCGAAATCTGAAATTCTTTTTAGAAATCTTGGACATCACGTCCTCCAGGCCAAAAAGGAGAGGGACCATCCGGCTTGTTATCAGTGCACAGTTCAAAAGCCAGCGTCTGTGATGGTATGAGGGTGCATTAATGTACGTGACATTGGGTAGCTTGCACATTAGGGTGCATCAGTTGCCCTCACTTTCATAAAATCTGATGCATTTTTGTTTGGGTGTTCCTTTTCACCAATAAAGAGATCCTGTAAAATATTTTGACCATATTCAAAAGTCTAATGGTGGCACCATGAGGTTCATTTTTTGCCAAAAAACGCTTATTTTGTGTTTTCGCGTAAGGTTTGAATCACAATGTTGGACTCCATTTATTGATTTCTTGTGACCCAGAGATCATGTTAAAGGAACAGTCCACCATACTTCCATAATGAAATATGCTCTTATCTGAATTGAGACGAGCTGCTCCGTACTATAATGACAGGCGTACTAACACCTTCTGCGCGCTTCGGCAGCGCATTGATACGGAGCTCAGATATCAATGTGCTGCCGAAGCGCGCAGAAGGTGTTAGTACGCCTGTCATTATAGTGTGGACTTTCCATAGCATAGAAAATCACTACGTTTCAATTTGTGTAACTGAACTTGTTTCATGTCACTGGCCATATAAACCTATGTAAACAGGAAAAACGCGGAAGAGTTTGGTCGCATCTAACTACAGCCCCAAAAAATACCATTGGCCATGCTGAGCCTAGCTACATTGCTAACAGGAGTGACAGCGCGTCTGACTGACTGGGAGGTCGCGCAAAGCTCGGAGAGGTACAGAGCAGCTCGTCTCAATTCAGATAAGAGCATATTTCATTATGGAAGTACGGTGGACTGTTCCTTTAAGAACCTTTGCAAGGGATTGAGAAGCATTAATGTGATTCATAATACATTTGTATTGTTTAAAAGTAGTTGAACAGCTAAAACTCAAACTGTGCTTGATAATATATTTAGAATATGTACTAAAAATGTGTATCTAAGATATTTGGTATACTCTATAAGGTGCCATAATGTTTCATGAAAAGTGATCGAAATTTTGTCATAAAAAAGTCATAAAATAGCAGCTTTTTCCAGAACTTTGAGCTCCTGGTGCCACCATTAAACTTTTGAATTTTGTCAAAATATTTCACCCAGTGTGTTTTCTTACCAAACGGAACATAAAAACAAAAATGCATCATGATCGGAGGAACTTTTCATTTTTAGGGGGCAACTGATGCACCCTATTGCACATCTTGGAAGGAATCATGAATGCTGAATTTTATATACAAGTTTCAGAGCAACATGCTGCCATCCAGACAGAATATTTTTCAGGGAAGGCCTTACTTCTTTCAGCAAGACAATGCCAAACTGCTTTCTGCACATATTAAAACTGCATGGTTCTGTAGTAAGAGTCCAGGTGCTAAACTGGCCTGCTTGCAATCCAGACCTGTCTCCCATTTAAAACATTTGGTGCATCATTATGAAGCTCAAAATATGACAAAAGGAGACCCGAACTGTTGAGCAACTGAAATTGTGTATCGTGCAAAAATGGGACAATATTTCTCTTTTAAAACTACAGCAATTGCTCTCCTCAGTTCCCAAACATTTACAGAGTGTTGTTAAAAGTAGAGGTGATGCAACACAGTGGTAGACATGCCCCTGTCCCAACTTCTTTGAAACGTGTTGCTGACATCAAATTCAAAATGAGCACATATTTTTCAAAAAACAATAAAATTTCTTGCCCTGTGATGACCTGGCGACTTGTCCAGGGTGTACCCTGCCTTTCGCCCGTAGTCAGCTGGGATAGGCTCCAGCTTGCCTGCGACCCTGTAGAACAGGATAAAGCAGCTAGAGATAATGAGATGAGATAAAATTTCTGTTTCAACATGTGATCTGCTGTCTTTGTACTATTTTCAAAGAAATATAGGGTTTCCATGATTTGCAAATTATCACATTTTTGTTTTTATTTACAGTTTACACAGTGTCCCAACTTTTTTGGAATTGGGGTTGTATAATATTTTTGTCTCGTTTAACTGGGTTCTCTTTATTTACTTTTAGGACTTGTGTGAAAATCTGATGATGTTCTCATCTCATCTCATCTCATCTCATCATCTCTAGCCACTTTATCCTTCTACAGGGTCGCAGGCAAGCTGGAGCCTATCCCAGCTGACTACGGGCGAAAGGCGGGGTTCTGATGATGTTTTACGTCATATTTATGCAGAAATACAGAAAATTCTAAAGGGTTCACAAACTTTGAAGCACCACTGTATCCTACCCCTTGACAGGTGCCATTGTAACAACATAATGTAATTCCCTTCACCTATCAGTGTTTTTAATTTGAGATGCTTTTCTGCTCACCACGGTTGTAAAGAGTGCTTATCTGCATTACCACGAGCTGCATGAAATCGGTATTCAGCAATCTCTCTGCCAGATTTTGTCTGCGTGTCGAATTTCCAAAGCTCATTTCACAGCTATCCAAACAAACACTTACCACAGCTGCCTTCTTGCCTTTATCCATTGCATCAGCTGATACGTACGCCATAGCGACAGCGTAACTCGCCCACACCATGCTGACAGGCACGAGGGCACGGAATGCCTCGCCCACCTCGTTGGCATATCCTATGGAGGCACAGAAAAGAGACACAATAGCAAGCTCAAAGTTATGACCAAACCCTCCGTGTGAAGTTTCATCTCACCGCCCAAAAACACACCTTAGAGGTGAACCGGCTATACTAGATTGCCTCTAGGGTGTATTCCTGCCTCGGCTCACACACACACAGTGCTGCCGGGACAGAATCCAGCTCCATCATGACCCTGATCAAGATAAAGCAGTTACTGAATGATACAGATATACAGCACTAACGAAGACATCACACTAGTGACCCTCCAGGTCTGGACAAGGTCACAGTGTGAGCGTGCTTTTTCCATTGAAACAAATATATGAGTCAATGCTTTGACTAACCCACTTTCACGCCACAGTACAAAATGTACAGGTTTAAGAGGCTTGATAATCAGTACAGGAGAGTAGAACTGTGTTTGTGGTGGTGCAGTGGTGTGTGTGTGTGTGTGTGTGAGAGAGAGCGATGGTGCATCGTGTAGACTGCAGTACCTAATTTAGTAACACAGCAGATTTCAAAGTCACCCTGAGTAAATGTCAGTGTTCCTGAAAGCACGACTCACTGTCCAGTACATTCGGCTACTCTTTTAACAGAGTTTAAAAACTTAAAGCAAAATTCTACCCTGAAGGATGAACATGTGACCTCGATTTATTTTCCAATGAAATTCTTTCACCTTGGATTGCTACATTATCCACGATACTATTACAGGTAGAGTCATCTCTACCTAAAGATAATGATGCAGCAGCGCTTTAGTACTTTACTCCATCAAGCTTTCTCCCCTCCTCGTCTATACGCTCCGCTCAAACAGATCAGGCTCCAAAGTGTCAACCTTCACACTAATATCACATCATAGATCGCTAACTAGCCGAGGAGAGCCGCTGCCGTAACTCGGCACATCTCCGTTACATTCCTGAACGTTTATATCAACATCTGCACTCCTGTTGTTAGAAACTGGCAGCACAAACTTACTGTTATCACTTATGATTGAGATTGATAATATGTTGAATATTTTCTCCTATTGGCCTCCATCATTACTGCGCTGGCAATGTCTTCCTACGACGTTAGCATGACACAAGTGCTAACTTCGAACAGAAATAACAACTAGATAGAGACTGTGACTCAAGTCACAGTAATTTGCGCTAGCTGTTACAAACTGGGATGTCTGGTACCAGTTGTACCCTATAGCTCCGGAACAGTGAGAGAGAGAGAGAGAGAGAGAAAGATATATGATGCTTAGTGAGGAAAAGTTGCGCCCTAAACAAAAAAAAAAGATTGAAGAAATCATGAAAATTGATAGAATTAAGTGATTGAAAAAATCCCGTTTCTTTCAATCACTCATTCCAGATCAGTGATCCAGATCAGCACCAAAAGTCACAGCACCGTAATTCAGCTCAGAGGTATTCTTCATGTGAAATATAATGATGATTGGTTGAAAACTAAAAAACGTTAGAAGAATAATAAAGTAGAAAGATCCTGAGTGAGAGTGACAATACCATCAGAATACACCACCATGACAAATAGCTCAATATTAACGTATTTATTGCGTTTCAAGGCGGAGTTTTACTTTAAAGGAACAGTCCACCGTACTTCCATAATGAAATATGTTCTTCTCTGAATTGAGACGAGCTGATCCGTGCCT
This sequence comes from Neoarius graeffei, assembly GCF_027579695.1. Taxonomy (NCBI): domain Eukaryota; kingdom Metazoa; phylum Chordata; class Actinopteri; order Siluriformes; family Ariidae; genus Neoarius; species Neoarius graeffei. The sequence goes on along the minus strand of NC_083596.1, from coordinate 11,872,886 downwards.
CTCCGAGCTTTGTGCGACCTCCCAGTCAGTCAGACACGCTGTTACTCCTGTTAGCAATGTAGCTAGGCTCAGCATGGCCAATGGTATTTTTTGGAGTGAAGGTATCAATGCGCTGTCGAAGCGCGCAGAAGGTGTTAGTACGCCTGTCATTATAGTGCGGACTTTCCATAGCATAGAAAATCGCCACGTTTCAATTTGTGTAACTGAACTTTGTTTCATGTCACTGGTCATATAAACCTATGTAAACAGGAAAAACGTGGAAGAGTTTGGTCGCATCTAACTACAGCCCCAAAAAATACCATTGGCCATGCCGAGCCTAGCTACATTGCTAACAGGAGTAACCGCGCGTCTGGCTGACTGGGAGGTCGCGCAAAGCTCGGAGAGGTACGGAGCAGCTCGTCTCAATTCAGAGAAGAACATATTTCATTATGGAAGTATGGTGGACTGTTCCTTTAAGTACCACCAATAAGGCTAACACCGGGATCAGACGACACAAATTCATCCCGACTTTGACACAATATTATCACGACTGACAAATTTCCAGTATTGGGCCTGAATATGAATGTCAGGAATGACCAATGGGTTTTATAGTGTGACAAAACCGAAGAACAGTGACAGTAGCGTTTCAGAAAAGTCTGGCACATCAGAATTGTTTTGAGTTTTCTCGCCAAGTCCGACGACTCCTACGACGTGTTCCTTGGGTGACAATTTCTGGACCCTCCTCTCCGACGACACGCAAGGACATGAACGATGATTGGTCAGGGTCAGACTTGTAGTCTTGCCAGTCTCCTTACCTTACCAAAGCACGGCACGGATTTACGGCACTGTGATCGTCTAGTGCGACATGGTGACCATTGTGAAAGACAAAAATATTGTATAGTCTGATCCCGGTATAAGGTGTGGTACTCAGTGATTCATGAGGAAATCATTATCAGTTGCTTTCAAAGATTTTATGGTTAGTTATTTAGTTAAGCCTTATTGAGAGGAATTTGATATGTTTAAGATGTTTTGTTTTTTTTTAGGAGGTGAAGTTGTTTATTTTCCTGAAGCTTGTGTATTAATTTAAAAACAACAACAAAAAGGTTTGTGTTAATGTTAAGTATGAAAGAAACTGTATCATGGGTCATAAGATGGTCAGTGGAAATAAATTTACAGTTACTGTGGAAAGATCACCTGGGTGCTAAAAGTTTTGGCACCCCTGATTCAGACACCCTGGTACACTAGACTGACCTTTTTATATCATTTCAGTGTGTGTGTGCCTGGATACTTTGCTTTATGACTGTAACTCTTTTATTAACCCTTTACAATTACAAGCTATAAGTAATACAGTATATCACTGGTGTCAAACAGCTGTTAGCCATAAACAGCTAGCATACATTCAAAACATACCGTCACCCAGTGTCTCTGAACCACCTGAACATGTCAGTTTACTACAGAAATGTTTAAATTTAAACTCACCCAAAAACCGAACCCATGTGTCCCGATAAATGTCGACTTTTTTACTCTCTATCTCGGGTATAGGATCCATAACTTCCGGTTTAGTGCATTCTAATACAAAATGCTGGTGTTCCCTCAATGACTCTCCTGAGTAAAGGCACACCACACTGCAGCAGCGTGTAAGTAAGGGACTGTCTACAAATTACACACCAGGAAGTATGGCGTTCAGGGCTGGGTTTCCTGAAAGCCTCTTAAAGGAACAGTCCACCGTACTTCCATAATGAAATATGCTCTTATCTGAATTGAGACGAGCTGCTCCGTACCTCTCCGAGCTTTGCGCGACCTCCCAGTCAAGGCCAATTTATGCTGACAACCCAGTCCTTGCAGACAGTGTCTGCGTAGCCCCCCCACCTTCGCAGACGCTCTGCGCGCACCTCCCAAAAATTGTGACCGCCGCAGAAGCCTCGCAGACAGCGTCGCAGACAAGAGGGCTCTGATTGGTCCACTCTACATCCGCTGTACACGCACTTCCGCTTCCCTACTTTCCCGGTTTGTTTTGTTTTCACGACCGACATTTTTAAAAACACGAGCGAAGATGGAGCAGCATGAAGAGCGGTTGATTGAGGAAGTACGTACATCTATACGACTCCAGTTCTAGTCATTATAAAAAAAAAAAGTTCTAGTCATTATAACTAACCGGAGGATAAACACTCCACTAACCACACCCACCAACTACTCCTAGCGACTTCGCGCCCCCTTGCGTTGTGCCGGTGAATAACATAGCGCACGCCTATTATCCCCGCTCAACAATAAATTACAACTGTCTGCGAAAAGCTATCTGCGAAAGCCTTGTCGCACGAGCATGCAGAGGCCTTTAGTCAGACGCGCTGTCACTCCTGTTAGCAATGTAGCTAGGCTCAGCATGGCCAGTGGTATTTTTGGGGGCTGTAGTTAGATGCGACCAAACTCTTCCACGTTTTTCCTGTTTACATAGGTTTATATGACCAGTGACATGAAACAAAGTTCAGTTACACAAATTGAAACGTGGCGATTTTCTATGCTATGGAAAGTCCGCACTATAATGACAGGCGTACTAACACCTTCTGCGCACTTCGACAGCGCATTGATATCTGAGCTCCGTATCAATGCGCTGTCGAAGCGCGCAGAAGGTGTTAGTACGCCTGTCATTATAGTGCGGACTTTCCATAGCATAGAAAATCGTTACGTTTCAATTTGTGTAACTGAACTTGTTTCATATCACTGGTCATATAAACCTATGTAAACAGGAAAAACGCGGAAGAGTTTGGTCGCATCTAACTACAGCCCCAAAAAATACCATTGGCCATACTGAGCCTAGCTACATTGCTAACAGGAGTGACAGCGCGTCTGACTGTGTCTGACTGACTGGGAGGGGTCGCGCAAAGCTCGGAGAGGTACGGAGCAGCTCGTCTCAATTCAGATAAGAGCATATTTCATTATGGAAGTACGGTGGACTGTTCCTTTAAAGGAGAACTGAAGGCAACTTTTTCATCTCATTATCTCTAGCCGCTTTATCCTGTTCTACAGGGTCACAGGCAAGCTGGAGCCTATCCCAGCTGACTACGGGCGAAAGGCGGGGTACACCCTGGACAAGTCGCCAGGTCATCACAGGGCTGACACATAGACACAGACAACCATTCACACCCACATTCATACCTACAGTCAATTTAGAGTCACCAGTTAACCTAACCTGCATGTCTTTGGACTGTGGGGGAAACCGGAGCACCCGGAGGAAACCCACATGGACACGGGGAGAACATGCAAACTCCACACAGAAAGGCCCTCGCCGGCCACGGGGCTCGAACCCGGACCTTCTTGCTGTGAGGCGACAACGCTAACCACTACACCACCGTACCACCCATGGCAACTTTTTTATTATCAAAATTCTATTTACCTCATTTTATAAAATGTATGAATGCGTTTCCGACAGCTATTTTGTCATTGCTAGAGCAAGTTGAAAGAAAGAAAGAAAGAAAGAAAGAAAGAAAGAAAGAAAGAAAGAAAGAAAGAAAGCACAACTTTCCAAAAAAAGTCATCCAAAACTCTGCGGCACGCATTATTACCTGTTCAAAGTCCTTCCACCATGTTTCACCCCTGCTGATCCAACTACACTGGCTTCCAATATCCCAACGTATTGACTTTAAAATCCTGCTAATCGCTTTCAAAGCCTTCCACAATCTTGCCCCTCCATATATTAAAGAACTCCTACAGACCTACACACCCTCCCGTTCACTACGGTCATCTAACATGGGATTATTGGCTGAGCTTTCTCATATGCTGCTCCTAAAGTATGGAATTCCCTTCCCTCACATATTCGTACCCTAGACTCTGTTTCACAATTCAAAAGTGCACTTAAAACTCATCTCATCATCTCTAGCCGCTTTATCCTGTTCTACAGGGTCGCAGACAAGCTGGAGCCTATCCCAGCTGACTACGGGCGAAAGGCGGGGTACACCCTGGACAAGTCGCCAGGTCATCACAGGGCTGACACATAGACACAGACAACCATTCACACTCACGGTCAATTTAGAGTCACCAGATAACCTAACCTGCATGTCTTAGGACTGTCGGGGAAACCAGAGGAAACCCACGCGGACATGGGGAGAACATGCAAACTCCGCACAGAAAGGCCCTCGCCGGCCACGGGGCTCGAACCCAGACCTTCTTGCTGTGAGGCGACAGCGCTAACCACTACACCACCGTGCTGCCCCTATTTTATCTTGTATTTTATTTATATTCTTTTTACTGCTGCTGTTTTCTCTGAGTGCCACCAAACTAAGTTTCGTTGTATAACTATAATGACAATAAAGGTCTTATCTTATCAACAGATCCCAACAGAGTCTTTTGACTGTCATATTTTGAGATAGTCCCTTGGTCGTGGTTACGTAATACAAACCGGAAGACATGATTGGGCTGGTTGAGGTTGATCAGAGAAAAACAGACCTGTTCACTATGATGTACTGAAGTTATTTATAATAATGTATTATGTAATTATAGGCCATACATATTTTATGGTGTGAATACAGTAGCTGGATATCTGACAAAGTGTAATAATGATAAATGTATGTGTGTTCAAGTTAGCTTTGAGTGCTTCAGTGTAGAAGGTTATAATCAGGAAGGAGATGAAAAGAGCTTTCTGTCCAGTTAGTGTGCTGCTACCACCTGCATAATAATAATAAGGTGGCACAGTGGTTATGACTGTCACCTCACAGCAAGAAGGTTCTGGATTTGAACCTGCTAGTCGACTGGGTTTCCTCTGGATGCTCTGGTTTCCTCCCACAGTCCAAAGACATGCAGATTATGGGTGGCACGGTGGTGTCGTGGTTAGGACTGTCACCTTACAGCAAGAAGCTTCCAAGTTTGAACTCCACGGCCAACGGGGGCCTTTCTGTATGGAGTTTGCATGTTCTCCCCATGTCTGCATGGGTTTCCTCCGGGTGATCCGGTTTCCCCTACAGTTCAAAGACATACAAATTAGGTCAAATATTCAGCCATTGGGATTGCACAAGCTTGTGCGTACTTAGTGCCAGTCCCAAGCCCAGTAAGATTGGGGATGGTTGCATCAGGAAGAGCATCCAGTGTAAAAAAAAAAAAAAACGGGGAGTTGAAAATCAGTTGGGACTTTGCCCTTTATGTATTCTTTCCCTGTCACAAACTATGTGATGTCAATGTGACAAATTAAATTAAATTATAACTGGCTACTCTAACTTGTAAATTGTCCATAGGTGTAAATGACCATGTCTCTTTGTTTAGCCCTGCAATAGACTGGCAACCTGTCCAGGGTGTACCACGGCTCTCACTAAATATCAGCTGGGATTGGCTGCAGCTCACCTGTAATCCTCAATGGATAAGCGGTGTAGAAAATTTAGGTGTGTTCGAGTTGCTTCGCCTTGACTGTCTGAGAGTGTAGAAGGTTATATGTAATTGAGGAAGGAGATGAAAAGATAGCCATCAAATCAGGCACGCACTTTCCAGTATTTTGCTGACACCACCTGCAGCAATAATAATAATAATAGGCGGCACGGTGGTGTAGTGGTTAGCACTGTCACCTCACAGCAAGAAGGTTCTGGGTTCGAGCCCAGCGGCCGATGAGGGCCTTTCTGTGTGGACTTTGCATGTTCTCCCCGTGTCCGCGTGGGTTTCCTCCGGGTGTTCTGGTTTCCCCCACAGTCAAAGGCATGCAGGTTAGTCTAATTGGTGGCTCCAAATTGACCGTAGGTGTGAATGTGAGTGTGAATGGTTGTTTGTCTCTGTGTCAGCCCTGCGATGACCTGGCAACTTGTCCAGGGTGTACCCCACCTCTCGCTCATAGTCAGCTGGGATAGGCTCCAGCTTGCCTGCGACCCTGTAGGACAGGATAAGCGGCTACAGATAATGGATGGATGCATGAATAATAATAATAATAATAGGGCAGCATGGTGGTGTAGTGGTTAGCGCTGTCACCTCACAGCAAGAAGGTCCTGGGTTCGAGCCCAGTGGCCGGCGAGGGCCTTTCTGTGTGAAGTTTGCATGTTCTCCCCGTATCTGCATGGGTTTCCTCCAGGTGTTCTGGTTTCCCCCACAGTCCAAAGACATGCAGGTTAGGTTAACTGGTGGCTCTAAATTGAGCGTAGGTGTGAATGTGAGTGTGAATGGTTGTTTGTCTCTATGTGTCAGCCCTGCGATAACCTGGCGATTTGTCCAGGGTGTACCCCGCCTCTCGCCCATAGTCAGCTGGGATAGGCTCCAGCTTGCCTGCAACCCTGTAGGACAGGATAAGCGGCTACAGATAATGGATGGATTAATAATAATAATAATAATAATAATAATAATTTTTCATTCATATTATGGGTGCAGGTTGCTTTCAGAATGTCATTTGAAAATGTTTGAAATTTAAATGAACACTAATTTTCTTCGAAATAAATAAATTGAAAGTCAGTAGAGTGCCCCGAGTGGAATACATTTGACATTCTGAAATTTTAATATTACACAAATATTATAGGGCGGCACGGTGGTGTAGTGGTTAGCGCTGTCGCCTCACAGCAAGAAGGTCCGGGTTCGAGCCCCGTGGCTGGCGAGGGCCTTTCTGTGTGGAGTTTGCATGTTCTCCCCGTGTCCGCGTGGGTTTCCTCCGGGTGCTCCGGTTTCCCCCACAGTCCAAAGACATGCAGGTTAGGTTAACTGGTGACTCTAAATTGACCGTAGGTGTGAATGTGAGTGTGAATGGTTGTCTGTGTCTATGTGTCAGCCCTGTGATGACCTGGCGACTTGTCCAGGGTGTACCCCGCCTTTCGCCCGTAGTCAGCTGGGATAGGCTCCAGCTTGCCTGCAACCCTGTAGAACAGGATAAAGCGGCTAGAGATAATGAGATGAGACAAATATTATAGTAAATATTGTACCAGTAGCATTGAGCTGCACAGCTCTTCTTTAAATTGAACACACCTATTGTTTGTACAATCACCACGCAGTTCTTGTTTACATATCAAATAAATAAGCAGATAAAAAAAATACAAATAAATACAATAACAAATAGTACTCAGGTCTAATTTAGAATTGACTTCTATATTATAATTCTACGAGATTATAACAGTAACTGTGTCAATGTACTGTATTTGCAGTATGTGTGAAAATATAATAATAATAATAATAATAATAATAATAATACGTGTACTTTTCTCTCTTTTTTGTATAAGTGCATAGGCGCTTTGCTATCAAGAAATGATTTATCAGTTAATTCATTTTTAACTTCAATGGACAGTAGAATGGCTGGACCTTCGACAGGGTGGGATTTGATTGATTGATTAGCCAGCGCACCAATAGGAATGCGCCATGTAATGCGCTCAGCCAATAGGAAGCGTCTGAAGGCTTGTACTCAATGTACGATGGCCGTCGCCTCACATTATCACTGAAAACACAGCGAGGGGAGAGTTGTGTGTGCATGTGTGCAAAAATGGCTCCAGTTATGCGGATACTGTGTGTGATATTTATTGCTTCTTTAAAATCTTGCTTGTCTGATGATGACCATGAAATGGAGGAGTTTCTAAAGAGAGAATATTCGCTGTCGAAGCCATACCAAGGTAAGAGCCGGTGTCCTGTTCGCGCATGCGTCCTAAACCCCTGTCACTTCATGTAAATATTATAGCTATAGATGTTATACATGTTATAGATAAGGTGTGTGTTCAGTGTTGTGTATTTTAGGTGGCTGATTTAGTGATTTAGTGTTTAGTGTTAAATCAAACGTATGTAGGACAGAGATGATGATGATGATGATTGTTTACATGTCCGAAATAAACTAACAATAAATAAATAAACAGAAAACAAGAAAAGCAAAACAGCATTTGCAACAAGAACACGTAAAAAGCCACTAAATTAGAAAATAAACCATAAATAATATAGGTAATAATAATATAATATCAAAACTAAAGAAAACAAAACAAAAATACAAATAATGAAAAATACAAGTTTACATGTCCGAAAAGGAGTGGGATGAAGTAAAAACTTATTTAATCCCACCCCTCTTCTTTAGTCAATATAAATTGATTATTGATTATCTAGCTTCCTTATACACACACACACTATCTATCTATATCTATCTATCTATATATATATATATATATATATATATATATAATATGGTGGCACAGTGGTGTAGTGGTTAGCACTGTCGCCTCACAGCAAGAAGGTCCGGGTTCGAGCCCCGTGGCCGGCGAGGGCCTTTCTGTGTGGAGTTTGCATGTTCTCCCCGTGTCCGCGTGGGTTTCCTCCGGGTGCTCCGGTTTCCCCCACAGTCCAAAGACATGCAGGTTAGGTTAACTGGTGACTCTAAATTGACCGTAGGTGTGAATGTGAGTGTGAATGGTTGTCTGTGTCTATGTGTCAGCCCTGTGATGACCTGGCGACTTGTCCAGGGTGTACCCCGCCTTTCGCCCGTAGTCAGCTGGGATAGGCTCCAGCTTGCCTGCGACCCTGTAGAACAGGATAAAGCGGCTACAGATAATGAGATGGGAGATATATATATGCATACATACACTGTATATTAATTATTACTTCAACTATTCAGATATCAATTCTCTATGACTATATCATATAATTATTTATATATGTACCGTATATCCATATGTCTACACGTAAGTTTGCTACTAATACCACGCTCTCAATGGAAAAGAACAAGATAAAAACAAAACAAATAGACGATGACTCAAAAAAGAACAAAATAAAAAATGACACAGCAAATAGCCAGTTATGATTAATCCCCTTCATCCTTATACCTTGTGAAAATTAAATTTTTGTACATCTTTTTAAAACGCTTCATGTCTGGACATCCCTTGAGCTCCTCATTCAAACGGTTCCACCGCTTCACCTCACAAACAGAAATACAAAAACTTTTCTTGGTTGTGCGCACCCTATAATTTTTTAATTTAAATAAACCCCTTAAATTATAACTCCCTTCTCTTTCAGTGAACAGTTTTTGAATATTATGTGGTAGTTGATTATTGTTTGCTTTGAATAATATTTGTGCTGTTTGATAGTCCATTAGGTCTTCAAATTTCAGTATTTCTGACTGTAAGAATAATGTATTTGTATGATCCCGGTAACCAGCCTTGTGTATAATCCTTATTGCTCTTTTTTGGAGAATGAGTAATGAATGTATTGTATTTTTGTAATTATTGCCCCATACCTCTGCACAGTAACTTAAATAAGGTGAAACCAGGGAACAGTACAGAATCCGGAGTGAATTGTGATCTAGAAACTGTTTGTTTAATATTGCAATACTTCTTGATACTTTGGAATGAAAATGACTTAATAGACCCTAAAAGAGCATCTCTGTATCCAGTAACACTGATATAACAGACTCGGGCATTGTTTGTTTGTAAGCAAATCATACTGCTTTGAGATCGGGGTCATGAGGATCTAGGTTTATAAGATTTCTAACAACGTCCAAAGGCTTTTATTGGCAGGTTGATGAATCTGAATCTAATTGTGATTGAATCAGGAATCGGCTCTTCCGGTTCTTCCCACTGGGAGCTGATGGGTGATGCCATGGTAACCACAGATCAGGTGCGCCTCACCCCGGATATGCAAAGCAAGCAGGGGGCGGTGTGGAGCCGCGTGGTGAGTATCACATCTCCCATCCATCCATCCATCCATCCATTATCTGTAGCTGCTTATCCTGTACAGGGTCGCAGGCAAGCTGGAACCTATCCCAGCTGACTACGGGCGAGAGGCGGGGTACACTCTGGACAAGTTGCCAGGTCATCACGGGGCTGACACATAGACACAGACAACCATTCACACTCACATTCACACCTACAGTCAATTTAGAGTCACCAGTTAACCTAACCTGCATGTCTTTGGACTGTGGGGGAAACCGGAGCACCCGGAGGAAACCCACGCGGACACGGGGAGAACATGCAAACTCCACACAGAAAGGCCCTCGCCGGCCGCCAGGCTCGAACCCCGACCTTCTTGCTGTGAGGCAAGAGGACAGTGCTAACCACTACACCACCGTGCCGCACATCTCCCATCCAATCCATTCCATTCCATGGCATTTAGCATACGCTCTTATCCAGAGCGACGTACAATGAGTTAAAGTGCTAGTCTTATGAAAATGACCTCACCCCTGGAAATTACACTGTATAAAACTAGACATGTTAAATATTTTACTCTCTGAATTGTATTTTAATACGAAACCGGGAACATGCTCTGTTTAGCCGGTAAATTTTGTCTCTTTGAGTCCGCCATTACACGAATCCGTTCCTGGTAAGTTACTGTTAATTCAAAGGAAGTGATGTCAGATGCACGACACTTGAAAGTTCGTGGCATTTCTGGCTTCGTCTGCTTTGCACGTTTTTAACGATTTTTTTCAATTCCAAAACGGTTAAAGGAACAGTCCACCGTACTTCCATAATGAAATATGCTCTTATCTGAATTGAGACGAGCTGCTCCGTACCTATCCGAGCTTTGCGCGACCTCCCAGTCAGTCAGACGCAGTGTCACTCCTGTTAGCAATGTAGCTAGGCTCAGTATGGCCAATGGTATTTTTTGGGGCTGTAGTTAGATGCGACCAAACTCTTCCGCGTTTTTCCTGTTTACATAGGTTTATATGACCAGTGACATGAAACAAGTTCAGTTACACAAATTGAAACGTAGCGATTTTCTATGCTATGGAAAGTCCGCACTATAATGACAGGCGTACTAACACCTTCTGCGCGCTTGGGCAGCGCATTGATACGGAGCTCAGATATCAATGCGCTGCCGAAGCACGCAGAAGGTCTTAGTACGCCTGTCATTATAGCGCGGACTTTCCATAGCACAGAAAATCACTACGTTTCAATTTGTGTAACTGAACTTGTTTCATGTCACTGGTCATATAAACCTATGTAAACAGGAAAAACGTGGAAGAGTTTGGTCGCATCTAACTACAGCCCCAAAAAATACCATTGGCCATACTGAGCCTAGCTACATTGCAAACAGGAGTGACAGCGCGTCTGACTGCGTCTGACTGACTGGGAGGTCGCGCAAAGCTCGGAGAGGTACGGAGCAGCTCGTCTCAATTCAGATAAGAGCATATTTCATTATGGAAGTACGGTGGACTGTTCCTTTAAAATTCCAGCCAGCGAAGGCCTTTCTGTGTGGAGTTTACATGTTCTCGCCGTGTCTGTGCGGGTTTCCTCTGGTTTCCCCCACAGTCCAAAGACATGTGGTTAGGTTAATATGGGACGGCCTTGGGCTGAGGTGCCCTTGAGCGAGGTACCGAACTCCCAACTGCTCCCCAGGCGCTGTTAGCATGGCTGCCCACTGCTCTGGGTATGTGTGTGTGTGCTCATTAGGATGCATCAGTTACCCCCTAAAAATGAAAAGTTCCCTCGATCATGATGCATTTTTGTTTTTATGTTCCTTTTGGTAAGAAAACACACTGGGTGAAATATTTTGACAAAATTCAAAAGTTTAATGGTGGCACCAGGAGCTCAAAGTTCTGGAAAAAGCTGCTATTTTATGACTTTTTTTTTTATGACAAAATTTCGATCACTTTTCATGAAACATTTATGGCACCTTATAGAGTATACCAAATATCTTAGATACACATTTTTAGTACATATTCTAAATATATTATCAAGCACAGTTTGAGTTTTAGCTGTTCATTGAATCATTGTTCAACTACTTTTAAACAATACAAATGTATTATGAATCACATTAATGCTTCTTAATCCCTTGCAAAGGTTCTTAACATGATCTCTGGCTCACAAGAAATCAATAAATGGAGTCCAACATTGTGATTCAAACCTTACATGAAAACATAAAATAAGCGTTTTTTTGGCAAAAAATGAACCTCATGGTGCCACCATTAGACTTTTGAATATGGTCAAAAAATTTTACAGGATGTCTTTATTGGTGAAAAGGAACACCCAAACAAAAATGCATCAGATTTTATGAAAGTGAGGGCAACTGATGCACCCTAGTGCTCATTGCTCACGTGTGTGTTCACTGCTTCAGATGGGTTAAATGCAGAGAGGAATTTCACAAGTGTGTGATGAATAAAGTTGTTCTTCTTAACCAAAATTAAAACCAAAGCATGCCTTCTAAGAGGTGTGTCGTTCAAGTGTAGTCAATTTAAAAAAAAAAAGCAGAATTTCAGTCCATTATAACCCAAAGTCAGCAGGACATTTACCGTATGGAATGAATGGGTTTGATTTGTACGGACAAAGAGAGGTAACTTCAGGATGGTTTGGTGTCTGCTGCATACATTTTGAAAAAGATACATTTGTGAGGCACGGTGGTGTAGTGGTTAGCGCTGTCGCCTCACAGCAAGAAGGTCCTGGGTTCAAGCCCAGTGGCTGACGAGGGGCTTTCCGTGTGGAGTTCGTATGTTCTCCCCTTTCTCCATGGGTTTCCTCCAGGTGCTCCGGTTTCCCCTACAGTCCAAAGGTTAGGCTAATTGGTGTCTCTAAATTGACCATAGGTGTGAATGTGAATGGTTGTTTGTGTCTACGATGATCTGGCGACTTGTCCAGGGTGTACCCTGCCTCTCGCCCATAGTCAGCTGGGATCGGCTCCAGATTGATACAGGGTGGATGGATAAATTTGTGAGGCAAATTCACATAGAGACCCTTTTCACTCACGTGACCTTCGTAAACGCGACCGCCATTTTGGACATGAAGAAATAACAGTTTATGGCACAGACCCTTTTGGTTCTCGCTCATCTCGCTGCTACAATGACTGCTTAGACTGCAACAATAATACCTAACACACATTTAAGTATCCGTCGTAAAGACGTGAAACTCGTCAAGTGACGAGTGTGTTCATTGATAAGCTAACACAATCTAAAAGTAGACATACCATCACACTGCCCTGGCGCTGTGTACAGTTTACCTTCTATGGTTTGTGCACTCACTATTTGCCATTACTTTCTCCAACTCAGTGTTCGAACTATGCCGATATTTTCGGGGGGGGTCCCTTTTTTTCCCTTGGGGGGGGGGGGGGGTGCTTGCGCTTGTCTCAGAGCACGGATCTCCAAACACATGAGAAGCCTCTCTTACGCACATATCACGCGGACTCCACACACGCATCGCGTCTGAAGTCATAACTCATCAGGGGAAATCGTGTCCGCATTGGCATGTTCAAAAAACAACCTCGCGTCAACAATGATACCACACGCAAGAAAAAAAAAAAAAACAGTCAGGCTACTCAACACATCTGATCCACAGCAGCACCAAAGCATCACTGGAAATCATGTCAACAACCAATCTTCCATTTCAACACACGTCAACAAACAAATGGCACCACAAACATGAACGAATCGGTCAGGCTACCGATTCCAAACCCACAGCAGACGAATAATTAAATGCATCTTACCTTAAAGCAGAATCGACCACAAAGGAAGTCTGTTGGCACTGTTGGCACACTTCCTTTCTACTAGTTTGTGTCTCCAACCTGGCAGCAGCAGTCGTTGTCATATCGGTTTATTTTATCTTTGATGTAAACACAACACTTTGGATATGCAAATGCTTCCCGTTACACATGATTGCTATGTCAATAAACATCATTTTGCCAATATTTTAGAGACCATCCATCTTCTCCGTCGGTCAGCATCTGTCGGGATCCGATAAAATGATAAATCTTGCCTTGTGTGTTGATGGTTACTACATCCAGGTGCACAACAATATAATGGCATGATGGAAGTCTTGCTGAAAGTAAAAACTTTCTTTGATGGCTATATTCCTTTCGATGCTTCGCCGTCGTTCCTCGTTGTTGGCTGTGGTAGACTACTGGTAGTTCATGTCCAAAATGGTGGCTGCATTTGTCGTGACGTCATGTGAAAAGGGTCTAGAAGGATTTGAGTGACATCTGGTACGCGGAGCAGTTCCTACGATCTGGAAACAGAAGTCAGAAGCGCCGTCCCAAAGAGCTCGCCGCCGCACAGGAAGTGCCAAGCATGTGTTTAGCCTGTTGCTTGACTTGATTAGTTATCCTTAGTCAGATAAATCAATAACGTTCTAAGGTAGTTTCTATTGCCGCTTTTCCACTACAAACGCGGCTGAGTCGGGCTGAGCCGTGCCGTGCTGAGTCGAGCTGAGTGGGGCTGTTGGAGTTGCATTTCGACTACCACCGCGCTGAACCGTGCTGGCTGGAAGTGGGTGGACACATTGGGTGGAGTTAGCAAAAGTGGGTGGACGTCACGTGATGATGTTAAGCGGCACAAACAGTGACATCAGTGATCTTTTAAGCGGTAGTCTCACGACCCGGAGAGTAAACAATAAACATGGAGGACATGGAGTCGTTAGTCTTGCTGGTCTTGGTGCTGTGGCTTGTTGTCACCGACAACGCCAACAGATACTGGCAAGAGCGTATAGATGAGGCGAGGCGCATAAGGCTTCAGAAATTCTCGTAATTCGTAATTCTTCTTCTTCTGGGTTTACGGTGTTTACAGATCCCAGGGTGCTCGCGGGGCGTGTGTGGGCATGTGAGGACACTCCTCCTCACCAATCAGTGCACAGGGGAGTGTCTGCTCACGCCCCCAGTCTCACTCAGCTCGGTTTGGCTCGCTTCAGCCCTACTCCAAAACCGTGCGAGTTTTGGGTGCTAAGCAGGGCTGAAGCGAGCTGAGTCGTGCTGTTTTGAGATAGTCGAAACGCGAGCCGTGTCGGGCTGAAGTGAGCTGAAAAAGGGTAGTGGAAAAGGGCCATATGTGGCCAAATATAATACTTAGATAGACGACAGACAGTTACTGATCTAAAAGCAAACCAAAACATGCTTACGAGAGTCACTTCTTCTTTGTCCTTGTTGTCATAAAGTTGTGTCGAGAGCTTTACAAAAGAAGGCAGTTGTGCATATGTCACATGCAGCGCTGCTGACCTGTAAATCTCTGCGATCTAATGGTGGACAAGCTTTTAGTGATTTTTTGGAACAGAATTCATCTCATCTCATTATCTGTAGCCGCTTTATCCTGTTCTACAGGGTCGCAGGCAAGCTGGAGCCTATCCCAGCTGACTACGGGCGAAAGGCGGGGTACACCCTGGACAAGTCGCCAGGTCATCACAGGGCTGACACATAGACACAGACAACCATTCACACTCACATTCACACCTACGGTCAATTTAGAGTCACCAGTTAACCTAACCTGCATGTCTTTGGACTGTGGGGGAAACCGGAGCACCCGGAGGAAACCCACGCGGGGAGAACATGCAAACTCCACACAGAAAGGCCCTTGCCGGCCCCGGGGCTCGAACCCAGGACCTTCTTGCTGTGAGGCGACAGCGCTAACCACTACACCACCGTGCCGCCCCTGGAACAGAATTCAGACGCAAAAAAAAAAATTATTTTTCGAGCCAATTTTTTATTTATCGGTGACTTTTACAACCTATTTGAGCATATCACACACAGAAAACCCGGGATTTCATGATGCCATTTTCGTAAGACTAGCACTTTAAAGCAGGTGTCTTCAGTTTTACCCACAAAGATTAGGGTTAGTGTGACTGCAGGCTTTCATTCCAACCAGGCAGGAGTCACACCTGTTTGATCACGTCATCTTGGTCTCCATTCAGACTCCTCCGTAAAAGGAAAAAATCCACCTTCAACGACTTGCATATCAGTATCTATAATCAGTCTGTTTTCCTCAGTTGCGAGTGGCGAACTGAAGAAAAGTCAGACCACAAGCACAATAAGATTTGTCTGAGGAATTGTTTGGGCGTTGTTTGGATTTGTCATATCGAATTGGCATAGAATTGAGAAATTGTCAATTCAGATGTAATGTTTTTGCTCGCTTGTTGATGTCGCCGAAATTGTGGGTCTGTGATTTACACATACGCACCTCCACGTGTACATGTACTCTACTCAAACTGATCTGGTTCCAAACAACATCATACTCGTCTGACTTCTTACAGGAATAACGAAAATATAACAATTTACAGTAGTACCAAAATTGCGAAACACATCACTCAGAGTCATATTTAATGTGCTTTTGGGGTGGAGATTTCCTTTAAAGGAGAACCAAAGTCATTTGTAAACTTGCTTTATTTCTTAATTAACGTGTTATTCAATTACGTTTTCAGTTTTAGTAACTTTATATCATGACTTGTACTGGAAACTAATTGCAATTAAATATTATACTTATCGGCCTCACAGCAAGAAGGTCCGGGTTCGAGCCCCGTGGTCGATGAGGGCCTTTCTGTGTGGAGTTTGCATGTTCTCCCCATGTCCGTGTGGGTTTCCTCTGGGTGCTCCAGTTTCCCCCACAGTCCAAAGACATGCAGGTTAGGTTAACTGGTGACTCTAAATTGACCGTAGGTGTGAATGTGAGTGTGAATGGTTGTGTGTGTCTATGTGTCAGCCCTGTGATGACCTGGCGACTTGTCCAGGGTGTACCCCGCCTTTCGCCCGTAGTCAGCTGGGATAGGCTCCAGCTTGCCTGCGACCCTGTAGAACAGGATAAAGCGGCTAGAGATAATGAGATGAGATGAGACTTATCGGCCTGTTCGGTTTTTAGCCATGTTGAATTTAGTTTGTTTAGTCCACGGTAGGCGTCGCTTATCCGCGCGATCTTCACGAGACTTCGAAACGTGAAGTGTCAGCCAGGTGTCAGTGCCGCCATTTTGAAAACTGTTTTCCAAACGAAGTATTGCACAAAAATGAGTTTAAATGACAATTACTGCCTACTTTTTTCAAACTTTTCTGATTACTATCAAAACAAACAAAACTTCTGGCTTGATTACGTCAGCATTCGAAGGAGTCCGCGTGCGTCTTTTTAAAAAAAAAAAAAAGCACAACTTTATTCATCACACAATTGTGAAATTCCTCTCTGCATTTAACCCATCTGAAGCAGTGAACACACACGTGAGCGCTCGGGGAGCAGTTGGGAGTTCGGTGCCTCGCTCAAGGTCACCTCAGCCCAAGGCCGTCCCATATTAACCTAACCGCATGTCTTTGGACTGTAAGGGAAACCAGAGGAAACCCACGCAGACACGGCGAGAACATGCAAACTCCATGGGCTCAAACCCAGAACCTTCTTGCTGTGAGGTGACCGTGCTAACCACTTGCACCACCGTGCTGTTTTGACACCGTTGGCAGATGTTGGTCAGTTTGATTTCCGCTGTACGTTTTACTTCCGTCCTACGATGTCTCGCACAGGTCTCAACGAATCTCATTTACGGCCGTTGCTTTGACATATGGACTGATGTATTACAGAGCATATTTCAAACACTCATAACTTGCTATAGCAGTGACAAAATAGCGATCAAAAAATGTATTCATATACTTAGTAAAATGAGAAATAGAATTTTGATCATAAAAAAATTTGGCTTCAGTTCTCCTTTAATATTATCAATATTCTGTGTATCTAATAATGGTACAAGTGCAGTGTGTTTTTTACTGGTGCTCTGTACACTATACAGTGTCGTGTATAGTAAATAGTAAATAAGTGAGTGTAGGTACAATTTCAGAACGGTTCTCTTCAAAACTAAGAGGACCTAAAAGTACCTCGTGCTGTAATGCGTTATTTTTTCCACACAAACTCCCACCTCCTGCACTAATCTCAGCTGATACTGTAGCTCTTAATCTCGAGCGCTGTCCGACTAATGAAAGATGTAAAACTGTTCTACAGAATACTACACAACAGTAGTACCTTTAATGATGTTGAGAATGTATCGTGTGTGTAGCCGTGTCACTTGAAAGACTGGGAACTGCAGGTGCACTTTAAGATCCACGGTCGGGGGAAGAAGAACCTGAACGGAGACGGACTGGCGGTGTGGTACACAAAAGAGCGCACGCAGAAAGGTAAAGTGCCAATGCCTGTGATGATACACAGATACTATAGTATAAATCCTAGTGTCAGAATCACTTCAGCATTTCCCACTGATATCGTTACAGGTCCAGTGTTTGGAAATAAAGATTTCTTCACAGGGTTAGGTGTGTTCATCGATACCTACCCTAATGAAGAAAAACACATCGAGGTATGAGCCGTGGTACTATTTCCTGTTTCCTGTCATACAACAGCGCTGTCGAATACTTGAGCTTAGGCATGTAACGATTCACCCAGTTCACGATTCGATTCGATTCACGATACTGGGTTCACTGTTTGATTTTCGCATGATCTCATCTCATTATCTCTAGCCGCTTTATCCTTCTACAGGGTCGCAGGCAAGCTGGAGCCTATCCCAGCTGACTACGGGCGAAAGGCGGGGTACACCCTGGACAAGTCGCCAGGTCATCACAGGGCTGACACATAGACACAGACAACCATTCACACTCACATTCACACCTACGCTCAATTTAGAGTCACCAGTTAACCTAACCTGCATGTCTTTGGACTGTGGGGGAAACCGGAGCACCCGGAGGAAACCCACGCGGACACGGGGAGAACATGCAAACTCCACACAGAAAGGCCCTCGCCGGCCCCGGGGCTCGAACCCAGGACCTTCTTGCTGTGAGGCGACAGCGCTAACCACTACACCACCGTGCCGCCCATTTTCGCATGATATTTTTGAAAAAAAAAAAAGAAATTAAGAAAATTTTATTACCAGAATTTACAACATTTATTTTCTTAAGTCAATAAAAAACATGTCTTCGACATAAATTTACGAAGTTTTATTCCGAGCTTTCGGACCTACGGTCCATCATCAGGGACAGAATGGAATGTGTATTTACAAACGTCAACAAACTAGTTTTAATCGAAAATGATAACAACAACAACTAAACTGTCACTTGCGCTATGATGGGTCACATGCCCACAAAACAAAACAATCTCCAAGAAATATTGATTTGAGGGAGGGGGGGAAAGGGAAGGAAGGAAATAGATAGGTAGATACGGTAGATACGGTAGATGCTATGAGATAAACTAAAAAAAAAAAAAACTTGCATAAAGTTCACATGCTATAAATTATGTCTTTTTTTAATTAAAAGGCAGATAACTTTCAGGTATTTTCCTGCCACAGTCTCTGTGGTTGACTTAATATGATTCCCACATCCAAACAAACTTTGGATTTATTTTCTTATTCTTTATCAACTTAAATATTCCTTTTGTTAAATTAAAAAAAAAAAAAAAAATTGGCGTCACTTTCTTAATAATCAACCACAATTATTTACCAACGTTTGTAGAGATTGGAATAAAATATAATATCATTTTAAATAAAATATTTGTTTTATTAAAAATGAAAAAAGTTAACAAACCGACCTTTTCTTAACAAACTTTTAAGAGCATTTGTTCTACCTCCATTTTCTTCTCTTTTCTTTAGCTTTCTGCAGTCTGTAAAAAAGAGAGCTCTGATTTCTAATTAAATCTGTTTGTACAGTCAATCACACCACACCTCTTTCCCGTTTTAGATCTGTTTTTTTTGTTTTCGCGCCATTAGAGCTGTGTTACTTCCACCTAGGATTCAAATTTATTTGTCAAATACACAATCATACAGAGTACGCCATGCAGTGAAATGCTTATTGCAATGTTCCATAGGTTGTGAGGATAGGTTTTTTTTTTTTTTTTGGGGGGGGGGGGGGGGGGGGAGTGTTTTAAAAAAAAAATAAAGGAGAGGGAGGGGCAGCATGGTGGTGTAGTGGTTAGCGCTGTCGCCTCACAGCAAGAATGTCCGGGTTCGAGCCCCGTGGCTGGCGAGGGCCTTTCTGTGTGGAGTTTGCATGTTCTCCCCGTGTCCGCGTGGGTTTCCTCCGGGTGCTCCGGTTTCCCCCACAGTCCAAAGACATGCAGGTTAGGTTAACTGGTGACTCTAAATTGACCGTAGGTGTGAATGTGAGTGTGAACGGTTGTCTGTGTCTATGTGTCAGCCCTGTGATGACCTGGCGACTTGTCCAGGGTGTACCCCGCCCTTCGCCTGTAGTCAGCTGGGATAGGCTCCAGCTTGCCTGCGACCCTGTAGAAGGATAAAGCGGCTAGAGATGATGAGATGAGATGAAGGAGAGGGAGTAAAACAATGTAATAAATATAATAAGAAAATAATTTAAAAAATGTGGTGATGGAGTGCTCTGCAGAGTATAGACAATATGCAGAATATATATATAGCTCTGCAATATACACATGCACTGTAGAATATACGGAATACGTATAAATATAATGCACACAAGAAATCTATTGCACTGTAACAAATATATTGAAATGTATATTGCACTATAATTAGGTTGCACAAGGACGTATAATTGCTACAGAAATGTACTGTATATATTGTACTTTAGTTTAATGAAGTTACATAAAGAGGTGTAAGAGATGGGGGGATGAGGGTGACGTGGTGACGATACCTAGTGGTTGTTCGTTATTGTTACTGTTATTGTCCCGATTAAGAGCCCAAATAGCCTGAGGGAAGAAGCTCCTCCTCATTCTGGATGAAGTCGTGTGTTTTCCTGCTATTGTACGTTATTACCCTGTGCTGTCTAAACAATACAGTTACAGCGAGGAAAAACTACGAGATTCCACAGCCTGATTAAAAAAAATCATGATAAATTTTTTTTATCGATTCAAATCATTGTAAATTTGTAACGTGATTTATCATCACACGACGAATCGTGACATGCCTAATTGATTCTGATCGTCAGTAGCATGCAGAACCATATCATTTCCATAAAGCAACATGAGAAGATATGTAGTGCTCATCCTTCTGTGTAATGGCTGATAATGTGGGTCTGTTTTGCATTTCTTTTGCATGTAGGCTCAGAAGAAAAGGTACACTCCTCGCACACAGGTACATCTCTGATCTAGATCTGTGTTTGGCTTAAGTTTCATTTGCCTTGTTTTGCTGTTAATCCACACAATCACAATAAAGCTAATATTCCTAATTATTATCCATACAGGACACTTTTTCGATGGAATAAAAACGTGTTCTATTCCCTTCTAGCTGGTTTCATAGATTTGGTTTGATAGCATGCAATACTGTTAGCATATCACTTATCCTACGTGTATTATCTTTATATGTGCGTAGGCTTGGTCATTGGTATGTGCTAATTTACAAGGCTATTCTTGAGATGACTCCATCTTACTTATCATCACTTTTAATCTTGAATAACAGGGCCTACAGTCTTCGCTCTCAGGACTTGTTTCATTTTACTGTTCCTAAGGTGAGAACAGAAATGGGAAAGAAAGCTTTTAGATTTTCTGCTCCAAGTACATGGAATAGTCTGCAGGCAGAGCTCAAACTTCAAAGTCTGGTATCTCTGAATGCATTCAAATCCATGATAAATTCCATTACATCCAGGCTTCAGGAGTGCAAATGTTTTATTGGAGAGCAAATATCTGACTAAACCTTGTTAGGGCCCGAGCCCTATGGGCGAAGGCCCTATTGTTCTTGTAAGAGTTCACTATTATTAGGGCCCGAGCCCTATAGGGCGAAGGCCCTATTGTTCTTGTAAGAGTTCACTATTATTAGGGCCCGAGCCCTATGGGCGAAGGCCCTATTGTTCTTGTAAGAGTTCACTATTATTAGGGCCCGAGCCCTATAGGGCGAAGGCCCTATTGTTCTTGTAAGAGTTCACTATTATTCTTCTTCTTTATTTTTCTCCGCTGTTGGGCCATTTTCGGGGCGCTTGCCATGGGCGAAAACGCGCGAAATTTGGCGCCACTTCCGAGAATTGCCACCGCTACTCAGAACCAAAAGCCCACACTTGGCCGGGGCTCAGGGCCTCTATAGCGCCCCCTAAGTCGCTGTGATTTTGGCATCCCGCATTAAGGTGCCTGGTTGCCATTTAGTTTGTAGTAGTGGCATGCCATTTGGTATGCATATGTATCTCACTAAGCCGGACAAAAATGTAATGCCAATGCATTAGCCACGCCCAACAGGAAGTGAGGTAATTTCACTTTTGTGTGAAATGCATGGCCACGAAGATGGCGCAACTCCTCCTAGACCGTTCATAGGAATGTCACCAAAATTGATACACATCATCTACAGACATGGCTGACAAAAGTTACTAAATACGTTTCACGTAGGATAAACCGTTCAGAAGTTATACGTCAATCAATTTTCACTTCAAAATTTTACATGCTAAAAAATTCATAACAAATCTTCTAATTGCTCAACACTGCTCATACTTCACACGCTAATCACTCATTGGGCTTCTGACATGTTACCCAATTTCTGTGATATTTCGCCACTGGGGGCGCTATTTTTGGGCAAAAAATCCAATCTTTCCTCAAATTTGGTCAAACTTCATGGCCAGCCTCTTACTACCTCCCATGTCATGTATACCACATTTTGGGAATTTTCGTCCATGGGGGGCGCTGTTTTTGGCCGACGCAATTTCTCCAAAACGGGTTTTTGGTCAATAATTCCATAATGCTTTTCCTTCACACCACTACCTTGTGATAGTGCGTTGCTGTTGTGGACCCTTATTTTTCCATCTCATAATCACTCATGTACAGCATAGCGCCACCTACTGACATGGGAAAAACCAAAAAATTTATTCTTCAAAAATCTATATCTCATCTTCTGTTTACTCAATTGTCATCAAACTTCATACACAAACTCTTCATAGCTCACCTGACATGTACGCCAAATTTTGTGCACTTTCGCCCCTGGGGGTGCTGGTTATGGCAGAAATGATATTGCAGCTTCTGATTTGTCAAACTTGGCAAGCAAACTCTTTACAAGACCCTTTTTGGGGCGCTTGCCATGGTCGACATCGCACGAAATTTGGCTCCTTTTTCTTAGACTCCCACCGCTACTGAGAACCAGAAGCCCAGATCCAGGCGGGCCTCAGGGCCTCTTTAGCGCCCCCTAACTCATTGTGATTTTGGCCTCCCGCATTAAGGTGCCTGGTTGCCATGTAGTTTGTAGTAGTGGCATGCCATTTGGTAGGCATATGTATCTCACTAAGCCGGACAAAAATGTAATGCCTATGCATTAGCCACGCCCTACAGGAAGTGAGGTAATTTCACTTTTGTGCGAAATGCATGGCCACGAAGACGGCGCAACTCCTCCTAGACCGTTCATAGGAATGTCACCAAAATTGATACACATCATCTACAGACACGGCTGACAAAAGTTCCTAAATACGTTTCACGTAGAATAAACCGTTCAGAAGTTATACGTCAATCAATTTTCAATGCAAAATTTTACATGCTTAAAAATTCATAACATATCTTCAAATTGCTCAAAACTGCTCATACTTCACACGCAAATCACTCATTGGGCATCTGACATGTTACCCAATTTCTGTGATTTTTCGCCACTGGGGGCGCTATTTTTGGGCAAAAAATCCAATCTTTCCTCAAATTTGGTCAAACTTCACGGCCACCCTCTTACTACCTCCCATGTCATGGACACCACATTTTGGGAATTTTCGTCCATGGGGGGCGCTGTTTTTGGCCAACGCAATTGCTCCGAAACAGGTTTTTGGTAAATAATTCCATAACGCTTCTCCTTCACACCACTACCTTGTGATAGTACGTTGCTGTTGTAGACACTTATTTTTCCAACTCATAATCGCTCATGTGCAGCATAGCGCCACCTACTGACATGGGAGAAACCAAAAAATTTATTCTTCAAAAATCAATATCTCATCTTCTATTTTCTCAATCTTGATCAAACTTGATACGCACACTCTTAACAGGTCACCTGACATATGTGCCAAATTTTGTGAACTTTTGCCACTGGGGGCGCTGTTTTCAGGCAACAATTTATATCTCGGCTTCTGATTGGTCAAACTTGATCAAACTTTACAAAACAACTCTTCATAGGTCCCTTGACATGTATACCAAATTTGGTGAACTTTCACCACTGGGGGCGCTCATTGCGCTGTAGCAGTTGCAGGAGAGGTGTTTACAATCATGAGGCACCAGGAGTATGTTGTTTTGGTTGCCTTAAACACACATGACTTGTGGACCACTGGGGGCGCTCATTGCGCTGTAGCAGTTCCAGGAGAGGTGTTTACAATCATGAGGCACCAGGAGTATGTTGTTTTGGTTGCCTTAAACACACATGACTTGTGGGGAATGGGTAGGCAGTCGGGAGCAAGTGTTGTAGCGTTACATACAGACTAATAGATGTCTAACAGAAGACAATCCTATGTAGCTATAGCTTGGTGACTGATGAGGTAAATACATTAATTTGGTTGGGAAGCCATGGAATAAAATGTTCTGTCCATGACAACATCTCAGCGCACCGTGTACTCTGTGTCCAATTCTGTGCTTTGTCACCATTGTGGGAGTAATGTCTCTTGCCAAAGAAGCTGTGGAAGGTATTTCGCGGGGACGCATGCCCCCGCCCCCCTTGGCCGCTGGCGCGAGGGCCCGTCGAGGCCGCTTGCGGCTTTAATTATTCTTCCGTCTTCTTCTTCTTCTTTATTTTTCTCCGCTGTTGGGCCATTTTCGGGGCGCTTGCCATGGGCGAAAACACACGAAATTTGGCACCAGTTCCGAGAATTGCCACCGCTACTCAGAACCAGAAGCCCAAACTTGGCCGGGGCTCAGGGCCTCTATAGCGCCCCCTAAGTCGTTGTTATTTTGGCCTCCCGCATTAAGGTGCCTGGGTGCCATGTAGTTTGTAGTAGTGGCATGCCATTTGGTACGCATATGTATCTCACTAAGCCGGACAAAAATGTAATGCCAATGCATTAGCCACGCCCAACAGGAAGTGAGGTTATTTCACTTTTGTGCGAAATGCATGGCCACGAAGACGGCGCAACTCCTCCTAGACCGTTCATAGGAATGTCACCAAAATTGATACACATCATCTACAGACATGGCTGACAAAAGTTACTAAATACGTTTCACGTAGAATAAACCGTTCAGAAGTTATACGTCTATCAATTTCCGATGCAAAATTTTACATGCTTAAAAATTCATAACAAATCTTCTGATTGCTCAAAACTGCTCATACTTCACATGCAAATCACTCATTGGGCTTCTGACATGTTACCCAATTTCTGTGCTATTTCGCCACTGGGGGCGCTATTTTTGGGCAAAAATTCCAATCTTTCCTCACATTTGGTCAAACTTCACGGCCACCCTCTTCCTACCTCCCATGTCATGTATACCACATTTTGGGAATTTTCGTCCATGGGGGGCGCTGTTTTTGGCCGACGCCGTTGCTCCAAAACGGGTTTTTGGTAAATAATTCCATAATGCTTTTCCTTCACACCACTTCCTTGTGATAGTATGTTGCTGTTGTAGACACTTATTTTTCCAACTCATAATCGCTCATGTACAGCATAGCGCCACCTACTGACATGTGAAAAACCAAAAAATTTATTCTTCAAAAATCTATATCTCATCTTCTATTTACTCAATTGTCATCAAACTTGATACGCAAACTCTTCATAGCTCACCTGACATATACGCCAAATTTTGTGCACTTTTGCCCCTGGGGGTGCTGGTTATGGCAAAATTGATATTGCAGCTTCTGATTTGTCAAACTTGGCAAGCAAACTCTTTACGGTATTTCGCGGGGACGCATGCCCCCGCCCCCCTTGGCCGCTGGCGCGAGGGCCCGTCGAGGCCGCTTGCGGCTTTAATAAATTTACTAGTTTTGATTTTGAACTTCAGGTTTTGTCTGTTTTTGATGTGATGATGTAATTGTTTTTTGTTTGTGTTGATGTGACGATGTGATGATGTTTTGTTGTGACGATGTGATAGAACTTCATGTACTGCCATTCTTGGCCAGGTCTCCCTTGTAAAAGAGATCGTGATCTCAATGGGACAAACCTGGTTAAAATAATTGTCACTCTACCCAATGGAGAATGAGCGTTGAATATGGTTTACGATATTGCGTGGTTGTCAAGACAACATGACGTCACACGTCGGAGCTGATGCGAATATTCAATGAGGGAGTGTTCTGCTGCACACATGCAGAAGTGTTTCTTTGTTCGTCGCCGGCGCCATATTGGCTGGCTTTGTTCGTGGTATATCAGATATATATTCTATTCAGCTATTCTTCGACCCGTTCAATATCATGCTAGCTGAATGGAATATATCTGATATACCACTCAATGCCAGCCAATGTTATTAAAATGTATTCGTTCTTTCACAAGAATTGAATCTAATTGCATTATTACAGTGATATAAATTCCTTATGTATAGTTATTGTGCTATTATAATATTACTGCTGAAAGAATACTAATACTAAACTAATGTTTCTCTAACGCCAGCTCTGACAATAGTTCCAACTGTAATGCAAATCACAGGTTTACATACAGTATACCGTTTAAATAGTATAGTACTATTTAACAGTTATTCCATGAAATCGAGTCGTACATGAGCTGATAGCTGATGAGGCGCGTAGCACCGAGTTAGCTATAAGCCATGTATGACGAGATTGAGTGGAATAACTGTTTTATTCTATCCACATTCACTGGATTTAGAGAAACAGAGGATTTTGATTTTTTGCAAATTTGAGAAATAAAAACTTTTAAACAAATTTTAATGTTAAAGATGAAGAATGTAAATAACCTGGCGAAATGACAGTAGCAATTTGTGAAAAATTATATAAGAAGAAGAATTCTTGAAAAACAAGTGTTGCCCGGCAAAACAAACCTCGCCCGGTAGCACTTATGATGAATATGAAGGAAGATATTGCGAAAAAAAAATAGGTACCCTATGGGTCCATGTGGCTACTGCTTATAAATAAAATTGTTTTCTGATCCCATGTCCATACAGTAAATATAGCATATATATATATTTACTCTATGAGGCAGTAGCCACGAAAATTAAGCATAACCCAAAAATGAACAATTTAAAAATCACAGAAGTAAAACATACCAAGTGTCTGTACTTTATATTATTCTACTCTTACCATTTTTGAAACCGAACTGAACCTCCGAACCGGGGCTGACACACACACGCTGTCGCCACGACCCAAACTCTTATTTCCCGGAAATGGCCCGGCGCTAGAGCTCAGTGGAACGCACTCTCCCTTTGTAATAAGTATAAACATGTCTGAAAGCGATTTCTTTAGTCAAGTCCATAGTGGGCGAGGTAATAATAATAAATCAACAGAGCAATCAATCAAAGTTTTTATCAATGGGGTTTAAAAATGGGTGTGGCCAAAACCCCTTCCTTTGCATATGTAAACGACCCAAGAAACCATCCAATGACAGCACAGTGTATGCAAATGAGGCAGATAGTGATCCCATCAGCGTGTTTGTGGGAGGAGTCTTTCCGAGGCAGCGCTCCTGCAGTCTGAGCTCAGGGTTTTTTTTTGTTTTTTTTTTTGTACCTTTTTGGTGACCTTGACCAGATGATCCTCAAAATGTTGGAGGTTCTGTTTGAAAGTTTCATGAAGATTGGTCTAGCTATTTTCCCGTAATGTTGCTAACAAAAAAAAACAAAGAAACCTGACCGAAAACAATACTTCGCCCTGCTTACTCCGTAGCAGGCAAGGTAATAATTAAAGATGCGTCCTTGCCATCAAATACTTTCATTCCATATTTTGTTGCTTTTTTTGGGGGGGGGTTTGTTTTCGAGTAGAGTTTTTATTTCATCCTCGGTTAGTTCAGCAACACGCTCCGCCATTTTGTTTTTCTCTTCTCACGGTATATAAGTTAATAGCCTAGTAGTAGAGTAGCCAATCAGAGCGCATGATTGCTGATATCCAGTGAATGTGGATAGAATAAATTACAAGATGATAGTAACAGCTCTTTCACAGGGATGCTGTGAAATGGTGGCATTTTCTGTGAAGAGATACAGTACTTGTTTTGCATTTTTGAAGGAGTCTCCAGTGTCAGTGCTTTGTAACAGTCAGAAATAAATCTGTAACTTTAGTTTTCTGACAGAAAAGTCTTTGTGTTTGTCAATAACGTGTCTTGTTAACTTAAAGAGAAAAAAGACAGGCTGGTGAGGGAATGACTGTTAATCTATAGCTGTTAAATATGTAATAACAGGAACTAACTATAGAATGCAGCGATAACCTGATAAAAAGTATTACCTTATGAGTCTTTGAAGTAGTAACCATAACTCCTGTCCGTGTCAGGTCACATCATGGCACCGCCTTTTCATGCCTTGAAGTGTTTCATTCCTTACACGAATGGGTTTCTAGCTTTAAAAAAAAGGAGCAGTGTCCATTGCATTACCATTGCAGTTTCCTTGTATAGCAGGCTCCTGGGTATAAACTCATGGAAGGTTTATTTCTATAGAAATGTTAAACTTAACTCCTTCAAATAGTCATTTCAGATCTACACCAATCAGCCATAAAATTAAAACCACTGGCAGGTGAAATGAATAACATTGATTATCTCCATTACAATGGCGCCTGTCAAGGGGTGGGATATATGAGGCAGCAAGAGAACAGTCAGTTCTTGAAGTTGATGTGTTGGAAGCAGGAAAAATGGGCAAGCGTAAGGATCTGAGTGACTTTGACAAGGGCCAAATTGTGATGGCTTGATGACTGGGTCTCCAAAATGGCACATCTTGTAGGGTGTTCCCAGTATGCAGTGGTTAGTACCTACCAAAAGTGGTCCAAGGATCCGAAGGACAACCGGTGAACCGGCGACGGGGTCATGGGTGTCAGAGGCTCATTGATTCACATGGGGCACGAAGGCTAGCCCATATGGTCTGATCCCACAGAGGAGTTACAGTAGCATATATCATCTTAGATATGGCTGCCCACCATCTAAACTGGTCACATTCTGCAGCATGGCCCTCCAAGCTCTCTTGTCTGTAGCCATCACTTTGCTTTGAGCATGCCATGGCATCCACTTTAATAGATACTTTGGTAGGCGTGAGTTGTCCATGCGGACAACATGCCCATACCATCTCAAACGTCTCACTGCCAGGTGAATTCAGATTGGCTTTTGACTGGTTCTCTGGAGCACTTCAATGTTGCTTACTTGATGGAAGTTGACACCTTTCTGTTTTAGCCACCATTAACTTTTTCAGCAGTTTGTGCTACAGTAGCTCTTCTGTAGGACTGGACCATATGGGCTAGCCTTTGTGCTCCATGCAAAACAAAGAGCCTTCAACATCCATGAACCTGTCGCCAGTTCACCAGTTGCTGTTCTTCCTTGGACCACTTTTGGTAGGTACTAACCACTGCATACCGGGAACACCCCACAAGATGTATCATTTTGGAGATGCTCAGACCTAGTCATCTACTATCACAATTTGGCCCTTGTCAAAGTTGCTCCTTACACTTGCCCATTTTTCCTGCTTCCAACACATCAACTTCAAGAACTGACTGTTATCTTGCTGCCTAATATATCCCACCCCTTAACAGGTGCCACTGTAATGAGATAATCAATGTCATTCGTTTCATCTGTCAGTGGTCATCATGTTATGGTTGATCAATGTATACTTGACATCTCAGAAAGCTACTGCATAAAGAATTGTGTGTTGACGCATACAGTTAGGTCCATATATATTTGGATACTGACACAAATTTTGTCTTTTTACCTGTTTACTGAAACATATTCAAGTTATAGTTATATAATGGACATGAACATAAAGTCCAGACTTTCAGCTTTCATTTGAGGGTATCCACATTAAAATTGGATGAAGGGTTTAGGAGTTTCAGCTCCTTAACATGTGCCACCCTGTTTTTAAAGGGACCAAAAGTAATTGGACAATTGACTCAAAGGTTATTTCATGGGCAGGTGTGGGCAATTCCTTCGTTATGTCATTCTCAATTAAGCAGATAAAAGGCCTGGAATTGATTTGAGGTGTGGTGCTTGCATTTGGAAGATTTTGCTGTGAAGAAAACATGCGGTCAAAGGAGCTCTCCATGCAGGTGAAACAAGCCATCCTTAAGCCGCGAAAACAGAAAAAACCCATCCGAGAAATTGCTACAATATTAGGAGTGGCAAAATCTACAGTTTGGTACATCCTGAGAAAGAAAGAAAGCACTGGTGAACTCATCAATGCAAAAAGACCTGGACGCCCACAGAAGACAACAGTGGTGGATGATTGCAGAATAATTTCCATGGTGAAGAGAAACCCCTTCACAACAGCCAACCAAGTGAACAACACTCTCCAGGAAGTAGGCGTATCAATATCCAAATCTACCATAAAGAGAAGACTGCATGAAAGTAAATACAGAGGGTTCACTGCACGGTGCAAGCCACTCATAAGCCTCAAGAATAAAAAGGCTAGATTGGACTTTGCTAAAAAAGCCAGCACAGTTCTGGAAGAACATTCTTTGGACAGATGAAACCAAGATCAACCTCTACCAGAATAATGGAAAGAAAAAAGTATGGCAAAGGCGTGGTACAGCTCATGATCCAAAGCATACCACATCATCTGTAAAACACGGCGGAGGCAGTGTGATGGCTTGGGCATGCATGGCTGCCAGTGGCACTGGGTCACTAGTGTTTATTGATGATGTGGCACAGGACAGAAGCAGCCGGATGAATTCTGAGGTATTCAGAGACATACTGCGTGCTCAAATCCAGCCAAACTGATTGGTCGGCGTTTCATAATACAGATGGACAATGACCCAAAATATAAAGCCAAAGCAACCCAGGAGTTTATTAAAGCAAAGAAGTGGAATATTCTTGAATGGCCAAGTCAGTCACCTGATCTCAACCCAATTGAGCATGCATTTCACTTGTTAAAGACTAAACTTCAGACAGAAAGGCCCACAAACAAACAGCAACTGAAGACCGCTGCAGTAAAGGCCTGGCAGAGCATTAAAAAGGAGGAAACACAGCGTCTGGTGATGTCCATGAGTTCAAGACTTCAGGCAGTCATTGCCAACAAAGGGTTTTCAACCAAGTATTAGAAATGAGCATTTTATTTACAGTTATTTAATTTGTCCAATTACTTTTGAGCCCCTGAAATGAAGGGATTGTGTTTAAAAAATGCTTTAGTTCCTCACATTTTTATGCAATCATTTTGTTCAACCCACTGAATTGAAGCTGAAAGTCTGAACTTCAACTGCATCTGAATTGTTTTGTTCAAAATTCATTGTGGTAATGTACAGAACCAAAATTAGAAAAATGTTGTCTGTCCAAATATTTATGGACCTAACTGTAACTCTTACTGTTGTGCGTTACAGAGGCTCTTCCCATACATATTAGCGATGGTGGGGAACGGCACGATCAGCTACGATCACGAGCGTGACGGCAGACCCACGGAGCTGGGCGGCTGCAATGCCATGGTGCGCAACCTCAAGCACGACACGTTCATCTTCATCAGATACGTCCGGCGCAGACTCACGGTGAGAAGTGCAGGAGAAGCGTGTCCCAGAGAACATAATCGTATCTGTTCACGTTGCAGTATTTTGAGTGTGTGGATTGTTAAATAACTTCGGCTGCTACTGTTTCTGTACAGGTCATGGTTGATGTCAACGGGCAACATGAATGGAGCGACTGCTTGGACATCCCGGGTGTGCGGCTACCTCAGGGCTACTACTTCGGCGCCTCGGCCATCACCGGAGAACTCTCGGGTAAAATATTCGCTCGTGATATCAAATAGGCACTGTAGCAACTCGTACTCTAAGAATACACATGGTATAAAATCACACTGGTGAAATGTAATGCATAAACTGTTACTTTTTTATTAGCTGTATGTAGAAAACATACCACAATGAAAAGCAAAACCTTCTTTATCTTGCTATGTAATTGCTTAATCTTTTAAGTAGGAGGAGATTACTTTATAAGAATGTGTCAGAAATGAATGTGATCCATGTTTAAAAGCAATCCATGCCACAGTGTTGCAATTCCGTCACAGCAATGAAAGAATGTGAAACGCGCGCACACACATGATTGCGTAGACATGGGCATGTATGGCTGCAATGGAACTGGATCACTGGTGTTTTTATTGATGATATGACTGCTGATAGAAATAGCAGGAAGCATTCTGAAGTATACAGAGCTATACTTTCTGCTCAGATTCAGTCAAATGCTGCAAAACTGATAGGATGGCGCTTCACAATACAGATGGATAATGGCCCAAAACTAGAGGGGAACCGTCAAGGCGTTCAGAGAAGGCCCAAACATATCAGCATTTCAAATGATATATTTAATTTATTTCATTCTTTCAGAAATTCATGATAATTATTCTCTTCTAATTTGGCCTCATTTTCTATCAAATTTGCTTCAGAAATGAAAGGACAGAAATTACTGTCCTGAAAACATTAAATACGAGTTATCCAGTGAGATTTTTCTGTTTGTTTGGTGTCTCTAGGCTGAGAAGAGTTTAGAGCTGGCTCACTCATTGGTTAGGGGTTCATTGCTGGGACAGAAGGCCATGACAGTGTATGTTTATGTAGGAAGTGACAGATGAATTAACCAATCAGATTTTGATTTATAGTGGGAGGGGCCAAAAATGTATCACCCTAGGCCTACTCGAAGGCCAACACGAGCTTAACTGTGAGTCGGCGCTGTCAGCGCAGCAGTGAAGTCACCTTCCAGCCGGTGTAGCGTTCATCAGTAGTGTTAGCGAATGCTAATAAAGCAGTCAAGCCAGTGCTATCTATCGAGAGCAAGTAGCACAGACTAATGACCGAGAAACTAAGATTTCTGTCTCCAGACTCTTCTTCCACGCTGCATGCTCGCTACAGTATTTTTCATGCAGACTTAAAGGTGGGGTATGAGATTTTGGAATAATGGTTCCTGCAAGCCATATTTTGAAAAGAAACACGCCCGCCCTCGCCATGCTCCCACCCCCCGCGTATCCACCCCTCCTCCCCCTTATAAAGCCTGAGAAAATCAGCCTTTATAATGGGTGTCTATTGCGTTACACACCAGTGGAGCAGAGTGTAGAGAGCTTGGAAAAATAGCTTAAACTTTCTCATTTAAACTGTGTTTTCAGCCCCAATTTTCACTCCACACACATAATTTTCTCAAAAGTAGTAGCCACACTTGTCCTGATTCGCACAATGTGTCTACCTTCACGATAGGATTTACAGTTTTTGAATGAGAAGCCTGAAAGTGAGGAGAGCACAGCCGCACAGCCACATAGACTGCCATTATAAACTTAGCAGAAAAGTCACTCATTTTTAACTCGCTCTAGTGACCTCATTTTTTAGACTACAGACAAGAAATTACATCAGTGTGTTCAGGAGATCCTTGTGGCACTCAGTGTGAAAGAATTTTGTGAATATCTCCTTCCGTTTTCGTGTAAATCCCCATTGTTTGGAGGGAGTACACTGACAAAATCCTGCGCTCTGTGTGACACTCTGCTCGCGCTCTCACACA
The DNA here is from genome assembly GCF_027579695.1 of Neoarius graeffei. NCBI lineage: Eukaryota > Metazoa > Chordata > Actinopteri > Siluriformes > Ariidae > Neoarius > Neoarius graeffei. The sequence continues at coordinate 11,839,877 of NC_083596.1, read as the reverse complement.
CACAGAAGGGACGGGCCGCTCGCGGGCTTCAGTCTGATTGACGTGTCAGTATCCAATCATTTTGAGGTGGTACCTCGATATGATTGGATGGCGTTTTTCCTTTATTTTACACTGTAGACTGGATTAAAATATTTTGTTTTTGGGTCAAACCTTCTATTGTACTGCTTGCAACATGGGTGTGAGGAGCTTTTCAAGCAATATGGTAAAAAATACTCCTGAAAAAAATCTCATACTCCACCTTTAAGTATTCATTTCCCGATGTAATATTACTTTTAAAATCAACATCGACAACGACACACAACGGAGCGACCTGGCAGGCTGCCACTAATCCCTTGAAAAATCCTTTGCCCTGTTGCTTTTTTGGTGTCTGGCTATGTTTTGGCTGAGCTCAAGTCCCAGCTCTAATAGTCACGGTTCTCCACTGCCCAAAACCTAGCACAAAAACAACCCAAGAGGCAAAGAAATTGTTAAATCTTAAATGGTTGAGTCAGTCAACTCAATTGAGCATGCTTTTCAATTACTGATGACAAAATCGAAGGCAGAAAGAATCACGAGCAAGCAGTAACTGAAGGTGGCTGCAGTAAAGACCCGGCAAAGCATCTCAAGGGAGGACACTCAGCATTTGGCTTTTGGTGATGCTCATGGGTTCCAGACTCAGGTGGTCGTTGACTGTTAAGGATTTGCGTCCAAGTATTAAAAAGGATATGTTGTGAGACATAAATACAGCATCTTGTGGTTTTTTTTTTTAGACAACCATGATCTCATTTCTCTGAAGCTGTACCAGCTGACAGTACTCCGGAGTAAACTAGAGGAAGACGATGGTGAAGAGGTCACAGTTCCAAGTGTGGACAATATGGAGCTAATCAGGAGTAAGGCAGAATTGGATTTGTCCTAAGAACAGCCTGACAATAATTGAGCAGATGATGTTAATCATACTTCTCAGAAGTAGCTCATAAGGCAGCTGGATATGAACAAATATTCTATCTACCAGTCTTGTAATCGAGTCACTAAACCTCGAGTCTGAGTCCAGTCTCGAGTCCCTAGTGTTCAAATCCAAGTCATTAAAAAAAAAATTGAGTCGAGTCCGAGTCCAGCAGTCCAACCGCACTATTTGACGGTGGCTGTTTTAGCCCCAATAATGATAGTTTGTTCTTGAACATGACGTATGAACAGGTGACTGTGCTTCTCTTTGTCGGGAGTGTGTTCTGTCAGAGACGGTTGGGAGACGGATGTAAGTGCAGAAATTGTGTTTATTAACACAAGTGAAGACAGGTAAACAATCCAGAACAGCAGGCAAAATTGTAAAACAGTGAAACAGGCAATAGGTTGAGCGAGGCACAAGCAGGCTACTGTAGACTCGGCGAAATCAAAGACAAGAAACAGGAAATCAGGAAACCAAACAAGGAAATAAGGCTTGGTAATGTGCCAGCGACACAACTCAATACTTCGCAAAGTAAGTGTGTTTTCACAGTTTTTTTTTTTTATATTGGCGCACTGATTGCACCTTAATCCTGTGCAGGTGTGAGTCGTTTACGGCGCGTGCGTGAGAGTCCGCTTGGCACGCGTGCTGTCCGGAGCATGCCCGAGAGTCTATCTGATGCATGTGCCAAGGCGCACAGGTGTGATACTCTTACATGAAATTAGTATAAAATTAATGTAGATATAAATATCTCACTCATTATCTCTAGCCGCTTTATCCTGTTCTACAGGGTCGCAGGCAAGCTGGAGCCTATCCCAGCTGACTACGGGCGAAAGGCGGGGTACACCCTGGACAAGTCGCCAGGTCATCACAGGGCTGACACATAGACACAGACAACCATTCACATTCACACCTACGCTCAATTTAGAGTCACCAGTTAACCAAACCTGCATGTCTTTGGACTGTGGGGGAAACCGGAGCACCCGGAGGAAACCCACGCGGGCACGGGGAGAACATGCAAACTCCGCACAGAAAGGCCCTCGCTGGCCACGGGGCTCGAACCCAGACCTTCTTGCTGTGAGGCGACAGCGCTAACCACTACACCACCGTGCTGCCCCTAGATATAAATATCTTATGCCAAATTATTATGGCATATTACAAAAAATAAAGAAAAAAATCCGAGTCCTCGTCTCCATTTTCCGAGTCCTAATGCAGTTAATGCACGAGTCCTTAAAATTCGGGCACGAGCCGGACTCGAGTACTACAAGCCTGCTATCCACAGTCACTGGATATGAGCAATCGCACACTCTGATTGATTGGCTACTCTACTACTAGGATATCAGCTCATATACTGTGAGTAGGGGGGGAAAAAACAAACAAAATGATGGTGTGCACCAAGTCAGATATATCACTTTATCAAGTATTTAAAAGAAACAGAAATGGATAAAAGAATATGGTTTTCCCCCAATATCTCCTGTTCCACACTCCAGCCCAGTCGGTGGCGATAATGCACATTTTAATTGGTTTGTCAACCACCAAAAAAAAAACCATAAAGAAGAAGAAAATGGCGGCGCGTGTTGCTGAACCAATCAAGGACAAAATAAAAACTGTACTCGAAAACAAAACCCCCAAAAATACAAAAAAAGCAACAAAATATGGAATAAAATATTTGATGGTAAGAACATATCTTTTTTTTATTTTTCAAAAATTATTATAGCATTTTTTACAAATTGCTCCTGTCATTTCGCTGGTTTGCTTACATTCTAAGCAGAAATTATTTTATCAGACGTTTTGTATAAAGTTTTTATTTATCGAATTTGCAAAAAAAAAAAGCTGTTTCTCAAAATCCAGTGAATGTGGATAGAATAGAGTTATTCCGCTCAATCTCGTCATGCATGGCTTATAGCCATCAGCTCATGTACGACTCGATTTCGTGGAATAACTGTTTGTTTTACAAATAAATATTTGTAAATTTTTCACGAGTGTTTACATAAGAAGTCAGGTATTTATAAAAATCCAGTTTGGAAATACGTTCCTTTCTAGGAAAGCTCTTGAGTTTATGTAAATGTGTAATTTGACTCAGACACTCCAAACCAAATCAGTGGTATGCAGTTTTTATATACATATTACGTTAAGTTTGAGTAGAAATTTTTTTTTCACTTAGAGATGTAATAAAAATGATTGTGAAGTTCAGACTTTTTAATATTAATAACTTGAAAGAAAGTGAATCAAAAGAAATCCATAAATAAATGAAGACATAAGTCTAGCTATTCAAATAGGACAAAATAAATAGCACTGTTAAAAACAAGGAAGTGTTCTTGTGGGTCTATGGGAGCTGACTCGCTGCAGTGGCTGAGCTGCATTAGTGGAAGATTTAACACAATGCATGGTGCAGTTTTAGTCATCATTTTACCTTTTTATGAAAACTCCACTGAAAAATGAAGCCCTACATTTGTTTTTCAGATTACCTGGTTCATAATTTTGCAAACAAAACTTCTTTTTCTTCCTCTCGCAGACTATGACGACGAGGAGGGAATGAGCAACATTGCTATCTTCTTCACTGTGCTCTTCTCCATGCTGGGCCTCTTCCTTCTTATCGTTGTGGGCCTCGTGATTTACAGCGACTGGAGTGACAGTCGACGCAAACGCTTCTACTGAACTTCCAGCAGGTTGAAACTGTGACTCGAACTTGTCGATTGGGCTTGATGGGTTCCCAAGCTCCAAAACACCCTCAGTGTCAGTGCCCACTGAGCAAATCGGTTTGATTTTGTGTACAAGAAAAGGAAGGCTGAAAGATTCGACCATGAAAACAAAGGGGTTTTAGACACTAAGAGCAAAGCAATGTGGGACAGGGGATTCAACCTCAAACTAGCAGGGCCTTTTAAGTTTTAAAGTGTGTCTCATAATAAGAAATTTGTTTTAAGTGTAAATAGAAAACTGCCTTAGACTGTGTCTTTTTCCACTACAGCGCCAATATTGATGCGATTTGAAATTATATTCTGAACTGTTATTCTGTCGTTTTGCGTTACATGCCACGTTGATAGGCAAAACAACACAGACCAAGGAATTTGCCTTTTTAACCAATATTAATTAAATCCATATGTTGTGATCAGGGCGGCACGGTGGTGTAGTGGTTAGCGCTGTCGCCTCACAGCAAGAAGGTCCTGGGTTCGAGCCCCGGGGCCGGCGAGGGCCTTTCTGTGTGGAGTTTGCATGTTCTCCCCGTGTCCGCGTGGGTTTCCTCCGGGTGCTCCGGTTTCCCCCACAGTCCAAAGACATGCAGGTTAGGTTAACTGGTGACTCTAAAATTGACCGTAGGTGTGAATGTGAGTGTGAATGGTTGTCTGTGTCTATGTGTCAGCCCTGTGATGACCTGGCGACTTGTCCAGGGTGTACCCCGCCTTTCGCCCGTAGTCAGCTGGGATAGGCTCCAGCTTGCCTGCGACCCTGTAGAAGGATAAAGCGGCTAGAGATAATGAGATGAGATGAGATGTTGTGATCACAATGCTGGATTTTTAGAAGATTTGCAAACAAATCATGAAATTTGACCACTAGGGGGTGTTATGACAGTTGTTTGGTAATTTTATACGCGTGTTTTTATGAAAAACTTGATCAGTGGTAGGTTGCGGGATATATTTGACAATTATTTGTCCAATTTTCACAAATATTCTAGGATATGGATATGCCAACAAGCTGCACTGGTAAACTTTATCAACAATGGTACTGATTGTTTGTTATAGGGTTTTAAAATTTCATTAACTCTGAGTTAAGATGAAAAATTGGCATCATGACAGGATTTTAATTAAAATTCTTGACAAAAATATGTACCCTCTGTGAAGTCACATCATGTAATGGTTGGTAAAATCTATTCGAGCAGAAATAAAATATCGCAAATGTTTTGCTCGAGTGTATAAATATCGAGCAGGTGGCACTGAGTGATTGACTGATTTTACAAACCTGTGATTTTCTTGCAAACAAACAGAAATCTTTATCCTTTTCTGGTTATATGGAGTGCTGACTTTACACCGGCAGTGTTTTGCATGTGGTTAATCTTACCCGAGTTCCTCTGTTGGATGTTGAGTTTGGGAACTCTGCACTGACTGTATGAAAACTTCAGATATTGAAGGAAACCTTCATTTATTGTGTGTAACAGTGTTTTATTAATAAACTTTTTTTTTTCAAATTTCCTTTTTCTGTTATACTTTTATCAAAAACTAAGAGAGCAACCTGGAGTAAAATTAATCAATACGATGACGAAAGACATTACTAAAAGTAACTAAATCCAAAAATAGCCTCAACGAGGCTGGAGTTCATACCAGCCACTGTTGTTACGAGTTTGAAATCCGATCAGTCCTGTGGAAAGAGTAGCGAATTTTGTGACCCCTGTGTAGCCGCATCCGTGGCAAGTAGCGCCACCTGGTGAACAACTCATGTTGGAATATGTCTTTAGAGTCTTCTGGGTGAGTTTCAGTAAAAACATCCCAGCAGTTTACAAAGAGTAGCATTTAATGTGACGAGTCACCCCAAAATTTCAGAGGCCCATAAAATTGTGTATATATGACAGGTGGCGCCACTGTCTGGACAACTTTTATGCACACTCACCTGGGGAACATTGTATGCGAGTTTGATCGAAATCCAATCAATCCTGTAGGAGGAGTAGCGATTTTTGTAAATTGTGGACAGCCGACGGTGATGACGGAAGTGTGATCGCATAAGCTCATCCGGGTTGGCTGACAGCCAGATGAGCTTAAAAAAAAAAGCCGTAAACGCGTCCAGTGAACTCCAAAATTAATGATTGTGACCTTTCTTTGTTCCACACGCTTAATATCTGACTGATTGCTGATGCATGATGAAATTTTCTATGAGGGGAGTCAAAAATTATTGCGCATTTATGGAAGGAGTCTCCAGTGTCAACACTTTAACAGTCAGAGGTAAAGCTGTAACTAAGTTTTCCAACACAGGACATCTTTACCGTTTATGGTTCCCTGGAAACATGATGGTAGGATTTTTTTTTTTCCACGTTATAAAATTTGAGAGAAAAAGGAAGCTCATGATGGATGTGCGAGAAGGATGTTGGTGATATTTGCAGTTGGTCGAACGCAAGTGATAACAGGAACTAACTTTTTTGTTTTCTGGATGCACCACAATATACTACTACTTCTTTCGGCTGTTAGGGGTCAACACAGTGATAACATCCCTCCATCTCCTCCTGTCCTCCGTCACACCAACCGTCCTGGCGTCCTCCTTTACCACATCCATAAATCTCATCTTTGGTTTTCCTTGTTTGTTTCCTTCTACCCACCAACTCAATTTCCAGCGTCCTTTTTTCGATATACTCTGGATCTCTCCTCTGTACGTGTCCAAACCATCTCAATCTCCGCTCTCTCTTTGTCTCCAAACCATCCTACATGTCCTGTCCCTCTCATACTCCTGTCCAACTTGGTCATTCCAATGAAAATCTCAACATCTTCAGCTCCACTACCTCCAGGACTGTTATATGTAACTAAGTAGATTAAAAAAAAGTAAGAATTATATTGCAGGTATTTTAGCAGACGCTCTTATCCAGAGTGATGTACAACATACCGAGAGCAACATGGGGAGCATTTGGGGGGTTAGGCACCTTGCTCAAGGGCACTTCAGCCATTCCTGCTGGTCTAGGGAATCGAACCAGCAACTTTTTGGTCGTAAAGCTGCTTCCCTAACCATTAGCGTTCCCAATTATGAACTTGAGTAATGTAGCTGAGGTTGAGAAAGTGTAAAAGTTCAGGACTTTAAATAAGTTATCATTTACAAATTGCTATATCTTACTGTATTGTGCCAATTAAAAACAATATAGTTTTCAATACCCCTGTTTTCTTCATTGTTTCCAGGAACATATTGGTAGTTTTTTTTTTTTTTTAAAGATAGATTGATTGATTTACGCTACGCCCACTTCCAGTTCTGAGTTTTCTTTAATTAATAATGAATTGGTAAATTGCTCTAGTAAGGGAAATAAAATATTTTGGTACATGTCTGGTAGGAAAATACTCCACTGTGATTGGTGGAAACTGAGCTTCCTATTGTGTGCTAGTCTTTATGTAGATTTGAGCCATTTTGGGGGCAGCACGGTGGTGTAGTGGTCAGCGCTGTCGCCTCACAGGAAGAAGGTCCGGGTTCGAGCCCCGTGGCCGGCGAGGGCCTTTCTGTGCAGAGTTTGCATGTTCTCCCCGTGGGTTTCCTCCGGGTGCTCCGGTTTCCCCCACAGTCCAAAGACATGCAGGTTAGGTTAACTGGTGACTCTAAATTGACCGTAGGTGTGAATGTGAGTGTGAATGGTTGTCTGTGTCTATGTGTCAGCCCTGTGATGACCTGGCGACTTGTCCAGGGTGTACCCCGCCTTTCGCCCGTAGTCAGCTGGGATAGGCTCCAGCTTGCCTGCGACCCTGTAGAACAGGATAAAGCGGCTACAGATAATGAGATGAGATGAGCCATTTTGACTAACTTTCTACTAGATTTAATACACAGCACTTTGAGACCCTGAGCCACGTTTTACAGCATTTGTCCACTAGAGGGTGCTGTAAGTTAATAAAAATTGCCAAGTTAAAACATTTCTGCCCCCCCCATGGCATTTGATTAATATTATATCCTAAAATAACAGTCAGCAGTTACGGTTACCAACTGCAAAAGGATCTGGGAAGCATTTGTGCTCTTTCTTTCTGTCCATGTTTAACATAAAATGAGTTTTGTTTCTCCTTGACAATGTGCCAGAGCCAAAAAGGTCACTTGTGTTACTGAGGCGCCGTTTCTGAATGTGACTCAGGATCACTTCATTGTTTGTGCCAAGAGCTGTAGAGTTCCTGAGAGGAAATTAAACAGAAGCACAATGACCCAAACACATCAGCAGCACCGAGTCACTTCCGAGCACGCTTTCTGGAAAGCTCTTGTTCACGAATGATTTTACAGAAATGACAGACATGCTTTACATGTTCAGGCTTGCTGAAAGATCATCTGCCTGTGGTTTGTAATGTAATGTTACTAATTATATCAGTGTTGTGTGTCAGGCTTGGCATTTTCAGCAAATAAAAAGACATCAGATAAACAATCGTGTGCTGTATTGATTTTATTACAAAAATAAAATACAAAGAGTACACAGCCGACTTCTTACTAACCCCAGTGTTAGAAGTTTCCACACACTTCAGCGGTGATTTTTCAGATTTTTTTTTTCCCTCCATTTCACCATCCTGTTTTTTTGGCTTGATCTAAGTGACAGCAAAAAAGAAAAAAACAGTTCTGTGCTCTTCGTTGACTGCTTCTGCTAAATAACAAATAAAGCAACAAAGAAATTAAATGCGTACACGTTTTTAACTGAATGTGATATTACGGATTATGAAGCGAAGAGAGTCAGTTGATGCGTGACAAATTTTGACTTTTGTCCTACTCCTGATGAGACAGAGTGTATCAGGCAAAAAAAAAAAAAAAGGCTTTGACAAAAACAGGCCCTTTGAATCATACAGCCCTCGAACAGGCTTATGCAAGGACGCGGCTCTATTACTCCACATCTCCTTGCTGTCCTGCGAGGCAACGGTTCGGATTTCAGTCGCTGAAAACTGGAGAAACAAAATTAGAAACTGTTTACAAAGACGGGATGCTTTTGGAGATCGACACAAAGCTGTGTATCGAGTAGAACATGGCAGTAATAAATCAACCAATCGATGAGGTCAAGTGTACGTACAGACATGAATAAATCGAATCAACAGAGTCAGGATGAGCGGGTCCACGAGACGGACTGCAAGCTGACTTATTGAAAATCAGAGGCGAACTTTTTTTGCTCGTTGTTTCCTTTCTTTCCCCCTTTAAAATGACAAAATGTACAAAAGCGTTCGTGTACAAAAATGATCGTAGTAGCAAATTATTTCTCATCTCTAAGTAGACATCTACCGAGATGCAGTGCAATGTGGAGTGAGAATAGTATTGCTTGGACTGACGACCACTGCAGAGCTTTTACCTTTCTTCTTTGCGTGCATAGCCTATAGTTGGATACAGTACAGAGGTGTGAAGACACACACACAAAAAAAAAAAAATTAATAGAGAGAGAGAGAGGGGGAGGTGATTTCCTTGGGAAAGAACAAGGCACGGCGAGTATAAACATCCCCATCGGGAGTCGAATCAGGGCGAAATTCTTGGGAGAGGTACTGAACTTCCCTGAAATGCTGCAAGGCTTTCCCTTGAAACCAGAAGTGATTTGTAGTCAGGAACGCCTTTAACTTCAAAATAAAGTCCACAGACCCCTGACCTGCTTTAAATCAGTAGTTTTGTTTATCATCAGGGCTGAAACACTTTGTTCCTGAACGATCCAACAACAGAATTCAAGGTACCATTACTTGATTTTTGAAAATCATGCAATTCAATTGTGACGTGTAACTTTAAAAAAAAAAAAAATCACTGCTCTAAACCTTTGGTTAAAAACACTTGCAGAGTTGTCACCACGGTTTCTGTTGCCATGTTCAGGCTGTTTAGTGTAACAGGACCAGAGAGAGAGAGAGAGAGAGAGAGAGGTGCAGTCACGCAATTCTCCAGAGAGATTTACACATATTTCCACAGGTACACACAGAGATGGGGAGAGAGAGAGAGAGAGAACATTGCACATATCAAAGTACAAAATTGCAGAAACATGGTGGTCATTTAACAACCAACCACAACACTTTTGCCAAACAGTGGCGTTGAAATGGACAATCGTTTCAATATGCAAGAGTCACATGAACCTTAAGATAAACTAAATTACTTACTAGCCCTTATTTATTATTATTATTATTACCACCACCTTTTTTTTCTTTTAAAAAAAAAAAAACATAGCCCCATTCTGTTTGGGCAAAAATTTGCCACAGATTATATGAGGAAGCTGAATGCTTCATTCCCTAAAATTAAAAACAAAACCAACAACGGGGGAAGAAAAAAAAACCTACCAAATCCCATTCAGATCACACTGCTAGTCAGGAAACATGCAACTCTGCATCTAACACAACCACATGCATCGGCAAACCTTTCTCCAACCACCACGGTCAGTCCAGTACAGAAGCCAGTTCAACCAAGTAGAAAAGACAAGAAAGAAAAATATTTTTCTTCCCTCCTCCCCAGCAGCGGTATGTCAAAAACAGAGAGAGAGAAAAAAAAAAAATAAGTAAAACCTGCTCAAAAATCTAATTTCTGTCCAATTTTTTGGTTCATCATCGTGCTTTTGACTTCTCATACAGCTTTTGACTTACTACCTAAAAATAAAATTCTGAAAATGTCTCTTCTCATAAGTTTGACTTGTGCCAAAACTTTAACTCTGAAATTTTGGACTCATCTTAAAAATGCTGACTGATTTCAAAAATGTTCAATTTGAGATGTTCCTAACTCCCAGATCATTTTTTAAAGAAACAATTGTGACTGGTTAACAGAAGACAGACCCTAACTTCAGACTATTTACACAAGGAATGCAAGTGATGTCGCTAACTGAAGAGAATGTTTGTTGGATAGTGTGTATGTATTTTTTAAAATTGATTTAAATTTTTTTTTAATACGTTTAACAAGAACAGCAGGTGTTGTGGATAAGATGTACGAGTTCACCAACTGGGACATCACTTGAACAACTATGTAAAGAAGCCTAAAGGCCTCTGCATGCTCTTGCGACAAGGCTTTCGCAGACAGTTGTAATTTATCGTTGAGCGGGGAGTAATAGGCGTGCGCGATGTTATTCACCGCCACAACGCAAGGGGGCGTGAAATCGCTAGGAGTAGTTGGTGGGTGTGGTTAGTGGAGTGTTTATCCTCCGGTTACTTATAATGACTAGAACTGGAGTCGTATAGATGTCCGTACTTCCTCAATCAACCGCTCTTCGTGCTGCTCCATCTTCGCTCGCGTTTTTAAAAATGCCGGTCGTGAAAACAAAACAAACCGGGAAAGTAGGGAAGCGGAAGTGCGTGTACAGCAGATGTAGAGTGGACCAATCAGAGCCCTCTTGTCTGCGAGGCTTCTGCGGTGGTCGCAATTTTTGGGAGGTGCGCACAGAGTCTGCGAAGAGGGGGGGGCTACGCAGACACTGTCTGCGACGCTATCTGCGAGGACTGGGTTGTCAGCATAAATTGGCCTTAATGGTTAGAGAAGCAGCTTTGGGAACAAAAGGTTGCTGGTTCAATTCCCTGGACCAGCAGGAATGGTTGAAGTGCCCTTGGGCAAAGCACCTAACCCCGAACTGCTCCCCAGGCTGCTCTGGATATGTTCTACATCACTCTGGACCAGAGGTGGACAGTAACGAAGTACATTTACTTGAGTACTGTACTTAAGTACACTTTGAGTATCTGTACTTTACTTGAGTATTTTTTGGAAACTTATGACTTTAACTTCATTACATTTGAAAGGCAAATATCGTACTTTTCACTCCACTACTACATTTCTATCAAGGTCCTTGTTACTCGGAAGCGGTTTTGAAAGTGGATGTTTTTTCTTTTCTTAAACGTGATGGTTTTGTCGCAGGTGACACGGAGACAGCCAATCAGTAATCACTAGGGTCACGTCTCATCCATAGACTGTATAAAATCAAGCTCAATGATTTCTCAGCAGCGTTATTTGAACACGATCAGTTGATGGCAGAATGGAAGGAGGCGGTTCTTCTGGAGAACGCACGCGCTTATGGCTTTACCTAGAACCCATGTTTCAGTTTTCTGAAAGGATTAAAGATTCATTTTGTTTTAAATGTTTGCCGAAAACGAACCACATCACGGCCTACAAAAACTCGCCGTCCAACCTGCGGAAGCATATTGAGGGATGTAAACGTTTTATTCCAAGAGAAAGCTTGTAATGAAGTTGTCTGTGCTTTTAGAGCTAGCGATAATGTTGCAAACGTAGCTATGCAGTCTGGTTAGTCAAATGACTTTCTATGGATTTGCCCACCAAGCTGCCGTAGCCTTGTCCACGACTAACATCAACACATAGCTAGTTAACTTGGACGCTGTTAGTTAGCATGTAAAAATGGAGTTACGCTAACATGAATAACGTTAACTTATCTGAAGTCCTTTCAGAAATATGTTTTAGCATAATCTTGCCGAATAAACAGAATGTAGAAATCTTTCTTTTCTAGTAGCGTTAGCTACCCAATATGATTTCGAGTTTGAAGAGTTTGCTAGCATGTCAGGTGGAGCTTCACTGACTAGCTAGCTTAACGGTAAACCATCATGATGGCACAGCATGCGTTCATTTTGTGAATTCACACTTCTGTCTTTGGTAACGGCGTTAGGTTTTGTAAGCGTTGTGGCAATAATACAACAACGCGTTGACAGAAAATGTACTTTTAATACTTCAGTACTTTAACTTAAGTAAAAATTGGACTGGACAACTTTCACTTGTATCGGAGTAACATCTGACCAGTGGGATCTATCTTACTTTGACTTAAGTAATGAAGTTGGGTACTTTTTCCACCTCTGCTCTGGATAACAGCGTCTGCTAAAAACTTGTAACGTTCGATATAAACCCAGTGAGCTAGTTACTTAACAACAAATCTAGCTAATCATTTTATCCTGTTGAACAGCTTTGACCTGTGCACTAGATGAAATTCTGAGAAGCTACTGGATTGAATTGACCAGTCATGTCAAAAAAGTTTGAAACAAAATCTTTGAGAGAATAAATCCAACATTTGAGATAATTCGAAAATTTGATATACTGCTGCTGCACAAAAAAAAAAAAAAAGGGGGGGGGGGGGGATGTTTTCCACTGATATTCTTTTCTCCATGGTTGAAACTAGCGTTCATATTCCAGAAACGTGGGAAATAGAAAAAAAAAAAAAAATCTACACTATTGAAAGGACATACACCGCATGTTCACTTTTCCTGTTTTAAACCACCCAAATTATCACCAGAAACGTCAAAAAAAACCCCACATTTTCAATCAATTATCTACATCTTGGAAGCTCCAATCCTAAATTCTTGACTGTAGTCTTACGTAAAAAATAAGAACTGCTCAACATCTACGTATGGATTAAGATCTATAAAAACGTTTGTGGGTTTTTCATTACCACAACGAAGCAGCACCACAAGTTCATCTGCTGCGCGCTCGAAATGTTCTGATTAGCATTACAGTCGCCTAGCAAAGCAGCTTCTTGGTGCGTCGAAACATTTTTTTCGACCAACACGTTTCATCATCTTCACAGGTTATGAACACACACGAATGAAACGAGTGAAATGACTAGACGAAAAAAAGCCACGCAAATCCATGCGGCTTCGATTTATCCAACCAATAAGAGGAACGAGAGCAAGTGCTAACAGTCGTCAATCAGTGCACTCGAATGAAGCAGAAAGTGGATGGAAAGTGAGGACGCTGTGAGAGCCAAGCATGGTTCTGCTCAGATTATACGCGCCAACATGGGTTCTACAGGATCGCCGATGTTGGCGTGTCGTTTAAAGTGCAACACACACACGGCTGCCTTCACCCTGCTGAGGAATTCCCAAATGAACGGAAATGATCGAGTGGTTCAAGATACTTAAATCAAGTGGGCCTCATTTATCAAACTGGAGATCAATGAAGAGCAAGCACAAGAAATTCACGATGATGTAATCAGCTCGGAAAAACGTTCACGTACGTATCCAAGGAGAGCTCTGAAGTCTATAGTTGCCGACTCGCTGCAGTGGCTGAACTGCATTATTGGAAGATTTAGCGAACACCGCAATCAGCTTTCACATTTTCACAGTTCCATCGCCATCTTGTTGTTTTCAGCTCACTGCGAGCTTTGCCTTTTATGGAGGTTTGTAGGCGTGTCATGAACTCGCTCGGTCGTTTATATCGACATACAAACGAGAAGCTTCAAACAAGCTTCGCTGAAACGTCTGTAAATCCGATGGGAGGTTTTAGTTCGGTTTGGCTTCCAAAAACAAGCTTACTAAAAGATCGATAAATGCTTGCAGATAATCAAAAAGAGAGCGTACTCGGACCCGGCGCAGTCGTGCGGCACAATTCAAAACAACAACAAAAACAAACACATCAGTACATACATCCGTGCATAAAAAACTCTGACGCCCCTCAAATATGGATCAAAATAGCAGCATTGGATGAGACTCCGCTTTTCAGCCAACACCTCTCTGATGCTTCACATCTGTTGCGCGTGTGCTATTAACGTGGAAAAGATTAACACATTCTCCTGTACCGAAAAAAAGAACGTAAAGCTTGTTTGTGAATAAACGTCAGCGGTGCCAACAAGGAAAACGTAGCATTTTACCGCACGGCGATGTCGATGGATAAGACGTCTAATTTTATTTCCAACAGAAAACATCGTGATCAAAGCAGTAACAAGTCTCTCTTCTAGTTTTTAAATCAACCAGAGACCCTAGCCACGTATGAACGTGTCCACGCATCTCTCACGTCTTCGCTCCCCTTCGGTCTTCATGGTGTATCAGACGGACTAATTTCTCTGACTGCTGCTGATCTGAAAAAGGTGTCTGCCGTTTCAAAAAAGGTAAACGCTCCGGCATAGTTGGCACCTCTGCCGGACTTGGAAGAGAACGTAAACCCTGTTTAAACTAAACTCGCCTTATAATGGAAGCCCAAGGGCAGCTGTTGAACCGCACCAAAGAGCGTTTATGCAAAACGGAGTTTCGTGAATCCTTCACTCGATGGGGATTGTAAATGAAGTTCACAGAAATATTTTTAAATCTCTTGATTGGAGGAAACATGCACAAGTTTTTAACAACTGCCCTTTACACTGCCATTGTAAGCAAGTGTGGTATAAACAGGTTTGCTCTTTTATTCTACATCTTAAATCGCACGCATGTTACAGATTCGGTTAAAAAAAGGGTTGAAAAATATGCTGGAGTATTCCTTTAATGCAACGGAGTCACTTTACAAAAGTGGTATCAAATGTGAGTTTCCTTTCTCGAGTGGCAATTACAACGTCAGGGCTTGTGTTACAAGTTTCACGCTGGAGTATTCAAAAAATAATAAAAAAAATAATAATAATTCCACAACATCGGCCATTTCTTTCAGGGAAAAAAATAAATCCTTGTTATTAGTAGCTATTAAACCCCCTTGGTATGTATTATGCACTGAATTACATTTATTTTAGCGAGAAGGTAGTTGCCAACTGTTTTTTTTTTTTTTTTCCTTTTAAATACAAGCTAACTTTACAAGCATATGGTCCAAGGTGAAGCTGGCAGTGTCACTCCTCAATAAATAGGGAGCAGAAATGTTCGTCAAAAATGTTCTTTATATCTTATATGCTGGCTTCAAACCCAACGTTGCAGAGAAATGATTCTGGAGCAGAAACAAGACTTTAATTTGAGATCGCAAAGGCTGCTTTCACACTCGGTCGGTGCGCAATTTTATCCAGTCACAGTCATGTGACGTCTAGCATTTTTGTTCGTGTTTATTTTTTCCCCTCCGGACCAATCAGGTCACAAGTTAATGGGCACGAAAGAAAAAAAAAAAAAAAGACAACATGGAGGACAGAATGCTGGTGAAAAATCAGTCTGGACACTAATGAGAGGAGATTTAGGTTATGATGCATCAAAAATTGGCATTATTACAACATAGCAATGTATCGTAAAAAAAAAAGTGCATTTTTGGGATATTCGAAAATTCTCTGCCTCTAATGTAAAAGAGAAGCTAAACCCCTTCTTTAGAAACGCCCGCCATGTGAAAGCAGCCTAATTAAAGACACCCGGATGTTTTGCGTTCATTTCTGCAATAAGGCAAAATTTTCAACGCTGCAAAACTCTCAGGCTCCGACCTGCGAAATAGTCGTGGACGATATGACGTGCGTTCTCACTTCTATTTAAATCCTTTAGCCCTGTAAGTGTTTGACTACGAAAAAGAAAGTCGTTATATCGTGGCACTGCTGTTTTGCTGGTACGTTGTCAGTATCAGTACGTTGCTGTACGGCCCATCCCTGTATTAAGATTCTAATAAGGACGCCGTTCCAAACCACTGACGCTACCCTGCCCGCCATTATTTCCATATGTTATGAACAAATGTGAACAAGTTGCATCATGTTTGCAAAGCACAGGGCGTGTGATGGTTGGTTATCTGATCCTCAGTGTGCCTCTGTTCCTGAGGGATGAAGCTCAGCCCCACATCTGCACTCTCTTTAGCAGAGCCTTGTGAAAAACAAAGCGTGCAGTCAGACTCGCTCGCGCCGTTTCAAGCTGTCTTTCAGCCTCTGTGCAAGGAAAGTCAGTGACCGAAAAGCCATGACGCCACAGCTGAACCGAAATGTCACATAGAAGAGGAGGGGAAACAAAAAGATTTAAAAAAACCATAAGGGGGCATTCCAGGCCACAAAGACAAGCGAGATATTTGGTTAACTGAAATGTGAAGGAGCTTCAAAGCATGGCTCTTTCTGTCTGTCTTTCTTCTCACTTCCCCCCCCAAAAAATATGGCATAAACGAGGTTCAACCCACTAAATACAAAAATCCCCTCTATGTTTTAATCATTTTGTTATTGTTAACGATAGCATAAGAGCAAGTCCTTATTTTTATTCAGCTGTTATTTGAATGGCAAAACACGCCAACGCCCTGCCTTGTGCACTTCAAGGTTGCCTTATGGGTTGGCTCAAAAAAAAAAAAAAAAATGCTAACCACGACAAAGCCATATGCCCTTCGAGTGCAGGCAACGTTACACGTCATGTGACTCACACCACATGATCTCCATTGGATGTCGGTGAGCGTGAGATCTCTTTGGGTCTGGGAGCCTGTGTCTCCAAGCAGCAGCTCCCACCAGGCACGTGACACATCCTGCCCTCGTCCTCCTCCATCCCTGAGCACTCATCTGTGTCCAGCTGGCATACGCACATCTCGATGCCCGAGTCGCCGGTCACGTGTCTCCGTCTGGTGTTCAGCTCCTCTTCCAGGGGGACGTCCGGCTCTTCGTGCTCGGTGCGTTCTGATTGGGCCGCGGCTGCCGCCAGGTTCGGTTCCTGCGACTCGCATGCGTCGTTCTCTGCCTGTGCCGCCTCCAACACCACAGCTGACTCTGAACAACTGACAGACGGCTGAGCGCAGGTTGGGCTTTCTGGAGGATTCTCGGAGTAAGGTGGAGGAGGGGTGGGAGGGTGGCCTACTACTTCCTCATAGTCAGGGAGCTTGCAGTCCGTCCAGAAGCCTTAAATGGAAAGAGAAGAGTGTCGGGTCAGATACTTAAAGCCCTTGCTGCAGTCATGATACAGTTCTTGTACAAGGACCAAGCTAGGACAGGGACACTACAAACAGAACTTGAAAATACTCTGTCATTTGACAGTGGGCCTGAAACCATTCTGAAAGACCATTTCCACCTGTCAACTTCTAACAACTTGATTTCTCAACTCTACATGTGCTTCCCCCTCCCATCAAACTCCAGAACACAGCGATACCTGAACAACGTCGAACCTTTTAAAACTCCTCGCCCCTCCTTAGGTATGACTACGCTACCGTTCAAAAGTTTGGGGTCACCCAGACAATTTTGTGTTTTCCATGAAAAGTCACACTTTTATTCACCACCATAAGTTATAAAATGAATAGAAAATATAGTCGAGACATTTTTCTGGCCATTTTGAGCATTTAATCGACCCCACAAATGTGATGCTCCAGAAACTCAATCTGCTCAAAGGAAGGTCAGTTTTATAGCTTCTCTAAAGAGCTCAACTGTTTTCAGCTGTGCTAACATGATTGTACAAGGGTTTTCTAGTCATCCATTAGCCTTCTGAGGCAATGAGCAAACACATTGTACCATTAGAACACTGGAGTGAGAGTTGCTGGAAATGGGCCTCTATACACCTATGGAGATATTGCACCAAAAACCAGACATTTGCAGCTAGAATAGTCATTTAGCACATTAGCAATGTATAGAGTGGATTTCTGATTAGTTTAAAGTGATCTTCATTGAAAAGAACAGGGCTTTTCTTTCAAAAATAAGGACGTTTCAAAGTGACCCCAAACTTTTGAACGGTAGTGTATTTCACAGGGAGAATTGAGGATGACACACAGCAAGCTTGCTGGATGTAGAAACCACCACCAAAGGTGCCAATACTTTACTTTTGGCAAAAGATGACCATAAAATACAACATTACCTGAAAGACTCCATCACTATTACAGACATACACAGGTTTCCCCAACACCATTCTGTTACATCCTATGTAGTGAGCGTTTATAGTGCACAGGAAGCCCATTGTGCTGGAGGATTTTTAAATGGTAAGGGTGGCATTGCAGGGTAGGGTCACGATACGGTGGTCACGATACGCATCACGATACACTGTATGTTATCTGACATTTTGGTAAAATGTAATTCAAAAGACAAAAACAAGAAAAGTATGGTTGAAAATGCTAATTTCCTTTATTAAACCCAAAATCTCTCTAAACTGGAGATGTGTCCTCAATTAGAGCATTTGCTATGGGCATTTTATCCTCCTTCACTTTTCTAACAAATACGATAGTATTTGTGAAATCTCTCAAATAACGACTGATTAATTAGCCACGAGCGACTTATCACCACACTGCTTTACATTTTTAAAGGTAGAAATGATAGATGGCGCCGGCTTAGAAATGAAATCTCGCGTATTCACGTCCGCTTCCAACAGATCCCTGTTTAAGCGAGCAGGATTTTGGAGCGAGATCCAAAATGGCAGCCTCCATTGCAAGATGCTTCGGAGCTGAACGGAAGTAAAAATTGTGAGCTTCAACAAAAATCGTTTGAAAACAAAAATGAACAGTTAAGGGTAAGGTATCGCAATACTCATGGACGATACAATACACGAATCGTGATGCACTATATTGCCAAAAGTATTTGCTCACCTGCCTTGACTCACATATGAGCTTAAGGTGACATCCCATTCCTAATCCATAGGGTTCAATATGACGTCGGTCCACCCTTTGCAGCTAGAACAGCTTCAACTCTTCCGGGAAGGCTGTCCACAAGGTTTAGGAGTGTGTTTATGGGAATTTTTGACCATTCTTCCAGAAGCGCATTTGTGAGGTCACACGCTGATGTTGGACGAGAAGGCCTGGCTCTCAGTCTCCGCTCTAATTCATCCCAAAGGTGTTCTATCGGGTTGAGGTCAGGACTCTGTGCAGGCCAGTCAAGTTCATCCACACCAGACTCTGTCGTCCATGTCTTTCTGGACCTTGCTTTGTGCACTGGTGCACAGTCATGTTGGAAGAGGAAGGGGCCAGCTCCAAACTGTAAAAACAGTCTGCATGCCTAGGTGCTTGATTTTATACACCTGTGGCCATGGAAGTGATTGGAACACCTGATTCCGATAATTTGGATGGGTGAGCAAATACTTTTGGCAATATAGTGTATATTGATGCATCGGTGAATCGTGCCAGCCTTATTAAATGGATTCTGTTTCAACTAATAAATGTGAAATAAAGCTCTTTATTCTTTCCACATTCACTGGATATGAGCAATCACGCGCTCTGATTGGTTACTACCAGGCTATCAGCTCATATACCGTGAGTAGAGAAAAACAAAATGGCGGAGAGCGTTGCTGAACCAACCGAGAACGAAATAAAAACTACTCGAAAACAAAACCCTAAAAAAAAAAAAAAAAACCCACACAAAAAAAGGGCAACAAAATATGGAATAGAAGTATTTGATGGTAAGAATGTACATCTTTTTATTATTTTTCAAGAATTATTACAGCATTTTTCACAGATTGCTCCTGTCATTTCGCCAGTTTGTTTACATTCTAAGCAGAAATGATTTTGTCGGGGCGTCATGGCTCAGGTGGCTAAGGCGCCATACCATAAATCCGGGGACCCAGGTTCGATTCCGACCCGAGGTCATTTCCCGATCCCTCCCCGTCTCTCTCTCCCACTCATTTCCTGTCCTGTCTCTACACTGTCCTATCCAATAAACGTGAAAAAAAAAAGCCCAAAAAGAAATGATTTTGTCAGACGTTTTGTTCAAAGTTATTTATCAAATTTGCAAATAAATAAATATATAAAGCAAGCTCTGTTTCTCAAAATCCAATGAATATGAATAGAACAAAACAGTTATTCCACTCAATCTTGTCGTACATGGCTTATAGCCGACTCGGCGCTACGCACTAGAGGTCTGCGCGGGACAGAATTTTCAGTCCCGCTCCCGCATTGTGCAGTCCTGCTCCCGCCCGGTCCCACAAAGAATTATGATTTTCAGTCCCGCTCCCGCCCGCAAATCCCACATGATGCAGACGTTCGCGTTATTTCTCACGAAAGTTCTTGTCATTGGCTTGGGGAATTACCAACATGCTGAGCTTAGCTGAGCTCTCCACTGACCGATCCTTCACCTAGCGCACGTAGCGAGGGTGCGCGTTGCCAGGCGGCATGCGCAGCTGAGGCTTTACAGAGATAGTCTGCTCTTCTGCCATGATCGGAGATCTCAAACACGGAAGAGCGGAAAGGAATCGGAAACGTACGCGAGATTAGACCACATCCGCAAATTCAGGCATCTTAAAATGTTTTTATTAATGCCAAATAAAATATCCAGCACAAATTATATATGATAGACATAAATTAATAATTTATAAATTTTATTTTAAACACGTTTTTAGTTAGCGGGACTGCAGTTTATCACCTCTCCCGCCCGCTCCCGCATTGTGCGCTGCCCCTCCCGCCCGCAATGAGCTTTCAAAATTTGTCCCGCGCCGCACTGCTTTGCGTCGGGTCCCGCGGGACTCCCGCGGGAGTGCAGGGCTCTACTACGCACCTCTTCAGCTATCAGCTCACGTACGACTCGATTTTGTGGAATAACTTAAATATCTGAGATAATGTGGATAAATAAATGAAAGTGAAACGAATGAAAATAGATACTGGCAGCTTTTCACGTTACTTAACTTCATGTATAAATCCACCACAACCTCCACTACCTGATAGTTTAATCTCTCGAATAGAAAACATTTTGGGTATACCTATGTGGGCAAAAACAAACAAACAGCATATGAAGCCCAAGCTGAGCAGTGAGAAAGGGTACCAAACGCTGTGCTGACAAACTTACACTGCACCCTAATCAGCACGACCTTGTATTCCTTGTAGTCCAGATGTAATCAGCACTGGACTGTTCAGTCATTTCCGAGCCGAGGCTGCAGAGTTAAATGTTATAATGAGACGACGTAAACACTCAGATTTCCTTCTGGCTGAGGCTTCTCGCCAAAGGAAACAGAAAACAAGCTCCTGCTATCAGATCAGAGAGGCACACTTACGCAGGTTGAGAGGTGGTGCAGAGATGAAGGAACTGGAGGCTCCCTGATAAGCCATGAGGCTGATCTCTCTCTGCCTCTGTTCCTGCTGCAGGCGCATCTTAACACGCCGGTGTCTGTATGCACAGCAGCAGCTCAGCATGATGATGAGAGTCCAGACCAGCCAGAACCCTGAATACAAACACACGGATGCCACTTTATTAAGAACACCCACCCACTCGCTGTTTTATGCGGCTGTCTAATCAGCCGATCCCTCGACAGCAGCACGATGCGTAAAATCATGAGCTTCAAACCAAGAGCTTCAGTTAAAATGTTCAAACATCAGAATGGGAAAAATTGTGATCTCAGAGTGTGATTTTCTTTCACTGTAGCTTTGAGTCAGATGGACTGGTTTGAGTGTTTCAGAAACCGCTGATCTCCTGGGGTTTTCACAACCAAGTCTCTAGGGTTTACACAGAATGGTGCGAAAAACAAAAAACAAACATTGAGTGAGCGACAGTTCTGTGGATGGAAACACCTTGGATTCAAAGAGCTGCCAGGAAGGATATAGTAACTCCTACAACCACTCTTTACAACCGTGGTGAGCAGAAAAGAATCTCAGCATGCGACAGCAGAAGACCACATTGGGTTCCAGTCCTGCAGCCAAGAACAGGAATCTTAGAATCAAGAACAAGTTCCTATTAAAGTGGCCGGTGAGTGTAGGTTTCTTTTAAAATTTCGAAATAAAGTTCTTCACTAGCACGGGTTGATTGTTCCCACTATACTGTCCGTTCACACTGCACATGATTCGTACAAGCAAAAAGATGCAAATTACACACCGACAGATGGGTTTAGATTTGAGTAAACCTCTCTCGAGCTCATGTGTACCAGTCGGCCCCAAGTTCAGGCTGACAAAAAGACATCAGAAAGCCAAGAGGAGAAAAAAAAAAAAAAACAAAGCAGGGCAGTGTATGACACTCACACCACAGCTCGTAGTAGTACGTGCAGCACTCCGTCTCGCCGCAACAGTAGCCCATTTCACATCTGTACTTCTCATTGTTCACCCCGAAACAGAACTCCTTGCCCTGTGAAATCATAAATAACATTAACTAACAATAGCACACAAAACTGCAATATTTACATTACATGCATGCATGTATTACATATTACCAATAACCTTATAGCTGCAAAATAATGCTAATTTCAGATATAATTCAATCAACATGTTTATATTCATGTCTATAATAATAGGAAAACTAAGTATTCATGAATCAGTCAGTACTCAGATTTTGGTAGCATCGCTAGAAACAGTGAAGCAATTAGCTTAATTACAGTGGTCCTTGAAAGTTTGTGAACCCTTTAGAATTTTCTACATTTCCGCATAAATGTGACCTAAAACATCATCAGATTTTCACACAAGTCCTAAAAGTAGATCAAGAGAACCCAGTTAAACAAATGAGACAAAAATATTATACTTGGTCATTTATTTATTGAGGAAAATGGTCCAATATTACATATCTGTGAGTGGCAAAAGTATGTGAACCTCTAGGATTAGCAGTTAATTTGAAGGTGAAATTAGAGTCAGGTGCTTGTCATCCCATTGCTTGAAATCAGGTGTGAGTGGGCACAGTTTTATTTAAAGAACAGGGATCTATCAAAGTCTGATCTTCACAATACGTTTGTGGAAGTGTATCATGGCACGAACAAAGGAGATTTCTGAGGACCTCAGAAAAAGCGTTGTTGATGCTCATCAGGCTGGAAAAGGTTACAATAACCATCTCTAAAGAGTTTGGACTCCACCAATCCACAGTCAGACAGATTGTGTACAAATGGAGGAAATTCAAGGCCATTGTTACCCTCCCCAGGAGTGGTCGACCAACAAAGATCACTCCAAGAGCAAGGCGTGTAATAGTCGGTGAGGTCACAAAGGACCCCAGGGTAACTTCTAAGCAACTGAAGGCCTCTCTCACATTGGCTAATGTTCAGGAGTCCACCATCAGGAAAACACTGAACAACAATGGTTTTGCATGGCAGGGTTGCAAGGAGAAAGCCACCCCTCTCCAAAAAGAACATTGCTGTTCGTCTGCAGTTTGCTAAGTCACGTGGACAAGCCAGAAGGCTATTGGAAAAATGTTTTGTGGATGGATGAAACCAAAACAGAACTTTTTGGTTTAAATGAGAAGCGTTATGTTTGGAGAAAGGAAAACACTGCATTCCAGCATAAGAACCTTATCCCATCTGTGAAACATGGTGGTGGTAGTATCATGGTTTGGGCCCGTTTTGCTGAATCTGGGGCAGGACGGCTTGCCATCACTGATGGAACAATGAGTTCTGAATTATACCAGCGAATTCTAAAGGAACATGTCAGGACATCTGTCCATGAACTGAATCTCAAGAGAAGGTGGGTCATGCAGCAAAACAACAACCCTAAGCACACAAGTCGTTCTACCAAAGAATGGTTAAAGAAGAATAAAGTGAATGTTTTGGAATGGCCAAGTCAAAGTCCTGACCTTAATCCAATCGAAATGTTGTGGAAGGACCTGAAGCGAGCAGTTCATGTGTGGAAACCCACCAACATCCCAGAGTTGAAGCTGTTCTGTACGCAGGAATGGGCTAAAATTCCTCCAAGCCGGTGTGCAGGACTGATCAACAGTTACCGGAAACGTTTAGTTGCAGTTATTGCTGCACAAGGGGGTCACACCAGATACTGAAAGCAAAGGTTCACATACTTTTGCCACTCACATATGTAATATTGGATCATTTCCCTCAATAAATAAATGACCAAGTATAATATTTTTGTTTCATTTGTTTAACTGGGTTCTCTTTATCTACTTTTAAGACTTGTGTGAAAATCTGATGTTTTAGGTCATATTTATGCAGAAATATAGAAAATTCTAAAGGGTTCACAAACTTTCAAGCACCACTGTATATTTCCCAGTAATAAAAGTTAGGGATGGTAAGTTTCACAGACTTGCATCGGTGCACCAGCATAGAAGTTTACAACGTGCCTGTCCCAATTAAGAACAGAAAAATACAATTTGGGATGAACATCACATTGTGTTCAATCGAACTGCACTGTCATCATATCGAATTGCGTTCGTAGTTGCTGTATCGGGTTGTTGGCAATGCATCAGGATATCTATCGCATCAGCTTCAATGATGGAGATGCACATTCGTCATAAAAAGCGAAGCATCATTTCTTTCTAAATCAAGTTGCTTATAAGTATTCAAAACTATTTTACAGACATCAAATTGCCATTGTTTCATTATCTTACACATAGTCCATATTCAATCCATCCCACCCAAATACCCTTCTTATTGGTTGTTTCGTTAAAAGCATAGTCATCTCAAAATGACTGCCTGCTAACGAGTCATCTTCATGTACGACTAAATATTTATTTCAGAGGCTGCAAATTCAACAGTCCATGTTTTAATACTAAAACTGAGACGTACGTTACAACTTTTCAATGGAAGCCCATTATGTTGAAGTACTATATCGTTATTCTGACTTACTCATCCTGCCCATTAAAACAACACTTGGCTTACTTCCTTACATGGGAAACGGTATACAGAATGAGAATTAAAAGCTAACATTGAATAAATTGGTCTTACTGATAAACTGTAGGTTGTGAGACAGAAAGTTGAGACTAATACGGAAAAAAAATCATCACAAATCAAAATAATGAGATACAAAGTCAGGATAGCGATACTATGTGGAAAGGAGATAAATTAAAATAATGCCACACTATCTTTACATATGCTAGCAAGTAGAAATAATAGTTTTGGGTGGGTTGTGTCTTCTACTTTTTACAGAAAACTAAAAAGATACTATTATAAGATAGCCTTTTATTATTATCCCACAAGGGGAAATTTACATTCTTACAGCAGCAAAATAAATTATACATACATACATACATAATATATATATATATATATATATATATATATATATATATATATATATATATATATATATATAAAGAGAAAAAGATAAGGCAGTGAAGGAGTAGTGCAAAAGTACTAACTGGTCTCTCATTTGGGACATTACGGTCAAAAAATAAATTTTCTAATTTTACTTTTTTTTTTTTTTTTGCATTTACCTAACACTCAAGGTTTCTTTTATGGGTTGTTTTACAATCAGGGTACGCAAGCTAAAAATCACATTTAACACTTATTATCTTCAATATCAAAAGGCTTGACGAAATCAACTTGGTTGTTTATTGTAGCCCTGTGATAGCTCTATTTACCATGCAAAAAAAAAAATTGGTGATAACGTTATTTTTGGTGAATGTATGGCAATATATGTCATATTTAGCAAAATTACTTGTGTCATTAAGAAAAAGTGCTTTTTTGACCACAGGTAGCTCCAAAAGGGATGCACTTAAATCATTCTTTATACCATAAAACAAATATTTGGTTCCATATCATTGGAAACATAGTTAAGTTTTAATGTTGAATGCCAGTAAGTTTTCAGACTATTTTGATCAAATTAGTATGTAAATTGTGTCCAAAAAAAAAAAAAAATCCTCTCCGAGACAGCTAATTTTTCAATATAAAATAACATATCTAAAATGATTATTTTCATCCTAAAATGTGGTCGAGATATTGGGACATAAATATTAGAGACAACTAACACAAAGCTTACAGCCTTGTATTTAAAAGCACTATGGAAGTCGTGGATTCTGAATTGTGAAAAAAAAAAGTCCTCTCCGAGAATCACTTCATTTGTTTCTCCCAGCCCTGCTTAAAGCTACACTTAATCTTGTTATAATACAAACTATTACACATGCCTATCTGTTCTTTCACTTAAAAACTGGTACGAGAACCAGTTTGAATCAATTTGAATTTTGGACGCCTGTGACACAAACTTTGTACCCTGATTGTAAAACAACCCTTATGTTTAACAAGAATAAAGATAGTATCTTGCTTTATCTGGCCTCCTCTGTGGAAATTTTTTTTGATTGCAATTCAAATGCTTTTGCAAAATTGAGTTACATCTAAAATAACTACATCATGAAGAATTAAAGCCGCTCCTTCACAGATGAGTGAAAATATTGAATAAATTTCCTCTTTTTGATTGCTTGGGTTAAAAATGCCAAGTTATGATGACTGAATTGATTAAATATGAATAATATGATGCAGTTTGGGTATTTGATATGGCGGAATAGGACACAATGGAAAAATCAAGAACACACTGGAAAGATGAGAATAACGGCGGTGGTAAAAGAACAGCGACTGTACCGGCTGAAGGTCGCGCGGGTCTCTGCTGCGGCGCGCGAGCAACGGGACATCACTACCGCACCGGACGGAGCGCGAGGCGGGGGCGGGGCAAAATGACTGGCTGTAGATTCTATCAAAAGTTCGATCTAAATTGACCATGGTCGCAAAATATTAGCCAACTACGAAATATGAAAGTAAGATGAAAAAGAAACAAAAAACATTCTGCTGCCTTATACTGCCAGACTAAAACAAAATAAAACTGTCGAAACTCACCTTTTCATTGATAACGTCCGAACAGATCACTCGCGTAACAAAGACCACAAATGGAAGCACGATCAACTTCTAACTGTTGGAGTGGAAAATTCCATTCTACACATGCAAATTGTTAATGTGTGTCCTTCCCCGCACACAAATAACACGCTACGGTAAAAAATAGACCACAACTCATTTTATAGCTCAGAAATTCATACAAGACCAGCTACCATCGTAACATATTCTGTAAGAAACATATTCTATACCTAACTTTCAGCTTTCGTTTTAAAAAACAAAATCGCAGATTTATAACTAAATTTTTATATGGCGTAGTGATTTTAAGTTACTACTTTTGGTGAGGTCATGACCTTGACCCTGAGGCTTTCCGTTTAGATCAAAACACACGATCGTATTGGTTTTGGGTCTGCGGAAAATGGAGTTACAACGGTGATGAAATATTTTGCGTGATGTTTTATTACGGTTATGATTATTCTGTGAGTGCACCAATCCTTAGGTGTATAAAGTTACAACTTAAAATACAATTCGTGATAACTGTAGACTTTTCAGTGGACTATAACTTTTAAGGGAATGCAATGTAGTCAACCATTTATCATGTCCCAGATATTCACATCAAAGATTTAGTTTTACCTGTATTATTTCTTTCATCATTTTATTTCAAATTAAAACCAACATCACCATTCAAAACCGTATAGTTTATTGACTGAGTACATTTAGTGGGGGACCCCCACAAGACCAAATTTCTGAGACAGACCCATTTTTTTTATATATATATATATATATATATATATATATATATAAACCCCAAAAGACATAAAAAGATATACAGTATATAAAACCCAAGACATCAATTTCTGATATCTTGCACTAAATAACCAGAGTATTAGGCTAAAACACACCCTCAAAAAAATAATACTCAGATATTTAAAAGTTTTTCATAAGACCACTTAAATAAACTGATATCCATCCGATAATGGGTTATTCTGCCTGCAAACACATATTTTATGAATTTAAGCTTTAATTGTTAGGTATGTAAAGGTTGAGTCATCCACTTTAATGTGCACTGTATAGAGAAATGAAGTAGAAATAAATAAATGTTAAATAATTTGCTTTTTTGCATACTGTACAATGGAATAGGAACCATTTTCTGTCATGTCTTTCTTTCCAGACAAGTTTTACATAAATAAACAAGCCAAAAAAGTATGTTTTAGGTAAATTAAGTTGACTTATTCAATGTAAGAAATTTTTTAAATCCTCACAAAAAGTGGTTTATTAAGCTGTAAAATAAAGTTCTAGTGAGTCTAAGGCTTCATTTAAATCCTTTAAGTGAAACTGCTCGAATACACTTGGGAGGAAAAAACATAAATATCAAAATTATATTATCGTGTAGTTAAAACGACACGTTTAGACAAAAAAAAATTAAACAAATTAGAAAGTCGGCTAGTTTCTGAGGAACTTTAGCCAGCATGCTAATTCACACAGTCCAAGAAACCTTACTCGCCTTGATTATCGCCGGCTAGCTAACAAATAACTACACTTTCTGGAAAATAAAATACAAATTATAGCGAGCTAAAAGCTCAACTCATCGATTTAACCAACTTGGAGTGTAACTTTAACCGTGAACTGAATGACAACTTTTACAAACATCTCTTCATGATTCATAACAACCGAACTATTGTTCACCTTGATGCCGTTACAGTTAGCCGGCTAGTTCCGTGTCAGGCTAACACAGCTAGCTTTTATAAAGTAAGGAGAAAGAAATAAAAATACTTTCCATTAAAGACAAATATTCTGGGTCATTAAGAATACCAGGGGAAAAACCCATCCGGCTAAACCTCAATGTCATGTCGTCCTTATCAGGTTAATGTTTTATCCATTTGAATTTCGTACCCAGGTTCTTTTATGTCGAAAACAAAAACAGTAGCACAATAGAGGGCCTGCGTCCAGCTGTGAGCCCGGAGCTCGAGTTACACAAACGGCCGCATCCAAAGCGCTCAGCTCGGCTTACCTGCGCCAAACAGGCCCCTGTGCAAAGCAAACCCACGACAGAACCCAGCGTTTTCTGCCTCATCTTCGCTAAGAAAGCGCCGGAAACCAGATAGAAATTATTTTTTAAAAACAATTAATCGGTAGAATAACCGACACAAAGGTCGAGCGACATATTTTTGTTTCCAGTCAGGTCGCACTGAGGCAAGCCCCCTGAAAGCAATACCCAAAAGAACCCACCGCAATTCGGCTGTAGGGGGCGACTTTCCACCATGTTTCCACTGGTGACCCAGGATGCGATCATTATTAACCTGGTATAGTCTTAACCTTATTTCAAAGTATAGAAAGGTCTTTGTTTCTTAATCTACTGGCTTTATTCTGGTTAGAATGGAGAAGAATCTAGAGATTATCCTGGGAATACATTCAGAGTGGAACACCAGGGCACCATACCTGTCAACTTTGAGGTTTGAAAAAAAGGGATATTTCCCAGATTTTTAACTCAAAATATTAAAGGGAAAATTTCGGAAAGTCATACCCTTCACCAAAAGTGGGTGTGTAGTTGAATGGGGGGCAATTTTCTATCTAGTATTTGTGATTTCCTGTACTCTGGTGCATGTTGGTGATAGCCAAGACCCAAACTCAATATGGTTTATAGAGTGCATTTGTGAATAAACTATACATTTATTTTTATTTGCTTTCAGTGGTACCAGTTATTTCCCAAATTAAGGGCTAAAATACGTATCTTATGTTAAAATAAGAAAGGTCATTATATAACCAGTCAATAAATTCAATTCCATTGCAATTTATTATGGTTTTACCATAGTCATGGCCTCGGAACACTAGATAGATAGATAGATAGATAGATAGATAGATAGATAGATAGATAGATAGAGTAATATAAGATATTAAACCAAGAGTGATTTAAAATGGGTAAGTTTCAGATAGAAAATAAAATAGACAATGAGTGGATAAAACAGTTAATACACCAATTAGTTTACACTAGGCTATTTATGAGGTCTTAGCCAGGACATACTTAATGTAAACATGTGTAGCTTACCTTTGATTATTTGGGAGGATTTCGTTTTCCCCATGGAAAATTTCTTTGCGATGGAAGAGTCTGGGAACATTCCAGCCACGCACTTGTTGAAATCATCAAAGAAAGAGAGGCTAATGTTTTTCTTAGCTATTAGCATCGCCATCTTCACCTCAGACCTAATCAGTGTTGCCAGATACTGCTGACGTTTTCCAGCCCAAAATATGTTAAAAACCTGCCAAAATGCACTTGAAACCGCCCAACTTGGGAGGGCAACCGCCCAACTTGGGAGGGCAACCGCCCAACTTGGGAGGGCAACCGCCCAATCTGGCAACACTGGACCTAATCACTTGTTCAGCCTCGCCTCCGGGGGACATGAATTCATGGCCCAACTTCCTGCTGTGAACTCCTGTCAGAGGCGCGTCATGAATTCTGGACCTACCGACTTTTTTATATTGTGAAAATACGGGATATTTTCGGGAAAATAAAAAAACGGGAAGACAGCGGGAAATAAGTCAAAATAAGGGATTTCCCGGGAAAAACGGGAGGGTTGACAGGTATGCAGGGCACCGTTCACACATTCATACAACGATCCATCCATTATCCGTAGCCGCTTATCCTGTGCAGGGTCCCAGTCAAGCTGGAGCCTATCCCAGCTGACTATGAGCGAGATGCAGGGTACACCCTGGACAAGTCGCCAGATCATCGCAAGGCTGATACATAGAGACAAACAACTATTCACACTCACATTCACACCTACGGTCAATTCAGAGCCACCAATTAGCCTAACCTGCATGTCTTTGGACTGTGGGGGAAACCGGATCCATCCATCCATCCATCCATTATCTCTAGCCGCTTATCCTGTTCTACAGGGTCTCAGGCAAGCTGGAGCCTATCCCAGCTGACTATGGGTGAGAGGTGGGGTACACCCTGGACAAGTCGCCAGGTCATCGCAGGGCTGACACAGAGACAAACAACCATTCACACCTACAGTCAATTTAGAGCCCCCAATTAGCCTAAACTGCATGTCTTTGTACTGTGGGGGAAACCCGAGCACCTGGAGGAAACCCACGCAGACATGGGGAGAACATGCAAACTCCACACAGAAGGGCCCTCGTTGGCCACGGGGCTTGAACCCAGGACCTTCTTGCTGTGAGGTGACAGTGCTAACCACTACACCACCGTGCCGTCCCCAACTATCCATCCATTATCCATAACTGCTTATCCTGTGCAGGGCAAGCTGGAGCCTATCCCAGCTGACTATGGGCGAGAGGCGGGGTACACCCTGGACAAGTCACCAGATCATCGCAGGGCTGACACAGAGACAAACAACCATTTACACTCACATTCACACTTACAGTCAATTTAAAGCCACCAATCGCAGGCAAGCTGAAACCTATCCCAGCTAACTATGAGCGAGATGCGGGATACACCCTGGACAAGTCACCAGATCATCGCAGGGCTGATACATAGAGACAAACAACCATTCGCACTCACATTCACACCTACGGTCAATTTAGAGCCACCAATTAGCCTAACCTGCTTGTCTTTGGACTGTGGGGGAAACCGGAGGAAACCCACACAGAACAGGGAGAACATGCAAACTCCACACAGAAAGGCCCTTGTTGGCTGCTGGGCTCAAACCCAGAACCTTCTTCCTGTGAGACAACAGTACTAACCACTCCACCACCGTGCCGCCCATTCACAACTAGTGGTGATTTAACAAAGCTAATCCACCTCCCAGAATATTTCTGGGACAACAGAAAAAAACAGCAAACCCAGAGGAAACCATTGCAGACACAATATGCAAAACCCCACCCATACAGGAACAGAGCTCAGGATCAAACTGGGAATCTGTGAGGTTGCAACAGAATCGGCTGACCAACGTGCCACTCTCTCTCATTGATCAGATATCTCATTCACATCCATCCATCCATAGCTGCTTATTCTGTTCTACAGGATCACAGGCAAGCTGGAGCCTATCCCAGCTGACTATGGGCGAGATGCAGGGTACACCCTGGACAAGTCGCCAGGTCATCACAGGGCTGACACATAGACACAACCATTCACACTCACATTCACACCTATGGTCAATTTAGAGCCACCAATTAACCTAACCTGCATGTTTTTGGACTGTGGGGGGAAACCGGATCACCCAGAGGAAACCCACGTAGACATGGTGAGAACAAGCAAACTCCACACAGAAAGGCCCTCATTGTGAGGTTGCAACAAAACCGGCTGACCAACGTGCCACTCTCTCTTATTGATCAGATATCTCATTCACAGTCACACTGAAAGCAGTTTATTTATCACTATTATGCTGTAATGGTGTCAGTGGGCGGTGCAGTGGTTAGCACTGTTGCCTCACAGCAAGAAGGTTCTGGGTTTGAACGCCATGGCCTTTCTGTATGGAGTTTGCATGTTCTCCCCTTGTCTATGTGGGTTTCCTCTGGGTGCTCCAGTTCAAAAAACATGCAGATTTGGTAAAATACCTAGCCACTGGGGTTGCACAAGCCAGTGCATACTTAGTGCCAGTCCCAAGCCCCAGTAGATTGGGGAGGGTTGCATCAGGACGGGCATCTGGTGTAAAACCTATGCCAAATAAATACGTGGAATAGATCCACTGTAGCAACCCGTAACGGGAGCAGCCGAAAGAAGAAGATGATGCTGGAATGGTGTTGTGTCGGAATGGGAGAAAAAATGGTGAAGTCAAAAAGTTAATCTATCGTGACCAAGTAACCATGGCTCTAGTGGGAATTGGAACCATTGGATTAATGTGTTGTGATCGGTCTCAGTGCTCACACTCATACTGTATTCACTATTCTCAGACTGCTTCACTGTAAACTGACTGCTGGTAAATTCAAACCAACAAGCAAAGAAAACATCAGCAGACGTGGTTGGACATTGGAACAAATTCTCCTGTATTATGTTCAGTCTCACACGTTTTACACGATCTAACCAACCCGTTAAATACAGTCAGGCGAGAAAAGACAACACCCGTAACTTTACCGTTATGGAAGACAGCGGGAATGAAAATCTCTTATCTGTCCTGTGTTGTGTTTACGTGATACATTAACAGGTTTCATATGTGATACCTGTTTTATCCTGCTCAGAGTGGATCTGGAAGCTACCCTGGGAACACTAGAAGAGAAGAAGGAATACACCTTAGATGGGACTCCAGTCCATCTCATAGAATCATGCACACAGATTCACACCAAGGGGCAATTTAGAGTTGCAAAATCCATGTTTTTCTGGGAGGTGGGAGGAAACCTACACAGACACAGGGAGACGATTTGAAAATTTGCACAGACGGTAACCAAAGCTCAGGATCAACCCAGGAGCTTATTATCTTAAAAACAAATATAGAAAACCTCAACTGGAATCGAACTGTTTATTAAAGTTTATTGAAAAGCACTATATGATACAAGATGGTTCATGATTGCGGAAAGTTCAAAATAAGAAGAAAAAGCTTTAATTACTTCCACAATTAAATAGGATGTGGATAATCTTTCTTTATACTAACATAAAATGAATTTCTTGTTCTCATAATGGGCTGAAAATATGAAGGGGACCTTGATGTATAAGATGTAGAAAGTAAAACTTGAGTAAATTCTGTTATAGGAAAATAATCAGTGACCAACCTGTGTGATGCATTACCTCCCAAAAGTTGATTAATTTCCAATAATAGTACAGCCTGAAGTGTTTTATTCCTTTTACACCACAGCTATTTACCAATGGCGACAATTTGTTATGAATTAAAGAATGACACATTATAGATTTTTTGCTACTTATGGTTGCATTTAACAATTATTCCACGAAATTGAGTTGTACATGAGCTTATAGTGCCTCGTTAGCTATAAGCCATGTACAACGAGATTGAGTGGAATAACTGTTTTATTCTATCCACATTCACTGGATTTTGAGAAACAGAGCATTTTTATTTTTAATTTTTGCAACTTTGATAAATAAAAACTTTATACAAAACGTCTGACAAAATCATTTCCGCTTAGAATGTAAGCAAATTTGTGAAAAATGCTATAATCTCATCTCATCTCATCTCATTATCTCTAGCCGCTTTATCCTGTTCTACAGGGTCCCAGGCAAGCTGGAGCCCATCCCAGCCAAAAATGCTATAATAATTTTGAAAAATAAAAAATATATATTTTTACCATCAAATACTTTCATTCCATTTTTTTTTTATTTTTGGGTGTTTGTTTTTGAATAGAGTTTTTATTTCATCCTCGGTTGGTTCAGCAACATGCTCCGCCATTTTGTTTTTCTCTACTCACGTTATATGACCTGATAGCCTAGTAGTAGAGCAGCCAATCAGAGCGCGCGATTGCTCATATCCAGTGAATGTGGATAGAATAATGAGTGTTATTTCACATATATTAAACAACTAGAAACACCAATGATATATTGTTCCTTCCATCCCTGACTCTGATTAAAGGCATGCATATTTTATGGACAGTAAATGTATTTATTTTTTTCGCGTTCCGGTTTCCATCAAATCCTGCACTCTGATTGGCTGGCGAGCGGGTCTGTATCCTACGGTACGTACCCCAGTTATGGACCTCGGATACGGACTTCTGGCGACTCGCTCGTTCACAACAACAACAAACATAGTAGCAATTTTTATCAACATTTATTTTCGCATTTCTCAGGAGAATAGCATTAATTTTACAGCATGGATAGCGATAATGACTAGCCTGGGCCTGCCCATCCTAAGCGTGACGCAACACGAGGGCCTGTTGCGAGCTTAGTCTGGCCAGGCAAGCTATCTCCAGCTCTTCCAAGCTCCCGAAAAATCGGGAACCAATCAACTTTGAGCATCTCCAACGGCCCTGGGTAGAGGCGTGTTCAAGGCACTGACGTAGTAGAACTGCGACCGGAAGCCATAGATTGTTTACAGAATCTATGCCGGAAGCGCTTCATTCATGCTTCTGCATCTATTACGCATAGATGCTGTATTGAAAGCATTCAACGGGAAGTTCTCATTGAAAACAGAGCAAAGAGCAGCCCTGGAGGTATTTATTGAAAGGAAGGACATTTTCGCCTTGCTCCCGACCGGCTTCGGTAAGAGTTTAATCTACCAGTTAGCCCCGTCGCGTCGCATACGTCAGAGGAAAGAGTGATGTGATTGGTTTAAGCTTCGTCACAGCCTTTTCTGGCTTCGACCAGTAGCAAACTGAGGCATTTCAGGGAGGCGGGTCAACCACGGGCTCTGGGAAACAGTTGGGCTTAATATCTTGGCCAAACCAATAGCTCGGAGAGCTTTGAAGTCGCGTTAGCCAGGCTAGATAACGACAGTCTTCACAGTGAAAGCGAGTTTTACTACCCTGAGGAAGAAGAAATAAGAGAAAGCATTTCAGGAGAAAGCCTAAAACCTGTAACTTGCTAATGCCGAACAAAAACATGGCTGAATCCTGTATGACTCAATGTTGTATAAATAGGGGACTACATAGGCGGCAAAATGTAGTTTTTTTCCTGCCATGGAAGTGCACTTGTATACCGAGGAGGAAGCAATTTACCTTACAGCCGTGAATGAGGATTCAAAATGGCGACTCGCCTCGGCTCGGTTTTCCCTTTCGGGCACTCTTGTTTTCTGTTAGAATTTGGTAAAGAAAAAATATATATTATTTACCAGCTTAAGGTCGGTCCGTATGGTGAAATACCGTGACCTCGGCCTTAAATACTGACCTCGGCCCAGAGGGCCTCGCTCAGTACTTTCAAGATCTCGGTCACGGTATTTCACCATACGGACCAACCTTAAGCTGGTAAATAACATATATATATATATATATATATATATATATATATATATATGAACATGATATTTTATGCCATATTTCATACCAACAGTATGACAGTTCAACTCTAAATTGACCGTAGGTGTGAGTGTGAATGGTTGTCTGTGTCTATGTGTCAGCCCTGTGATGACCTGGCGACTTGTCCAGGGTGTACCCCGCCTTTCGCCCGTAGTCAGCTGGGATAGGCTCCAGCTTGCCTGCGACCCTGTAGAACAGGATAAAGCGGCTAGAGATGATGAGATGAGATGAGTATGACCGTTCATACTGATGGTCTAGAGAAAAAAAATGGCTGCTATCAGACTTTATATCTAGTGTAGGCCTTGATCCTACCTTGCTAAATATGATACAGATTACACAGCGGGCTAATTACTCGACAGTTTACTCTGTTGGCCAAGTATCTGAAATCATGATATTTTGTGGATATCTATTTTTCATCATCTGTTAAATAAATAAAAAGAAAGCTTAATATTTTGGTGCACATGGCCTTTTAGGCCTTGTAGGCTAGATGTCTTCTGGTTCAATCCAGTATTTGTACTTTGTTCATGAGCTTTTATTGTCGTATCTGTTACAGGTCAGAATTGTAGGTCAGGTAGAATTTTTCAACCGAGGTTAGAATTTTTAACCCAGTTCATAATTTGCTACTTGTATTAGGGAGACTTATTATATCTACGGTGAGGTTTAAGGTTCGGATTTGGAAAGACTTTGTATTTTAAACTATTTGATGACGTAATAAGACTGGACTCATGAATAAGTTCAAACTGTATATCACTCCTTCCATGGCAATTGTCGCTGGTCTAGTGGTTACAGTGTTGGGTTAAAAATCAGAAGGTTCTGAGTTTGAATCCTGGTTAAGTGTGACAAAGATATGTAAAAATGCTAATTAGGTAGATAGGGATGGACAGACAGACAAGAGGAAATACTAGGGTGGTGTAGACACAGAGGAAGTGGATGGAAGAAAGAGAGATAAACAAAGTGATAGAAAATCCCTTTTAAGAATCTTATATAACTCAAAATTTTACCAAGGTTGGAAATTTTGAACTAGGTTATGTTAGGGTTTTGCTGGGATTCGAACCTGGTTCGTTGGTGTGATAATCCAGCAAACCCCCACTAGGCCACCAGGGGGATGACTCAAATGCAGAGGCGTGAGGCGGAAGTAGAAAAAGAATCAAAAGGTTTATTTAAACTATATACACTATATACAGGGCAAAACAAAAGACAAAAAAAACCAAAGAGTATAATCCAAAAGAAAAGCAAAGTGCAAAAATTCAAAAGCTAAGAAGATCAAAAAACACAGTACAAAGGAAACTGGAGATAAACATAACAGCACAAAGACTCCGTGACAAGAGGACTGAACTCAGGGGTATAAATAGACAAACTAATTAAGGACACAGGTGAAGATAATTAGGCAATTAACACAAACACAAGACACAGGAACAGTGGCGGCCTCTAGAGGCCAAAATAAACACGACATGAAAAGGAAATAACAGCGGCCTCTAGAGGCCAAAACAGTCCTAGTCCTAACAGGACCCCCCCCTCTAGGAGCGTCTCCTGACGTTCCCAGGGCGATCCGGATGGGCCGAATGGAAGTCCCGACATAGTTCTTTATCAAGGACATCCCGAGCAGGAACCCAGCAGCGCTCCTCAGGACCATAGCCCTCCCAGTCCACCAGATATTGCAACCCGCCGCGGACCCGGCGGGAGTCAAGCAGGCGATTCACAGTGAACACAGTCTGCCCCTGGAAGATGCGGGGGGGTGGGGGGTTCCTAGGGGCAGGGGCATACGTAGACGTCAGTACGGGCCGTAACAGGGAAACATGGAAAGTGGGGTTGATCCTCAGAGTCCGGGGCAACTGGAGCCGGTAGGAGACAGGGTTCACCCTGCGCACCACCTTGAAGGGGCCAATGTAGCGAGGAGCAAGCTTGCGGTTCTCCACCCGCAGTGGAAGGTCCTTAGTGGACAGCCAAACACGCTGCCCAGGGCGGAAAGCGTGTGCAGGTCTTCTATGGCGGTTGGCCTGAGTCTGGTTGGTTCTGGAGGTCTGTATGAGGGTCTTCCTGACCTTGCTCCAGGTCTTGCGACACCGTCTCACATATTGGTTGACCGAGGGCACCCCCGCGTCCTCCTCCTGGTCCGGGAACAGAGGTGGCTGGAACCCGAATTGGCACTGGAATGGCGACAGCTTGGTGGCCGATGACTGCAGGGTGTTGTGGGCGTACTCCGCCCATGGCAGCCAGGTGCTCCACGATGTCGGGTTATCCATAGCCAGGCCTCGCAGGGTGGTTTCCAGGTCCTGGTTGAGCCTCTCCGTCTGACCATTGGACTGTGGGTGAAACCCAGAGGAGAGGCTGGCAGTGGCTCCGATGACCTTGCAGAACCCGTGCCACACTCGGGAGGAGAACTGGGGCCCTCGGTCTGAGACGATGTCCTGTGGAAGACCAAAGACTCGGAAGACATGATTAAACAAAAGTTTCGCAGTTTCAAGAGCAGAGGGGAGTTTGCACAGTGGTATGAAGCGGCAGGCCTTGGAGAATCTGTCAACTAAGACCAAAATGACCGTGTTACCTTGTGACTCAGGGAGACCCGTGATAAAGTCGACTGCCACGTGGGACCAGGGACGCCGGGGAATGGTCAGAGGATGCAGGAGACCCTGGGGACGCTGTCGTGGGTTCTTGGTTCTGGTGCAAACCTCACAGGACAGGACAAATGACCTTACTTCCTTCTCCATGTTAGGCCACCAGAAGCGTCTTTTCAGGAAGTCCAGGGTCCTCCGAGCTCCTGGGTGGGCGGTGAGAGGGGAAGAGTGACCCCACTGGAGAACCTTGGCCCGGGCTTGATGTGGGACGTACAAGAGGCCTGGTGGCCCCGTCCCAGGACCGGGGTCCTGGCGTTGGGCTCGTCGGACAGCCTCCTCAATACCCCAGCGGACAGGGGCCACAATCCGGGACACAGGGATAATAGGCCCGACTTCATTCTCCCTGTTAGTGGCAGAGAACAGTCTGGACAGTGCGTCAGGTTTGGTGTTCTTGGAGCCGGGGCGGTATGAGAGGGTGAAGTCAAACCGACTGAAAAACAGGGCCCACCTAGCCTGTCGAGGGTTCAGTCTCTTGGCTTGCTGGAGGTA
Source organism: Neoarius graeffei (assembly GCF_027579695.1). NCBI lineage: Eukaryota > Metazoa > Chordata > Actinopteri > Siluriformes > Ariidae > Neoarius > Neoarius graeffei. The sequence continues at coordinate 11,801,385 of NC_083596.1, read as the reverse complement.
CTCCAGGTTCTTGTGGTCAGTCCAAACCAGGAATGGATGTTGTGCTCCCTCCAGCCAGTGCCTCCACTCCTCAAGGGCCAGTTTGACCGCTAGCAGTTCTCGATCCCCCACATCGTACCGGGACTCAGCAGGACTCAGGCGGTGGGAGAAGTAAGCGCAGGGGTGCAGCTTTCCTTCCGAACGTTGAGAGAGCACCGCGCCGACACCACTGTCCGAGGCGTCCACCTCCACGATGAATGGTTGGGAGGTGTCCGGGAGAACCAGAATGGGTGCCGTGCAGAAGCGGTCCTTGAGGTCTTTGAACGCTTTTTCTGCCTGAGGAGACCAGCCATAAGATCCACCTGTCCCTTTGGTGAGGTCTGACATGGGTGCTGCCACAGAACTGAAGTTCCTGATGAACTTGCGGTAGAAGTTAGCGAATCCTAAGAACCGCTGAACCTCCTTAACGGACTTGGGAGTAGGCCAATCCCGGACGGCCAGGGTCTTGGCAGGGTCCATTTGGAGTTGGCCTGTCCGTACAATAAATCCCAGAAAGGAGACCTCGGGAACATGAAATTCGCATTTCTGGGCCTTGGCGAACAGATTGTTCTGTAGCAGCCTCTGGAGAACCTGGCGGACATGGTGGCGGTGCTCCTGCACGGTCTTGGAAAAGATAAGGATGTCGTCGAGGTAGACAAAAACGTATAGGTTAATCATGTCCCTTAAGACGTCGTTGATTAGGGCCTGAAAAACAGCTGGTGCGTTGGTGAGTCCGAAGGGCATCACCTGGTATTCGTAGTGCCCAGACGGGGTGTTAAAGGCAGTCTTCCACTCGTCTCCCTGTCGGATACGGATGAGGTGGTATGCGTTCCGTAGGTCCAACTTGGTGAAGACGGTGGCGCCTTGGAGCAGGTCGAAAGCTGTGGACATCAGCGGAAGGGGATATCGGTTGCGCACAGTGATCTTATTCAGGCCCCTGTAATCAATACATGGTCGGAGCCCCCCATCCTTCTTGCCGACAAAGAAGAAGCCGGCTCCAGCAGGTGAAGTGGAGGGTCGAATAAACCCAGAGACCAGGGCATCTTTGAGGTATTCCTCCATGGCCTTGCGTTCTGGCTGAGAGAGTGAAAACAGTCTGCCACGAGGAGGGGTAGTCCCAGGGAGCAAGTCGATGGCACAGTCGTAGGCCCGGTGCGGAGGAAGAACGGCGGCCCTGCTCTTGCTGAATACCTCCTTGAGATCCCAGTACTCTGTGGGAACTTGAGATAACTCGGTGAGATCAGGGGGCTCGGCAGGAGACACAGGAGAGCTAGAGAGCAGACAAGAGGCATGGCATGCAGGGCCCCATTCCACAACCTGGCTTGTTACCCAGTCTATGCGAGGGTTGTGGCGAGTAAGCCAAGGAAGGCCTAGAATAACTGGGAACTCAGGTGAAGGAATCAGGTGCAGGGATATTTCTTCCTTGTGACCTTGAGACTGGAGGAAAACTGGAGAAGTAACTTGGGTGACTCTTCCATCACCTAATGCTTGGCCATCGAGGGCAGACACAGACAGTGGGACTTCAAGAGGTGCAGTCGGAATATTGATGCTTTGGGCGAAGTGAATATCCATAAAGTTCCCAGCCGCCCCTGAGTCTATCAAAGCTTGACAAGAGTGGACAGACTCACCCCAGGAGATGGAGACCGGGATGTAGATTCCTTGGCCAGGGAGTCCGGGAGAGAGGGTAGGCCCCGTCACAACCCTCCCTCGGCTGGACGGGGCGGTCCTTTTCCCAAGAGTTCGGGACATGATGCTCGGAAGTGACCAGGCTTGCCACAGTAGATGCAGCACTTGTCCCTCCTTCTGCGCTCCCTCTCAGATGCGGAGAGGCGAGTACGACCCACTTGCATGGGTTCTGGACAGTCACTGAAGGAGGTAGACGGTCTCCAGGTAGAGGTAGGGAGGCTGGGGGGGCTCAAGGCTTGGTGGCGTTCTCTCATCCTGTTGTCCAGACGAATAGCATGTGAGATGAGGGTTTCGAGGTCACTTGGGCATCCAATAGAGGCCAGACCGTCCTTGATGGGGTCAGACAGACCATGGTGGAAGGCTGACACCAGGGCAGTCTCGTTCCATCCACTTACTGCTGCGAGTGTTCGGAACGAGATGGCGTAATCTGCGACGCTTCCTCCTTGCCGGATGGACATGAGCTTTCGGGCTGCGTCGGTACTGATGTCTGCCTGATCGAAGACCCGAAGCATCTCTTCAGAAAACAGCTGGAAATCAAAGCACTCAGGTCCCTGTCTTTGCCAGATAGCAGTAGCCCAGGCTCGCGCCTTACCAGCTAATAAGGTGATCACAAAGGCAATCTTGCGGCGATCCGTAGTGTAGGTGGTAGGCTGAAGCTCAAAGGTGAGTTGACACTGGGTAAGGAACTCTCGGCACTCACTGTGCTTGCCGTCATACCTCTGTGGTGCAGGAAGGCTGGGTTCGCGAGGTGAAGAAGGCAGCATTGCAGGAGGCACTGGAGCAGGAGTGGGAGCTGGATCAGGAGCAGGAACTGGATCAGGAGCAGGAGATGCAGGCAGAGATGTCAGCTGTGCCAGGGTTTTCCCAATTTGCTGAAGCAGTTCCTCGTGGCGAGCGAGGGCCTCACGTTGGCTGGTGAGCGTACGTCCATGAGCGTCCATGGTCGCTCCGAAGCGTGTCAAAGCTGCCATAATTCCCTGAAGGTTGGCCGGGTAGACAGTTGAAGCAGCCTCTGCTGAGTCGGTCATGACGGAGTCTTTCTGTTAGGGTTTTGCTGGGATTCGAACCTGGTTCGTTGGTGTGATAATCCAGCAAACCCCCACTAGGCCACCAGGGGGATGACTCAAATGCAGAGGCGTGAGGCGGAAGTAGAAAAAGAATCAAAAGGTTTATTTAAACTATATACACTATATACAGGGCAAAACAAAAGACAAAAAAAACCAAAGAGTATAATCCAAAAGAAAAGCAAAGTGCAAAAATTCAAAAGCTAAGAAGATCAAAAAACACAGTACAAAGGAAACTGGAGATAAACATAACAGCACAAAGACTCCGTGACAAGAGGACTGAACTCAGGGGTATAAATAGACAAACTAATTAAGGACACAGGTGAAGATAATTAGGCAATTAACACAAACACAAGACACAGGAACAGTGGCGGCCTCTAGAGGCCAAAATAAACACGACATGAAAAGGAAATAACAGCGGCCTCTAGAGGCCAAAACAGTCCTAGTCCTAACAGGTTAAATACAGGGCGTTTTAAAAAATTGATATTATTTGAGATGTAAATATCCCAGAAACTGTGCTGCCTGAGACACACAGACACACAGACTTCCTCTTTGAACTTTTTGTGCCGTGTCCAAATTTGCATTGCAGTTGGTGTATTTTTAGAGAATTCTCTCATAAATGCACGCTGCACAGTCTTGTTCGAATGTGTTTGAGCGTACTCTAACACACACAACGCCTTTTCTTTTCCAGTGAATGACATTTCTATACCTAAAAAGATAAAAACAAAAAACATTAAGCATAAAATTTTGACCTGTTTCCATACATGCTGTTAAAATTTGAGGTTAGTTGAACGAGAATTGGCAAAGATTGTGAAATTATATTAAATTTTTTGAAACACCCTGTATTCTAACCCAGGTCAAAAAAATAAATAAAATCACCTAGGTTGAAATTTTTTGACCTGTAACATATATATACAGAAAGCAAGTGACTGTCGTGTATACGCAAAGACTAAGATTCAACAATATACTAAAAAAATATATATATTTTTTAAAAACCCTGACATTATTGTGATAGGATTCAGTTCTACAATTCAATATGAGTTATTTCATATCAAAATGACTGAACCATGACATCGCAGTGATTTATTTAGGAATCGTATTATAATGCAACCTGCTAAAATGCCTCATATTGAGTCGATTCCACCTCTTGTGAGCTATACATCACAGTTTAAACCAGTTCACTGCACGAAACATACAACTCAGACAAAACTCCACCATCCATATGCACAATACAGCAATTTCTCGCTCCTGCATATACAATAAATCAAACGCAGGCACCACAACTATTCAATTACCCAAGTTCTCACCTTGTTTGCCGTGATTTACCACAAATCCCTGGCACTTTTTCTCTGCACGAGTCTGGCTTTCATCAGGGGCCATAGTAATCTGTACGGGATGAGTGCCCCATGCTCTTATAGGACATTTACATACGACCCCCTTTCTCCCAAGCTCTCTAATAGATGCCCAATAGCATTTGCATTTATATAGCTCACTTCATAGCAACATGGTTTGGGTGCTTTGCTGTGATAAAAAACAAACAAACCTGGGCTGGCCTTGACTCGCACCAATAGGCTACTGGCATTCTCTCCTTTTCTCCATATGCAGCTTGGGGTTTAATAAGGGAGAGGCCTGATTGAGAAAGGGAGGGCGACGGGACCTCAAGGTGAATCTACCCTCGGCACTTGGAAAAGACAGATGCTCAGACCGAGGGAACGGTTTATTTGCATAGCTGGGAAAAATAGCATTGCTCAGGAGGACGGAGGAGCAGAAAATACCGTGTAGCTGCAAAACCAAGAGGTGTTTTGATGATGTCAGCGTAGTATAGGTCATTGCCATTTAGTGTTTAGTGATGATGCGGCGAAACTTTGTTCTAGTGCAAATATTTCTTACTAATATTATTATTATTATTTTGTTATTATATTATATAGTAATTATAACAAGTCAACCTATTTCCATCCCACTTGATTGCATCACAAATTTAGCTTACTACTCTAAAGCGACTGAAGATGATGAATTGCACTTATTTACTTTTTTTTAAATGATCGTTGAGAACAGATTCACTCTGAATGCATTCACTACAAATCAAAACAAAAAGGCTCGAACATTTGGGTCTCGTAACCCGCTGAAGAGGATGTTACAGACGCCCACCGAGGGGGGCGAAGGCCGACGGACAGCCGTGATCAATCCTAATGAACTGTCTATGATTGCCAAATAAAAGTGGGGGCAAAGCAATCAAGAAGTTTCCACTTGTGCAAATAAGCTGGCTGACAGCGAGAGGCAGTGAGGCCTGCAGAGCTCAATAAATCACAGGATATTCACGCTTCCCACAGGCCCACTTGCGAGCCTCCTACTGAAGACTAGAAGAGGCTGATGGCCTGGGAGGGAACCGGGAAAGAGATATCCTGTGTCCTCCACCGTAATCGATGTTTCCACAAGCTACAGGAATGACATCTACATAGGAATCCCGCAGGGCTTGAGCAGGAATGGGTGAAAGAATCAATATCATACTGTGGATATGAAGGTAACCAAATGGAAACAGGCAGGAGAGGAAATTTCTTAATTCGTCCGAGAAGGACAGGGCAAGAGTATTGTTTATTATAGGCAAGATTCAAATAATAAAATATTTGAGTATGCGGAGTCAGTTTTTAATTAGCTAATAGATTTACTATATAAATAGTGAATACTGCAGCTTAGTGGTCTCTTGTTATTTAACAGTTATTCCACGCGCCTCTTCAGCTATCAGCTCATGTACGACTCGATTTCGTGGAATAACTGTTTTACTCTATCCACATTCATTGGATTTTGAGAAACAGCATTTTTATTTTTATTTTTTGCAAATTCGATAAACTTTATACAAAACGTCCGACAAAATAATTTCCGCTTAGAATGTAAACCAACCGGCAAAACAACAAGAGCAATTTGTGAAAAATGCTATAATAATAATTCTTGAAAAATAAAAAAAGATATGTTCTTACTGTGGAATACTTTTATTCGACATTTTGTTACTTTTTTTGTATGTTTTACGGTTTTGTTTTCAAGTAGAGTTTTTATTTCGTCCTCAGTTGGTTCACCAACATGCTCCACCATTTTGTTTTTCTCTATGGTGTATGAGCTGATATCCTAGTAGTAGAGTAGCCAATCAGAGCATGTGATTGTTCATATCCAGTGAATGTGGATAGAATAATACCTGTTATATCAAAGTGCTGTAAGGATTCTTGACTCTGATTGATCAGAAGATTTTGATTTCTCTTCTATGACAGCAGCTCGGATTGTACAGTGGTGCTTGAAAGTTTGTGAACCCTTTAGAATTTTCTATATTTCTGCATAAATCTGACCTAAAACTTCATCAGATTTTCACACAAGTCCTAAAAGTAGATAAAGAGAACCCAGTTAAAGAAATGAGACAAAAATATTATACTTGGTCATTTATTTATTGAGGAAAATGATCCAATATTACATATCTGTGAGTGGCAAAAGTATGTGAACCTCTAGGATTAGCAGTTCATTTGAAGGTGAAATTAGAGTCAGGTGTTTGTCATCCCATTGATTGAAATCAGGTGTGAGTGGGCACCCTGTTTTATTTAAAGAACAGGGCTCTATCAAAGTCTGATCTTCACAGCACATGTTTGTGGAAGTGTATCATGGCATGAACAAAGGAGATTTCTGAGGACCTCAGAAAAAGTGTTGTTGATGCTCATCAAGCTGGAAAAGGTTAGAAAACCATCTCTAAAGAGTTTGGACTCCACCAATCCACAGTCAGACAGATTGTGTACAAATGGAGGAAATTCAAGACCATTGTTATCCTCCCCAGGAGTGGTCGACCGACAATGATCACTCCAAGGGCAAGGCATGTAATAGTCAGCGAGGTCACAAAGGACCCCAGGGTAACTTCTAAGCAACTGAAGGCCTCTCTCACATTGGCTAATGTTAATGTTCATGAGTCCACCATCAGGAGAACACTGAACAACAATGGTGTGCATGGCAGCCACTGCTCTCCAAAAAGAACATTGCTGCTCATCTGCAGTTTGCTAAAGATCACATGGACAAGCCAGAAGACTATTGGAAAAAATGTTTTGTGGACAGATGAGACCAAAACAGAACTTTTTGGTTTAAATGAGAAACGTTATGTTTGGAGAAAGGAAAACACTGCATTCCAGCATAAGAACCTTAACCCATCTGTGAAACACGGTGGTGGTAGTATCATGGTTTAGGCCTGTTTTGCTGCATCTGGGCCAGGATGGCTTGCCATCATTGATGGAGCAATGAATTCTGAATTATACCAGCGAATTCTAAAGGAAAATGTCAGGACATCTGTCCATGAACTGAATCTCAAGAGAAGGTGGGTCATGCAGCAAGACAACAACCCTAAGCACACAAGTCATTCTACCAAAGAATGACCAAGTATAATATTTTTGTCTCATTTGTTTAACTGGGTTCTCTTTATCTACTTTTAGGACTTGTGTGAAAACCTGATAATATTTTAGGTCATATTTATGCAGAAATATAGAAAATTCTAAAGGGTTCACAAACTTTCAAGCACCACTGTAGTTCTGGCTATACTAAAAAATCCAGTCTCTTATTAATGCTAGCTTTAATATATTGTCATATTACTCCACATAATCTAAAACTAATAAATGGATAAAATGTTAAAGCTTTACATTTATGGAAGGAGAAGTTTATTTCAGGGAAGTTGCAACTTATTCAACTTCAGGATGTTCAGGGTTACGCGATGGCCTAATGGTTAGAGAAGCAGCTTTGGGACCAAAAGGTTGCTGATTTGATTCCCTTAACCAGCAGGAATGACTGAAGTACCCTTGAGCAAGGCACGTAATCCCTAACTGCTCCCTGGGCTGCTCTGGGTATGTTAGATGTTGTTCTGGATAAGAGTGTCTGTTAAATGGCAGTAATATAAGATAATTTCACATTTCAGCACCACATGAAAGTCTTCAGAACAGAGGAAGTTGCAGTTTCTCAGTACCAGGACATGCTGTATTTCTGACTGGTGACTGCTGAGGATATTTATAACTGCTGTAACATAAGTGAGAACAGGAACTAACTTGTTTCACGGACATTAAATGTAACAATAAACAGATAAAAAAATACAACAAGAGGAAACAAGAATTTTGGGACATTGCTCTGCACTGGGTTGCATCACACCATCCTGTCACTGATTATTTTCTTTCCTGTTACAACATGTTTTATTCCTTACAAATTTACACTCTCAGAAAGTTGATTATCTTAAGGGGTTCTTTTATTGTCTGATCTTACAACAGAGTTATTCCTACATAAAGTAAAATCCTTTTCAGTTGCAAAGAACACTTCATTATCCAACCCAGCAAATGTTTAAAGAACCCTTGAAGAACCTTCTTCACCTAAACAACTTCAGTACTTAAATATATTAAGCCTTGTATGTAAAGTCTTATACTTACAAATAACGAGATTTGAGAAATATTTATATGAAATTGTATTTAGTAATACACTCACCGGCCACTTTAATAGGAACTTGTTAACCCTGCCGACAGTAGTCGGAGGGGTTATTATTTTCACCTGCGTCAGTCTGTGTGTGTGTGTATCTGTCTGTCTGTCTGTCTGTGTGTCTGCAAGATATCTCAAGAACCAATGGATCGATTTGGACCAAATTTTGTACATGTGTTGCCAATCACCCAGGAAGGAAACCATTAAATTTTGGAGGTCAAAGGTCAAGGTCATGGCAGAACTTCGAAATTTTCGCCCAATGTATTTTAATAGGGAAAAGGCAGGGTTTGCACTCGTTAGAGTGTCCCTGTCTAGTTCTTGATTCTAAGATTCCTGTTCTTGGCTGGCAGGACTGGAACCCAATGTGGTCTTCTGCTGTTGCATGCAGAGATGCTTTTCTGCTCACCACGGTTGCTATGAGTTGCTATATCCTTCCTGGAAGCTCGAACCACCTCAAATCTAGCCATTTTCCTCTGACCTCTCTTCTCAACAACACATTTGTTTCCACCAACAGAACTGTTGCTCACTCGACTCAATGTTTTTTGTTTCTCACACCATTCTGTGTTTGTGTGTGTGAAAACCGCAGGAGATCAGCAGTTTCTGAAATACTCAAACCAGTCCATCTGGCTCAAACCAACACCCATGCCACAGTGAAAGAAAATCACGCTTTGAGACCACAATTTTTCCTGTTCTGATGTTTGAAGTGAACATTAATTAACTGAAGCGCTCGAGTTGTATCTGCATGATTTTATGCCTTGTTCTGCTGTCAATAGGCTGGCTGATTAGAGAACTGCACAAAACGTAAAACAGCAGGTGTTTGGGTCTGAATATTCTGTTTACACGTAATTCAAACACCCCCTCCCCATAATGTCTCCTTTAATACCCTAAAATCAGAAATTTAATAGTATATAATAATAATCATCATCATCATTGAGTTCTACTGTCTTGGTATCTTTTTCAGCATATACTCAGTACATTGATGTTGAAACTATAAAATAGAGCATTGTCCTGAATAATGTATGAAAAAGCAGTTATTTATGAGGTATTATGTATTTCTTTGCTGTGATGATGGAGGCAACGCTACAAGATAACAAAGAAAACACTTGTGAAATAATACAGTAATTCGCTGCTGTTGCCTAATAACTGCTGTAACATTATTTACTGTGCACACTTATTAGCTATGAATGAAGACTCTGATATATAACCCCCTCAAGTGTAGCCTTTGTCCTAAAAACAAACATGTAATTGATGTTTGTCATAGCAGCAAGCGCCAGAGATGAGACACAGCTAAGAGAAACACTCACCCTGACCACAGGGTGGCGCACCTGAGCCTGAGTGTCAGGACTTGAGTACAGAACATGAAACATGAAGGTCCTGGAAAACTCCCTGAATAATGTTAGTATGTGAAAACCAAACATTGCAGATTATAATATGTAAAAATAGTAATAACAGTAATGATATTAAGAAATCATGCTACAGGATGTTGAGAGAGAGAGAGAGAGAGAGAGAGAGAGAGAGAAACAAATCTCAGGGTTCTTTGGGTTGTTCCTGTCAGGAAAGTCTTCAAGGTTCTAGATCCATGCAACCTTTACAGAAAATCATACGTCTGAATTTTACATTTAAACACTGCACATGTTATGTTTTAGCCATTTCACACAATTTTTTAAACTTTTTTTTTCACAATTTTATTTGTGATAAAATTGATTGTCACAGGTTAATTTTTCACAAACAAATGATGTGTTTTTATTTTCCTCGTGCAATTTGTAGAGCATGCGATTTTATTTTTCACATGTAATTTTCTCAGGATTGATTATTTTACAGGTTAATTTTTCTCAGGTGGGTCGTTTGTTTTTATTTTCCACATGTGATTTTTCCCCAACAATTCATTATTATTATTATTATTATTATTATTATTATTATTATTATTATTATTTTAACATATAATTTCCTCAAATTATTCTTTTTTAAGTTTTTTTTCATGCAGGGCATGTAGTTTGTTTGTTTGTTTGTTTGTTTGTTTGTTTGTTTGTTTTCCCCACATACAATTTTTTTCTACAATTCGCTCATTTTCACATATTTCCATGTTTTTTTATTTTTCCCCCCACATTTTTTTCCCCACATGATTAATTTAGTTTCACATGCAGAGCATCTCAATTTGTTTTTCAGCTCCAAGGTTCTCACAGGATTCCCTGTTTTGTATGTAAAGTCTTCACATACAGATCTTGTGTTTTGATTTTTAATTTAGTTTTACATGTTAATTTTGTGTTTTTGATTTTTCATGAGATTTTCTCATGTGATTATTTTTATGTATTATTTTTTCACATGTCGAGCATGTGTCGTTGTTGTTGTTGTTGTTGTTTACACACATGATTTGTTGCCCATATGCTTCATTTCATTTTAAATGTCACTTAAATACACACATTTTATGTGTATATGTGATTTAATTTTTCACACGTGACCACATATTATTCACCTGATGTCATGTTTACATGAATTCACATGCACATGTTCAGGGCATAAATGTACCTTCACATGTGTTTCACAAGCTTTCAGATGTGATTTTGACATAGGATTCTCTGTAGAAGATCCCTTAGCTATTAAAAACTTTTGAGTTTTTTTTCCTAAGACTATATAAAGGATAATTTAACTTTCTTTGAAGATGTCTTCCTTGAAACTGATCCAAATCTGTTCTTTTTGTGAAATTAGTACATCCAAATACACCCTGCTGTGCAATAATAAAGATCTGTTAGATTTATATGTATATAAATTCTTCATTTGTGTATTAAATAACATATTTCTGGTCAGATCTGTCTGTGAAATAGCACAATTTTTTATCTGGTTCAACAATAACAGTTAAAAACAATAAACATCATTAGTCGGCATATAATTGCACCATCCAGTAAAGGTCCCTCCCCCAGTCCCCCCCCCCCCACACACACACACACACGAGAAGGAATGGGAATAAACACAGTTACTTGTTTTACTTCCTTTTTCCATTTTCTTTGTTTTCTGATCAAAAAAGTGTACAATATGCTATTTTTGAGATCCTACACATGTATTGTAAAATAATAATAATAATAATAATAATAATAATAAAAGTCAATCACATCAAAAAGAAAAGTCTCTACTTTTATTTTAGTTCAGAAGAAAACTTTTCAGGTTTTTTTTTTTCATTATTCAGCTTGAAGCAACAGAAGCAACTCTAATATCTGTCCGCATATCAGTTATTTATTAGGATCCATGCTAGTTTATATAATCAGAGATTTGTTAGTGTTATGCTTGCTCACACTGGAGATATTAGATATAGAGCTGTTGTTAGTTAGTTTCAATTAATTTTAATAGTTAATAGTAGTATAATAGTATCATAGTAATAGTTAATTTTTGCTCAAGTTCCTTCACTTCAGTAATGAAAGTCAGTGTGCATTTTCATGCTTTTAAAGATTTGAATTTGTGATTCTTGATTCAGATGTAAAAAAAAAAAAAAAATCACGTGAAAAATTAATCAGTTGTAAAACACGTCACATGTGAAAACATAAATCACGAAGGGGAAAATGTCATGAATATAAATAAATAATTTGGGGGAAAATCAGGTAAAAAAACAACAACCCTGAATTGTTAAAAAAATCACATGTGAAAGATTCAGATGTAAAAAATGAATCGTGAAAAATCACATGAAAATAAATGAATTGTGTAAAAAAATCACGTAAAAATGAATCAGTTGTAAAACAAATCATGTGTGAAAACATGACTCATAAGGGGGAAAACGTCATGAATATCGATGAATCATTTGGGAAAAAATCAGGTGAAAAAAACTGAATTGTGTAAAACTTACATGTGAGATATTCAGATGTGAAAAATGAATCATGCGCAAAAAAAATGACATGAAAATAAATTAATCGTGTGTAAAAAAAATCACATGTAAAAATGAATAAGTTGTAAAACAAATCACCTGGTGGGCGGCACGGTGGTGTAGTGGTTAGCGCTGTCGCCTCACAGCAAGAAGGTCCGGGTTCGAGCCCCGTGGCCGGCAAGGGCCTTTCTGTGCAGAGTTTGCATGTTCTCCCCGTGTCCATGTGGGTTTCCTCTGGGTGCTCTGGTTTCCCCCACAGTCCAAAGACATGCAGGTTAGGTTAACTGGTGACTCTAAATTGAGCGTAGGTGTGAATGTGAGTGTGAATGGTTGTCTGTGTCTATGTGTCAGCCCTGTGATGACCTGGCGACTTGTCCAGGGTGTACCCCGCCTTTCGCCCGTAGTCAGCTGGGATAGGCTCCAGCTTGCCTGCGACCCTGTAGAACTGGATAAAGCGGCTAGAGATAATGAGATGAGATGAATGACAAATCACCAGTGAAAACATGACTCGGGGGGGCATCATGAATATAAATGAATCATTTGGGGAAAAAATCAGGTAAAAAACCTGAATTGTTTAAAAATTACATTCAGATGTGAAAAATGAATCATGCATAAAAAAATCATGTGAAAAGAAATGAATCGTGTGTAAAAAAAAAAGTCATGTAAAAATGAATCAGGTGTAAAACAAATCGTGTGAAAACATGACTCATAAGGAGGGAAACGTCATGAATATAAATGAATCATTTGGGAAAAATCAGGTGAAAAAAAAACCTGATTTGTGCAAAAATTACATATGAAAGATTCAGATGTGAAAAATGAATCATGCATAGAAAAATCACATGAAAAGAAATGAATCGTGCAAAAAAATCACATGTAAAAATGAATCAGTTGTAAAACAAATCACGTGTGAAAACATGACTCATGGGGGGACATCATGAATATAAATGAATAATTTGGGGGGGGAATCAGGTAAAAAAAACCCTGAATTATTTAAAAATTACGTGAAAAATTCACATGTAAAAAATGAATCATGTAAAAAGTAATGTGAAAATAAATGAATCGTGTGTAAAAAAAAAATCACATGTGAAAATGAATCAGTTGTAAAACAAATCATGTGTTAAAACATGACTCATAAGGGGGAAAGCATCATGAATATAAATGAATAATTTGGGAAAAAATCAGGTGAAAAAAACCCTGAATTGTTTAAAAATTACATTTGAAAGATTCAGATGTAAAAATGAATCATATGTAAAAAAAAAAATAATGTGAAAATAAATGAATCGTGAAAAACAATCACATTTGAAAATAATAAATTGTGTGTAAAAAAACTAACATGAACATAAATTAATCATGTCAAGATGTCAAATGTGGCCATCAATGGATTCATCTCATCTCATCTCATCTCATTATCTCTAGCCGCTTTATCCTTCTACAGGGTCACAGGCAAGCTGGAGCCTATCCCAGCTGACTACGGGCGAAAGGCGGGGTACACCCTGGACAAGTTGCCAGGTCATCACAGAGCTGATACATAGACACAGACAACCATTCACACTCACATTCACACCTACGGTCAATTTAGAGTCACCAGTTAACCTAACCTGCATGTCTTTGGACTGTGGAGGAAACCGGAGCACCCGGAGGAAACCCATGCGGACACGGGGAGAACATGCAAACTCCGCACAGAAAGACCCTCGCTGGCCCCAGGGCTCGAACCCAGGACCTTCTTGCTGTGAGGCGACAGCGCTAACCACTACACCACCGTGCCGCCCCCATCAATTGGTTATGTGTAAAAAAAAAAATAAATCACAAGTGAACTCACGTCTGAAAGTAAATGAACTGTGTGTAAACATTATATGTGAAAATAAATGAATCATGTGAAAAAAAACCCCACATGCTTGTGTAAAGCACGTGAAAATGTGTGAAACATAACATGTGGTTTTTATAAACATCACATAGGAACTGTTCGATTATTCACATGTGAAGATTGTGCGACTTTTACCAGAGATTTCATGTGTACAGTTCATATGATTCCTCAAAGACCATATGATCTTCACCACTGTCTTCAACAATGGTTCTTTGGGTTCTTTTATTGGTCCATACCGGTATATTATGACCTTAGTACAGTATTATGAGGTTCTAAGAATCACTAAGAGAGTCAGAGCCATGTCCGAGCACTGCGTGAACCATGACTCCTCTGAGAGCTTGTCATTCTCAGGCCTCATCTGGTCTGATTGCACGGCAGCATGGCGCAGTGATAGAAAAGTGAAAGAATGATGGACATTCCTGCCAGCTCGCCTTTGATGTCTGTCCCTCTACGCGACCACTTTATGGAGTGAACTGCCCTCTCACTGTAATCAGAGTCGAGACCATAATAAAGGAAAAGGTTGGAGTGGGGTGTTTTTAGAGAGTTCGCACCTCAGCTTGGGTCAACCCCAGAGCGCTCAGAGGGGTCCTGGCAGGGGGCCGTCGTTCCTGTTTGAAGGTGTGGAGACAGATAGACAGAGAAAGAGAGATGGGTAGATAGATAGCGGACGGAGATGGAGATGAACGAGAATGTAAACACTTCTGGGGATTTGCACAGCGGTGGCATGCCGTCGTTACATCTGTGTCTGCTGTGACAAGATACAGACAGAACAACAATTACAATGGAGCTGTGTTTCTCAGCATGATGAAATATATTCCATATGATTGTACAATCTCACTGTAATTATAATGTTTTCTCTTCTGGCTTTTTGGGTCAATAGATTCATATTCCATTGAGTTTTTATCCTGTTTATGTAACATTACTATGATTTTAATCAGATTTTAGGCTGCCACATGAAGCAAAGTTGGAAAAAAAATTACCAAATTTTGATCTATCTATCTATCTGGAGACCAAAACTGGCTTAAAAATAATGAAATGAAATGTTCCGACATTAAAAAAAATACTACATACAAAAGTAAGCCATAAGACGACCCTTTGCTTTAAAAAAAAAAATAGTAGTCTCAGGTACAATGAGTGCAGTTTGATAAGAAAGTCAGCTGTAGGTTTTACTGAGCATCTTCCAGAACCAGCCCCAGTTCTTCGGGACACTTTGAGTGTCACACTCGCTTCTTCATTTTGCACCAAAACCCAGTAGCCTTCATTATGTTTTCTTTTTTAATCTGAGAAGTACGCTCTTATGGAATATGCTGCTCAGGTACAAACTTTTTTTTTCTGTAACATTTAATTTTGTGCTGGAAAACGAACATTTGGACTCTAAAATGTTTTTGTCCTGACTCGATAATGTAGAAGTCATAAAATAGAAATCTATAAGAAAGTTTGTATGAAAAAATAGAGTTTTGCACAGTTATATATATATATATATATATATATATATATATATATATATATATATATATATATATAAATAGTGAGACCTTGGAATGATAAGGTTCTACATGACTGACTTTTGGTTCAAAAAGGGGTTAACAAGTTAATAGAGCATTTAGTTTTTATCCTGTTTGTGTAGCCTCTATATAATTTTCATCAGATTTTAGGCTGTAACATGATGCAAAGTGGAAAACATTGAACAATTTTGCCCAGTATATAGACAGACGTTGCAATTATAAGGTTCTATCTGACGTTTTAGGCAAAATGGGTTAAATTTTGTAAGTGAATAGGGTATTTAGTTTTTATCATGTTTGTATAGCATCTATACAATTTTGATCAGATTTGAGGCAATGTCGGAAAATCCACATTATCGTTTTTTTTTTTTAAAGTCTTTTATTGTATAGATGCTACATGAAATCAAAACATGCTATGACATTTTAACATATTAACTGTCATTAACTGTTTCTCTCTCTTTCTTTATACATATACACGCACATACATACATATACATACAAATTTATAGGCAGCCAGAAATCTGTCTAAAATTATAGAGACATAGAGATGTCACACAAACAGGACAAACACAAAATATTAACTTATTAAATCATCTCATCATCTGTAGCCGCTTTATCCTTCTACAGGATCGCAGGCAAGCTGGAGCCTATCCCAGCTGACTACGGGCGAAAGGCGGGGTACACCCTGGGCAAGTCGCCAGGTCATCACAGGGCTGACACATAGACACAGACAACCATTCACACCTACGGTCAATTTAGAGTCACCAGTTAACCTAACCTGCATGTCTTTGGACTGTGGTGGAAACCGGAGCACCCGGAGGAAACCCATGCGGACACAGGGAGAACATGCAAACTCCGCACAGAAAGGCCCTCGCCGGCCCCGGGGCTCGAACCCAGGACCTTCTTGCTGTGAGGCGACAGCGCTAACCACTACACCACCGTGCCACCCACTTATTAAATCATTTTTTGCCTAAATGTCAGATATACAGTACTGTGCAAAAGTCTCATGCACCCTATTTTTTTCCATACAAACTTTGTTAAAGATTTCTATTTTATGATTTCTACATTATCGAGTCAGTACAAAAAGAATTTTCCAGAACAAAATTAAATGTTGCAGGAAAAAAATGTTTCCATCTGAGCAGCATATTACATCCATAAGAGCGTACTTTTCAGATTAAAAAAGAAAACATAATGAAGGCTGCTGGGTTTTGGTGCAAAATTAAGAAGCAAGTGTGACACGGTGGTGTAGTGGTTAGCACGGTCGCCTCACAGCAAGAAGGTTCTGGGTTCGAACCCAGCAGCCGGCAAGGGCCTTTCTGTGTGGAGTTTGCATGTTCTCCCCGTGTCTGCGTGGGTTTCCTCCAAGTGCTCCGGTTTCCCCCACAGTCCAAAGACATGCGGTTAGATTAATATGGGACGGCCTTGGGCTGAGGTGCCCTTGAGCGAGGCACCTAACTCCCAACTGCTCCCCGGGCGTTGTTAGCATGGCTGCCCACTGCTCTGGGTATGTGTGTGTGCTCATTGCTCACGTGTGTGTTCACTGCTTCAGATGGGTTAAATGCAGAGAGGAAATTTCACAAGTGTGTGATGAATAAAGTTGTGCTTTCTTTGACAGTCAAAGTGTCCAGAAGAACTGGGGCTGGTTCTGTAAGATGCTCAGTAAAACCTGCAGCTCATTTCCTTATCAAACTGCACTCATTGTACCTGTGACTACTGTTTTTTCTTTTCTTTTTTTTTAAAAGCAAAATGTCGTCTCACACCATATATTGACTTTGTTTCATTTATTATGGCTTACTGCTTACTGTTTATAGTATTTTTTAACATTTTTAGTCGACAGCATTTCTTTACATGTGCCTAAGACTTTTGTACAGTACTGTACAAAAATAGATTGCCAGGTTAATATGTTGTTTTTATCCTCTTTGTGTAGCATCTATACAAAATATAGTACCTCCTTTCTATACAATGTCCTTTTTCTGACGGGAAAGTGAGATCTCTGGGAAGTCTGGCTTGCTGGGGTTTTCAGATACCGAGGGGTCAGAAGTCATGCTCTTGACTCACAGCTGACCCCTGACTCTAGACTCCCTTTGACTTCATCCTGGTCAGATGCACCACTCACACCAACCCAGAAGTTTGCATGATGACCTTAATTTCTCGATTTTTGCTTCCCACAGAATTGTTCTATGGATGTGTGTGTTGGGGGGGGGGGGGGGGGGTGTTAATTCAACTTTCTCACCAGCTCTCACTGCAAGACTGAGCTGCTGCCATTACACAGTGCAAATGACAGCCTCCTTATGCATGCGTGCTCCAGCAAAATGGATTTTTACATTTGGCCAAATCCAGGGAAGGAGGGAGGCAGAAGTGGGGGGTTTACCTTACTGTAACCGATTCAATAGCCATCCAAATGGCACGCCGAGCCCAGACGAGATGATCTATAGCCACTTCTTAATAGGTTCTATCGACTTTAGGCGTGGGGAGGAGAGATGCCGTTCTCCTCTTTTGAGGAGAAAAAAAAAGACATAATCTGTGCAATAAAACATAATTATTCATTTGATTAAGCTGGTAATTTATGCTATTCGTATTAGCCGGGCTCAGAATGGGAGGAGGTAGAGGATATTGAGAAAGAGGAGGAATGAAATTTTCGAAGTGGAATTGTGGTAGGAAGGTTTAGACCGAGGCACATATGGGTATGAGTGTGAGTCCTGCAGACACTGAATCAGATCATTAAACAAACATACAACGAGTCAGGCTTTGGGGCACGAACTTGGAACATCAGCTGTGATTTCTGCCAAATGAGAGGCTCTTGCAGTGAAAACATAAAATACGAACTCTGGCGCTTTCTTTATTTCCCCAATTCGTGTTTTCATTCTTGACTCTTTGCAAATTTGTAGACATACTTTATTCTGGAAACATAACAACTTAAGGATAATAAAATGTTAAGATTTCCACCACATTCTTGGTAACAAAACAAACTGTATTTTTCCTCTTATTAACTTCAAAAAAGAAACAAAAGAAAGAGGCTGATGAGGGAACAACTGATTACAGCTGCGAACACACATTTAACATTCCACAACATTAAATGCAACTACAAACGGATAAAAAAAAAACCCTAGTCAATGGAATATCAACAATGTTTAAGAAATAAAACATCGTTAGTCTTGGTAAATTGAAGTATAAGAAGAATAAAACACTTCAGGTCACGCTGTTTTGCTTAAAACAATCAACGTCAGGGGTACACAGGAACTCTTTCACATTTATCGAGTCGTTGATTATTTTCCTCTAGCAGCACTGCGTGATGTGTTTTATTTCTTATTTTTTTTACAGGAACACCAGCTTTGAGTTTTTAAGTGACAGGTGTATACTGAATGAAATGAAGCAGTAGTACTACTATGTCAAGAGAAAAAAAGGAACAGGGGTGGGTTTCCCAAAAGCATCGTAGCACAAAGATCATCGTTAAACGGTGGAGCGAGCATCACAATGAACACTCTCTCTCCAAGTTAAGATGCTTTTAGCGTTAAGAGGTTTTTGGGAAACCCAGCCCCGGTTGGTACAAGTTTTTGTAGACTTATGTGTAGAGTAGAACGTGTAGGACGGATTCACACAGCGCTAGACGAAAAGGCAGATATGAGACAAGATGGAGGTCTAATAAATTCAGACTACTGTTTTATACGAGATGTATTGTGCCTGTAAATACTAGGACAAGTCTAAAATTGTGTGTGTGTCTGAGGAGACACAACATTTCTGTTTGGAGACACAACATTTCTGTTTGTGTTTGTTTAAACAGTCCCCCCACCCCCACCCCTCTTTTTTTAATGGCTTGTGCTTGGAGTTTTTGTGAGTGCCTGCATAACGTGGCGGCCGAGAGAGAGAAAGAGAGAGAGAGAGAGAGAGAGAGAGAGAGAGAGAGAGAGAGCGAGAGCGCAAAGAGAGTATTCTCAATTTCCCTCTAAAAAGAAAATTCATTTGCGCTTGCTAATGTAATGTCATCGTTGTGTTTACTGAGCGTGGATGATGTATAGGGGATGTTGCATTGAGTGAGACTGCTTAATGATGCATAGAATTAAGTCTGCGGCTTTCAGCTGAGCTCCCCTCTCTCGCTCCTGCACTCCCGCGCTCTCCCCCGCTCCTTTTCTCTCGCTCTTTTTCCCCCTCTCCTCTCTCCCTTTCTCCCTCCCTCCCTTTTCTCGTTCTTCGCTCCCTCACTCCAGTCCACACTCTCTCCTTCCTCGCTCTCACAGTCTCTCCCGGTGCATTCTGGGAAAGGATGATGTCTCGGACTAGTGGCCACACGCTGCTCTGCGCTCTGGTGCCTCTCTCCGTTCACTCCATCAATCACCAGAGAGACAGTAGAGAGAGAAATAAAGGGGAGGGGGGGGTTGTGTTTGATAAAATGAAGTAGCACGACAGCAGAAGAGTAGGAAAAGCGACAACAACAACAATACAAAAAAAAACGGGATCTGGGGATACGATTAACAGCAAAGTGTGCATATGGTGCCTCAAATGAATATGCGCCAATAAAAGTGTTGGGTTAGTATTTAAATAAAGCAGGTGTAGGGTATGAATCTAGCATTTCAGCCAGAGATCATAATTGCCATTAGGATGATAATGATTATGATTATGATTATGTTTATGGTTTAGGTTGCCATGATGATGATGATGATGATGATGATGATTGCAATTACAGCCATCTCATGTGCTTTCATTCTAATATGTGCAACCAAAGCAATCCAAAGTGCACTGTGTGTAAGGTTTATAAAACGTCGAACGACCACAATGACACAAAAACGACCAAAAGTTCACGTTCGTAGCTTTCTCCTGCACATTTTGGGAAAAACACAGCTACAAACACAAGGTGAATAAGTTACAGAAAGTAGCAAATGCTGTTTGTGTTCGTCCAGATGTCCTTGATATTTCCATATACAGTATACACAAGGTTTAATGGTACAGCGATTATACAGATGACGGGTTTAAAAGCCTTGGAAATGAATTAGTGTTGCTCGTGTACAGTTAATATGTACCTATATACAAGCATCTCTCACGCCTGTGGCTGGAAAAGATAATGTGATTTTCATGCCTTTGACATTTCTCCAAAGACGGGGTTAGGAAAGCACGCTGATGTTGTATTGTGATGTAGAGGTGAAATTTGAGGGTGTGATGTGGTTAAAAATACGCAACAGAAGTTCATTGTAGCTTCCTTAAGTGTGTGAGAGAGTTAAAGAAGATTTAAAACACGCACAAAAAAAAGTCAGACGAGAAGGCGGCATGGTGGTGTAGTGGTTAGCACTGTCGCCTCATAGCAAGAAGGTCCAGGTTCGAGCCCCGTGGCCGGTGAGGGCCTTTCTGTGCGGAGTTTGCATGTTGTCCGCGTGGGTTTCCTCCTGGTACTCCGGTTTCCCCCACAGTCCAAAGACATGCAGGTTAGGTTAACTGGTGACTCTAAATTGACCGTAGGTGTGAATGGTTGTCTGTGTCTATATGTCAGCCCTGTGATGACCTGGTGACTTGTCCAGGGTGTACCCCGCCTTTCGCCCGTAGTCAGCTGGGATAGGCTCCAGCTTGCCTGTGACCCTGTAGAACAGGATAAAGTGGCTAGAGAGATAATGAGACAAAAAAAAAGTCCATGTTTTTTTGTTATGTATGTCAATGCAAAATTGTTATTCGGAATGCACTTTTATTTGCAACTTTATTTCCTTCATAAAAACGTACCCATACACACTTTGACCCATACACACTTCCACATACGCATTTTATTTCTCTGTCTACTTCCGAACACGTTACTGTTCTCTGTATAATGACTCTGGACAGATTTTTTTTTTTAAAACCACGCTTTTGTCCATATGCATAAAGTAAAGTAAGTCGAATAATACAGACTGTATTAGTTGTGCTTTAAAAGTAATGCAATCTACAAGGGTTGTCACAGCTCAGGGCCTTTGCTTGATTACGGCTCAAATGGCCCCTGATAAGATTTCATAAATCACTTCAGCTAACTAAACTGTATTTATGAAAGGAAATGAAGCAGTGAATGCCATCATTTTGGGGGGGATAAAAGTGGAGCCAACAGTTTTGACCAGTCGTCCAATTCAGCTTTGAAACTATTATGAGTTTCTGTCCAATTGCTGCTCGGTTTTTATGCACTCAATCCAAGCTTGTTGTGATTTATCAAGACTAAGAACCAGCATGTTGGATTTTAAATGTATGTAACCATAAGAAAAGATTGAGTCTTCTTTTTTTAAAAAACTTTCTATGAGATGGAGTGTCTGAATGCTATTATTTTCTCATGAAACGTGAACATTTTGGTATTGAAGCCGTCCTGCATTCAAAAAACATGACTTTAAAATGGTTAACTTCTCTTTAATAGCCACTTAAATCAACGTTTTGGAATTTGGGTTAATTATTTTTCCAGTCCTTTTGCCTCTAGTTAAATAAAACACTGAAAATATGACAATGCATATTAATAAGGCATTATTTATAGGATGTATGGAATATTCATTAAGTAAAGTATAAAACACTTGAGGACATGCTGTTAGAGGAAATAATCACTGACCGGCTGGGGTGAAACTCAAAGTGGACTTACCGGTACTCGATCACCTTGAAACTGATTATTTTCCACTAACAGGAGACCCCAAAGTGTTTTATTCCTCTTATACAGCAGCACTTTGTCCCTGCTCATAAGTTAGCATTCTTTACAGAATGATACATCATACTGTTTATCAGTTTATAATTACATTTACCTCTTCTTATCACCTCCATTACAGCAGATACACAAGTGCATGAATTCAGGAGGCGTTTTATTAACGCAAATCCATAAATCGTTGTTCATGTTCCAGGTATTGGTCTGAGCAAGCAACATAATATGGTTGTATAACCATAAACAAGAAAAAAGCGCAGGTCAAAACCATAAATACAAATGGCATTAACAAAATTAACAAATACTAAAAGAAACTATAATGACATTAACAAATGGCAAGACTTCGCAAGACAGACAAGGACATGAACAGACAAACTAATCAGTGACTAAACAGGTAACAAGTGGGCATAACCAGGATCAACATCAATCATCAGACAGGGTGATCAAAACAAAAGTCAGACGACAAAATAAACAACAAAGTGCATCAAGAAGAAAACATGAACAACACAGAGCAATTTGTGCCAGCTGTATGAAGTTGAGAACGTATAAAAATATTTCGATTCGCTTGTGACAAGACAAGACAAGAAGCCTTTATTTATCATGAACATGTACACTCAAGCACAGTGAAATGTCGCCTCTGCATTTAACCCATCTGAAGCAGTGAACACACACATGCACACACAAGTGAGCAATGAGCACATACACATACCCAGAGCAGTGGGCAGCTATGCTACAGTTGGGGGTTAGGTGCCTTGCTCAAGGGCACTTCAGCCCCATGTTAACCTACGTAACTGTGTCTTTGGACTGTGGGGGAAAACGGAGCACCCAGAGGAAACCCACACAGACACGGGGAGAACATGCAAACTCCACATAGAAAGGCCTCCGTTGGCCGCTGGGCTCGAACCCAGAACCTTCTTGCTGTGAGGTGACAGTGTTAATCACTACATCACCATGCCACCCACAAAATACAAATTTCTGCTTAAACTGTTTTGGAGCAATTCAGTGTTAAGTGTAGGGTGAAGATTGGGGTTAAAGATGTGTTTATTTTGTGGGCACAAATGATGGACAAAAAAAATCAGACATGTTTGGAGTCATTTGGGAGTTACTGGGGTACTGGATACCCCACATTACATCATTAAAACATTTAATGGCTAAAACTTTTTGAGCACAGGTTTTTATTTTTACATGCACATTTTTATTTTAAACATGCACAAACAATGAAGAAATGAATCAAAATACTTTTATTCACATTCTCATTATACAGGGTGCCAACTTCACACAGGTGTTTGAGACCTCACTAGCCTCTTTTTCTCTTGAAGTTAATAAGACAATGTTACCACGAAACTGGAAAGCGGATATTTCTATAACCTGGTGGTGTAGTGGTTAGCATTGTTGCCTGACAGCAAGAAGGTTCTGGGTTTGAGCCCAGTGGCCAATGAGGGCCTTTCTGTGTGTAGGTTGCATGTTCTCGCCGTGTCTGTTGCCCCTTTTCCACCAAAGCAGTTCCAGGGCTGGTTCGGGGCCAGTGCTTAGTTTGGAACCGGGTTTTCTGTTTCCACTGACAAAGAACTGGCTCTGGGGCCAGAAAAACCGGTTCCAGGCTAGCACCAACTCTCTGCTGGGCCAGAGGAAAGAACCGCTTATGTCAGCAGGGGGGCAGAATTGTTAAGACCAACAACAATAACAAGACCGCGAAAGATCGCCATTTTTAAGCGACGAGAAGCCGCAGCTGTACAAACGTGAAGTCATCCATTATTATTATTGTTGTTGTTGCTGCTGCTGCTGCTTCCGGGTTGTTTTTGCTTCGATATTCGCGCCAAGGTTTATGCAAACATAGCGACGTAACTGATGTATACAGCGACGTAATGACGTATACAGCGACGTAACTGACGTATACAGTGACATAATGACGTAGCTCCGCGAGCTATGGAAAAGCAGACTGGTTCTCAGCTGGCTCGCAAGTTGAACGAGTTGTGAACCAGCACCAGCACTGGCCCCGAACCAGCCCTGGAACTGATTTGGTGGAAAAGGGGTATGTGTGGGTCCTTTGGGTGCTCTGGTTGCCTCCAACAGAACAAAGACGTGCAGTTAGGTTAACTGGCTACTCTAAATTGTCCATAGGTGTGAATGGTTGTTTCCCAAGCCCAGAAATGGGAGGGTTGTGGCAGGAAGGGCATCTGGTGTAAAACTATGTTCCAATTAATATGACATGTGGATCAGTAGGGTCCACATGGACCCCGACCTGGCAATAGTGCTGGACAAGGAAGAAGAAGAAGAAGAAGAAGAAGAAGATGATGATAAAGACTTTCCCATGGGGGAAAATTACTCACCATTACAAAGTGCCGACACTGGAGACTCCTTACATACTTGTGAATGCTAATTAAAGATGTCTTTACAGAAAACTATATCAAAAATTAGACTTTTCCTTTGTTAAGCACATTTTTGAACATTTTTAAAAATCTGATTTTAGACTGTAAATTTTCCATCATGCAAGTACCCATGTATGATGCTTCTACAGAAATGATACAGATTTGAATGAGCGCATTAATATAAACTTGTGATTTGAGTTACAGCCAGAACTACTGTTCGAGCTCCTGTGATAGAAAATTAATCAACACTTTCTAATGCAAATTCTTTTCATTTGTTTATGTATTGTGAGGGACGATTTCATAGCAACCTCTACGCCTGCCCAGGTATTTTACACTCTGTCTTTTTGTGTATCCATCTTTGCCTATGCGTCTCCCTCTCTCTCTCTCTCTCTCCCTCTCTCTCTCTCTCCATTGTTACACTTTGATCCAGCCATCAACCCCATCCATCATCCCGCCACTCTCCCTCTACAGAATTATTATTTCTTTGATGTGTTACTAGTCGAAAACAAATCCATTTTGCTGCCTGTCGGTTTATCGCTTGAGAAGGGACATTAGGGACGTACTTGACTTGTGTGGACACGGCGCAGAAGACCATGAGGACGAGAAAGCCATAGCAGTTGATTGAATTATGCTTTGAAATCAGAGAGAAGTTGAAGAATAGGTGATAAAATGGAAAAACAGAGTGAATATGAGAAAACAAGAGCCAAAAGAGGAAAAGAAAGAGAAAGAGAGAAAGAAAAGAGGCAGGGCCTAAAAGCTCTCCCTCTCACCCTCCCTCACCTAGCGTCTGTGATAATTTATCACTCCTTCTAGCTCGACTGACAAACTATTTGCAGGAAAATGAGTTTTTCCGCTACGGATTTGTCCTCTGGGAATGGAAAGGGGAGCTGCTGTGTTTTTATCCCCTATGATACACACATTCTCTCTCTCTCTCTCTCTCTCTCTCTCTCTCTGGTGCATGTGAAGAGGCAAAAGCTCACACATACACACTCACACTCGTACATTTACTGTGGTCTGGAGTACTTATGGAGGAGGGGGGCGAAGATAAATGAGGTAAATTAATAGAGTCACTGAAGGAAAAGATCTGCTTCCGCTCCAGCAAATCTGCCAGTGACACACAACTGACACGCTAGACAGCAAGGAACGTTCTAACTCTCTGCCTCTCTCTCTCTCTCTCTCTCTCTCTCTCTCTCTCTGTTCTTTCCTTCTCTCATCAGTTCTGTGTTCTGTCTCCATATCTGTCATTTCTTTACCATTACAACTTATTTTCTCCCAGACAGTACCACAAATCCAAAACAGCCCTGGATCAATTCTGGACACTTAACATCAAGCCTTTATACAACACTCTGGTTTGGACCCCGGACACGAGTCGCTGACATGATCACCGCTGCTCGATGTGGGTCAGTGAGTCCAACCTTCCTTCTCACCCTCAACAAACAACATATTGACAGTGCGCTTGGTAGTGAATTACACAACTGTAAAGGGCCAATTACATCGTAATTATACGGGGCCATTTGTAAAAATGTCGGTGGATCGTTAAACGTCATCTCCGCAGGGTTCCCTGGCCATAAATTTGCAGCAGGCAGTGAAGGCTCACTCAATTGTTATAACCTAATGACTTCAAACACATGCATGGCTAATTAGCATATCAAGCACATTCTTGTTTTACTGCATGCGATAAACGTGATAAACAGAGTTGACTGGAAGAAAAAATAACATCATTCAATAACAGAAGAGACGCTTTTAAAGCCATGATTGAGTTTTTATACTGTCCTGGGCTTTTACTACATTTTATGGCACTAAAGAAAAATGAAGAACTAACTAAGAAGGAAATTTTTTTTTATTATGAAACGGTATTATTTTGATCATATCTGAGTCTGGGAAAATGTTATATTCTTTTACCAGCAAATCCAATCCACATTGTGGATTGAAGTAATTAAGTCACATGTCAGGACATCATCATGAACTATCGACTGCAGCTTATATGATTGACAAGGTGTCAATTCATATCATGGTGGGTGTCTGGTCTCAACAGCCATGTTTACAAAAACAACCAGAGAGTGAAATAAGTCTATCTACATCTTAGAAGCACACAAATAAATGAAAAACTAGAAGGGCATACAGTAGGGTGTATACCTCCGCCAAGCCACATATGATCAACATCAAAATCAAATCACCTGGACCTATTATAATACTAAATCTGTCCACCAAATTTTATCCAAATCCGTTCACTACTTTTTGAGTTACATTGGAAACAGACAAAAAAAAAAAAATCCCGGATTCACATACATATCTGGATTTGCATCAAAATCGAATCTATTGTTCCTTGGCCCATGGATCACCTTTCTTCAAAATTTCCTCAAAATCCGTTCACTAGTTTTTGAGTTTCATTGGGAACAAGCAAGCAAACAAACATGCAAATGGAGATGAAACCCATGGCCTAATGGTTGGAGAAGCAGATTTGGGACCAAAAGGTTGCTGGTTCAAATTCCCTAATCCAGCAGAAATGGCTGAAGCGAGGCATCTAACCCCCAACTGTTCTCCAGTCTACTCTGGGTATGTTGTACGTCGCTCTGGATAAGAGCATCTGCAAAATGCCGTTAATGTAATGAAAACATAACCTTCTTCAACACAGTTGGTGGAGGTAAATATCTGATTTACTGAGTATCTTTGGAACTTGTATCAGCCCGATTGAAAGAAATCAGATTATTAAGACATTTGAGTTACTTATTCACAGATTACTAAATAAACACTTTGATGAAACACTTTTTTTCTGCAATGATCAGGTGTGCATTTCTCAATAATGGTGTCTCTTAGCATTTTATGAAGGCTTGAACATTGTACCTTACTAATGTTCTTTATATTTTTTCACGTTTCCCTTTAAAACGTTATTTCAAAGATATATTCTTACATGAGACATTACAAGGCACTGCCCATGGTGATGGTGTTGAATTGGTTGACACCTCATCCCATGCCCATCTCCAACTACCTCCATAAAGCTCCCTAGTGCAGAGCTACCAGCACCTGGATTTCAAGGTAGAGAGGGTAACTACGTCGGGTTTTTCTGGGAAAAACAAACAAACATGGGAGCAGAACTTCTTAGTAAGTGCTACTTTGGACATGGTGTCCAGAGGGAAGAAGTTTCACCGGAAGGAATTATCAACATATACTATTGTATTTGGGTGCACGGAGCGCATTGTCTTGATTTAGCACAACTATGCGTTGCCATAGTTTGGCCTTACTCATCACCATAATAGTTCCTTATATATTGACTCCTATCCATTTAGCCCCTAATTGTTTGCAGGCTGATATCATTTTGGGAAATATCATTTAAAAAGCAATTCAATTGTTTAAAAAATGTGTAAAATGCATCCGTCATAATTTAGGCTATAGTTTTATTCTGTGTAAAAACACTCCCATTAATGTTGTATTGTTAGTAACATTATTAGGCAGCTATAACTGTTGAATTATTAATGTAGATATAGCTTAAAGGACATGGGACATGGATTTTTTTCTGGGTATAATTATGTGTAAAGGACATAAGAAATGCCATCTAAATCACTGCAGGGCGTCAAAAATGTGAAAATCATCACATTATTCAACTTTTTTATACATCAGCGTAAAACAATGATTCGTTAATTAGCTAAGCGGTCACGTGACCCATGACATCACAAAAACTTTTCAAGGAGCCAGCGCTTGGGTATCTAATGTAAACAGGTTACCGAAATGGACACCATCGACAGTGACATTCCCGATGTTTCACAGAGATGTGAAGTTAGACCCTATCAATTCAAACTCGTCTCGTCTCATCTTCTTCTGCTTATCCGGGACCGGGTCGCGGAGGCAGCAGTCTAAGCATGGAAGCCCAAACTTCCCTTTCCCCAGACACCTCGGCCAGCTCCTCGGGAAGAACACCGAGGCGTTCCCAGGCCAGCCGAGAGACATAGTCCCTCCAGCGTGTCCTGGGTCTTCCCCGGGGCCTCCCCCCGGGGGGACATGCCTGGAACACCTCCCCAGGGAGGCGTCCAGGAGGCATCCGAAAAAGATGCCCGAGCCACCTCAGCTGGTTCCTCTCGATGTGGAGGAGCAGCGGCTCTACTCCGAGCTCCTCCCGAGTGACTGTGCTTCTCACCCTATCTCTAAGGGAGTGCCCAGCCACCCTGCGAAGGAAACTCATTTCAGCCGCTTGTATCCGCGATCTTGTTCTTTCTGTCATTACCCAAAGCTCATGACCATAGGTGAGAGTCGGAACGTAGATCGACCGGTAAATTGAGAGCTTTGCCTTTTGGCTCAGCTCCTTCTTCACAACGACGGACCAGTAAAGCGACCGCATCACTGCGGAGGCTGCACCGATCCGCCTGTCGATCTCACGCTCCATCCTTCCCTCACTTGTGAACAAGATCCCGAGATACTTAAACTCCTCCACTTGAGGCAGGACTTCTCTACCAACCTGGAGAGGGCAAGCCACCCTTTTCCGGTCGAGAACCATGGCCTCGGACTTGGAGGTGCTGATTCTCATCCCAGCCACTTCACACTCGACTGCAAACCGCCCCAGTGCATGCTGAAGGTCCTGGTTTGAAGAAGCCAACAGGACAACATCATCCGCAAAAAGCAGAGATGAAATCCTGTGGTTCCCAAACAGGATTCCTTCCGGCCCCTGGCTGCGCCTAGAAATTCTGTCCATAAAAATTATGAACAGAACCGGTGACAAAGGGCAGCCCTGCCGGAGTCCAACATGCACTGGGAACAGGTCTGACTTACTGCCGGCAATGCGAACCAGACTCCTGCTCCGTTCGTACAGGGACCGGACAGCCCTTAGCAAAGAGCCCCGAACCCCATACTCCCGAAGCACCCCCCACAGAATACCACGGGGGACACGGTCGAATGCCTTCTCCAGATCCACAAAGCACATGTGGACTGGTTGGGCAAACTCCCATGAACCCTCGAGCACCCTATGAAGGGTATAGAGCTGGTCCAGTGTTCCGCAACCAGGACGAAAACCGCATTGTTCCTCCTGGATCCGAGGTTCGACTATTGGTCGAATTCTCCTCTCCAGTACCCTGGAGTAAACTTTCCCTGGGAGGCTGAGAAGTGTGATTCCCCTATAATTGGAGCACACTCTCCGGTCCCCTTTCTTAAAAAGAGGGACCACCACCCCAGTCTGCCACTCCAGAGGCACTGTCCCCGACCGCCACGCAATGTTGCAGAGGCGTGTCAACCAAGACAGCCCCACAACATCCAGAGACTTGAGATACTCAGGGCGGATTCGAGGCCAACCGATAGTCCTTCTCCA
Organism: Neoarius graeffei; assembly: GCF_027579695.1. Taxonomy (NCBI): domain Eukaryota; kingdom Metazoa; phylum Chordata; class Actinopteri; order Siluriformes; family Ariidae; genus Neoarius; species Neoarius graeffei. The sequence continues at coordinate 11,771,639 of NC_083596.1, read as the reverse complement.
TGGCCTCCCCGAACTCCTCCCAGTTCCGAGTTTTTGCCTCCGCAACTGCCCGAGCTGCAGCACGCCTGGCCTGCCGATACCCGTCGGCTGCCTCAGGAGTCCCGGAGGTCAACATGGCCCGATATGATTCCTTCTTCAGCTTGACGGCATCCCTTACTTCCGGTGTCCACCACCGGGTTCGGGGATTGCCGCCACGACAGGCACCGGAGACCTTGCGGCCACAGCTCCGAACAGCTGCGTCCACAATGGAGGTAGAGAACATGGTCCACTCAGACTCAATGTCCCCCGCCTCCCTCGGAAGCTGGGAAAAGCTCTCCCAGAGGTGGGAGTTAAAGACCTCCCCAGCAGAGTGCTCGGCCAGACGTTCCCAGCAGACCCTCACCATACATTTAGGCCTGCCAGGTCTGTCCAACTTCCTCCTCCGCCAGCGGATCCAACTCACCACCAGGTGGTGATCAGTTGACAGCTCAGCCCCTCTCTTCACCCGAGTGTCCAAGACATAGGGCCGGAGATCAGATGAAACGACTACAAAGTCGATCATCGACCTCCGACCTAAGGTGTCCTGGTGCCACGTGCACTTATGGACACCCCTATGCTCAAACATGGTGTTTGTTATGGACAAACCGTGACTAGCACAGAAGTCCAATAACAAAACACCACTCGGGTTCAGATCGGGGAGGCCGTTCCTCCCAACCACGCCCCTCCAGGTGACACTGTCGTCGCCCACGTGAGCATTGAAGTCCCCCAGTAGCACAATGGAGTCCCCAGTCTGAGCACCCCTCAGTACCTCTCCCAGGGACTCCAAGAAGGCCGGATACTCTATACTGCTATTTGGCCCGTAGGCACAAACAACAGCAAGAGCCCTCTCCCCAATCCGAAGGCACAGAGAGGCGACCCTCTCGTTCACTGGGGTAAACTCCAACACATGGCGGCTGAGCTGGGGAGCTATAAGCAAGCCCACACCAGCCCGCCGCCGCTCACCACGGGCGACTCCAGAGAAGTGGAAAGTCCAGCCCCTCTCGAGGAGCTGGGTTCCAGAGCCCAAGCTATGCGTGGAGGTGAGCCCGACTATCTCTAGCCGGTACCTCTCAACCTCCCGCACAAGCTCAGGCTCCTTCCCCCCCAGCGAAGTGACATTCCATATCCCAACAGCCAGCCGCTGTGACCGGGGATCAGGTCGTCGAGGCCCCTGCCTTCGACTGCCACCCAATCCACATTGCACCAAACCCCTACTGCTACCTCTGTGGGTGGTGAACCCACAGGAGGTCGGGCCCACGTCACCTCTTCGGGCTGAGCCCGGCCGGGCCCCATGGGCAAAGGCCCGGCCACCAAGCGCTCGCATACGAGCCCCAACCCCGGGCCTGGCTCCAGGGTGGGGCCCCGGCTGCGTCCTACCGGGCGACGTCACGGTCCTGGATTTTTTCTCCATAGGGGGTTTTTGGTGAACTGCTCTTGGTCTGGCCTGTCATCTAGGACCTGTCTGCCTTGGGAAACCCTACCAGGGGCATAATGCCCCCAACAACATAGCTCCTAGGATCATTCAAGCACACAAACCCCTCCACCACAATAAGGTGGCAGTTCTAGGAGGGGTCAATTCGAACTGATAGCTGGAAATTCACATGAACATAGATCTTGTCTTTACTCTGACGGGTCAGATGATTCTGAGAGTGAGAGTTCATTCAATCCCCATGAAACTGAAAGCGGTCGGCTCGATAACACTTCCTGGTAAGTTAAAAACAATTCTGCTCAAAGGCTAATGATCTGTTGAAAGAAGTATTATTTTTGTATCATACATTGAAAGTTCATCATAGATCTAGCTAAAGTCCATTGCAAGCTAGTTTTTTTTTTGCTGATATTTTTCGAGATTGATTGAGATACAATGCTTCCAGAGTCCGAGATGAAAACATTCAAAATGGCGAAACGAGTCAGAATTATGATAATCAATAATTGATACACCCAAAATTATAATACTAATCCTTACCGCATGAGGCCCATGGTAAAACCACACTTCCAGGAGGGGCTGCCGTCTGCCTCCCAAGCTGGCCGAGAGCGCTCCTCGTCGGGCACAGCCAGGCGGGCGAATGCCCTGGTCCGTCCGCCCTGTCTAAAAAATAATGGTACAACTCCGAGTGAAGGTATCAATGTGCTGTCGAAGCGCGCAGAAGGTGTTAGTACGCCTGTCATTATAGTGCAGACTTTCCATAGCATAGAAAATCGCCACGTTTCACTTTGTGTAACTGAACTTTGTTTCATGTCACTGGTCATATAAACCTATGTAAACAGGAAAAACGTGGAAGAGTTTGGTCGCATCTAACTACAGCCCCAAAAAATACCATTGGCCATGCTGAGCCTAGCTACATTGCTAACAGGAGTAACAGCACGTCTGACTGACTGGGAGGTCGCAATACACCATGATGTTCAATGTACGTTAAACACTCTAAAAACGAAACAATTTTCTTGTCATCCAAGACACAAAAACTATTTTGTCGCATTCGTCATCATCATGATTCACACTTCTCCATATTCATCTACCCACTTGTGCTGTACCCGAAAGTTTTTGTGACGTATGATCACATGACAGCGGCTCTTCCCGTTGTAAAATATGCATATCGGAGCTCGAGCAGAAATGCCATATAATCATCATGAATATAATGATTTTGCTGAATTTAATATATAATTTTGTATTTGTTGATGCAATTATTTCATATTTTTAATGGAAAGAAACTGATATAGCGTGCATTTATGTTTCATGTCCCATGTCCTTTAAGAGCTTGAGTAGCTTGATGTAGCTAGGTATAACTGCTGATCTCAGTGGTCTGCGGTCCAAACAGTGGAACAGTGGTGGCCATTAGCGGTGTGAGCTGCTAACAACGATAAGTGATAGCTAAGAGGATTTCAGACCAACCTTCCAAAAATATCTCTTACAGAAGGTGCAAAGAGCTAAGGATGTTTTGGGAAACACATTAAGGTATAACTTATGGATGATGTAGCATTAAGAAGGTTTCGGGAAACACACCCCAGATGGAAACACCTCATACATGTTAACACACTCGCTGGTGGAATATCTCTCCATGGTTCACCTACTCATGAACACAACATCCAGTGGCAGTTGAAAGAAAAGGGAGAGGGAGGAGGTGTTATCTTTTCAAACTAAAAAGTCAATAAATTTGATAAAAATCTAACTTTCATTTGATTTCCCTGACCAGAACTCAGGAATAAACTCTTCTGGTTAAAATCTACTACAGAAAGCAAAGCTAAGGCTACACTCATGTGAAATCTAATGTGTAGCGGTCTGGGAAAGCCCATCTCATGTCGCTCAGTGATCAGCCAAGTGAAGCGACGATGATGAGGCTCCAGTTTGTTAAATGCTGCAAGTGACTTTTACCTCAGGAGACTGATTTGGATGATGCTGATAACCAGTGGAAAAAAAAATTCTCATCATAAACGTAATTCTTTACAATTCGTCAGCAATGTGGGTTTTTTTTCTCCGTAAATAGATTATGTCATGAATGCAAAGGTAGACTGTGTGTCATTTAGAACTTTACTGCTGGTTGAGATAAATGTAAAAGAGCAATATATTTCAATGGTTTTCAGAACTGCATAGTAGAAACTGTCAAATTCTGTGTCCGAAATCACTCACTCGTTCACTACTCCCTACTCCCTATATAGGGAATTACTACATAGAGGACTATATAGTGAACTCATTGGTAAAATGAAAAAACGCTTTCGGACACTTGTCTGCCATGCTGGTATTTATGTCATTACTGTCGCACAATTAAAAGGTGTGACAGGCAGCTGGTGGGTTTTCAAAATAATAAATGCATGCATGTATTTTTGTGATAAATCCAATTTATCCTGAGCGTATTTCCCACATTAATCAATACAAAGTACCTGCATCTTTCAGTTTTTTTTTTTAAATCAAGGCCGAATACTTTCTTCTTTGCCGCTGCCCTTTATTAAATCAAATTTGAGACTTTTAATTTGATTTCTTTCAACGCAACCATAATGCATGATGGGATATGTTGCCTTGGTTAGTGACCATCGGTTGTACACTACTTTTCATGATGCATTATGGGATACTTTGAGTGCACTATATAGGGTGTAAATAATCCTCACTACAAAATGGCGTCCCCATTATATAGTGAGTAGGGAGCAGTTTAGGACACAGGGATTATTTCGCCATCGTGAAGAGTTTTCCCAGAGTGCCGCCCAAATATTATCATTTTGATTGGGTTCCTGTTTCTTTGGTCAAGCTAATCTGCATCACTCTGGATCCATTAGCCAATGGGAATGACTCAGCAATGTAGTGAAATTAGACTATTACGACTACAATGCTTTACAGTACTACTACCGCCATGGCCTAATGGTTAGAGAAGCAGCTTTAGGACCAAAAGGTTGCCAGTTTGATTCCCTGGATGAGTAGGAATAGCTGAAGTGCCCTTGAGCAAGGCCCCTAACCCTCTACTGCTCCTCAGGCTGCTCTTGGTTTGTTGTATGTCACTCTGGATAAGAGCGTCTGCTAAATGCCTGTAATGTAAAGTACTAGCATGATGATGATTGCAGCTACCAGAAACTACTACCGCCATGGCCTAATGGTTAGCGAAGCAGCTTTAGGATCAAAAGGTTGTAGTTTTGATTCTCTGGACCAGTAGGAATGGCTGAAATGCCCTTGAGCAAGGCACTTAACCCCCTACTGCTCCTCAGGCTGCTCTTGGTTTGTTGTATGTCGCTCTAGATAAGAGCATCTGCTAGATGCCTGTAATGTAATGTACTAGTCAAGTCAAGTCAAGTTTATTTGTATAGCGCTTTTAACAATAAACATTGTCACAAAGCAGCTTTACAGAATTTGAACGACTTAAAACATGAGCTAATTTTATCCCTAATCTATCCCCAATGAGCGAGCCTGTGGCGACGGTGGCAAGGAAAAACTCCCTCAGACGACATGAGGAAGATGATTGCATGATGATTGCAGCTACCAGAAAACTTCAAGCTTTTTCTGAAGTCTTGGACAGTTCTGTGTGTTTGACTTAAAGGTGTTTGTTTAAAAGTGGGGTAGAAATGAATGTGAGAAAGCATGATGTGAAACAACATCCCCAAATCTAAATAAAATGACAGCAATCACTTTCACCAATTATTCAGCCATCTCCATGTAAAAGTGGCATCTGGCTTTTCTGTCTCTTTTCACCAAAGATATCTGCTCTCAATAAGTTATATTTCCTGAAGTTGCTTTAAATACAGTATCGTGGAAAGTAATGTAACAACACTAATCAGGGAACACACCAGTACGATGAATAGGAAATGACCCATTACTCGACTATTGCTAATTTAAAGTCTAATTATGGCACCTCCATGACAGCAATCAACTCAATGTGATAATGATTCTTAATGTTGGTCATCAAGTATCCTTACGCCACATTATAATGTTTTCCCAATGGCCAACACATCTGACTTAATTTATCTACTCATTTACAAGTTTTCATTAGATTAGCACATGAAAGTCCAGCGCAGGACTGGGAAAACTCAGCCTTAGGACCATGTATTACTCTTCAGAGTAAGATCGCAAGCTTCAGACAAGGGTTGCCAAACATTTGACAGTGTACATGTTAACTGTGTAATTGAATCTACAGCTGTGTCAGAACCTTGTTGTCTGAGTAGCAAGAACTGACAATGTAATCATTATAATCATGTTTTGGGGCAAGATGGCACTAGACAGCTGACAAGAGAGGTGAAAAGTAACACGTCAAAAAGAAGAACAACTGTCCCGGGACAGCAGCATGCACAGTTAGGATTTAGTGAACATAAAATTAGTTTACTGACAAAAGAAGCCACGACACCCCGAATATATTATTTTAATCTTAAAATAATGAATATAGCTCAATTGTTTGATATGTTTTCATGTCTAAGAACATTATAATTTTACGCTGATTAAAATCTCAGGATCTATGACTATGCATATTTGTGCAATTTGAAAACATCTCCATGACCTCCTGCCATCCCAAATTGTTTGCCAGCTAGTTAACTGATAGTATTAGCTTTGTGTTTGCCACAAGTCAGGGTGGAATTCAGTATCTTAGTCTTGGTTTGTCTCGCTGATTTATTCTACAGTAGCAAAACTTGTCCAAATATACCAACATACCAACAACCAGGAGCTGTTCATGATTAACATTAGCTTACGTCAGCTAGCTAGTTGGTTAGCATACCAGTTCTGTGGCTAAGGGCACATGGGGCAACTCTCCATCACCTTGGTTTATGAATGACATCAAGTGTACTTTTCAAAACCTGTTCTGCTGGATATATGCAAATCAACAATAGGGTCCCTTTTTAGACCTACCACCAAGGAAGAGCTGAATAGGAGGGTGCAGGTTTTCGAGTCATCTTCTGCAGCTGTACACTGGTTCATTGGGAGTGTCATAAGGAACCCAAAAGCTGTAGACTAAATCTGGGAAAGGTTTAGTACTGTATGCTGCAGGTGGAATTGTTAATTCCAAGTGAGCACACTGCTGAGTATGGGTCTCCTTGGCAGAGCACAGCCAGTTGGGACAGGACACTCTGGCCCATGACTGGCCTGACTATCTATTATACACTTTCTTCCTATAATGTATTTCAGACCATCAAACAGTAAATAGTAAATAATAAAAAATACAGTAAATAGCCCTACTCCATCCATCCATTATCTGTAACCACTTATCCTGTGCAGGGTCGCAGACAAGCTGGAGCTTATCCCAGCTGACTATGGGTGAGAGGCAGGGTACACCCTGGACAAGTCACCAAATCATCGCAGGACCCTATTCTACAACTGTAGTAATCCATATTATGTCAAGAACTGCTCAACTAAGTAAAGAGAAACGACATCCATCATTACTTTAAGACATGAAGTCTTAAATGAGTTAGCTCATGTCCCTGGGGTGGCTGGCATTGGCTTCCATGACAACTTTTGCTCATAGTTAGAGCACCCTGGCAGCTTCCTCCACACATGTATCTGAGTCCAAAATGGTTAGAAATATTTCCACTATCAGAAACTCACCTGTCTCTGTGGATCTGGCCCCTTGGACTGAATCAGCAACTGAAGACTGTGACCTAGAAGCACTCCTGAATGCAATGGCGAGTGGCACACAGGGCTTGTAGACCCTTGAATGGAAGCTGCTCTGCAAATATTGTTCAGATCATTAGTTGGATCCAACCACACCACCATGTTGGAATGTTGGAACACCACACCACCATGGATGGCATCTCTTTGTGGGGTCCCAGAGGCTTATCGTGGCCTTGAAAGGGTTGAGGCACCTCTATTCGCCAAAATCCTGTAGGCACCCAGTGTGGAACCTCACACTTATCCTCTTGTCCCTTAAGGCCACTGCTGTGTTGTATGCTTAACTGAAATGGGTATCAGAAATTTGCCTTTTTGATAGTTATCACTTTGGTTAAAAGAGTTAGGGAGTGACATGGTTTGGCAACTAACTTGTAATGCAAAAATAGCTGGCCATTCTGAAAGTCTGTGCTGCTGTTAATAGGACATCTCCCTATAGTTTTTCTAGATTCTACAAGGTTGACATTACCTTTCCCAGTGGTGTGATTGCAGCAATGATTTCTGAGCATCTTTCAAGGCAGTCCTAAGGCAAGTCTTGCTCCTTATGACATTGTTGGCATATATTATCCAGTTGAGTTTCACTGCCCTTAGCAGATTTACATAACCAGTAACTACAAACATTTTTCTTTTAGTTTCACTGCAGCTACTAGGTAATAGAGCTCTACTAGCTAATAGAGGTGAGTCAGGAGCAGATGGTAAAAGAAGGAGCTGTTGAAGGAAAAGAGGGGAAAAGACTAATATAGAGGTATTACATGGTTGTGCAAAGATATGAGGTTTACCTTTGAGTGGTGAACATATTCCAAAATATTTTCAACACAAGAAGATAAACTTCATATCTTTGCACTACCATGTAATGTTCTTTATATTATATGGACACAGCCACAAAAAAATATACAAGTTAATCAAAAGAATTTTAATTTTGAACCAGTTCAGCATTTTGATAACATACATCTAGTTAGCGAGAAAACACTGGGCGTGACATCATCAGAGTGAAATATCGGGAATTATTATCCATACAGGACACTTTTTTGATGGAATAAAAACATGCCTTCTATTCCCTTCTAGTGGGTTTCATTCATTTGGTTCGATAATAGTGCAATATTGTTAGCATATCGCTTATCCTATGTGTATTACGTCACTCTACCCAATGGAGAATGAACGTTGAATATGGGTTATGATATTGCATGGTTGTCAAGACAACATGACGTCACATGCCAGAGACGTAAAACGTCCACGCTAGTAAGCGACTGTGACAATTTGTAAACAAACATAGCCACCAGGTTTGCTTTGTTAAATATGGAAGATTTTGAGAGAATTTTGAAAGAGAATGACGCGTTGAACACCTGAAAGGAATGTGTATGTATAATAATAATAATAATAATAATAATAATAGGCGGCACGGTGGTGTAGTGGTTAGCGCTGTCGCCTCACAGCAAGAAGGTCCGGGTTCGAGCCCCATGGCCGGCGAGGGCCTTTCTGTGCGGAGTTTGCATGTTCTCCCCGTGTCCGCGTGGGTTTCCTCCGGGTGCTCCGGTTTCCCCCACAGTCCAAAGACATGCAGGTTAGGTTAACTGGTGACTCTAAATTGACCGTCGGTGTGAATGTGAGTGTGAATGGTTGTCTGTGTCTGTGTGTCAGCCCTGTGATGACCTGGCGACTTGTCCAGGGTGTACCCCGCCTTTCGCCCGTAGTCAGCTGGGATAGGCTCCAGCTTGCCTGCGACCCTGTAGAAGGATAAAGCGGCTAGAGATAATGAGATGAGATGAGATAATAATAATAATAATAATATTGCCTGGCTTTTTTTGTAGTATATCAGATATATTCCATTCAGCTACTCGTCTTCAACTTGTTCAGTATCATGCTAGCTGAATGGAATATATCTGATATACCACTCAACGCCAGCCAATATTATTTAAATATGTCACTCAGATCCGCGATGTATTTCATATGAAAAATGTGAGTTTTTCAACACTAGAAGATAAACTTCATATCTTCAAGCCAACGTGTGATTTTCTTTTTATTATATAAACACATTCAAAAACAATAAGTACCCAAATTTATCAAAACAATTCATCGATTTCCTCACAAGTGACATATAGAGATTTATGTCACGATTTTGGTTCTCCATGTCCCGGATGGAGCTCATACAAAAAATTTGAGTAGTGTATTTCCCAGTAAAACACTCATGTCCATATAACATAATACAGCATATAGTCATAGTTCCACATATAAGAGTTACACATAACAGTAAATAAGTTGGACTTTTAAGGGGTTAAAACGTAGCATAAAAAACAAATGACTAGTGTTAATTGATCAAAAATGCATTGCTCATGCACAACTTAATATCTTAAATTAACAGTAGCGCTTTTAAAGTTTAAAAAATGTAACCAACACCTCAGAAACAAACCAAAATAGCTAATTAAATAAATACAAATGAAACGTCACTGATCTATACTGTATCCCATTCAGTGTAAAGTCAGTTACTATGGTAAATCTTCACGGGCTGACACACCCCAGTAGAGGGGCTGTCAATCAAATGAAAGCTTCTTGAATTTTTACACCCTGCCACCCAGAACAAACGAACGAACAAACAAACGAACAAACAAACCTCTCCATCTCTTTCAGTCACATAGCATGGCATAGGACTTGGAAGATTTCTGAGAATCTGTCTGAAGACATTTTTTAGACATATTGACATATTAATACCGTTTTATGCTTCCTTTCTGCACACAATTATCTAGACTCTTTAGGATCCTGGACCATGGAGTTCATCCTATAGTCTCGAACCTGAAAATGCAAGCAAAACTGATCTTAACATAAGAATGTCAGGTCAGAAAGATCCCAAATTGACCATGTAGCGCTCAATGAGGGCCGAGCCACTCTTTTGCTAATGGCTGTTAATGCCTGTGCACCATTGTGGCTTGTACAATGGTCATCACACAGTGGCCTATGGTGGGGGCATCTTTCAGAAAACAGCTCTAAGACCCCCAAACCTTGGGGGAGAGCGACCTGTCATGGAGCAAGCAGATTTGGGGGAGCAGGGGGTTCGACTGGAACAGGGTTTTGGGTCAGAGGGCAAAGCCCAGAACGGAAATGGGAGGCATAGGGGGAACAATGAGGAGGGCTGGACTAGACCCAGACAAAGATGGGGGGGGGTGTTAAGTACGCACAAAACACAGGAAGATGAGGAGTGAAAGATGGGCACCGAATAGAGGCAAGTCAGGAGCAGATGGCAAAAGAAGGAGTTGTTGAAGAAAAGGGGGGGGGGGGGGACTAACTAGAAAAGCCAAAAAGCTGAAACAGTGAAAGCTGCAGGGTGTGTGGGGAGGGAAAGAAAACAAAGAGGTCCTTCGAGATGAAAATCACATATTTCTGCCTATCTATGCATATTTCATGTTACACATGAAACTATTTTACAGGTAATTACACAGATAGAAAAAGATATATAACCACATGAATAAAAGCATAATGGGCTCATCTAATTGGAAAAGTTTGTCTGGACTATCCTAGGGCAAACTTCTTTAAAAAAAAAATTGACACTCGATTAAGTGATAGTCATCTAAAGTTGATAGTGGATATGGCCTTGTTTGAAGAACCAACGAATGTTTGTGAAAAGCTAATGGACTCATCAATACTGAGGCGGTTCGCCTGCTATTATGATCTAATTATCTGGCTCATCTCGACTCGTTGACCACGACGAGACAAGCGTGCGGGTAGATTTATAAAACTTGCCATTAAGTGGGGTTAAATGTGCGCCTCATTCATCTCACTGAGTGACACACGAAGGCAAGCAGAAGCGATGCGTCACAAGCAGGAAAAGGAAAAGAGTGGGAAATCAACCAAGGTGTGGCCATATTGCCACGTTAAACCTCACCAGGCAATTCATTTATTTAACTATTAATTATTTTTTTGTTATTAAAATCCATATTAAAGCATCGGTAGGTTAGTTTCTCAGCAAAGTGCCAGATGGAAAATAACCATCCATGTGCCTTATTCCCGACAAACTGAAAAATGCATTATGCATTATTCTGTACTGTCTTTAAATGATATGGGCTCTAGTTAAGTTGACTGAATCACTGGTATATCCAGTTAGTCCACACCTTTCCAATTTTATAGCAAAAAGCATAAAATTACACTTTGCCATTTGTATGAAAAGGCTGTAAGACACATTTTCTGCCTACAAAAGTAGTACATAGTGGAATTACATTATCAACTTGAATCTGAAGGTCTACTCTGCTTTTTGTCATCATAACAAAACTGTACAACTCCAAAAGACATTGACTATTTCATTATACCTGTAGTGAAGTAGGCATATCTAATGTCTAAATTTATCCTAGAGGGTACAGGCTACCCATAATGCATTCTGCAGCAATGGCCAATGGCATACACAGCATGCAAAGCCAAATACAGATCATACAGAACACCCATAATGCACTTTGCTGTTTAGGGAATGGTATATAAGCCACCTTTCCAGACACTGTGCAGGCTGCCTTGATCATGTATTGGGGAATTTCCTTAGTGCACTGGAGATTGTATTGGCCTAAGTGGCTATGAAATGAAATACCTTCCATGGTTTAGCACACTGTGTAAGCAAGTGTTTTTGGACATGTGCCATTTTTATATACAGGCCTATTTGTACTTTTCCTTCTGAATTAATATATTAATGTCTGATTTGTGCAAAAAAAAAAAGTTACAGTGCACTCAGAAAAAAGGGCATTAAGCAGTACCATTCCTTGACGCAGCATGGGGTGCCCTCAAGCACACACTCTTTTTAACCTTATCTTTTTGCCTCGATGATAAGGTGCATATTTATGTACCTTAGTTTTTACCTTAGGTTTTTTTTTTTAATGCTACCACCCCAGCAACAAGGAAAGTTACCTTGTGGTTTGTTTTGTTGTTTTTTTTTTTAAACGAAAGTGCAGATTGGATAATTTTTTTGAGTAAGGTAGTAATGTTGATCTATTCTGATTTGAAGGATAAACACACTGGAATAAAATTTCCTCCTGCTTTAGGTTATTTAATCAGTTAAAAAAGCAGTAATAGAGTAATAAAGAACTCCTCAAAGCAGTGGGTCGAGGAAGTATAGCCAGAGGGTCCATGACGTGTTTTATAATAATAATAATAATAATAATAATAATAATAATAATAATAATTATTATTATTATTATTATTATTATTATTATTATTATTATTATTATTATTATTGTTGTTGTTGTTGTTGTTGTTGTTGTTGTTGTTTACAGTAATGGAAGCCACAATGATCACAACATTATCAAAGTTATTATATTTAAGGGTCCAAAAGCATTAAAGTTAACTCAGACCTAATATCAGACCTCATCAATATTGGTGGAAATTTCAGGAATAGAAAGTTTTTGGAGTTCTATGGCTCCAAAAAAAAGTAATTTTTTAAATAATAATTTTCATAAAATAGATCTATACTGAGGGCTTCGTGGAATAAGTTGAAAAAGTTTGAGAAGCACAGCTCTATGGGGTGCAGTGTATATCCAGGCTATACAGGCTAAACTCTTTCATGTTCCGTGTTTTTGCGCACTAAATGCACCTGACAATAGCGGTATTGTGGACTCGTTTTGGGACTAAAAGATGCAACAACATGACCCTTTGCCCCCTGATTTCCATACGGGGCTGAGTGGCCGCAGGAGCTGCAGTTTGGGAGACGCCCGATGCTTCTCAGTCCCGCAGGTCACACACACACACACACACACACACACACACACTCCGAGGTTTCACTTTATCTCCATCCACTCAACATAGACAACAGGAGCAGAGGAAATTGGCTTTAACTCTCAGTTAGCTCGCTGATTGAACAGCACGATTTTATTGTATACTACAGGCTGTAAAAAACAATTAAAAAACATGCTGTAATTAACTTTAAATAAACAAAACTTTCAATTGGCTTAACTTTATTATTATTATTATTATTATTATTATTATTATTATTATTATTGTTGTTGTTGTTGTTGTTGTTGTTGTTTGCTTGCTTGCTTGTTTTTACATTTGATGTAATGCAATTTTCAAAATAACCAAAAAACATTACATTGGCAATTCATGACCTTTTTCCTTTTAAATAAATTCAGTGCATAAGCCATTTCCTTTCCATTTTATTTTATTTCTTTAATTTGGTTCTGCACATTTTATTTCTTTAATTCTGTAGACCTGTTTCCTGTTTTGCATGAATACTTGTGAGGTGTTACATTTAAACAGGAGAACTAAAAAAAAAAAAAAAAGCTTATTTCAACATCCAGGTGTTTTATATGTTTTATTTTTGAAGTGAAATTTGACCTTATTTGCCTTTAGATAAGTTAATGTATAAATGTGTTTGCTGTGTATGACCTAGTGACCTCTCCATTTCTATTTGCCTTTAAAATAAATTGTCCCAAATTATCACAACGTTAAAGCTTAAAATACAGATTAATATTTATTATTTTCCATTAGCCTGTTTTGTAAATAATAATAATAATAATAATAATAATAATAATAATAATAATAATAATAATAATTATTATTATTATTATTATTATTATTGTTGTTGTTGTTGTTGTTGTTGTTGTTGTTAATAGCCTGATTATTTTCACATCTTATTGTTTCCTTAAATTTACTGTTCATTAATCATTTAAAAAAAAACCATTGCCTTGCATGGATGAGATGGTAAATAACTACACTTATTAATACAAATGCATGAATTTTAAACCTTCAGTGGTAAGTAGACTAGAAACATGAAGCTATTTTTGTACTTGCAAAGAAAAAAAAAGATCCTGCTCCTGTTTCACTCCTCATACCAGTCCGGCTCATGCAGAAAAGTTAAACTTTTACTTGCCTAGTTTTGTGAGCTGCAGCTTTTCTTTTCTGACCACTTTAAGCCTGGCTCACATGTCACGAAATATTCCACTTACAGTCAGAAACAGCTGTACACAAGAAGCCCCATTAGACTTTATAACATTTATAGATTATTGATCTGTTACCATTTTATATTCAGGTATAGAGATCCATCATAGAGTTTCAATCCCATGTTAAACTCTGGATAACCTCTGCATCTCTCTCTCTCTCTCTCTCTCTCTCTCTCTCTTTTGTCCTTCGCCCACATGTCGTCCTGAGGCAAGTGCCCTTCGTTCTCTCTCTCTCTCTCTCTCTCTCTCTCTCTCTCTCTCTCTCTCTCTCCACTTTAAGAGGAATTTTCCACCTCTATTTTTGTTATGATGTGCTTTAATCCTTCCTCACTCTGTTGTATTTATTTCAAAACACGCACACTTTTGTTCTGCAGCTCCATACGGACTGAATAAGAAAGAGTCTTTGGTGAGGCACCGACATAACAATTTAGAGAAGTGAATATTTGCGCCTCCTCTATTTTGCGAACCTTTATTTATGAAGATAAATAGTTATATAATATAATCATTATATCATTATTTTTATTATACATTAATTATATATCATCATGATTTTTTTTACTCTAATATATCTTGTCAAAAGGTCCATTTTGGCCAAACATGTCTCCCTGAAGTAAGTCTTGTAGTTTTGTGAACACGCATCATGCGCTTTGTGAAGATATGAACAGGATTTATGGCGCATGCGCAACATGGCAATAATTTTGCTCCTATGGATCTGGTGGAGGAACGGAGAGAGCAGCGGGGAGCACCTTCAGGTGCACTGTTGGTTTAGAGAAGTGTAAGAACAAGCTTCACTGTGTCACAATTCACGGGAGTCCAAACATCCTACTGACTAGATTCTCTCTCTCTCTCTCTCTCTCTCTCAGACACATTGTGCTTTTTAACCGTTTATAGTTACATCTACTTACACTATAGATTATAGGAACTGTAAATCATTCCCTCAACAGATACTCTCTCTCTCTCTCTCTCTCTCTCTCTCTCTCTCTCTCACACACACACACACACACACACACCTTGATTTTTAACCGTTTATAGATACGTCGACTTACAATATAGAGTATAGCAACTGAAAGCAGCCATTCCCTCAATAGATAATATCTCTCTCTCTCTCTCTCTCTCTCTCTCTCTCTCTCAGACACATCGTGCTTTTTAACCGATTATAGTTACATCTACTTACACTATAGATGATAGGAACTGTAAACAGTCATTCCCTCAACAGATTCTCTCTCTCTCTCTCTCTCTCTCTCTCTCTCTCTCTCTCTCTCTCTCTCTCACACACACACACACACACACACACACACACACACACACACACACACACACACACACACACCTTGATTTTTAACCGTGTATAGTTACATCTACTTACATTATAGATTATAGGAACTGTAAACAGTCATTCCCTTAACAGATTCTCTCTCTCTCTCTCTCTCTCTCTCTCTCTCTCTCTCTCTTTCTCTCTATCTCTCTCTCTCACACACACACACACACACACACACACACACACACACACACACACACACACACACACACACACACCTTGATTTTTAACCGTGTATAGTTACATCTACTTACACTATAGATTATAGGAACTGTAAACAGTCATTCCCTCAGCAGATACTCTCTCTCTCTCTCTCTCTCTCTCTCTCTCTCTCTCTCTCTCTCCTCAGCATCACCAACACGGTGCAGATTAAAAATTACTTTCAATTAATGAAAAAGAAAAAAACAATAGGGGCAATAAACATATGTATTTGAGAGACTTGTGATGACACTACTACTACTGCTACTACTACTAATAATAATAATAATGTATAACTTTGCATTTCTTACACAGCTCATATCCATTTTTAAGTATACGTTTTATTAACTTTTATACATTTCTCAAGCACTAGCTGTGTTCCTACAGTCTGAAGGAAAAGGGCACTAAACTGCCCCCTTGTCTCTGAGTGGCATCTTTTGTACATTTAGTGCAGACTGTGATTTGGGTACACTGTGTGCTATATTAAAGGTACAAAAGTCAAGGGAAGGTCCATAAAGTACTTTTTTTCTGAGAGTGTTTAATCACTCAGCTTTATTATGGAGTGTAAGTAAGTAAGTAAGTAAGTAAGTAAGTAAGTAAGTAAGTAAGTAAGTAAGTAAGTAAGTAAGTAAGTAAAATGACTTAAATGTTTTAAAAGATCTTCGCCCCTGATAGACAGCATGTGCATGAGATAAACAGATCATGCAGGTAGTTTGTTAGAAATAGGATATAATAGTGTATAGTACAGTACAGAGCCTATTTGGAGTAATGACACATCGCTGCAAATCAAGGACTAAATTGTGTGTAAAAACGCACGCCGTGGGCCTAAATGAGGCGGCGTTCACACATCCCCGGGAGTCATGTCACATCTTCTCTGAAAATCTAATCAAAGACACGCTGAATGCAAACAGCCCGGATCACTGACAAATATTTCCGCAAACGTTGACGTATCTCTCGGTCACTGCGCGAGCTGCTGTCGCCGAATCAGCCGCCGGCCCACAGACCTCGCTCGAGCCAAGACCACGCCCCCTTTTCCTACGCCATCAGGGCACGCGGACCGCCCACTCACATCCATCATCCAATAGCTGGACCGGATCGCGTCACCGGGCCAGTGCTGTGAGAGGCGGCGGGATAAAACCACACATACACACTACACACACAGTATACACACACACACACACACACACACACACGTATACAAACACACACACACACACACGCATGCACGCGCGCCTGACAGCAGCTCCTGCACATCTGTGCTCTTGTTTCGAGAAGCTCAAATACTTCATGTACTTTATTCGAAGTGACTTGAGGACATAATTGCGATTTGTTTGTCCTGGAACAATAGTCCGACACAGAAGGTAACTAAATTTGTTTTTTGGTTCCATTTGTCTTTTTATTTACTTATTTCAAGGAATTTATTTCTCTCTCTTTTTTTGCGTCTTCGGCTTTCGTTTCAATTAACGACTAATCGAATCGATTCATCGAGATCACCTATAGACTACGTGATATAAAAAATATACTACTAATAATAATTATAATCATAATAATTGCAAACTTCTATCTTCAGTTAAAATTAGTGTCTAATAAGGCAATCGAGTTATAATCCCGGGCTTGAATTAAACTCGCCAAGCTGTGTTCGAAGCCCTTCTGAAATCAGGATCATAAACAGGCATAACAGCCTATAACATGCGGCATGGCATAAAACAGATTAAGACATCCACCAATAAGATATATTTTAACTAGAAAATCAATGTTGACCACTATGTCCTTTTGCAGAGAATTTAAAGGAGCGTTTCCACACCAGGCGAAGCCCCATATGGACTAAAAGCAACCAAATTAAAGTGACACTCCGACTTTTACCCCAGGACTAAAGCGGCCCACAGCACTGAGCAATGTCCAACACAACCGGCAGAGGTAAACAATACGAATTACATCTTCATTCTGTGAAGTTTTAAATCTATATAATCATTTTAAAAAATGTCTAAAACAGGCTTTAAAACAGGCTACCAGGAAGTACAGGATGTCAGGAGGAATCATTTTAAATCTAAAGCCTAATCACTGTCTTTCCTGTAATGTCTAAGATCAGTAAACTCTACATAATAATAATAATAATAATAATAATAATAATAATAATAATAATAATAATAATAAACTAGAATAACAGCCATGTCTGCATAAATAGCTGGTTTGTTTACCTATAGGCTAGTAAATATGTTTGTCTGATAGTCTGTTTATTTTAAAATGCATTTGTTTTGTAAAAATGTCCCACGCAAAAACAAAACATAAAAATCATAAAACCGCCAGAGAAATTCTACACATTTCTATAATCATTGTGGAATTAATCCCAATAAAAACCTCATATGACTCATGTTTAAACAATGATCTTGTTATTTTATTGAAAAGTAATTCAAAAGGCTCGTTTTTTTCAGAGATAAATACTTTTTGTAAGAATATTCTGAAAAACATTGCACATTTGGTGCTATTTGTCTTGGCAGTTTATGAGCTCGAGACTTTATGTGATAGTGAATGAAAGGTTTCGTGTGTGTGTGTGTGTGTGTTTAGTGTTTTAGTGAGCGAATATTTTTTCGTGCACATGATTTGGAAATATTTCCCTCAGTGTGCGCTTTAAAACTTTATCATATTTAATACCTGGGATATTTAACAATAATTTTACATCTGGCACGAGCTTTAGTATAGGGACAGAAAGCAAATTAAATCTTTAAAATCATTTCTGAAGTCGTTCAATTTCGGCTTTAGTGTATATATTAAATAGAGACAATATACTGGCACTTCACTTGCGTGAATTAATCTATCTATCTATCTATCTATCTATCTATCTATCTATCTATCTATCTATCTATCTATCTATCTATCTATCTATCTATCTATCTATCTATTCTCAATAACAAACCAATTCTTCCTGATTGAAAAGGACCGTCTTGGATTTCTATGTAATCCTGCAATCAAAGGTTAAATTGTGACATTTAAAAAAAAATTGTAGCCTGATGCGATGTGTTCCTATATATATATATATATATATATATATATATATATATATATATATATATATATAGAGAGAGAGAGAGAGAGTGTGTGTGTGTAAATCTATATATCCAAATCTTGTCTACCCTGGGTAATAGGCTAATATTTAGCACAAATGCTTTGATTGTAAGCTATTAGTTGTATCATTCATTAGCTGAATTGATTGTGCAGAGATTTGAAACATCTTTCTTTTTTCCATAATTACCTTAACAGGCTGAGATAATTGCCTCATATCAAATTCAGCAAACGTGCAGCAGCAGCTATTAAGTCAGATATCAGTCATAGGCTATTATTATTATTATTATTATTATTATTATTATTATGGAAATTAGGCCTATAATGGTTCACATGGGTGTACTCATAATACTAGATTTAAAAAGTCGATTTCTTCAACGAATTTATTTCTATAAAACTGTTCATATTCTTATGTCATAAGTCGGATTTAAGAAAAAATACAGCATATATATATATATATATATATATATATATATATATATATATATATATATATATATATATATATATATAATGAGATAGCTTCCAGGCCATGCTGGTGTG
This sequence comes from Neoarius graeffei, assembly GCF_027579695.1. Lineage (NCBI taxonomy): Eukaryota > Metazoa > Chordata > Actinopteri > Siluriformes > Ariidae > Neoarius > Neoarius graeffei. Next base: position 11,752,531 of record NC_083596.1, on the reverse strand, counting down.
TGTGTGAGAGAGAGAGAGAGAGCGCGGTGGTCCCTTGGGGTGGCTCCACTTTAATATCCTGCCGCTTGCTGAAGCTTGGCGAGGAGTTTTACACACTCGGCTAGCAGCGTTAATGGTGCCGTTTGATGTGGAAATGAAAGCTGGGGGGAGCTGAAAGGAGACACAAGGTACTGAATAGGGCGAAATTAAAAGCAACGAAATTCTAAGCGAGTTACTGAGGCTCACCACAGAGGGACTATTTTATTATTATTATTATTATTATTATTATTATTATTATTATTATTATTATTATTATTGCTTTAAATAAAACTGGTTGATGTATATGAGTATTCACAAAACTATATGTATTTAAAAACAATACAATCAATACAAACTATACAGTACAATCTCTCTCTCTCTCTCTCTCTCTCTGAAGTAGACCTAGAGCTTAACTTAGTTATGAGCTATTAATTAGTTGTGTTATTTGCTCATATTATACAGGATCTTGTATTAAACTGGGTATTCATTAGCTTTGTTTACAACAACAACAACAACAGCAACAGTAATAATAAAACTGTGACACTCATATGAATGTACTCCATTTCTGTACACATTTATTATTATTATTATTATTATTATTATTATTATTATTATTATTATTATTATTAATAATAATAATAATAATAATAATAAAACTATGACATACAAATGTATTCCATTTCTGTACACATTTATTATTATTATTATTATTATTATTATTATTAGTAGTAGTAGTAGTAGTAGTAGTATTATTGTTGTTGTTGTTGATTATAATAATAATAATAATAATAATAATAATAATGTGTACAGAAATGGAATACATCCGTATGTGTCGGTTTTATTATTATTATTATTATTATTATTATTATTATTATTATTATATTTCAAAATGATAGAAAATAGCCTATATTTGTAATATTATTTGTACCATTATTAGGTAAATTGACCAAAAGAAAAAAAAAAGCTTATTAGTTCTTCGAAAAAAGTTGCAGTGATGTGCGTTTTTTGTTGTTGCTGTTTTTGTGGGGTTTGTTTGTTTGTTTGTTTGTTTTTTCACACATGTCTAATACTGCTATACTGGTACAAACAATAAGAGTGAATTCATAAATTTGACACAAATTAAGTCATAAAAAAAGCTCCAACTGCTAACGCCAATCTTATTCATAACATTTCATAAGATTTTGCTCATGTACATTTTTGTTTATTTTAAAATAAGCTCCATGTTGTGACAAAATTCATATTGTATAGCCTAATTAATTGGCATAAGTGATTACTTTTGGCTTTTTAATCACTGCTTTGAAAAGAAAATGTGTCCTTGGTTGCTCTTTCCTGAGTTGTGTCCATGTAAAGTGGAGACACACTGTGTAATGGATGAGCCATTCGTGTTTTTCTTTTTCTCCCCCCCTCCACCCAGTAATACAGACTTACTAGTATATACATGAAAGCTAATACTTTTCGATGCTATGTGTAAAAAAATTGTTTTGCCCATTTTCATTCATGTGAAACATATTCAGGTTATTTTCCACAAGTTTCAGTGTACTCTTTGATATGCATAAGATTTTGTGAATCAAAAAATAAGCACTGATTTGATTTTCAGAGTTACTGACTTCACAAAACAGAACTCATATTGAAGTGTCCTTTAAGAGAATTGAAATAAATTAACATGTTCATTATTCACAGAAATGACTCTCAAGTCTGTGCTTATGTCACGTACCAGGTGTACTTTCATTCTGACTGACCAGATTCCAGAGTGTCTTCCAGAGTGGAATCAGGTCCAGTACAGGTACCATGACATTTATGTATATTCATCCCCCTCTCTCCCCCAGGGCATGGGGGTCTTAATCAACTAGGCGGCATGTTTGTAAATGGACGCCCGCTTCCGGAGGTCATCCGGCAGCGCATTGTGGACATGGCTCACCAGGGCGTTCGGCCCTGCGACATCTCCCGTCAGCTGCGGGTCAGCCATGGCTGTGTCAGCAAGATCCTGGGCAGGTGAGAGGCCAGAAATTTAGTTCAGAGTGTCTTTGAGAAAGTCTCAAGGTCAATATAAGGCATGGGGTATACAAAAAAAAACCCCCAAGAAGTCAGGATATTTTATTTATACAGTTCGGAGTAAATTAAAAAGTCTATTGTAGATGTTGATAATAGGGGTGCTGTCTGTTATTAACATTCATATAACTGTATGAAAGTTCATAGCTTTCTACAGAAATGTCTTATTACTATATATTTAATTTGACCATCTTTGCTCATCTCAGATACTACGAGACAGGAAGCATAAAACCTGGAGTGATCGGTGGCTCCAAGCCAAAGGTGGCCACCCCGAAAGTGGTGGACAAGATTGCAGAGTACAAGCGACAGAATCCCACCATGTTCGCCTGGGAAATCAGAGACAGGCTCCTGGCTGAGGGAGTGTGTGACAGTGACACGGTGCCCAGCGTTAGTTCCATAAACAGGTAACACATGGAGAAAAAAATGCACAAAAACTTTAAAATAAAGACAAGAATTCATATTTGGCTATGATATCGTTTAATATTAATATATTTCATTCACATCATTGCCTCCAATATGTTTCAGGATCATCCGGACCAAGGTGCAACAACCATTTAATGTTCCCTTGGAGAGCAAAAGCCTCAGCCCAGGTCACACACTAAGTAGGTGACATTAATTCCACACTCAACTCGAAAACTCCCAGCCTTTAACATCTCGTTAATTATTTCCAGCTTTTCATATTTAATCATGATTATTGTATGTCTTCTCAGTTCCAAGTTCGGCGGTGACCCCTCCCGAGTCGCCTCAATCCGACTCTCTGGGTTCCACCTACTCCATTAGCGGCCTGCTGGGTATTCCACAGGCCAGCTCAGAAGGCAAGAGGAGTCATGACGACAGTAAGCACATGCTACGCACAGTTCACTTTGGATAATAGTTAACTGCTGCCTCTCAGGATTAAATGAAAGCAAATAAAGAGAAACTCGTGACATTATTTGAAGATGAATCCAGGAAGCAGCTGCATTTTATTTCAGAAATAACAGAAGATCTAGTAAAAATCCAGGCATAATAAACAAAGCTTTCAGAGAAACAGGATGTTTCGCCCAAAAGTGCTGCATCAGCCGTGCATCTGCTGCTGTAGTATGTAAACAGAAATATATGTAATCTAGAAACCTCAACTCATAATGACTCAATATAGTATTATCTTCAGCATTCATAATAACACTGGTCTACACAGCTGAACAAGGCACTAATCTGGGGTGGGTTTCCCAAAAGCCTCTTAACGCTAAGAGCATCTTAACTAAGAGAGAAAGTGTTCATTGTGATGCTCGCTCTACTATTTAACAATGATCTTTGGGCTACGATGCTTTTGGCGAAACCCATCCCTGTACTTTTGCTTGTTATTCTTAAGTGTACATCTTTTAGACATGTTTTTGTACATGCTGAGACTTTTTAATTATAAGCTTTTAATATGACTGTTTAGCAAAAGAAAATTAGTTAAGTTTATTGTTCAGTTGTTAAAAAAATTAGTTACATTTAATGTTAAAACACTTTTTGTTCGTCATAATAGCTCCGTGTCTGTTCCATGTGTGTGTTGTTTCAGAGTTTTGGTGCCTTCAGTATTATTCTGCAGTGTAGAAAACGGTAATACAGAAAAACCTGTGAATGTGTAGGGGTGTATAAACTTTCGACTGCTACGGCATATATACTACAAATCTCTGACACTGTATAAATCACTTAAGGATTTAATCTGCACTTTAAAAATCTACCTCTTCCCTTGGTTCATTACACATTTTGTATTCACTGTCCAAAAAAAAAAAAAAAAATTGTGTTAAATTAAGTGTGTTAATCATACAGCCCTTAATATATGTTCAGATATTAATGTGAAGTTTATATATCAAAAAATATAAATTGTGAAAAAGTGCTTTGGATTGTGAGACTTCTATTAAAACTTATATACAGCTGTAGCTCTATAAATAGAAATAGATTAAAAAATAAATATAAAGCACTTTTCCCCCCAAGGTAAACATTTTTTGTCCTTATCAATGAACAAAATTTTTAAATAAGTTTGGCTGGCTTTTTGTCATGGTATATCAGATATATTCCATTCAGCTAGCATGATATTAAACAGGTCAAAGACGAGTAGCTGAATGGAATATATCTGATATACCACAACAAAGAACCAGCCATTATTATTATTGTTATTATACATGGGTGGCACGGTGGTGTAGTGGTTAGCGCTGTCGCCTCACAGCAAGAAGGTCTGGGTTCGAGCCCCGTGGCCGGCGAGGGCCTTTCTGTGCGGAGTTTGCATGTTCTCCCTGTGTCCGCGTGGGTTTCCTCCGGGTGCTCTGGTTTCCTCCACAGTCCAAAGACATGCAGGTTAGGTTAACTGGTGACTCTAAATTGACCGTAGGTGTGAATGTGAGTGTGAATGGTTGTCTGTGTCTATGTGTCAGCCCTGTGATGACCTGGCGACTTGTCCAGGGTGTACCCCGCCTTTCGCCCATAGTCAGCTGGGAAAGGCTCCAGCTTGCCTGCAACCCTGTAGAACAGGATAAAGTGGCTAGAGATAATGAGATGAGATTATTATACATTCCTTTCAGGTGTTCAACGCGTCTTTCTCTTTCAAAATTTTCTCAAAATCTTCCGTATTTAACCAAGCAAACCTGGTGGCTATGTTTGTTGTCACAGTCGCTCACTAGCGCGGATGTTTTACGTCTCCGACATGTGACGTCATGTTATCTTGACAACCATGCAATATTGGAAACCATATTCAACGCTCATTCTCCATTGGGTAGACATAGAGTGATGTAATACATGTAGGATAAGCGATATGCTAACAATATTGCATGCTATCAAACCACATGAATGAAACCCGCTAGAAGGGAATAAAACACGTTTTTATTCCATCGAAAAAGTGTCCTATATGTATAATAATAATAATAATATGGAATATTTCCTTTTTTGGACATTTTCTGCTTTTTTTTCTCCTTAATTTGGCCACCAATTCCCAGCCCACTAGCCAGCTCTTCCCATCATATGACAGCTACCAACCAGTGAGAGTGATGGCTAAAATATATAGTACTTCTGCCAAGATATGTGAAAGCCGCATGTTTTTTTTTTTTACCTGCTGTGAAAAAAAAATGCACAGGGCAGGATAACACACTCAGAGGAAAGCACTATTCACCCTCCTCTACATCCATGAGCTAAACAGACACCCATGATTGGCTTGCATCGTGACCAATTTTTTCTCTCTAGACTCTGGCCATGAATGGTTGTGGCATCATTGGGATTTGAACTCGCAATCTACCAATGATAGTGTGAATGCAGCACTCCATTTCACTTTAACCATGAGCCCTAACATCTAATTATGTACTTTGAAATAAGCTCTAAAGGGAATATATATATAAAGGCAAAAAAGATCCAAAAGATGTATCCTTGAAGGAACCATCCCAGTCTCAAGCGAATTAAGCCACAGTTTGGTGCCTCTATTTGCATGTTTTCTACTCAAATAAGATGAACGCCCTTCATCTTTAATTACAGTTTGATTAATTTTTTGTTCAGTGTTTTTGTTCAAAGGTAATCATGCAACTTAACGCACTGTAACTGTTACCAACCAACTCCAGTGACAACAAACAATTACTCATTGACCTATTGGCGTACAATGGTTTGTATCTTCTCCTAGGTGACCAGGAGAGCTGTCGGCACAGCGTGGACTCTCAGGGCAGTGGTGGTGGACCGAGGAAGCAGCTGAGGCCTGAACATTTCTCATCGCAGCACCTGGACTGTGGCTTTGAGAGGCACCACTATACCTCCGACACATTCGGTTCTACCACCGCTGGCAAGTCTGAGCAGGTACATATGGCACAGAAGAGGACTTTTACTATACATTATGACATATGATATATGAAATATACTGAGATACTGTATATACATGACTAAATTCTCAACATTTATTTTATTTCGTGCCTGTTTTTTTCCCCTACCAGTCTCTGTATCCTCTCTCTCTCCTCAACGGAAGTCTAGAGGAAGGCAAGAGCAGCCTCGCAACATCCAGCGCCGCCATTGGTCGAAACCTAGCAACACACCAAGGCTACACAGTTGTGACAGGTGATGATTGGCCAGATTAAAAAAAAAAACACTCTAAAACCAACCCAATTATTTCTCAACACAATACCTGTCATAATAATCTTATGCATGAATAAGCCGGTCACTGTGCTAAGTGGGTGGCTTTACCCTCTCATGCTCATTCATGCATTATGAAATAAAAATGAGCTAATTACAGTGACCCATAAAAGCAGGTGCGGAGGTTTGCGTATCACATCATATGCCAATCAAAGCTCTCCATTATTTCATTTGCTTGAATCACAGTTTTATTTGTTACTTGGAAAACCCATTGCCACTTCACTTTCATGTTAAGTTAACACCATTATTTCATTCTCTCGCCTGTCCATCACATGCATGGCTCCACCTCAGATGCCCTACAGCCCCTTCCCATCTGCCTGAAACAGGAACTGTCACCAGACGGGGCCAGCTCAAGCCCCTCGCCCAACATTATTGCCAACTCGGCGTTTTTGGAAATGGGCGCCATTTCGGCTCCATCGCCAGTGTCCATGGGTAACAGTGGCAGCAGTTCCATGCATTTCTCTCATACCTTCAACTCATTTCCCCATCATGCACCAGTGTACAGCCAGTTCAGCAGCCAGTCTCTTATTACAGGTAAAAAAAAAAAAAGAATCAGATATCCTTTTTAAACCATATTTAGATATCATTTTACTCCCACTAGCTAGTTATCAGTACCCTTAGAAGCATTACGTTAATGACATTTTGCAGATGCTCTTATCCAGAGTGACTTACAACATACCCAGAGCAGTCTGGGGAGCAGTTGGGGGTTAGGTACCTTGCTCAAGGGAATTTCAGCCATTCCTGCTGGTCCAGGGAATCAAACCAGTGACCTTTTGGTCTAAGGAATCAAATAGTGGCCTTTTGGTCCCAAAGCTAACCATTAGGCCACAGCTTCCCCAACAGTCATGAAAATCTACTGTAATATCACTGGATTACATCACAAAAATGGCTAGTAGAGTAAATAATCAACGTTCATTACATCCCCAACTGTATTTCATCTGCACCTTCTTATGTTCCAGATATGTCAGCCCAAATGGAGATCAAATCTAGGGAGCATTTTATATCTCAGTGTAATCACCTGACAAGACTATCACTGATAGGTTGCATGAATCTGTAGTCTGGGCTAGAAAGAAATCAGCCCCATTTTCACACCTTCATACCATTTTGTGTATTTTTTATGACCATTTGTTGTGTTGTGCTGTTGTGCTTGGGTCCACAAAAGTCCAAAATGCAACATTTGCTCACAGCAAATAATCCAATGGGCCAAAAATATAGCTGTATATTGATGTGTTTTTGTTAAGGGCATTGGCATGCACATCTTATTTTGCTTTACTTCACACTAATTTATGCATTGCTCTGACACTGTATCCCCGTCAGCAACATTTCTTTGAAACGTAATCCATCTTCAGGATGCTAACACAACCACACAGAGTGTATAATACTCATATAAGCATTTCTTTTTCTTTTTTTTTTTTACACACACAGGGCGAGACATGGTGAGTTCCACCCTCCCTGGATATCCTCCACACATCCCGTCAGCCGGACAGACAGGTTACTCGTCCTCGGCTATCACGGGAATGGTAACAGGTAGGGTACTGATGCTGCACACACTACAGCACACACTTTATAGTAATTTGTCACTTCACAAATTAATAATTGTCCTGGATTTTGGATTGTGAGGCGATTTTTAAACTACATAGATGCGTGTGAGTTTATAAAATTAGAATACAGTTAGAGGATGACGTGGTATTAGATGAACTTGGCTCAAGGAAAGAGGAAAAGAAAGATAAAGATAAAGAAAAGCAAGGGACTTCGAGTGAGGAAGAGAATGCTTAACAGGAAGGAGAGGTGGGTTAATGAGTACCCTGGTCGCTTTGGTGAACTGCATCGCGCCAGAGGGTGGACCCAGATGCCTGTATCCTCCTCCACCCCCCCCCCCCCCCCCTTGATGCCACCCACCCCACACATTGCCATGGGAACTATGAGGCCACACAAAGGGAAAAGTGAAATAGTGATGGGTGGCATCCAGGAAGGGCTAAACAAATATCCGACATATTTACACATGTACACGTGTGTATAAGTGTTTATGGAAGTTAAAGAAAAGACAAAAGGGGACTCAGAGAGTCTGGTCTGTTAGGAAGTCTGTGTGGTGTGGTGCAGCGCAGCGCAGCGACCCAGTCTGTTTTTTTTTTTTTTATTTGAAGTCTGTTCTCCGAAGCGCGAAATGAGAGGGTCTGATTTATTATTTTTCTGGTGGGCTTGCTGAGAGGAAACATTCATACACAATTACTCCCCAAGCCTCGGTGGTGGTGGGGGGGGAGGAGTTAGGGAGGCTAAGCACGGGAGGAATCAATCCAACTGACATAATTACCAATTAGATATTGGAATGTTTAAAGAAAAGAAAAAAGGAAAAGCAACAGCAAGAGCGTGAAGGGCTAAAGAAGGAAGAGGAGGGAAATGAGGGACACCAAGAGGGCAGAGCAGAGTGGTGGCGGTGGTGGGGGGCACTTGAGAAAGGACGCCGGAGGAGGCTAGGTGTACGCACCAGTGAGCGGAGGGATTTTTACCCTCCCAGCCCTCCACCTGGTCACGGGATTAATGGTTTACACGGTGCTCTTAACCGCCAAGTGAATGATGTGCTAAGGCGGAAGAAGGACAAACAGGCATCCATAAGTGCCAGGGAAACCTCACAGCTGAGAGAGTGCAAAAGCAGCTATGTAGTTGATGATTCCTTCAAATTAAACGACACTATTTAATAAATCAGGCAAATCGATTTACAAGCGCGAATAAATCTGAAGTGTCTTTTTCACCGTGTGGATGCACTTAACTTAAAGTGCCGCCTGGCCCAGCTGTGATTTGAAACCAGGGCCTGCGTTACTTTTATCACTTAAATTGAAATTCATTCTTCAAATTTGTAGTTATGACATACCAAATATAATAAAATTCTCAAAATAATTCACATCCTACGGCCTTACCTTCAGAGTGGCTTTAACCAACAAGAGTATTTGCTGTTGCTTAGCCACGTTTGGTTAAAATGTATATTTTCAATATACAAAATCATGAGAAGGTATATAAGGTACATAAGCATGTTAATGCTCATTTCTCACACTGTGTATTGTATTATCTAGGGTGTGTAAAATTCAATTTGACTCAGATGTACTTAAATTTTATAAAAGACCAAAAAACAGACACCATTTAAGAATGTTTGCAGCCTAAAATCAAAGTCCATGTAAATTCAGTTTAAGGCAATTCACTCCTTATTTAGGCATTTCATGCAAAAAAAAAAAAAATACACAGAACATTATTACAATGTTTTCAGAACGTTCTATCAATGTTCTTACATCCCCAAATATACTGTAACGTTACTGTAAGGTTCTGGCTTAAACAGTGATTCCTTTTACGATGTTATTATTGCTTTTATATTATATACACAATATTCCCATTTGGACAAAAAACAAAACAAAAAACCCCACCCTAACATTATGGGAGTATTAGTGTTAATGTTCATAGAACTTGAAATGTTGCAGCAATGTTGTCAAAATGTTTAGAAATGCTATGTAATATTTACAAGCATTATACTATGAATGTTATGTCTGTGAAAGACAATTCACAACTTATTTAGTCATTTAATACATAAATTACATGAAATTTTAATTTCATTAATTAGATTCATTTAATTTAATTAAAGATTAATTAGACTAAATTAAATTAAGATTAATTAGATTAATTTAAGAAGATTAATTTAATAAATAAATTAAATAAAAACAGAGAACGTTAGTACAACGTTCGACAAACATTCCTAAAATAACATTCCTGCAAGGTATAATAATGGTTTGTTTGATGACGTTATTCTTACCGTTATTATTACTTACTAAATATTCCCAGCTAGACAAAATGCTATGGGAACATTAGTGTTAAGATCTGTAGAACTCAAACAACGTTGCAGCAACGTTTGAACAAGTTTATATACATGGACGCTTTGATAAATTAACAAAGATTAGCTAAGGAAGACTTTTAGACATCCTGAAAAATTAGAGGATTATATGGATCAAGTATTAGCTCATTCTGGGAGCATGGGTGGTCTGAATTAGATCTAAATTAGGTCTAAACAGATCGTTTGGAAGTGAATCATTAAACTGTAATCCCGTCCAGCCCACTACTATACAACTCATAAGAATGCATATGAAAGTTTCAGTTATCTTTATATTATATCTGTAATATACAGTGCTGTGTAAAAGTCTTTGGCACATGCAAAGAAATGCTGTTGACCTTAAAATGGCTTAAAAAATAATGAAATGAAATGTTTCAATGTTAAAAAATGCTATAAACGGTAAGCAGTAAGCCATAATAAATGAAAGAAAGTCAATGTTTGGTGTGAGACGACCCTTTGCTTAAAAAAAAATTAGTCTGAGGTCCAGTGAGTGCAGTTTGATAAGGAAGTGAGCTGTAGGTTTTACTGAGCATCTTCCAGAACCAGCCCCAGTTCTTCTGGACACTTTGACTGTCACACTCGCTTCTTCATTTTGCACCAAAACCCAGTAGCCTTCATTATGTTTTCTTTTTTAATCTGAAAAGTGTGCTCTTATATAATATGATGCTCAGATACAAACTTTTTTTCTGTAACATTTAATTTTGTGCTGGAAAATGAACATTTGGACTCTAAAATGTTTTTGTATTGACTCGATAATGTAGAAGTCATAAAATAGAAATCTGTAACAAAGTTAATATGAGAAAAAAAAAAAACCAGGGTGCCTGAGACTTCTGAACAGTATTGTATTATCTCTTACAGCAGATGTATGCACGTGTGTTTAAAGAGTGCTAATAAGGCGTGTGTCTCTTGCAGGGGCTGAGTACTCGGGCCAGACGTACACACACTCACCATACACGTCTTACAGCGACGCCTGGAGATTCACCAACTCCAGCATACTAGGTAAGCCATTTAAAAACCCTCAAAAGTAGCATGGATTTTGATGCTACTTTGACGGCACGTGAGCAGGAAATTAAGCATGAACCGTATACTTGCCTCTTTCTGCATAAATTTTCAGAAAACCATCATCATTACTTATTTACTGTATGTAGATGGATTTCTGTAGATGTGCACCACAGCACCCTGAAGCCATAATTTATTCTCTAAGGACGTTCGGAAAATTACTGATGACCTGTACACAAAGTAAAGGAGAACTCAGTCACAGTCACATGCCATCCCATGGACCACACACACACACACACACACACACACACACACACACACACACACACACACACACACACGTTGGTCTCACTACCCTTGTATGGCCCTTCCATTGACTTAATAATTAATGCAGCTAATTATTGCTACACCAAAACCTAAAACCCAACCCTGACCATAACCTCAGGAAAGAAAAGGAAATAAATTCGGCTCTTTTTAATATATTTACATTTAAAGCTGCGGTTTTTGATGAGGACAAAAAAGCAGTTTTCCTTGTGGAGACCAGCCAAATGTCCTCATGAGGTCAAAAGCGTGATATATTCCTATTCTCTCACACACACACACACACACACACACACACACACACACACACAGGTTCCAACCTTTTTAGAGGACATTTACAGGACAGTCACATGACTCCCATTAACTTTGTACCTGGTGAGCTTTTACAGCTACAATTACAACAAATGATCGAATGACAATCTTTACTTTTTTACACGACATGCCAACTTTCTGTGCATATTTCTCTGACTTGGATTTGATGATCATGAATTAAAAGTCTTCCTTATTCCAGAACATCGAGGTCATAGCAGGATGTTGCTGAAGAAAGTTTTTTGCTTTGTTATAAAAAGACGATTGTAGATTTAAACCTAAGAATTGCTGCTGTAATCATAAAGACTCTTATTCACAATCTGCTCAAACTGAACATCTTTTAGTACTTTTTTTAAAAAGAATAGACATTTGTAGAAGAGTAATGATTTCTAGTCATACTATTCGTGTCACCCAGAAGAGGCCGAGGTCTGTTTTGAGTCTCTTAAGATTTCTTTTTCATGTTGTTTCCTTCATGTTGACACGGTCACCTCTGGCTTGCTCTTTAGCGATCGAAACCTATATGTGGATTTCTGTAACATCTGCTTTGTGATAATGTCTATGATATTTATTATTGAACAGATAAGAACCAGATATGTTTTATTTCCTATTCCCTATCATAATGAAAACTGACCAGCATGTGTTGGTGATTTTGATATACATCAGTACATATTTTCTCATTCTTGGGTTATCAAATTTAAACAACAACAACAACAACAACAGTATTTTAGTTATAATTTGGACATGATCCTATGCAGTATTAGTGAAGAGGCATGTAGAGGTGTCTTTTTGGTCAACAATATCTTTATCTTACCAAAACACCTTATAAACAAGAGTCATCAGGACGTATCCCCCTGGCCACCACATGAAACCCATCCATCCATTATCCATAACCGCTTATCCTGTACAGGGTCGCAGGCAAGCTGGAGCCTATCCCAGCTGACTATAGGCGAAAGGTGGGGTACACCCTGGACAAGTTGCCAGGTCATTGCAGGGCTGATACATGGAGACAAACAACCATTCACACTCACATTCACACCTACGGTCAATTTAGAGACACCAGTTAGCCTAACCTGCATGTCTTTGGACTGTGGGGGAAACCGGAGCACCCGGAGGAAACCCACGCAGACACGGGAAGAACATGCAAACTCCACACAGAAAGGCCCTCGCCGGTCGCTGGGCTCGAACCCAGAACCTTTTTGCTGTGAGGTGACAGTGCTAACCACTACACCACCGTGCCGCCCTCACATGAAACCCCACTCCAAATTTTCCGAAGCTGAATTGGTTGCCATGGAAATACGGAAAAAATAAAAATGACAGAAATCCCAAAATGTTAAAAGGCACAACTCCTCGAGTCACTTAATATAACTGTCAGGTTTTGTGAAGAAAAAAAATATTCTAATAGTTATGCTCCGGAAGCTAAAATGTTGACAAACAGACAGATAGACGGATGGACAGACGGCCACAGCGATAGCTATATCCCCCCGCATTATATGCCGGGGTGTGAGTGGGGGGTGGGGTGTTAAAAGAAACAGAATATTAAAGAAAAAACAAACTGCACAGTTTTTAGGGTTTTTTTCTATAAAAGTAATTATGTGTTTTGAACAATTTTAATTGTTGATGAAATGCAACGGAGTTTAAGTTTAAAATATGACTAATTGTGGTTTATTATGCATGCATTTAATGGATTGTAGTTTACCTGAGGGGCGGCACGATGGTGTAGTGGTTAGCACTGTTGCCTCACAGCAAGAAGGTTCTGGGTTCGAGCCCAGTGGCCAGCGAGGGCCTTTCTGTGTGGAGTTTGCATGTTGTCTGCGTGGGTTTCCTCCGGGTGCTCCGGTTTCCCCCACAGTCCAAAGACATGCAGGTTAGGTTAACTGGTGACTCTAAATTGACCGTAGGTGTGAATGTGAGTGTGAATGGTTGTTTGTCTCTGTGTCAGCCCTGTGATGACCTGGCAACTTGTCCAGGGTGTACCCCGCCTCTCGCCCATAGTCAGCTGGGATAGGCTCCAGCTTGCCTGCGACCCTGTAGAACAGGATAAG